>NC_057344.1:104494777-105123777 GCF_016509475.1 Prionailurus bengalensis
TACTAGTATATTAGATGTGTTTGTTTTGTGTAAAGCATGTAAAAATTCTAAAAGTCCTAACTCTTCTCCCAGGAACAATGATAAATGTTAAACAAGTTGCCATTGTGCAATGTTATAAAAATAATTTTAAAAGAGAGTAGAATAAATGCATTGTCTTTAGCTTCTCAAACCTATGGGTTAGTGTGGTGCTTACCACATTGTATCCAATGTTTTAAGTTAAAATAAAGCCCTGGATTTGCTTTTGTGTTACTGTATACAATGTCAAACAGCTATCAGACACAAAAAGCAATGTAAATACTGTATAAAGAATCAACTAAGCAAAAATTTCTTTAGACTCACTTTTGTTTTATTAAGAAATAAATAGTTTTATAATCTATTTCACTGCATGTGAGTGTAAACGTTAAGACATTATGTTGGTATGTTTATAGTTCTAAAGAAAAGAAGTTGTATCATATTCAAAATGCAGAAGATATTACAAAAGTAAGTATAAGTGACCATTTAAACCAGCTCAGTGTATAAAATCACTTGATTAAAAAGATACATTTCTGGTAGAATTTTACAGTGTTTATCTCATAAAGCAGCCAAGAAAAAAAATTTTTTTGAGACTTCCAAGAGAAGTTGTCCTTTTTTTTTTTTTTTTTTTTTGTAACATCAAACATTGCCTTTACTTGGCTGGAAAGGACAATTCACTTTTTAGTAGACTCATTAAACAGAATTATGTCTTTAGTATGTGGTTTTATTTATTTATTTATTTAAAGTTTATTTATTTATTTGAGAGACAGAGAGAGAGAGCACTAGTGGGGAAGGAGCAGAAGGAGAGGGAGAGACAGAGAATCCCAAGCAGGCTCTGTACCGCCAGCAGGAGCCCAACATGGAACTCGAACTCATGAACCATGAGATCATGACCTGAGCTGAAATCAAGAGTTGTGAGTTTAACCGACTGAGCCATCCAGGTACCTCTTGTATGTGGCATAATTTATATGTTTCAGATACATTTCGATAATATAGGATAGCTTTTCCCTATGAGTTCCAAGTAAATACCATTCAAATCTGTGGTTGAGCAGAGGGCATGAGAGTGATTTAGTTCACTGAATTGGAAGAAAGTGAAAGAAAGCTGTGTATGAATAGTTAACTGAATTGGAAGAAAGTAAAAACCAGCTGTGTATGAATATGCCCCCAAATTTAATCTCTGTGAGAGATTAGCTATTGGGGAAACAAAATGGAAATAAGAATTCAGGACAAGTGGGAAAATAGAAATATTTTCCACTTTAGGATTTATTCCTTAAATTTCTTACCAAAATTGTTATTAAGGAAATTCTTGTCTTGTTTGTTTATATGTGTGTTCAGCATTTAACCACTAAACCATTATGGCTTTTAAGCAACAAAGTTTAGTAGTGCCATTGATTTGCCTCAGTATAATGGACACCTTACTTGGGTTTTAAATTTTGTTTGTATAAAAGTGAAGCATGTTAGGATAGGGGATCTTATCTTAACTTCCCAAATCCCTTAATACTCCAAGGTTAGAATGAAAACAGAACTGAGCAAGGGCAATCTGCAGGCCCTTTCTTTGGAACCTACCTTGAAAGGGTCTTTGCCACAACACAGTTTTAAGAAACAGATATAAAAATAAGTCCGGCGCTATATTATTTAATTTTATGTGAACTTTTTATTGAGCAAAATGAGTAGTAAAAATAATCCTTTGTTCAGTCCCCAGAGTTACAGGTTGAGGTGACATGAATGAGGTATCTTCCAGAGGGTCTGGATTATGGTGGATGGCTCCCAAAAAGGCTATCAAGGCTGTGCAACATGAATCCTTGCCATCCACCTAAGGCTGTGTTGTTTTGTCCTCAGATACTCCATCAGATGTTTCTTTTCCTCTGTGAGTCAGGGAGAAGCAGCTTGTGGTGGTTGCTTAACCTCACACAGAAGCAAAGATTAAATGTAAGTAGCATAAGGTATTTTTCCCCCTATCTAAAAGGAAACCAAGGTCGTCCTTGGTTTCTCTCTCTCTCTCTCTCTCTCTCTCGCTCTGTCTTTTCACAAATCCAGCTATTTTAAGTGACGTTCAGAAAAAACCTTGGTCAGAATATTTCAAAATCCAGCCAAGTATTTTATTTATTTGTTTAGTGACTGTTAGATAAAATAAGGCAAAACTATACAGAGCTAAGCATAATCTCCAAATTTTTTACATAGATGACCATATCCTGACTCTAGATTTATTTCATGGATACTAACTTCCACTCTTGCACTTCCATTTAATTATTAGCAGGAATAGCTAGTTCACTTACAAATATGAAAAGGAGGATTTGAGCACCAATTATAGAAACCAACAATAAATTTTTTTCTTCTGATCAAAGAGACCAAGTGATAAACCATGCTGAAATAAGCAGAGGTCATTTTCCCTAGGCGTTCCCAGCATTTACAATATATGGCAAGCTCCACCAGCTCTCTGTAGCTTTGTTGAATGTGACAGGCCTAATCAGATGTTACACAGGCCAGACACACATGGGCAATTAGCACTTTCCACAGGTCTCTAACCTGTGACCCTTCATTCTTTCTTAATTAACACCCAGGACTCTGATCCACTGAGATTGGTAAACAATTCATATCCAAGTATGGTACCTCTAAGGATGGAAAGAGATGAAGAGAGTTGCTAATCACATTCAAGTTTGCCAAAAACTGGAGGATATGCTGGACTCTGTGGAATAACTATATAGTATAAACTCATTATGCATCAGTGTGCTGCATGTTAAAAATTCCATCTCCTGCCAGATAGGTTACATTAGCATATTTATAATGGAATACTGGATTAACAATGTTTGACATCTTCACTGCGTTCACTTTCAGTTCTATTATTACTCCAAACAGTTCCTCCAAAAGCATTCTCTGGCTAACAGTGGAATTATGAGCAATTTGAGGGAAAAAAAATGTTAAAAAGCTATTTATATTTTTATTGAGTTGCTTTTTGAAGAATGATCCTAGATTAATTATAGCATTATAAAAGATGCTATAATTTCAAACACCCTTTCCTATATTCAATCACATGTAAAACTAAATTCACAAGACTCCTTTGTAAGTTGCAAATCAAACACAATGAAAACATTCGAATATTTGATAAGCTAGTGATGAAACACTGATAATTTCACACCTTATGGAGTTAGCAGAAAAAGACTAAAGTTTATTGATCAAGTCCTGCCTCCAAAAGTGATCTTTTTATTTCTAAATGTCTGTAAAGGAATTCTTCATAGGTAACAAATTTGGAAGACGGGCTCTGTGTGATTTAATAGAAAAACATCCACTTTGGCTGAACGCAAACCTGGGCATGAATAGTTACTAGCTGTATGACAATGGACAGGTTGCTCACTGTTTCCTGGTCTCTTCTTTTCATCCACAAGAATAAAGATGATAATATCTTGCAGGGATGATTTAGGATTAAAAAAGTAACTATAAGAAGTGAAAGCTGACCAACCCACCCCCACCAACCAAAAGTAACTTAAATTGTTCTGAGAAAATATTCTCAAAGTTTCCATTTAAGTCACTAAAAATAAATTAAATGATCCATTAAGCATAAATCTCTTCATAAACATTTCCTAATCTGGCCATCTTGTTTGGCTAGGCACAGGATGGTAGTGAACACGTCTGGCTGATCAGACAGCTTTTCATGTAACTCTAAAACTCAGCACTTGAGTTTAGAAGGTCACGTGCTTTTAAGAGCCCCAGGAGAATTGCCCCTGGTCCCGGTGCCTTAGACCACTGGTTCCAAACACTTGGCAACAGAAGCAAAACAAACCACCCATGAATTTAACCACAACTGTATTTTTTAGAAGAGACTTGAAAGTGTGTTCCAGACCAGTATTTTCTGCCTGGTAAGGCCATTTCTGCCTTACCAGTTTGTTTAAAAAATAAAGAATAAATGTTTCCAAATGGTCAAACTTGCTTCAGAAGAATGCCTTATGGGGTTGTTGTTTTCCTTCTGTTTTGTTTTTTTATGCAAAATGTTCTTTTCACTTTTATATGTATAAGAAGAAAAATAATTGATCTAATTGCACTAAAGGAAAATAGATAGTACCTACACACACATTCAAATCTGGATTGAAATTATTTTCCTTGTGCCTTCTGAATACAAACTTATTTTTTGACTGAGGCCAATTGAAGAAACCTCAGTTAAAAAGAATTTGTATTAAAGAGTCCTAAACCATTGCACACAGGGAACGTGAAATGGTGACTATACTCTTACATTATTTGAAATCTTAATTTAGAGTAGGCTTAGTGGGAATTAAAATTTTTAACATATTTGCAAATAAGTGTCAGAATGTTCACATACTGGGTATTGCCAAGAAGATAATAAGATCATTAAAGTAATTTAGATAATTCTAGAATGAGCAGCACATATTTTCTTAAAGTACAGGCTGAAATAACATCAAATTTAATGAGATTCTAAAGCCAAAATATAAGGCACATTTAAAGTCAGTGTTCTCAGGCAGAAGTATCTTACTTCCCTGCCATCCTTGCTTATCATAGACCCCCCAAACCCTCCCTATCCCTCACTCTCTCTTGAATCTCAAATCCTGACAGACCTTCCAAGGCCCAGGAGCCAGGCTTACCTGCCAAGGATTTATTGAGTGCTTAGTACCAACTTGGCATCTGTTTTTCAGAGATTACAAATAAAATATATATAAAACAAGAATATGTATCATACAAATGCATGACGCGTGAAATAGCTGTCAAGTGAAACTCCTTTACATGCTGCAAACTCAAAATTCATTTAAGTACAGCTGACGGGTAAAGCATATCTAAATTCCTGCTCTAGAGATCCTTGAAAACCCTGAAACACAAAATATTTAGGCATTGTTTACAATTAAACTCAATTTCATCTTTCAAAAATTTTATTGAGCGCACGTTTTCTTTTTAACAATTAAACTCCTTTAGCTACAAGAAGAAACAGCTAGATGAGAAACCTGAAACTTTGGTAAAGTGCTAATTATAAAGATTGAGAGAATATTTGGCCATTATTTCTGCTCCTGGCTCCCACTTGGGGGTCATTTTTCAATCTATTTAGAGGGATGGAGAATAATAGGAATATCACATTAGAGAGGAGAGAAGAGAAAAGGAAATCACTATATGAAGACAAGACAGAAATAATGAGGTGGGAAGCCAATGAGGTGAACATGGTGTGTTAACAATAACAGAGGGATGAAAAGGTGGGATTTTGTGGAGTGTTGCTTTCTTTTCCCAAAAAATATAGAATGAAAAGAGAAATAAGGAAAGATTGGACACTTCACAGTGCCTACCAAACTAGGCCTCCTACCCGGTTTCAATTGGCTAATGCAAGTTGGAATGCAATGAATTTTGGCTGAAATTGGACAGATTCACTGATTTTAGTTTTTTTTATTTTTAATTTAGAAATACTGACATGAGAAACAGCTCTTCTTTTAGAACTCTTCCCTCTCTAACAACAAGGGGTGCGTTCACAGAATCCCTTACCAGTAAGCTTATTGTGCAAGTTAAGTTACTATTTTTCTCTTAATATATATTGAAAAAAATGAAAAATAGTAAAAATACTTAAGAAATTATTACAACATATAATGCTCAAATTGGGCAGAGTTTCATTTTTAAAGCTCCCAGAGCCTCAGGGTCAAAAATAAAGATAGTTTGGGAGGAAAAGGGAAAAAAAAAAGACATTCCCCCAATTTAAACGTTTAATCTTCATAAGGTAAAAGTTATGTTGACAAGCCTTTAAAGAAAGGTTGTTTTAATTAGTTTGTTTTTAAACAGCCCTTGGTTATTTTTGCTTTTCTAAAATGCAAACACAATTAGACAAGAATGTGAAATCACTCAATAAAATTTTAAAATATGTTTCTGTTTTAAATCCAGCAAAAGAAATTTTAAATGGATGCACCAGACATCATTATGCCATTAGAAACCACAAAGATTGAGAGGAAAAGATTGGTCACTTCTTACAATTAGTGTGTTCATTCATGCAGTCCAATCAGAGCAGAATAATTGCTCAAGCTTTAAAAACATTCATATATACATCTAGAAAGCCCCTAACTACCACAACTGCAAACTGAAATAAACTAAGTCTTTACTTTGCTTTATTGGTTTCAAAATGAAGAAAATAAATTCCCAGACTCATCCAAATGTTAACCCCTTGTCTTCCTTTTTCCTACTCATTACTTGTACTAACAAAAGGCACAAAAAACCTTTGTTCTTGGAGTTCACCAACAACCAAATCGTATCCTTTTTCTATTTTTAAAGTTACAGTCACCTTGGCCATCAATAAGTATCTTTCTTTGTTAACTTTATTCCTAAGTTATCCTCCTTCTATTTTTGAATTGCAGTGTTACACATATTTGTAGATCTGTTAACCTGGGATTCAACTTCTGGCTAAATAAAGGTACTGTTTATGTATGTGGATGAATGTAGAAGAGGAAGAGCTTAGGTTCCAGTGGTATCCATGACTGGTACTGAGCTATGGTAGGTTGGTTAGGGGTCAGCATGCATGACAGACTCAAGAGCCTGCTGGAGAGCACATTTCCAAAGAAAGAATGCAGAAAGGCAGACAAATAAAGCCCAATAGCATGGATTTGGATATCACAGAGAACAGATAGACTTTACTGACTATTACATGGTCACAAGGAATCTGTCCATAGCCAAGTTCCCCAGGAATTCATGTTTGAATTTTTTTTGGTGATACAGATAAGCTGTAAACTAAAATAAAAATAACTGTTTCATGTAAAAAAAGAAAGAAGAAAGAAAAGAAAAGAAAAGAAAAGAAAAGAAAAAAAAGAAGAAAAAAAGGAGGAAGGAAGGAAGGAAGGAAGGTAGAAAAGAAAAAAGAAAGGCATTGGAAAAAGCAGCACTGTTTGATATCTATGTGATTTGCATAATATGAAAGAAAAAACAGGGAAGCATTTATAAATGTACTTGGTTCAAGGTATCAAGAACATTAGAAAACACAAAAACAGCAGTAATACCCTAAGAAAGAAAGTGCATTGCTTACTGAGGGCAGTGGTGTTCTGCTAAAAAGATGGTGGGTCAAAGTTCTTGAAGCTATTGAGAAGGCTAGGTGCCTATGGGCATACCTGGGACTATGGGGAGTTTCCACATCACACCTTTACATATATAGTATGTTTCTCCATGGAGCACTATGTAAAGAGAAGGTAATAGTAGATGTCAAGTAATAGCCAATAGAACTTATTTATATGCACATCTGAGACACCTCCAGTACATACCTGAGGAGGTGAGAGACCTTTCAGTAGATTATAATTCTCAAAAAAAAAAAAAAGAAGGTGCATGAGCTACAATTTATTTATGCAATTTTATTTTAAACCTGGGGCTGGCATAACCTTAGAGAATGTAATGTCATTTTATCTTATATATACTTAATCCATCCTTAGGTAAACATGTCAAAACATTTAAGAGATGGCAAATCTAGATGAAGGATGTGAAGACATTTATGGTACTCTTCTTTTAACACCTTGTTGATTTGAAAATTTCCAAAATAAAGTATTTAAACAACGGATGCATTTCTAGTATTTCAAAATTCCAGTTTTGATATTTAGTAACTATTTATAAAAATGTATAATAAATCCATTTTGTTTTGATCCACTGTTTAGTACTAATAAGTATAATTCAATCTAGAAAAAATGTAACACTAAGGGCCTTATGATCAAAGGAATTTTTTTAATTTACTTTTTATTTTTTATTAATATAATTTATTGTTAAATTGGTTTCCATACAACAGTGCTCATCCCAACAAGTGCCCTCCTCAATGCCTATCACCCACTTCAAAGGAATTTTTTTTTAATCCGGACTTCAATGTAACATGTATTTAAGATGAGAAGGGGGGCACCTGGGTGGCTCAATCAGTTAGGCATCTGACTTCAGCTCAGGTCACGATCTCCCGGTTTGTGGTTTCAAGCCCCGCATCAGGCTCTGTGCTGACAGCTCAGAGCCTGGAGCCTGCATTGGATTGCATTGGATTCTGTGTCCCCCCCTCTCTCTTTGCACCCCCCCCCCACACACTATGCCCTGTCTGGCTCTGCTCTCAAAAATAAATAAATGTTAAAAAATTTTTTTAAAAAGATAAGGAAAAGTAAGATGGAAATATGAACCCAAAAGTAAAAAAAAAAAAAAAGTAAAATTTTCAAAAGTTAAAGAGTCTTTTCAAGTAAGTCTTTTCAAGTCTTTTATGTTTACGCGGATGATAGTGGATATTTAATCACTAAGCTTTTTGGCTTGCCTATCTCTGCTCTAATCTATTAAGATTGGTCTGCAGGTAATCTTGTGCTCCTTATTTATAAAATCCTAGGAAGACATATGCAATGGTACATGAAATCTTCCTCTCCAAGTTCAGGTTAAAGATATATGACTTTAAGATTTTAAGATTTCTCACGACTCAGCATCTGCAACCAAGCCTGCCATTTCAGTTATTCTATATTTCTCTTTGTGCATTCTCTTCTTGTATCATTTTTAACTAAAATGACTGTTATTACTATTAAAAATTTTAATAACTGATAAAATCTAAAAGAGCCAAACTGACATGGTGAGAATTTTACAAAATAAGGACTTACCATGACTTCTTTTGGGTTCTGAAAAGTTAGACATTATCATTTGAATGAAATATTTTCAGCTTTTTTTCTTAACAACCAAAATTTTACAGACTTACCTCAATTGCAGAGTTTGGAACACAACTGAATTTTGATTACTCACTGTGATAGAAGGAGATTTTCTTTTCACTCAACAAACTTGTTTTGTTCCCTCCATCCAGGTTTAAGAAGTGGAGTGTTAAGGAGAAAGCTGTCTTTGGGAAAGATACTATCAATCTAGAAATATCTTAAAGTTATACCATAAGAAGTAGTCAACATCAGAAGATGGTCTGTTTGTTTTATAAGTTGATGTTTCCAGAATGGGAAGGACTTAAGGCTTTAAGTGACAGATCTGAACAGCTCCTCAAAGACAGAGCCAGGAACAACTTTCAGAGTCACAAGGACCTGACATCATTAAGGTAAAAAAGATAGGAACCACATACAGAAAGTTGGGAAGGACAAAGGAAATTATGGAGAATGAAAAGAGAAAGAGAAGATAGCAAGAGAAGGGATTCCCAGATGTCCATAAGACAGAAATTTGATTCAATGCAGGATGGAAGGAGAGGGTATGAGGAAAGAATATCTGAGAAAATAAATATTTAAATGTATATATGTATGTGCATAGATATAATACATATATTTCTAAATGTTTTTATCATCCTCTCAATTTTACAGTATATAAATAATAATCATCTTTTTGGTAATTTTTTTTTAGTAATGGTGTCATCCTTCTAGATATTGCATATGTAAATTCAGGAAGACATCAGTACCAATATTATTGACTTGTCATTTTTATTGTTTTTAAAAGAAGCACCTCTTTTTCTTATGGAAAATAAAACCCAATTAATTTGGGTTAAAAAGCTACAATAAAAAATTAATTCTGGCCTCCCTGTAAATTCAGATAGAATAGTTCTTACCACATTAAATACTTCCCAATTAATTTATTTGATTTTTTTAATGTCTATTTATTTATTTTTGAGACAGAGAGAGAAAGGGAGAGAGAGACAGGGGAGAACATGGAGAGAATCCCAAGCAGTCTCCACATTGTCAGTGCAGAGCCTGACACAGGACTTGATCTTATGAACTATGAGATCATGACCTGAGCTGAAATCAAGAGTTGGACACTTGACTGACTGAGCCACCCTGGTACCCTCCAATTAGTTTATAGTACTTACAACATGTTATAAATTTATAAAAATCGTAGAAAACTCATCTGAACACTGATAGTCCATCTGGAATTTTTCATTAAATATTTTTTCAAAACTCATTGCCCAACAGGTATATGTTCTTACACAACGTAGTCACTGGTTAGAATTTGGATCGATGTATTTTGTGGTCTTTGAATCAGGACCATCAAAAATATGATTTTTTTGTTTAGAAATACTTCAATTTCTAAGAAGTAGAACTTGTCACATTTCCTCACCCTACATTTTGGCCTCTTTCCAAATCCTTCTAGTTGATTCCTTCTCCTAGTTCCCATCTCAAGATTTTTTTTTGCAGGTATTTTGGAAATAATCAGTCATATATTTAGTGTTTTAGACACAAATGAAAGTAATAACAAAAATAAGGAGAATGAGAATAATTGCTAACATTTACTGAATTCCTACTATGGACTATGCAGCATGCTAAGCACTATGTGTGTATTATCTTATGTAATCCTCATAGTTCACTGCCATTATTATCTCCATTTGGCAGCTGACGCATCATGCATAGAGAGGTTAACTTTCCCAAGGTCGCAGTAAATGGTACAGCTGAAATATGCCCCCAAAAATCTGAATCCACAGCTTCCACTCTGAATCATTCTGCTGTTCTAGGACAAACAAAGCAAAAAACAAAACAAAACTTTCATTAGTTTTATGAAACTAATTTAAAGGATTTTTAATTGTTTTTAAGTTTATTTATTTATTTTGAGAGAGAGCGAGCAAGTGGTGTAGGGGCAGAGAGAGAACCCCAAGCGGGCTCCACAATGTCAGGGTAGAGCCCTATGCAGGACTTGAACTCACGAACCATGAGATCATGACCTGAGCTGAAATTGAGTTGGACGTTTAACCAACTGAGCCACCCAGGTGCCCCAAAACTGATTTTAAAAGTTTAATGATTAGTTAACATTACTTTACTACTTTGCCAAAAATTATTGAAAACATTTAAAAGTAACTCATGATCAAAGTGAAGATACACTTTCCACTTTTATGCTTGTCACTACAAACTGTACTCATTTTGAATATGTTACAATGAGTTAGTTTCATTGCACTGAAAACTGCTTGACTATTTGACTGAGTTGCCAGAGAAACTGAGGTTCTCCATGTCCCAGTGAATTATCTTGTTGTTGCCCACAAGACATTAACTCCTTATAACTAATAATGAGCTTTGCAATATACCTGTGCCCATTAGCTACCACCAGTTGAGTTGTATACTCACCAAGGATTGTTTTCAATTTTGTTTGTGTATTTTTTATTACAATTATTAAATTTAACGAAATATTATGTAAGGTGGTAAATGAATGAATATGGAGTTTCTATGAAAATTAAGTTGAAAATTTTTTGAAAAACTTAATAAACCTGAGTTTCTAAAAAATAAAGAAAAATGCAATGGAATTGAATTAAATATGAGTAATACATCTATAAAAGGATGGGAAAAATAATAAAACTGTGAAAGGATTCTGAATAAAATTGTTGCACAACTTACACAGCCATAAAAAAGGATGAAATCATTCCATTTAAGGTAACACGATGGACCTAGAGGATATTATGCAAAGTGAAAGAAGTCAGACTGAGAATATAATACAAATACCATACGATTCCACTCAAATGGAATCTAAAAAATGCATAAACAAAAAACAGAATCAGAACTATAAATATAGAGAACAAACTGATGTTTGCTAGAGAAGAGGGGTTGAGGGGTTAGGCAAAATGGAAGAAAGCAAGAGGGAGATACGGGTTGCCAATTATGGAATGAGTAAGTCACAGGAATAAAATCAGAGCATAATGAATACAGGCAATGATAGTATAATAGTGATATAAAATGGGATAGGTGATAGCTATATTTGTGAACACAGCATACTGTATACACATGTCAAATCACTATGTTGTACACATAAAACTAATGTAACATTGTGGGTCAACTATACTCAAATTAAAAAAATAAAAATGCTGCACAACTTTCTTGCTCAACTTTCAAGGTTTGTTTTTGGAAAGAAGGAAAATCCAATCTGTTCCACCTGGTCCTACATCATCTAATTAGTGAGTAGACTTATATACTAATAAATTTTAAATATATGTGTATCATTTTTAAAAATAATTCCCATTTTTACACCTCTTTAAATTTCCTACAGACTACTGAGACCTGATTGTTTCAACTTCCACTGTACTTTTGAGTTAAAATTTATTTGGAACAGTAGAGTTTTGAAATTTTTAGAACAAAAATTAAAAAAGAATAAGAGTTACTGAAGTACTGTTTATTTTGGACTAGTCATAAAGAAGTAAAAGTTAGTGGACACAGTTAACCAGTATCAGTTGAAAAAAAATTTTTTTCTAGGATCTTGACTTACCCACCTAACATAAAATAGAGGGGAAAACTGAACTTGCCCAGTAACATGATGAGATATACATATTCTCTCTCATCAGATATTGGTACAAACAAAAGGAATCTTCTTAAGCTGTTTCAGTTTTTTTCCAACATGTTGTCACTAGTCTTGGAGGTAGAATCTGGACTTGTGTATGTGTGCTCCAGACGGTCATTACTGAGACTGACCAAATACAGAGACCTATGTAGTCATGGAAATTATGAGCTAAGGGGTGTTTCCACGACTGGTGGAAACTTGGTTCTGAAACTTTATTTTTCTACTGGCCATTGTTTGTTAACAGGTTTATATGTCTATAAAAACAAAGGCTAAAAATATTTTTATAATCATAACTCTGCTAACCATTGACAGCTTCATGCAGCAGTTAGTTTCAGTCCCCGAATACATGTTTGTTCCACACCTGACTTTCCTGCACTCTCAGACCATTTTAGAAACTACACCACACTGCCTACTGTTCTACATTTCTTTTCTAACCTCCTTATTTTACTTGTTCCTCCACTTGCTTACAAGTGTTTTTATGGGTACATTCTCCTTCTTTACACTATCTTGAGCTCTCTGTTATAGCTTCATCTAATTAAAACACATGATGTTTTGCCTCAAAGAGGCGATGAACAACTGATAAAGAAAGGAGTGTTTGTAGCTAAAATGCTACAAAGGCAATTATATTGCAAAAATAAGCATCAACATGTTGTGCACCTTAAACTTACACAATGCTAGATGTCAAATATATTTCAATAAAAATAAGAAAACAGATTGGCTTGAAAGAGTAGGAGAAATAAAATGTCAGCAGACATTTTTGGGAATGATCAGTATCTCAGTTTGCCTAAAGTGCTGGGCTGGATAAGGATAAGGATAGGTAGTATGTGAAAAGCTAAGGCTGAAAAGGCAATGTTGGAGCCAGATTATAGTAAAACAAATTCTACTTTAATGAGAAGTTCATCTAACTGCATATACTTTAAAAATATGAGAAATTATAATTGAATCAAAAATTATGCTCCTTGGTAACTATAGACAGAACAACTCTTTTCTTCATAGACAAGCACTAAAAATTAATAATGAAAGTAAAGATAAAAACATATCTGGTGTTTAGGCAAATTTAATTTAGGTCAAGTTCCAAGATAAATAAAATCAGTTCATTTAACTGGCAAATTGTAATAGTCTCTCTTCTCAATATTCTCGTTGCTTCTCACATTTTAAAGGAGGCCCTGGATCTATGCCTGGATCTCTTCTGTGTTTCTTTGTTTCCATCTCTGCAAAATGGGGGGCTTAGTCATTTTCCTCTATGGCATAGGATAGAAAACCCTACAGAAAATGAGTGATTTATGGATCTAAAAAAAAAAGTTTCATAGAATTAGTAATATTATCCAGTATCATTTAACTTCAACCTGAAATGGGTCAGTTCTTGATTTCCACAAAATCTTATAACCAGTGGACATATCTTCTCAAAGAGGAAAGTTCTGAGTATTCGTTGGACTTCTAAAGATCATGACTTTTTAGGGATAGAACTTGAAACCAATTAATAAAGGCAATCTATGTATTGATCATAGAGATTATAATATGACTAATGCCCTGTAATTTCTTTTTTGGTATTCACATACCAGACTATTGTTTAAAAACCTTGATTAGCTATTGTTTTTATTGTTAAAAGGAGAAAATTTTTAATTTGAATTTTTAATTTTGTTTTTTTAGCCTCTCCCTGTTTCATTCTGTTTCATCACTCTATAGCATCCACCAATCACAGCATTCCAGAAAAGGCCGAGGAGGTGGGAAAATAGTGTAGAAATCTGTTCATCACACAAAGGATTCTGGCTTTCAATTTAGCATAATCACCAATTTCTTTGTAGAGCTCAGGTAAAATGTCACTTCTTCAGAGAAAGTAACCCATGCCAACTCTGGTCACTTGCCAGCTCCTTATCCTACTTGGGTTTTCTTCACAGTATTTTCTCCATATAAAATAATAGCTTATATTTACTCATTTAGTAATATAATAATAAATATAATAATAATAATAATAATAATAGCTAATTTATTGAGCTCCTAATATGAACAAGGGACTGTTTTCAAAGTTTTACATGTACTAAATTATTCAATCTTCATGTGCCCCTGTGAAGTAGAAACTAATGTTTTCCCTTTTTAAGAGATAAAAATGAGCCCTGAAGTTTCAATAACTTGCCCAGGTGACACAGGCTGAGCTGAGCTCCTTCCAGAAAGTCTGGCTCTAGAACCTGGCTCCCCACTGGAGAGTTACTCAACCTCCATAAGTGCAGGAGTTTTTTGCTTATTTTTTCCACTGATATGTTTCCTGTGGACCTAGCACAAAGAGGTTATTCAATCAATATTGTGTTTGTAGAATGAGTGAGTGAGTGAGTGAGTGAATTAGATACTGAAAGTGTGAGTAGAGAGGAATTAAGAAATAACTCCATAAAGCATGTCACACCTACATCCGCAGCATTCCAGAAAATTCAAATTAGCCAAGACAGCCAGGGTCTGGATGTGGGTAATTAGTTAAATGTAACAGGGGAACTGTCTTTGTTCTGAACTTTTAAAATTGTTTTACTCATCTTTATCTGAAAGGATGTTCATGTTGAAGACTTTCTCCCTTTAGCAGTTAGTGTCACTAATCTTTTTTGAGGCTTTTTGATACAGTGAGCATTCCAAGGTCATAAATGTTTGAATTTTTCAGTATCACCTTTATTTGTAACCACAGAGAAGGAAAGCCTACATCAAAATCTTGTTTCTCATATAAAGTAATATTATTCCTGTGTCAGGAAGATCTGAGTAAATGTTTGATTAAAATGCTGGAAGAGGTGCTGTCGGTAAAAACTGCTAAACCATAGCATGCTGTGCTAAGAGACACTATTCTTAGGAGGAGGTACAATTTCCATTTAAAATTGTTGGTGATGGTTTACGTGCATAATTTGAAGGGCAAGCTAAAGGACAAAGCAAGAAACTTTTGGAATAAAATGAACTTGCATAAATTTTACTTATACATCTGCTTTCAAGGGGAATGGGAAGTGAAATGACAAATTTTTGCTCTGATTTTTGTAGGTAGACCCGCGTTTGTTGACTATATATATATGACATAATTTGAACCTCAATCCTTAAAGTAATGGTTTTCTTTCAAATGTTTCAAATAATGCTGTCATATTTAGGGACATTATCATCTTTGGAAGACTGGTAGAACTTGGGGCTCATGCCAATTTCAGCCTTTGAAACATTACTTTTACTAGAAAAGTTCTGTAGAACAAAAATTAGTCAGCTTATGAAAAGCAGAGCTACTCATATTAAAGTCAGAAGGAGAACCAAACACCCCATCTGCTCACTGCTCCTCTTTCATGTTGCCTCTGCAGAGCTTGAGACACCATAAGTAAGGCATCACTGTGCTAGCAAGATAGACTGGCAGCCATTTTCCAACATGGAAATGTTTATGAAGCATAAAATCACACAAATATCTTTTAATGTTTACCTATCCTTACAGCACAGAAGCTGAGTCGAGTGAAGTATATCTAACACAAAATTATTTTTTTAATGTTTTTAATGTTTATTTTATTTATGTTTGAGAGAAAGAGAGATGGTGTGAGTGGGGGAGGGGCAGAAGGAGAAGAGGACAGAGGATCTGAAGCAGGCTCAGAGCTGACAGTAGAAAGCCGGATGTGGGGCTCTCACTCTCAAACCGTGAGATCATGACCTGAGCCGAAGTCAGATGCTTAACCGACTGAGCCACCCAGACACCCAGACAAAATTAGTGTTCGTATCTCCAGCCACTGAAAGCTTTATAAAAACCCCACCAAACTTATCTATATTGTAAAAAGAGCATGTTCTTTGGAGTCAGAACAAGCTATGATTGGCGTCTACCTCTAGTACAGGACCTGACACACATTCCACACCCAACAAACTCAGTTCTGTTATAATCTACTTCCGAAATCACCTCATCTGCCCGCAGCAGATGCCCTCTGTCCCTTCTTGCTCACATCTGTTCCTTATGAATCACTTGCGCATTCCGGCCTTCACCTTCTGCAAGTTCCATGTCTTTGCCTTGATTCCTTTTACATGAGCTTCTGCCTTGCAACTGTCACCGGAAAGTGCACCTATCCACTTCAGTTCAAAGTAATACTAAATAGAAAGAGGCAGGTGCTTGAATTTCTTATTGTCTATTGATGTGGTCCATTTGATTCTTTTCCTTTTTGTGTGTAAATTTGTAGGCTTTCTTAGACCTTCTGATACAAACATTATTCTCCTCTTCCACAACATGGCTGCAATTAATATCAGACCTATCCTCTCTACTTTTCACAAGACATGATTTCATCATCTTTCTTAGTTTTGTACTATTTGATAATTATCTTCCACCCCAACTACATGGTTTCGTCTATGGGGGAAAAAATCTTGTGACAATGTGGTGGCTCCTGGAGTTGGGTAAAATAGTGGCCTGTGACTGTCTCACTTACCATTTTGTTGTGTATAAAGCAGTGAGTATACATTTGTTGAAAAGGAAATGAATGAATATCTCTCTGCTCTAAAAATTATTAAATAATTCAAACTCCTCCTTCCTGAAATCTCCAAATAAGTATGCTCCTTCAATGAAGTCCTCTAACAATTCCTAGTTGTCCCAGAGTACATTAAAACTCATCAAAAACTTTACATGGCTTTTGAAAGACCATGTAGGGATAATACTAATAATAATAGTAACTTATATTAATATCTTATTTTATATTTTCCAAAGCACTTTTATATACATGACCTTTTCTAATTCTCAAAATAATCCTGTGAAGTAGATATACAATTGTTTTATTTTTAGATAAGAAAATTGAGGCTTGGAGAGTATAATATATTTACCTTTGATCTCAATCTGGCCAGTAAGTGACTGGGTAATATTAGAATATAAGTCTCTTTTCTAAATTCTGTATCTTTTCATTACATTAGCCTAAGATTTTTGGCTTAAAACAAAATAATGTTAATAAATAGAACAGGATACAATAGAATAAAATTACCAAGATCTCATAAAACTAATAGCAGATAGAAAACTCAATGAAAAATTTACTTATTGGGGCTCCTGGGTGGCTCAATCAGTTGAGTGTCCAACTTTAGCTCGGGTCACGATCTCACAGTTCATGAGTTCAAGCCCCGCATTGGGCTCTGTGCTGACAGCTCGGAGCCTGCAGCCTGCTTCAGATTCTGTGTCTCCCTCTCTCTCTGCCCCTTCCCCACTCATGCTCTGTCTCTCTCTGTCTCTCAAAAATGAATAAAAATTTAAAAATTTAAAAAAAAAGAAAAATTCACTTATTTATTAATTCAACAAATTTTTATTGAGCTTCAACATGGACTAGCCTCTCATTAACATGCTGGCAATACAGAGTGAAAAAGACAAAAAAGGACCCTGTACTCATGAATCTTACATTCTAATGAAAAAAGAGCAACATATGTAAAGCAGATTACAAATGGACAAACACGTTCTTAGCCTTGTGTTCATGCATATGAATCAATATGAAGAGTATGAGTGAACAGGTGTTGAGAAAAAAATGACAGCATAAAATGGACAGTAAAAAAATAATAATAATAAGCTTTAAAAAGAGACAGAGAGAAGGAGAGAAAGAGCTTCCCCAGAACAACCATAGATCTACTGAGAGTTGCAATTACAGTGAATGGGACCACAAAATGTATACACTCGTATCAAGTTCCCCCCATGATCATTTGTCAAGATTAGAAGATTAGAAGATTAGAAGATTCAAGATTAGAAGATTAAGAATTAGAAGTGCTGAATTCTTCAAGATAGATCTTGAGTACCCAGTGTATGTTTTATTTCAGGTAAGTCATGTAACCACTCTCTGGACTCAGTTTCCTCAGTTTTTCCAGAAAGAGTTTGCAATGTCTTTATTTTTATTTTTATTTATTTTTAAATTTGTATTTGTTTATTTATTTATTTACTTCTGAGAGAGAGAGAGAGAGAGACAGAGAGCAAGCCCAAGGGGAGAGGCAGACAGAGAGACAGAATCTTAAGCCAGCTCCAGGCTCAGCTTGGAGCACAACGTGGGGCCCGATTCCACAACCCTAGGATCACAGCCTGAACTGAAATCAAGAGTTGGATGCTCAACCAACTGAGCCACCTAGGCTCCCCTCAACATCTTTAATACTTGATACAAAATAATCATATTTATGGCTCTTATTTTATAATGGCATTTGCTAATACTGAAATGAATTGCTGCCCTAAATAGAATTCATTGTATGTTAAACTGAAAACTTCATTCACTCTAGATTACCATTGATGTATACATTTTATGTGGCAGATTGAATTAATAGCCCTAGTTTTTCGTTTCTCTGTAATAAGAAATTCTTGTCATGTACTTGCTAGGGTCTTATGGTGGGCAGGCGATGCTTCCCCAAACAGGTCTATCTTGGCAAGAGGATTAAAATGGGATTGGGTGCTCAGGCTTGCCCTGTTACACTTTTGCTGTTGTCTGGAGAATAACCTGCTTTGTGTAACCCACTGATCCCCCATTAATGAGAAAGTGGGGCACACATGAAGCCCACCAAATCAAACCCAGCAGGCCTGACTTAGAATTAGCCGCACCCACTTTGCAGACATGTGAGCAGTAAGTGCATATTTTTGCATGTCACTGATATCACTTGTTGTTCAGCATTGTTTTGACAGCAGCTAATGGGCAAAATGTAGCTTTTTGCTGCAATGTGAGGTAGACTTATTCTAATTCTTGCTCAGCATCATATCTTTTACATGTCTGCTAGGATTGTTTTCTTAACTAGTTTCCTAGTAAGGAAAAAGAACCAGTTTCAAAAATACATTTGTACAGTCTTCCAGTGTTTAATAAAGAGTAAATTAATGTCATTCATGGATCTTTATTCTGTAGGTCAGTACTACATGGGTTCTACTTAGTGTTTAAATAAATCTAAAAGAAAACTGGCTTTATTTATTTATTTATTTATTTATTTTTCTCTACCCCATCCCAATCCCTCCATTTGCAAGCAAAAAGCATTATTTTTCCATCCTCCTTTCTTCTTTTATGACCCCAAAATAGGAAGGGATAAAAGTACTGTACCCAAATCACATACCACTTGCTGCACCTACTAATTTACACAATGGTGAGTTTTGAGTTAAATAAATATTGTTTAAGAGCCAAAATAAAATCCATCATCTGGCATCAAACTAATGCCTGACTGATATTCCACTAAAACTTCGGGTTCCCTTGCTCCACAAACTTAGGCTAGCATTCTGAAACTGTTATTTGTGGTGAGAATGGTATTCTACATCAGGACACCAGTTTTTCCATTTTTGATATTCAGCCCTTTTACTTTATGATCCATTGCCTCACAAACTTGGGAGACACTAAGCTGGCGTGGCATGAGGGAGAGGGAGAGAGAGGAAAATAATTTAGAAGACCGTGAAAATCAGAATGACAAAGAAAACAAACAGACATCAAGTGAATTACTCGCCCTTATCTTTCTCATTCCACCCTTAATAATAGCAAAGGACTAAATGAGATTGTATCACATTTGCAAATTTTAATCTCAGATGTTTTATTGTCTTTCCATATATTTGCTAAATAAAATTCTCTGACGATTGTTCATCTATTTGCAGGCTTGTATATAATTTAAGTTGCTCATTAATATTTTAAGATATTGCCTGACCATGAAAGCACTGACACCCAAAGCATAGGCTACAAGAAGAAAGAAAAAAATAAATAAACAAATAGCCAATCTACTTTCAGACTCAAACTAAAGATTGCTTGCCAGAGAGTTAGCAAAGATACAAAAAAAGTTTTAATATGAAGGATGTGGAAAATAATGAGTGATCAGTTTAGTATATATGCTTATGTCTATGACTGCCTGTATTTTGAAGATGGGATAAATATCCTCCATGTTGCCCTGTAAGAATGTTATTTTACTGTGATCTGATTGGCTAAATAATTATTGTATCTGCATTCTAAATAGATTTTCCCCAGCAAATGTTCTGTATACATAACTGGAAAACTTCCAGAGGTCCTTCAGAAGAGGGGAGAATTTATTTAAAAAGCCCCAATCTTGATGCACATTCTCATTTGTCTTTATCTCTAAATTCAGGTCTCTGGATCATTCAAAACTATTCCAAACTGACCTTTCTTATGGAGAAGGAGCTAAATGGGACCGTTTTAGTGTCAAAATATTTAATAAATGTTTATGGAACACTCACTAATTCCAGATACATATACTGGGCTCTGGCTACAAAGTAGGATAAAATAATGAGCAAGATATGCATGGCCTCTGCTCTCATGAGCACTCATAATCTAGTGGGAAAGATCAAATTAGAAAGTTAAGAGATATCACATAGGCTATCATAAATACCGAAAGGATACCTGAAAGAAACAGAGTGAAGAAGGAATCTTCTTGGAAATTCACCATCATCAAATCCTTAAATTGCCAGACTTTATTTGGGTGTCTTTCTTGACCCCTGATGGATACTGAGGTTTTTCAAGTATTTGAAATAATTGTGATCTTTTTATGATTTCCATCATAATTTGTTGATTGATCCATCTGCATATAATGTGAAAGGTAGTACCACTGAGTCTTTGTGCTTTGGGGTAACTAGCTTAGGGTATGACTTACATCTTTTCAAAACTGTTGATGTTTATATCTTTCAAAGTCTACAGATGTTGTCCAGACTGCAATTTGTTTCAATCTTTCTGAAAGCAGAATGCTCATTCATTGGTTACTGGCCAAAAGTATGTTATTTATTTAAAATAGTATGTACATAAAAATATGCTAACTTTATCCCAGGACACTAGTAACTGAATCACCAACTTTTAAAAAAATGTAGTCAGTTGTTGTTTCTAAAACAACTGAATGATTTTCCCTAATCATAGTGTGGGTAAGGATTGGCTTTATTTTCTCCCATCTTTTGAAGTTCTCATGAGGGAAAACAATGTTTTGAAATGTTATCTGGTGATTGTTTATTCCTTGTGATTCTTGCTGCCCTGAAGTTCTCCACCCACTGTATAAAGCATTTTAACTTCAGGAAGAGGGCAGAGGCCAACCAAAAGCAAAGGCAGTGTAGTTCAAATTTTGATTTTTAAAGCTTACCCTTAATACTGTCTTCAGAAATGATAATTTTGATAATCCATGTTCTGTAGAAAAAGAAAATAATCTTCTAAATTAAAATAATCAAAGATGATGATGATAAAGGTGATTTGAATAGTCACAAACACAGACTGCCAACCAAGGAACATAGGGTTTTTACCATAAGCCACACAGTAAGAAAGAATTTATATTTTGAGATACTTCCCATCCAACAGAAAGGAGAACATCCTCAGAGCTGGACAGAAAATGTCTAATGGAATTGAAAAGCATGCATAGCCTTCTGCCTGTCCATGAACATGTGCATGTGCCACACACACACACACACACACACACACCCTTCTCCCACTGGGCTGAAATCCCAAGATACAAGGGGATCCTTTCTCAAAAGACTCAACACAGAACAAGGTCAGGTGGGGACTATACCTGAAGCTTAGAAGGTCAAATAATACCAGCAATGACCCACAGGGGATTGTAACCAGCTGGGTGATATTGTCAATCTCCCCAGGGAAAATCACTGTGAATTATATTAATCCAGAAGGAAAAGCATGAGTTATACCAGACATGGACTCTTCAACAGAGACACCATGACAGCAGGTTGACACAGGAGCCAGTCAGGGACAAATATCTTTTACCAGCTAGAGAAAAAATAAATAAATAAGCCCAGCCTTTACTGAGTTGGGGCCTTGAGAGAAGGACAGGTAAAGGGGGAAGGGGAGAATGCAGAATTTGACTCAGGGACTAACTTTACAAGCTAGAAGGCACTGCAATGCCTTAAAAGGGTAAGATTACCTCCTTCTACCATCATCAAGGGAAGATTGAATTCAATTGTTAAAAATAATTGAACTTTCACATATATGACTTCTAGTATATACACTTAAATCTGTTACACTTAAGGCAGTAGTTTCATCATGCTGTACCTTAGTTCAAGTATAAATATTATAAGGGGGAATGCCAGGGTCTACTCATAGAGTGCACTCATTCACTTATGATATTCTTCAAAATATATCTTCCACGGAAATACCAGTTTGAGTCTGTATTGTTCACAGATGCATCTCTGTTATCTGGAACAGTGACCCACATATAATGGTTTCTCAACAAATGACCCAATCCATGACTTTTAATAAATAAAATTGGAAATTTATTGTTTTATATTACTTTATAAAAGAAATCCCTAAAAGATTTAAAGATCTCGAATTTTCAAGGTTTTATGCTGGTACCTTTGGATTACTCCTGAATTTAATGTGAATAACCAGCCTGATGAAAAATAGTAAATTAGGAAGTGCTATGAACTGAATTGTTTTCCTGCAAATTTTATATGTTGAAGCCCTAGGTCCCTATGCAAGCGTATTGGAGATAGTGCATTTAAGGAGGTGAAAAGGGGGGCGCCTGGGTGGCGCAGTCGGTTAAGCGTCCGACTTCAGCCAGGTCACGATCTCGCGGTTCGTGAGTTCGAGCCCCGCATCAGGCTCTGGGCTGATGGCTCAGAGCCTGGAGCCTGTTTCCGATTCTGTGTCTCCCTCTCTCTCTGCCCCTCCCCCGTTCATGCTCTGTCTCTCTCTGTCCCAAAAATAAATAAACGTTGGAAAAAAAAAAAATTTAAGAAGGTGAAAAGGTTAAATAAGGTCATAAAGGCAGAACCCATCCAATACAGCTAGTGTTCTTAGAAGAGGAAGAGGCAACAGAGTTCTCTCTTCACATGTGAGGACACCAAAAGAAGGTGATGTTCTACAAGTCAGGAAAAGATTCCTCACCAGAGCCCACCATGCCAGCACTCTGATCGTGGACTTCTAGCCTCCAGAGCTGAGAGAAAATAAATTTGTTGTTTAAACCACCCAGTCTATGGTATTTTGTAATGACAGCCTAAGCCAACTATGACAGGAAGTGATTATTTTTGATACTAAAAATCATCATTGCGACCTCTCTAAAATGAAATAGTAACTTCTTTGATATGTTTAAAAATGTGATCACTTTTCACTCAAATGCCAAGATCATGTCTACAACTACCCATAACTTTCATCAAGCCAATCTCACTTAAGGTTCTACTACATATCCAGCCCCTGAACTAAAAACTAAAAAAGGCTCACCATAAAAATAGTTGATAGCTGACATCCTTGAAATTAACATTTTGTAACTCAAATAGACATTTAATGGTCAAACACATGTAATACTATAAGTAAACAAATCTAATTTTCAAAGGTATAAAATTTCTAATTAAAAAAGCCTTGACCTTGCCTCTTCTTTGCCTTATGATTATGTAAAGTTTCATTTTCATTATTATGTCAATTTCCTACCTTCTCTTCCCACTCCCACTGAGATTTTCTTAAGCCTTTTCTTTTCATGTATTATGAATAAACTCAGTGCAGTTGTCTGGGATTTATTCCAAGTAAAGAACAATGAAACTTTAGCTTTTGATTTTTATATTCATAAGTTGTTTTTGGAAAGAGACCATTTGAGAAACACTAGTAGTAATTGCCTGCTATGCGGAGTTGTGAAGGATCAGTACCCACAATTGCAATTCACTTGAAAGCAAAGCACCAGGAGCCCACAAAATGCTTTCAGTCTACTGCCAAACCTAAATTTCATTCTCTGGAAAGAACTGTTCCTTCCACTGGAAAAGACAGATACCAAACTGAGAAGCTTTTTCTGTGTTCGTTTTGGGAATGGCTTAGTCATTGGGCCCTAAGTAAAATAATTCCATTGAGAAGGGGATCAGGGATGGGGAATATTGATATTAATTTACACAACCTAAATCTTTTCAAAAACAGGTTATATTGCAGTGACAAACTCTCTCAAAATCTCAGTTGCTTACAAAACGGATTTATTTTTTGCTTGTGGAATTTATCACAGATAAACTGCATTTTTCACTCCTCATCTTCATGTGAGAAACCAGGCTAAGGAAGGAGGCTCTCCCTACATTTTGTTGATTATAATGGCGCAGGAGAAAGAAGAAATGGCAAACCGCACATTGACTCAAAGTTCATGCTCAGAAGTGACACATATTACTTCTCTTCATTTTTATTGGCCAAAGCAAGTCACACTGCCAAGTCTGATGTCAATGGGTCAGGGAAATATAATCCTTTCTTTCAGAGGAGCTTCAAATAACTGAGAACAATAACACAACTCACCACAACACGTTCCTACACAACTAAATTCCAAATTATGATATATTCATTAACAAACAAATATAACTTTTTATTGAATGCTATTCTACTATGAGGAGGATGAAAAGGAGGTTGTCATCTACTCTATTTTCATTAACTGCCAGGATCAATGAGAAGATTTTATATGTGTTATTTCATTTAAATTTAAGGTATCGGTGCATAAGTGTTCCCATTTTAAAGATGAAGTTAGTGAGGCTTAGTGACATTAACTTGTTCTGTGTTGCATACCTAGTAAGTGGAGCTGACTCAAAGCCATTATGCATATGAACTGTAAAAACTTAACGGCTTATATGTGTACTTGAACTTGTGCTCAAAACTACTTTACATTTTTTTTCTTCTTTCTTTATAAACTAGGTGATCTCAAGGTACAGTGACAGAGGTCCTTTGAGTAAAACACTAGTCTAGAGCCCACAAGAGAATGAGGATAAAGAGAATTAGTCATCTCAAGTGTGCTTAACAGCACAGTACTGTCAAATGGAGACCTGTCCATCTAGACCATGAAGGGGCCCAGGGCAATGAAAAGCTGAAGAGAATTATTCCTGACATGTGAGGTCTGATCCTTTAAAGTTAAGCAGAACTAATTTTATTATTGCTATCATTTTTAATTTGTTTACTTGACTTTGGGGGAGGGTGACTAACTAACTGCGAGAGAGAAGACATGGTTTGTCTTGATAGTCTTCTGAATTAAGAAGTTAATTTGAGGGGCACCTGGCTGTCTCAGTAGAGCATGTGACTCTTAATCTCAGGGTCATGTGTTCAAGCCCCATGTTGGGGGTAGAGTTTACTTTAAAAAAAAAAAGTTAATTTGATTCAGTCTATCAGAAGTCTATTGGCAACTAAGAAAAAAATCCCACAGCGACCTAAATTTTCTTTGTAGACTTGAAGAGTCCCCAAGAGGCATATGACTGGTGCTTCCACCCGTGCCCTCAGAGTGACGACAGTGGCAGCATCCTATGTACACACATAGAGTTAATACCAAGGCTAAAGCCAATGATCCAATCTGAAAACAGTAAGTGGTCCTGAAATGCTTCTCATCGGTAAATCCACAGGTAAATCCCTGTATGGGATGGTAATTTCCCATCGTTAAATCCATCGCTTAGTTGTTTGGTTCAGTTTGGTTTGGGTTTGTTTGGAATACCTTAAGGTGCCTCTTCTCTCTTCCTTTCTACTCTATTTTGAGGAAGATGTTCTGAGTGTGGAAAACGAGTGCAGGAGACTCTCCCACTGATGGTTACCTTTTTCCCAGGCCATCTCAGAATCTTATGTTCATGTTGTTTTTAACAAAGCAGGTGCTCCCTGGAACCTCTGAGGCCTTTATGAGCATTTGAAGCAGAATAGACAGAGTGGTCTCACCTCCTGCCTTAATCTTCCTTATGATTAGAATTTTCCACTTGTGTTATAAATTTTTATTAATAGTGTTCTCTACTGTTTTTAAATAAAAAGTTGTATATGAATATGGAGATTCAATGTTCTTCTTACAGACACAAATTACATGCATAAACAACATAATAAATAAATAAACAATGACATAAATTATCTGTATAGTCACCAAGATTGCTTATTTCTAACTGAGGTGTCAGAGCACCTTAATTGTTAAAATTTGCAATGCCTCCTGAGTCTGTACAAGGAATATTTTTCATTTGGGCTCTTATATGTTGACCTACTTACTATCTTTGGCATGTCCCCTGCTTCTTGTTGTTGTCCATTAACCACCTACTATAAACCCACTGCTACCGGTGGGCAAGAAGACACCTACTACTCCAGACCCAGAGAGTGTTTTACTAATCTGTTTTACTTTACCTTCCATCATTTAGTCTAAAGAAGATTGAAAAGAATGCTTCCTTCCCTATCCCAAAAGATGCTTTCACGTACATTCATGGCTTTAAATCACTGAGTGCAGGTACGTGCCCACAATCTTCAGTCATATGAAAGAACTAAAGGATCAAGTGTGTTAGGGTTTTCCAGAAAAGCACAGTTGATAGGATATATATATACATATATTTTATATACGGAGACTTATTATAAAGAATTGGCTTACAAATTATAAAGGCCAAGAAGTCCCATGACCTGCTGTCTGCAAGCAAGAGACCCAGAAAAGCTGGTAGTGTAGTTCCAGTCTGTTTCCAAAGTCTTGAGAACACGGGATGTGGATGGTATAAGTTCTGGTGCAAGGGCAGGAGAAGACCAATGTCCCACCCCACGCAGAGAGAAAAAGGGTGAATTCCTCTTTCCTCCACATTTTGTTCTATTCCAGCTCTCAACAGACTGAAGTAATGATGCCTATCCACACAGAGAGTGCCATCCACTTTACTGAGACGGCTTATTCAAACTCTGGTCATATCCAGAACCAGTCTTAGGGACACACCTAGAAATAATGTGTTATCTGGGCGTCCCATGGTGCCATCAAGTTAATACATAAAATTAACCATCACATCAAGTAACCTAATCATTCAAAAGTGGGAGTGTTTAAGTCAATAAGAAAATCCATTTATTATAATTGCTGAGCTTTTTAAAGAATTCTAACATATATTGCAGACGAATCAAAGATTCATTTTCCAAAGCCAATCTTCTGTAAAGTCAGATAAAATTTTTAAAAATTAAGTAAAACTATTTTGAACTTTTATTTTCTAGAAAAAGATATGATCACCAATAAGAATGGCTCCTTATAAATGGAATAAAAAATATTTCTTCTGAGTTTTTTGAATTTTTAATGTCAAGAGTTTTATAGAATGTGAATTTTTGAGTCATTATTTAATTTATGTCTTTTATTACTAGGAACAAATATTTCATTTATATGAAAGTCTAGAATGTAGTAGAAGAAATTTGTAACTGAGAATTTTCAGAGTCAGTGTTCATTTATCATATCCTGATGCATTATATCCATTTATATATATATATAACAACTTGTTTTAAATTAGTATTAGATCTTTAATGTACACCTGGATATCACTGACTGAAATAAAGGTACAAAATGCTTTTTGACTGAGTTCTTTTTATTAAGATTGAAAAATGTAACAATCTTTTTAAGAGAAATACAGTAAGTTGAAAATATGGCTTTGGATGTGAATATTCTTGTGAATTTTACCTACTTATTTCAACAATCCTATATAGTAGTACAACAAGACTAAACTGATAAGTGGAGTAAAAAATTGAAAATCCCCAGATTTCAAATATTTTGTTTCAGCCTACACTATAGCTCAGAAACTACGATCACTATTGTTTGAAAAGGAATAAAAACAGGACACTTTTATATTATTTTTTATAAAATAATATATCATATATATTACTTTTTATATTACTTTTATAAAATAATTTTTATTTTTATTTATAAAATTTACCTCTATCTATAAAAGTATTTTATTAATACTTTTAAGTGAGACAAATGATACAGATTATTGATGCTACTAAAATTTATTATGCATATAACTAAATGCTATCAAAAGATTCATTTTCTATGTATAATTCTTTCATAAATTTCAAGGACTTCAGGTCTATAAATAGGTCAAAGGAAATTTCATTGCATTCCTTTTCCCTCCAAAACACAAAGCCAACTCCACATTATAATTTTTTCTTTGAGTAAAACTTGGGATTCAGAATTATCTTAGAGTTGATGGTAAGTTTATTTAAGAAATTTTCTGATGGTTCCGATCTATCTTTAGTAGGTCTTGTTTGGTCCTTATTGAAACTGACTTATCCCTCATCCCTAAAATAAGGAGACTTTAAGAGAAACCAAGTGTACTTTTTAATTTTTGAAAAATGTTTGAGCCATTCTTTTATGCAAATAACAGATACAGGCATGAATAGGTTAAGAAGAAGGGAGACTGTTCTTGATATATCTAAACAACCTCTTATGAAATGAAATGATAATATCCTATGCAGATGACACCAAGAAATCCAATAACTGACAAATCACAGGTTCCCCTGGTGGAAAATATCTAAAGATCACTAGAAAGGACTAAATGAGAAAAGTTGAAATGGGCTAACACAAGCTCAGAAAGCAAAGAACAGACCTGTGTAGACAGAATGCATACTGACAGCAGGATGACAAATAGATGACTTTTTCATGACATTCTGTGACATCAACAATCATGCAGCAGGACTTTGATTTTCATCTCCAATTTCCCCACTACACAAACATGCACACACATACACATCCTCATGCTTCTGCACTCAAGCTAGATGTGTTTGCAGAACCAAATACATATGACTTTTCTATAGTCAGGATATCTTTAATAAAATAGACCGAACAAGATAACTTAGAAATATACTCTGAATTCACCAAAGCAATGGCTGGTTCACCTTCTATCTAAATGTAGAATAAATGTTTCCTAGGTGTTCTCCTAATATCTTAATGACAGTTTTCTGATAAACCACTAGTGAGAAAGAATCTTTATAGATTCATAGTTTATGACTATGAAATTCAACCCCACTGTAGAAATACAGAAATTAACTCATTTTGCAAAGAAGGACAAGTCAAAAACTTGCAAAAGATTTAACTAATGAAACAAATAAACAAATTACCTCACTATCTGGAATTCCTGAAATTGGATTTTTAAAAAACCTATAGCATCTGGGTTCATGGTTTTAATTATTAAAACCATTTTGCTGAAGTGAGTTGCATACTTTGTAATCAAGTGGATTAAAATATGATGCTTTTGGAGGAAGTGAGCAAAACAAAATCAGAGAGCAAGATGTCTTCTTCTTTTTACCTGTGAGCCTCACTCCTTGTTGTTGTTAATTTTTTATTTTTAAGTAATCTCTGTACCCAGTGTGGGGCCCAAATTTACAACCCCAAGATCAAGAGTGGCACGCTCCACTGACTGAGCCAGCCAGGCGCCCCCTCACTCCCTGTTTTTAAGTGAAATAGTGTTATAAATAATTCACATTCTAACCTGCAAGTATCTTTTTTTGTGTCTGGTAGTATCTAGACACATCCTGAAGAGAAGGTTTGTGGGAACATTGATCCTACTGAAGGTTTCTTGTATTTGTGGCATAGTTTGGGAATTGGGTAAACATCTAGTGTTGGGGAGGCAGCAGAGATATTGGGGATTCCAGGCTGATATTGAGAGGTAAGATATGCCAGATAGAAATGCAAAGGGAAAGGGAGAACATGTATTCAACAGCACTGGACTGAAAGGGTCCTTTGGGGTTTCGGTGTAAAGAGTTACTTCCTTGGAATCACTAAGCCTCATTGCATTACGTAGCTACTGTAAAACACAATATACAGAGAGGGACTCAGTGAATGGAGGGCTGTTCCCACTTCACCAAAATCCTATATTGTGCACCGATATTTAGTTCTCATTTCAACTTTGGTTCAAGAATGACTAAGTAACTATTATGTACAGTGCAAGATGTTTGATGTTTGGGGGATTCAAAAATGAATAAGCCACAATCATCCCCTTGAGAAATTTTTGATGTGGGAATCAGGGAAAAAATTAGAAAGAAACATTTCTACAGCATTTACTTTTTACAAAGTACAAAATTCAAATGCATTCTCTTATTTAAGCCCCATAACAACCTTGTGAAACATCTCATGTACTTTTTGTCTCATTTTATTGATGGTTCAAAGAGGTTAAGAAGATCTCCTAGCATTTAAAAAGTTTTTAAAAGAAAACCCAGAACGAGGGTCTAGATTATCTAAAATTGGAATTAAAAATTGACCATTGCTTCCCCCCCCCAATATGTGCTGTGTGTGTGTACAACCATGTGTGGTTAATACAGTTTTTTTATCTTTCCATGGAAACATTCATGAAAATATAGAGACACTGTAGTTTCAATTGTAGTAAAAACAAAATTAATAATCTAAAATTTTCTATATTGTAAAGGGATTTTAATTTACCAGAGGTTGGCTTTAAAACAGAGAGAACTTTGTCACTCATCCCCTAAGGGATACCTTTAGCTAAGATACTCAGAGCTCAGTACCTAGCAAGCTTCAAGGAAGTAACCTCTACAATATCTTTCCACATTTTATAGGGGTATATATGCTTTTTGAAGTTTTCATGCCATGTAATATCATCTCTAGCATTTCCCATGAGTGCTTTATTTCTGCATGCACTCAATGTAACACCATCTCTAACATCCCCCACGAGTACGTGTCTTTCTGCATCCACCTATCTGCAGCCAACATTTTCTATAAAGTCACACAGCTAGAAATGAAAGTGAACAGTTCCAAGTGATGACGTAGGGACTTCCTAGGACATTAGAATTGCAGCAGGAGGGGTGCCTAGGTGGCTCAGTCAGTTGAGCATCCGACTCTCAGGTCTTGATCTCGGGTTGTGAGTTCAAGCCCTGTGTTGGACTCTGTGCTGGGTGTGAAGCCTACTTAAAAAAAATTGCACTGGGAAAGAGAGGGACACAAAAATCCAAGAGAACAACATATCTGGAGATTGTAGTTATTCATGTACTGCTTCTAGGAAGAAAGCTCAATAGACTGTTTCAAATTGTCCTTGCTCCATGAAATCATGTCTTCCAGTTATGACAGAATATATCAGCTACTGATTCAGAGGATATATCACATTTTGTATGATAGAAACCCAGCCTCTCCGAGTATGTCATGTTCTTCTCGGTGATAAGGGGTATCATGAGACCAATACATCTAATGGACATTGCTTCTTTTTCTGTAAAATGAGCTCCATCATTAGTCACAGTGATATGTAAAATATCATGACAAAGAATAGGAACTCAACAAACGCACAAAATTTGGTGCTGGGAGAAACATAATAAAGGGAAGTCTATATTAAAAAGTAGGCATCTATTCCAGTGAAGCAATTCTCTACCCCTTCCATGTAAGAAGGGGAAGAATATTACTAAAATATTACCAGAAATCTAGCTGGTCCAGGCAAAGGATTGTGCATCTTCAGAGGCTCAGTGTTCGTCATAGCTGACAGACTGGGTACTCATATAGGACAGTAGCCAGTATGGTGAAAGGGAAGTCCATGTTATTAAACTTATGTATAACCTCCACCCTGCTACCATAGCCACCTTGTCCATGAGCCCATTGTGCAAACACTGGAGAAGCTGGGGAAAGAGACTGAGTCACATCCACAGAATGGGTCACCCTGTAGTCCTACTATTGATACCCATTCCTGCAGTAGGTACTCAAGGAGAACATTCACCTGGGACACACATAGTCTCACACTCTGTCCATTCCAACTTGTCTACACATTACTTATTTTGCAGACTCCTTATCACCGATCCTCTTGTTCCTTCCAAGTTACTTCCAGTTTCAAACTGATAGTCACCACCAATGAATACATGCAGATGCATACTTCTAAAGTGACCAAAGACCTTGGGGTGCCTGGGTGGCTCAGTTGGTAAAGCATCCAACTCTTGGTTTCTGCTCAAGTCATGACTCACGGTTTGTGGTTCATGCCCCACATTGGGATCTGTGCTGACAGTAGAAAGTCTGGTCAGGATTCTTTTTCTCCCTTCCTCTCTCTCTGCCCCTCTCCTACTGGAGCACACTCACATGTGTGCTCTCTCTCTCTCTCTTTCTCTCTCTCCCAATATAAATAAATAAATAAACTTAAAAAATTATAAAGTGAACAAAAACCAGATATACTGTTCAAATACCTGCCTTTTAGGAGGTTTTCCTTTCCTAGGTTTCATCCCTAGGCCAAATAGCAGCCTATTTTAGAACCATCTGCAAACAGGACCAATTTTTCTCTCCCTTGGTTGATGGATTATTATAAGAAACTCACCCTGAGATCTTAGTCGTGGTTAGGGGTAAAAGTGGTGATGCAACAGAAGTGAGTGCCATGGAGATCTGAGTTATTTACATGTACAGCCTTTTCATACCTGTAGGATCTGTTTTTTCTTGATTACGTACAGCAGCCGCACCTTTCACACTATTTCTTGATGGGTCATATGACACCCAGTTTGTAATGGACACCTCAGGTCTTATGGTCACTTGGGATCCTGTGATCAGCTCTTTAGTCTCTGTAAGAGCCTAGCAGCAAGCGAAGAGCCATTTTCAATACATGTTTGACAAAAAGGAAGTGAGGTTCTTTCACTCCCCTAGAATTGCACACTGTGGTCAGCCCCAAGTCTGGGGCTTACCCGAGACTCCATTCAGCACCGTGATCTGTTGCATACGCTCAGGCATCACTGAGTGACCCACACCGCAAAGCTGTTTATACTCCAGCATGTGCCAACTGCAGAGCTGCCTCTGGGCTTCACCCAAAATGAGCAGTTTTATGAGTTACCCTATAAACGAGCTGAAGTAGCATTTGCAAATAGGGCGTATTTTGTCTTCAAATTGAAAGACACTGGCAAGCGTTTGCCTCTTTCATAAAGGTGGGTGTTCCTAGGTCTGGACATTGGAGAGGTTATTGACAAGTTGCAGACCACAGAGCTCTAAGGGATTTTACATGGCACATGTGTCTCTTCAGAGGCCAAACAAGCATGTTAAACTGAGATTTGATAGAAACGCATGTCTATGGCTGTTTCAGGGGCCACTTCCCGTGGCCATTCCCTTAGAAGTGCCATGTTGCTTTGATTTATAATTTTAGTGGGTTGGGGTGGATTCAGACATTTAGTCCTTTCTATATTATAGTCCTTACCCCTTGGACAAGTGAGCCAACAGATACCACTCTATGACTCTGCTACTGTAACTATACATTCTCTCCAATAGATTCCCTGTTAAATAAATTGTGGCCTATTTAGTAGTAATTATATGACCCCTTAAATTCCTACTCTGCTGAACCACAGTGGCATTTTATTTTCCCAGGGATTTGAATAAGCTCAGAGCCAAGTTTTAACAGCATCCTTACATTCTTAGTATAGCTCTTTTCCCTAGTATATAAAGCCTATATAAATGGCCACAGTTTTCTTTGAGAATGACTGGAATTAGGGGAAGAGGGAACTTGAAAAGAATCTTGGAATACAAACTTGTCACATTATTGCAGTGTCTTTTCTTAGGGAATCCGTCCTCTCTACTCTTTAAGGGACTTTGAGTCTGAGAACAAACTCAAGTCGGGGAATTAGATGAGAACTATAACCCTTTATTAATGTGACTTAGGTCTGTGTTCCCTACATTTAGTGTTTCATTTCTTTTAAGTTTTTGTTTAAACTCCAGTTAGTTAACATACCATGTAATATTAGTTTCAGGTGTACCATATAGCAGTTCTACACTTCCATACAACATGTGCACTTTTTAATCCCCATTCCCTGTGAGGCAGGGAGAGACTGAAGAAAAAGACAGCCACACAAGGTAGGAAGGTGGCAGTTTTAATTAAAGAAAAGAGAACTTATATACCGCATTTATCTTGGCGGGCAGCAAGATGAATGGATCCCCACACTCACCCTCCAAATCTTAAAAGTTTATAAAGAGGCCCTAACTGGGCTCAGTCACATATACTCTGCAGGTGCTTTCAACATCACATCACCATCTCAAGGCTCTCCTTGGAACAGCCTCTGAGAGAGGGAAAGGAGGGGTAAGGAGCCTCCAAGTGTCTGGGTCCAGCTCACAGGTCAATCAGTGGTCACGTCTTTTTTCATGTTCCCCAGCAATGCAGTAACAATCCTCAAATATCAGTGGTTTTATTTATATATAAAAAGTTTGTTTTACTCACTCCACTTGCCCATAGCAAGTCAGTAAGGGGATTCTACTACTGGAGTGACTCAGTGAACCAAGCCAATGAAACAGTCACCATCTTGAACATCGCTTAGCACTGTAGCAGAGGGAAGAAATGCTCTGGAAGTGTGGATTCAGCAATTAAATGTAATAGCCTGCAAATGATGTGTGTCATGTTCTCTCACAGTTTAATGAACACAACTAGTTACACACCCCCTACTAACTAACAAGTGTACTTTTGTGATGTTCTCAGTAGAGGACTTGAAATATTTGTCAACAAAAATTAATGTCTACCACAGTCATCATTATGCCAGGGAAGTCTGGCATCCCATTTTAACTTAATGAAGGCCACCACTGAGATTTCTCTTTACCAATCGAGCAGATTTTCAGTGCTAATCTCAGATGCTCAAGCACATTGTGCACACTGAATCCACATCCCTAGTATTTACCCATATAGACAAATTCAATTCACAATAACAAGTTTCTTCCTTCCTTGTCAGCACTCTTAGAATTGATTCTCATACATATTGCCCCAGTTTCTACCAAAGTCAATTACCAAGATCTTAAAATGTTTTGCTTTCTGTAGTAGTTCTTCCGGGAAATGCTAGAATCTGACTGTAATGTGGATCTGATGGCAATGATGAAGTGGACATGAAGAGAATTAGAATTCCTTTGTAGGTAACTGCCTCAGCTAAAACCTTTACAGGATCTTCAAGCCAGATAGCACAGGCTTCATCTGTGAGAAGGGACTACGGATCGCAAAATAGCTCATTGAGACTTGGTGATTCTCAGAACCCAGATTCATACAAATCCACCAACTCTCCCCATCTCATTCTTAAAGTCACACTCTTACCTGATCAGTATCCTAAATTTCACATAGAAGCCCAGCAAAGTTGTGAATTCAAACTGCAAGATCAGACTCGATGTTGTTTTTTAGCCCTGTAAACTCTGGGTCTACAAGAGAAGAAATATAGAAGGTCTCCTGTCCTCAGAGCGTGCTGTGAGATCACAACTTAAAATTCAGAATGTTTTATTCTCTTCCTTTAAGCTTTTTATTACTTCTGGAATTAGCCACTGACCCACTGTGGAGATAGGTGCCCTTTAGTTCCATCACAATGGTTTATGACAGCAGCTACATAATGCGCCTTTTAAATAGTCCCTTTCTTCCAGGCAACCTCAAGCGATCATGTCATAGGCAGGTTTTCTATTTATTCAATTAACCACTGTATCTGATTTTTCATTGGCAATGAGGTCATTTTTGCCTTCAAGGCCAACCTGGTGAGAAAATCTCAGATTCCAAACTTTGGAAATCTGCTTATGGAAATAAATTTCAATGCAGGAAAGAGAAATCAGCTTAGGTGTTTCATACAGAAAAGGAACTGGCTACTTAAATTTTTACTGAAATTAATGGAAGAGTGGAAGTCATAAGACTACCAGCAGATTGCAAGGCCATGCCATGCAACTACTATCCAAATATCAGAAAACTGTTGCTGCTGTTCTCAAGGAATTCTCAGGAAACATCTGGAAACTGGTGTTGCTATCACAGCTGCCCGTTCTACCAGAGAGTGACATGTGCAGTCTGGCCTTTAAATAATTTGTGTCTGCCAGAGCCTGTCCATCAACCATTGCCATCACAGAAAGAAGATCCTGTACCTTATCCACCTTCCAGATTTCATGCAAGCGCATTTCTTTGAAATGTATTTAATTCTGCAAGGCAAAAATGACCTAAAAAGTGCAAATTTTGTTTTGCTCTAAGTTAACTTATAACAAAATGCAATTCCCATGAAAATCTCTCCTTTTTCTTTTATTTTTTTTAAAGTTTATTTAGTTATTTATTGAGAAAGAGAGCAAGCAGGTCAGGGGTTGGGGTTGGCGTGGCGGGGGGGGGGGGGGCGGGTTGCGGGTGGAGACAGACACTACCAAGCAGGCTCTGTGCTATCAGCATAGAGCCGGATGCAGGGTTCGAACCCGTGAACTATGAGATCATGACCTGAGCTGAAACCAAGAGCCAGATGTTTAACCAACTGAACACTCAGGCACCCCTCTCCTTTTCTTTTAAACTGGTACTTGAGAAATTGATTCTAAACTTTTGAATAAACAAATGAGTTGAGAATATCTATGGAAGAGTAATGAAAGGGATTTATGTGCTCATAAATGACAATTCATTATAAACCTTTATCAGTATGTATAGTGGTAATGATATAAGATATGTGAGACAGACCAGATAAAAAGAACAATCATCAGTCAGAAAGAAGTATATGTAGTAATGTAGTAGGGGATGACAATAGCTTCACAAATAATGAGAGAAGGAGAAGTTGCTTAATCTACCCAAACAATTCTTCGCTATTTGTAACAAGACTAAAAACTCAAGTTTGAGCCATTACTTCCAATCTTAGTGTCCACATTCTCTTTTTTTGTTTTGTTTTGTTTTCTGAGAGAGAGAGAGAAGGAGAGAATGAGGGATAGAGAGAATCTTAAGCAGGCTCCACACTCAGTGCAGAGTGATGAGATCATGACCTGAGCTGAAATCAAGAGTCGGACGTTTAATCAACTGAGCCACCCAGGCACCCCAGTCTCCACATTCTTTAGATAATTTTATATAAAATTGTAAGTCAATAAAAATGGAAAATTGTATAGGTAATTACAATTTTTATGAATGAACTTCCCAAGAATAAATGCCCTCCTGTTGCTCAATCACTGAGATCTGTCTTACCAGATTTCACCCACCACCCATGGGAAGCTTCTGCTTTCCTAGAGGTGATGGTGGGTTAAAGAGGGAGATGTAATAAACACTTCTTTCAATAAAACCCTAGAGAAGTCCTTTGTCATTTTCTGAGGATCATTTTTAACTAACCCTTGGAAAAAACTTGCTGTTAGGAAAAAAGGTGAACTTTATTAATATGATTCTAAAATTCAAACTCAAGCCTATTCCTTTAAAGTTAAAATAAATAAAATAAAGGGATAGTCTACAGGAAGAATCCTTCTTGTAGAGAGAAGAGCAGTGCAAAGATCTTAGGTGAGAGTGGGTTCTGATGTGTTCAAGGAAGTAGGTAGTGCATATTTGTTGAGTGAATGAATAAAGTTTCCCCAAACAATGAAGTCATATTAGAGTAACATTAAACCAATGATAAAGTTCGAATTCTTGATTTATTTTCTCACATAAAATCACTTTTAAAAATTCATTAAAAAATTAAAAAAACAAAATCATCATTTTCTATTTAGCTTTGCTTGTACTTTGGGTCTGTAAATTCTTTTGAAACTGAGATCAAACCCTAATGTGCTCTGCCTCATATTGGCGATCCATCCGTACTCGGGTCTCCTTTCACATTTTCAACCCATCTTCCACTATATCTTGACAAAAGTCCTCCAGCCCAGCCAACAATTGTTTATTTGTTGGTTGTCAAGCACACCATATTTGTTTCCATCCCAAATCCTTTGTTCTTACTATTTCTCTGACCTAGAATGACCTTCTTCCTCCTCCCTTGCTCTGCTTTTTATCAAAACCCTGTCAGAGTTCACTTCAGTTTTCTTCGGTCTCTGAGGCCTTCACTCATTCTCTCCACAGCCTTATCTCACACAACTCAAAATATCTTTTTCACTCAGACTGCTAAATAATAATATTATTACTGATATTACTGTTCCATTTTAGGTTGATGAATTTCTAGTAACTTATTTTGAATTTAAAATTTACAGAAAAGTTGTAAGAGGAGTACACAGAACTTTTGTATTTCTTTCACCTCAGTTACCCAAAATTAGTTAATATCTCATCATATGATACTCTCAATTATATACATATATCTAAATTACATATATATATATATGTATATGTATATATTACAATTTGAATGGTTGATATACATATATATATCAGTTCATATATATATATATATATATATATATATATATGTGTGTGTGTGTGTGTGTGTATATCAACCATTCAAATTTTCCTAGTTATTCCCCAAATACATCTTTTTTTACTTTGTGGCCCAGGATCTAATCCAGGATGTCACATTGATTAGTTGTCGTGTCTCTTTAGTCTCTTATTGAATTGAAAAGAGTACCTTTATCTTTCCCTGTCTTTCATGACTTTGAGAGTTTTAAAGAGTGTAAACCCTCCTACCTGGAAGATGTGCTTTACCTGTTTCCATCTGATTTTCCTCACATCCAGACTTAGATGTTGTATCTTTCGGAGGAGCCCCACAGAAATAATGCTCTGATCTCAAGAAATCATAGCAGGAAGCATGCAATCAAGTTCATGCCAGATTTTTTCACCATAAAGTCATTAGTTTTCCATAGTAATTGATAAATACTTTATAGGAAGATACTCTGAGACTTTATCAACACCCTGTTCCTCACCAAACCTTTACTCCACAGCTTTCATTTCCATTGATGACTTCTACCCGAACCAAACACCACTAAGCTATTTGACAAAGAAAGATTCTCTTTATTTCCCAACAATACCTTTATTAGTTGGAAGTCTACTATAAGGATGAGTTTCACTTTTCCCCCTGAGTATTTTTTTTTATTTTTTTTATCAGTGTAGTTTCATAGGTTCCTATTTTTTCCAATGTTTGATAAACTGTTGATATTATTATTTATTTTGGTGTTCAAATTGCTCCATATTTGGCAAGTGGGAGCCCCTACAAGGTAGTTCCTGTGTCTCTTTAAAGTGTCCCCATTAGTTTTTTGGTTTTTTTAAAGAACTATTTTACTTTCTGGTCCCATATGATATATAGGCTCAACTTGTACTGTCTCTGTCTCAGCCTCAGTCAATTATGCAGAGTTCTGGTTTATCTTAGTAGAATATGTTCCTAAGAAACAGAGGTCTGGCACCCCATGTTCTCATTACTACTGAGGTATCATTGATTCTAGACCTTCTGAGTGGATATATTTAGAAAATAAATGTATGTACACATAAGTACACACATGCATTGATATCTATTTCTGTATCTATTCATCTGGAGAGTTTTTTTCTGAGTTCACGTCAACAACTCTAGTTCCAATTCAACACCTTTCTACCGTTCCTCCTTTACATATTTGAGATCCTTTCTCCAACAGTGAGAAATTTGGCTCCCGATACCCTTAATACATTTGCTTACTTGCTCATTCCTCCTATATGCAACAGATCTCTTAACCACACCATCCAGCACCTCCTAAGCTCCGCATTTTTGGGCTCCACCGTCACTTTGTTGGCCTTGCAGCTTCCTGGGCCTTATCACCAACTAGGCCCTCAGTCATGTTCATTGCCTCCAAAGAAAAGCAAAGGAAGACAAGGGAAAGAAAAAGAGAAAACAAGGTAAAAGAAAAAAACACTTTTATTTCATTCTTAACTAACCACAATTACTAATGAGATGCGTGTGCCTGTCAGAGACACTGCACACCTTTTCAAACCGTGTAATTAGATTAGGCCTAACCACTGTCATTTTCTGCCTCCACTTTGACTTTCACATAATACTTGCTATTATCACAACTACCAAAAACACAACTTCACAAAGATCACATCTAAATAGTTCAAACTATTGTTGAAGCTATATTCTACCTCAAGCTAGTACCTGGCATAGTCTCCAAGAAATGTTAAATTGGATTTAAATCTCCAATTCTAAAATTCCCCATTTTTCTGAATGCAGGTAAAATGTGACCTCAGGCGAAATTTTGGGAAGGTTTTCCATTCTTCTCAGTGGAGCTATAACCAAGTCCAAGTTTGTTCTGCTCACCACATGACCGGCCCATAAGTCGAGGGGCAAAAGGTCAGGTTAAGGAAAGGGACTTCAGTCAAAAAGCCCACAAACCTAGGAGACTGCAGATTATTGTCTTAAAGAACTACTTCCCCTCAGCTTGAAATTCAAGCTTCTTTTATGCAGGGAAAGAGGCAAGCTGCGGAGTTGGAGTCAAAAGGTGACTGATATCTGCAGGCATTCAGGTGCCCACAAGAGTTGGAGGAAGGTTGTGAAATGTTTTGTCCTTGGTCAGTTGACCTTTACATACAGGAATCTGATCCTGTCCTTCCTGTAAATCTTAACGATGGCACAGTCATCTCTACACGTACTTCCTTATCTCCTCCAATGAGGTAGGTTTGGGGTAGAGTGGTTTTTGCAAATCTTATTTGTAACACGTCCACGTGCAAAGCTAAGCAGAAGTTTCTAAGCTGTAGATTGCAGCAGCTGGGGAAATGGAAGCAGCATAGAGTCAGACATGCTAAGTTTCTCCCTGTTACAGGGCAATTTGGAATATCCACTTTTTATCATTTATTTTTCTCTCTCATCTTTGCTACAGAAGTGAAAACTAGCACACAAGCTATTGTTAACTCTCCAAAGAAGCTTTGGAAAGAGAATATGGAGACTATCTCGGCTTTTTCTTTGGATGTAAACATCTTTAAAAATCTCAAATGAAAGAAACATAAAAACAGAAATAAGCTTTTTAACAAGATTCATGGTATTGTCTTTATAACAATTATCTTTGCCTTTGTTGTTGTACTTAATAAACCATTTCGGTTTCCTTCTCCATATTTTATAACTTAAATAAGGATTCTTGTTTACTTATTTTGAATTATTGTCAACGATCCAAATTTGGAACTGCAATGTGAGCTTTGTTAGAGCTTTACATCCTGCAAGAAGACATCAATGTATTTGTAAGTCCGAACATTATGGAAAGAGTGTTCATTTAGGCTTTTGCCTAAATTTGTCTGGCCTTCAACAGGGTTCAAATCCAGTTAAATTCTTATTTCATCTAAACAGCTGCTATTTCCTTTTGCACATCTTTGCCTCAACTATAAAAAGGCAGCCATCTAAATTTGCATAACAATTGGACCCTCTCCCAAGGACTTGAAGTGCGTTCTAGCCAAATGCAGATTAAATTGGCAAAGCGATAATGCCCTTCAAATTGTTGTACCCTGTTTCAAAAATGAAGTATAACTCCTGGAAACAGCTAAAACACAAGTTGTTCTTCAACTTATATGCTCTTTCTATTACATTGAAACAGTTTGAAGCTTTGAAAACAGCTGAAGAGGGAAAACGGGATCAACAGTGAACCAGCTGTGACCTCCACTACTGACTAACTTTGGCAAGGGTAGCACCAATCCACTGCCCCTCAAGCCTACCTGTTAACAAGTAAGCACAGGGGAAGGCTTTACCACCAGTGATTTTTTTTTTAAAGTTTTAGTGAAGTGCAACTCTGCAGTCACTCGTTAGTACTCGTGCTTTAGAATTCGAGTGCTTGGAATTAAGATCATAGTACAATTGAATTCAAAAGAAACCCAGAAATCTCAGGTTTTCTAGTAAAAATAGAGAAGGTATTCTGAATATAAGCCACAACATTTTGATTTGTTTTGTTAGCTACTTATTTTATTGCATGTGAAGAATACAAGACGAGATGGACTTTTTTTCTCAGTTTCAGCGATAGCCTTAAAATGGTAAGGCTCTAACTGGATGAAATCAGCAGACTCAGACTGGCCCTTCAACAGAAGGGCAAGGCGAGTAGCGGAGTCACCTCCAATGGTAAACACCCAGACACTTCCCCACTGAACAAGTCCGAGCTTAATTCTTGCCCTTTCCAAATTCACAGTTCTCCTGGGACATGTCATTCCAGGGAGCTGCAAAGGATGAGAGATGGCACCCCAGAGAATTCTGTTTATAAGAAGTTATTCACATTCAATCATCTCAGGAGATATGAACACAGCAATGTTGAAATTACCGATTACTTGTTAACCCTTGGAGAAAAAATTAGACGATTATTTTTGAAAACATGAAAAGCCTCATTAAAATAAAAATTAGTTTCCCACATGTGATTCAACTTCTATTCATTAATTATGGAGAAGTTAATAATTACTAAATTGCCAGAAGTAAAAAAACAAATCTTTCATCACTGGAGAGGTACTGAGCTTTTATAAGAAATGATCAAGAATATGCTACAGTCTTAGAAGCTTTTGGTGTCTCAGGCCTTTTCCACTGCATATATGCAGTCCATTAACATGTTTAACTTTTTCAGTGTAATTTAAGGTTGATTTTCTTTTATCCTCACAGTAGCTAAGATTTTATTTACTTCATATTTTAAAACTCATGAATTCATAGTTTAGTATATCATTCTTTCTGACAACCCCATTTCGCTTTTAGAGATAAGACTCTCTAGGGACTTAAGTTTGGCTTCAAATTCTCAAGATGGAATAATTTTGAAATCATGCCTATTTTTAAAGATCTTATGACTAAATTCTAACATCTGTAGATGTTAGCCAACAGCCTAGCCCTCAAAAAGAAAAATAAAAAGCAGAAAAGGAAAAGGAGGGTGCTTATCTTTGCAAATGGCTATATGTGACCTTTAATAAATACTCCTTTAAAAATGATCCATTTCCACAAAGTTGTTTTTTACATTTTGCTTAGAGTGCAAGTCTCTCTAGCAGGCCAAATAAAGTCTAGAAAACTGTGGTCACTCCTGCAGTTAAATTTTGAAAGTCTTATAAAAGTAAAACAAAATAAACCTAAATGTGTCACACCAATATTCACCAACATCCAGGCCCTTATCACCTCATAATAACATTAGCAAAGCTGGAAGCTTCTGTGGTCAACATTTTCAAATCCTCTTGGTTATGCCAGTCACTGCAGGGCCTTCTAGAGTGCAATTTTTACCTGACACTTTTCCAGTCAAAACTCTGCAGCTTTTTGACTCCTCTAAGTAAAACACTAATACTGCAGCCTGACATTTATGGCCCTGAGTAACCTGGTCCAACTTGAACACTCTCTACACTGTTCAGGTAGTGACATCATTGCCAATTATTATTTGTAAGGAAAATATCCTACCCTGTGTTTCCTGGGGGCATATTAAGACAGAAGTTTTGAGAATGACTGCTTCTGCTCTTCTCTCCAGATCCTCACTTGGTCCTTTCTAAGGAGGCAGAGAGACATATCTAATTGAAGAATTTAGAATCTGCATACCAGTATGGAGCATGCATTCTCGTGTCCTTTCCGGCTGATAGTACATTAACTGAGTGGGCCCTGCCTTATCAGACCAGAAAGTCTGCAGTTAGAACAAGGCAAATTCAGTTCCTGCAATAATGGTTAAAAAAGTGCCTTTAGTCATTTTTCCTAAGCCACGCACTGGTGCCCAGCCTTTGCAGGAATAATGTAAGTTTTGGCTCTGACTTTTCTACCTCTTAACTAAATTACACTTCTTAATAGGATGAAGGATGTGCCTAAATGCCACTCTTTAAATAAAGTCATTAAGGTATATAAATCTATACTTGGATCCGGTTGATTACTTGTTAATTAACCATTCCTTTCCTGTTACTGTCTAAATCATGTTATCGCCTCCTTCCTATCTTCACCTGATGACACTAGACCTCGATATCTTCCTCTGCCCATTTGTCATCCCAGTGAATAGCATCAACATCCAAACAGCTGTCAGTGTTAGAAATCCAGATGATACATTTGCCTTCTCTTCATTCTTCATCCCCTTCAACCCATCAACAACCCTGCCAGCCTCCAATGACTCTCAACCTTTCAGTCAAAATGTCTTTTTGTAAATGCAGACCTGATCATGCACCACCTCAAAATGTTCTGCCCAACAACACATATTTTCAAAGTATTTTATATATTCTAATTATACATAAAAACATACTTTAAAACAAAACACAAATACTTACTTCCCTCTCTAAGATTAATTTACTCTTTTGGTCCCTTAGCTTTCTGCAGGCCAATTATCTTGGCTTTCTTACATTGCAGGGACTTGCCATGTTCCTCTTCAGAGGGTTTTGAGGGTTTTGTACTTGTTTTTCCCTATGACTGCAATGCTTTCCTCTTTCCTCTCCACATGCTTAATTTTTAAAATTTCAGTTCCCTTGCAACCTCTCTGCAAATATTTTATACTTTCTTGACTAGGAAAATGTTTCTATTTTATCCTTTTATAAAATGATTTACCTCTACTCTATCAAACTTATCCCATTTGTAGTTTGACATTTATTTCTGTGGTCATTTATAAAATCCATGTATGTATCAACAAGTGAAAGCCCATACAGAGGCGGTATGATTTTTCTCACATAGAACAATTCTAGTACACAGTAGTTGCTCAATAAGTATTTAAGTGAATGTAAAAAAAAAACACAGATGGATGGACAAGCTCTCAAAGTAGTTGCAGAACTGAGTTAAAGTTCACTCTGGTCTGTTGGGTGATTTTCTTGAGAGCAGCAAAGATGACCAGCCAAGGCCTACTTTCTTCCAGACCGTGCTATCATGGCCACTGTTTGGTTATAAAATCTCTTGGAAAAAGCTTTCCCTAACAAAGAGTAATCAAGGGAGGGAGGAAACTTTTTGGCAGAAGTAATCATACATATATTAAAAAAAAATAATAGAACTGTGGAAAAGAAAATGGTGTTCCAAAAAAAAAAAAAGAATTAATTTCACTATAATGTGATTTTAAAGGAATAAATTGCTTAAATGGCAATATAAAATTTATTATTTGACTAAAAATCAACTGGAAATATAATGAAATGAATGGGATAAAAGGTATCAGCTTTCATTCAGCTTATATTGTAGGATTAATAAAATAAATACAAATGAAGAGTAAAAAATTTCTCATCCATTTTGGGTGGCAAACATTGGTACAAATAAAGCCTGTCAATATCTACCCAAACTAAAGATACACACAACTTTCACTTATGGTTGGATAAGTACAAAATTGCACAAGTTTTTTCTAAAAAAAAAACAAAAAAAAAATGTTTGTGTTCATGGAAGCACTTAAAAGAATCTGGAAAGTCATCAAAATCTCCATAAACAGTTAAATAAATAAATCATATTATACTCATATAATGGAACATTGTAGAGCAAAGAGCATGAACAAACCACAATTACAGGTAAACAACAGAGATGAATCCCAGAGATGTAACACTGAGCAATAAAAGCCAGCCAAAGATGAGAACTCATTGCATGAGTTCATGTATATAAAGTTCAAAAACAGGCCAAACCTATCTATGCTATAAAAATCCAGGATAGCAGTTACTCTTGGAGAATTTTGGCGATGAAAAGGGAGCATAAAGGTGGGGTGGGTAGTGGAGGGGCGGGGAGCTTCAAGATTGTTATACTCTTCTATCACCAAGTAGTGCTTTCATGGGTGTATTCATTTTATAAAAATTAATTGAGCTGTTCTTTCATAATTTATGCATTTTCCAGTATGTGTGTGAGAGGTAATTAAAAATAAGATTTTCTACTTTTTCTATTTACCTTTTTGATTTATTCTTGAGTTAGTTTTTGTCATTTATATTTTTCTGGGAGATAACTATTTTATCTAAATTTTCAAATTTTTGATACAAAATTGCTTGCAACATTATCATAGTATTATGTTTAAATCTTGACTGTATCTATAAATATTCCCTGTTGTCTTTCCTAATATTGGGGCTTTCCATTTTTTTCTTTCTCTTGAAAGAGATTTATCTATTTTATTAATATCATTTTAAATAGACTTTTTTTAGAGTACCTTGTGGGCTCACGGCAAAACTGAGAAGGTACAGAGATTTCCTTTATACCACCTGCTCTTACACATGCATAAAACCTCCACCTTTGTCAACATCCCTCTACCAGAAGGGCACATTTGTCACAACTGTTGAACCTACACTGACACATCATAATCACCCAAAGCCTGTAGTTTATCTTAGGGTTCACTCTTGATGTTATACATTCTATGGGTTTGAACACTTGTATAATGACATGTATCCACTATAACAATATCACATGGAGTAGATTCACTGCCTTAAAAGTCCTCTGTGCTCTGCCTTTTCATCCAACTTGCCTCCCTAATCCCTTTTAACCACTGACCTTTTCACTGTCTTCATAGTTTTGCCTTTTCCAGAATGTCATCTAGTTGAAATCATACATGTATATTTTTCTAGTTGGTTTCTTTCATTTAGAAATATGCACTTAAATTTCTTCCATATCTTTTTATACTTGGTCAGTTCATTTCTTTTTAGCATTAAATAATATCCCATTATCTAGATATATCATAATTTTTTTATCTATTCACCTACTGAGGGACATCTTGGTTACTTCCAGGGTTGGGCAATTAAAAATAGCATTAACCTTTCCAAAGCATAACGTTGTCTTCATTGGACATGTTATTATCCCCAATCAACAAATGAGTCCTAGAGAGGTTATGTGAATTACCTGAAGTTACACCGGTAGTCTGAGCCATCTCTTAATTGTAGAACATAATGACTCACCCAGTAAACACACACACATTTCTAAATAAAATATCACACACACACACACACACACACACACAAACACAGTTTGTGGGGAAATAGGTTCAAGAATTCCTTACATTTACATAAATGGGTTAGAAAAAAGCTTAGGGAGGAAAGCAGTCACCATGGGGCAAAAGTGCACAAGGTTAGTTAGTGAAATAGTCTAATAGGATTATGAGAAATTTGTTATATCACCTGCAGGAAATTACTTTCCATCTGGTGCCAATATACCTTGATCACAAACACTACTTACCTCCCAGACCCTTTGTTTCTTAATCACACAAGTTAATGATTAGTATCTGATTGTTTTCTTCACATTCACCACATGTGTAAGAGCTTGTTTTCTTCACATTCCCCACATGTGTAAGATCTTGAGCACTCAATTAATATGGAGACGAAACCCTTGTTCGGGGCTCTTGTTTTCTCCCAGACATTAGCCTCTCTTGTATTCAATTCTGCATCCTCTCTCTTGCTGGACTGTAGAGAACTCCAAACTCATAGTCTGTGACAACAATTGTGTAAAGCTAAACCATGAACTTAATATAGGGTGTACTTGCATAAAGGGTGTTAGGATTGATTGGTCATGTCGAAAGTCACATAGAAATTAACATTTTCTGTAACGTTTAAAATACATTCACAGATTTTTATGTTAATCATGGAATTTAATTAACTTAAAAATAAGAAACAAGGGACTCCTGGATGGCTCAGTTGAGTGTCCAACTCCTGACTTTGGCTCCAGTCATGATCCCAGGGTTGTGGGATGTGACTTTGTTGGCTCCACGCTGAGCAGAGAGCCTGCTTGAGATTCCCTCTCTCTCTCTCTCTCTCTCTCTCTCCCTCTCCCTCTCTCCCCCTCTGCCCCCTCCCAAGCTTACATGTACATGCACTCTCTCTCTCCCTCTAAAATGAAAAAAGTAATAAGAAGGAATGATGTAAGATACAAACATCAAATCAGCCCTTCCTGTCCTCCCTTGCCCTTCACATTATCTCATCAAAGAACTACCCTGCAGAGCCAGATCTTCCAACATAAGAAACACGTTCCTTCTTGCCCTGAAGCAATGTTCGCTCTGCAGAACCACATCTCTAATATTAAAGAAGGATTTTTCATTACATTTGTGTATGTAAAGACCCATTTGGTTGCCTTTTTGAATGTTTCTTCTGCAATGATTTAAAAATATTGGTGTCTGGCAGCCAGGCAGTCAGATGAATGAGGGTGGAAGAAAGGAAATCACAACCCATGTGCTTTGTCAGCTTAGACTCACTGCTGCACTTATTTCAACATGTTCTTCCTCCCCAAATAGAAAATTTCTTAAGGGTTTGGTTTTACACGTCTTTAAATCCAAACATTTAACATCTTGTCTTGTGCATCATACAAACTTATTTAGGGTTCATAATAAATAATCAATCGATTAGGAAATGTCAAAAAAACAAAGCATTCTTTTTGTAGACCCTGAAAGCACTATGAAAAATTGAAGGCTTAATAAGTGTTTATTGAGTATTATCTGCATAATGATGTTTTCTAGCATCAATTAAGTACTTTTGGATACCTAACATCATGCTAGAGGAATGTTACATAAACTTTCCCCAAATTAATTTGGGACTCCAAGGGGCTACACATATCATTTAAACTCTCCTTGTGTCCCTAACACTATGAAATGCATACAGGGCTGTCTTGGAGTTGAATACAGGGTGACTTTTATTTTTTCTACAAAAAAAGAAAAAGAAAAAAGGCAAAGCTCCTGCACAGTTGTGACCACACATTGCTTTTACGTGAATTTCTCCAGTAAGGGTATTAATTCTGGTTGGATTACATAACCTGAAGCTGTACAAATGATTTAAATTTGCCCCAACTCTTTTTTTTAAATTTTTTTAATGTTTATTAATTTATTTTGAGAGGGAGGGAGAGAGAGAGTGAAAGCAGGGGAGGGGCAGAGAGAAAGGGAGACACAGAATGTGAAGCAGGCTCCAGGCTCTGAGCTGTCAGCACAGAGCCTGATGCGGGGCTTGAACTCATGAACGAGGAAATCATGACCCAAGTCAAAGTTAGATGCTTAGCTGACTGAGCCACCCTGGCACCCCTACTCTTTGCCCCAACTCTTTGCATCCCCAAGAAACTGGAAGAAGCAAAGACAAACCCTCTCTGGAGAAGGTCACCTCTATCTTTGACCTTGATGGACCTCCCAAATAATTTTCTACAGGCAATGACAAGCAAGAAGCCAAAGAAAACAAAGCTCACAAAGAAATAAGACAATATGAGACACACCAGAAAAAATAAGCAAACAATAGAAACATATCTGCAAGTACATCAGATATTATAGTTATCAAATAAATTAGTAAATATTAAAATAAATATGCTTATCATATTTAATGAAAGAAATGACAAATGAAAATATTTACAGAGAACAAGAAACTGTAAAAATTATTTTAAAATAAAATAATTATAAAATTAATAACATAATTACTATAATTAAAAACTCATCAGCTACATTGGGACACATATGTACAAGACAGAAGTGGTGAACCTGAAGATAGGTCAGAAAAAAAATACCGTAAATGCAACAAATGGCAGTCTAAAATGACTTCACTGGTAAGCCTACATGTCACTCTAAATTAAAAAATGAAAAGCACGTCGATCTCATATAACGTCTTCCAAGAGATAGAAATGAAAACATGCATAACTCCTTTCCTAAGGCTCAGGGAAGGAAGCATAGTTTGACAGGGTCAAAATAAAAAAACCACTGCAGGACAATCTCATCCACCAACAAATAACAAAAATTCCAAACCAATCACTGGCAAGATGAATCCTGTGGTATATAAAATGAATAAAGCCATGATTAAACTTATCTCAGAATTGCAAGATAGGGTAAACATTGTAAAATCTATGAGAGTGTATACAATAGGCATTGAAACGGAGCTTGGTAAAAAGGAAAAAAAATTAGCAAACTAGAAATAAAAGAGAACTTCCAAATATGTTAGTTGTATAAAAATGAACTGCAGTAAAAGTGCATGGTGAACTATTGAAAGCTTTCCTTTTGATATCACGAACATGACAAAGATGCCACTATCAATGGTTGATTCAACATCGCATGAGTGGTTCTATCCAAAAGAGTGAAAGGAGAGATCGGGTGGGGTGCCTGGGTGGCTCAGTCAGTTGAACGCCCGACTTTGGCCCAGGTCATGATCTCCAGTTCATGAGTTCCAGCCCCACATCGCTCTCTGAGCTGACAGCCCAGAGCCTGGAGCTTGCTTTGGATTCTGTGTCTCCTTCTCTCTCTGCCCCTCCCCCACCTTTCTGTCTCAAAAATAAATAAACATTAAGAATTTTTAAAAAAAGGAAAATTGGTATATGATGGCACTGAGGGTACTGGCATTACAAATCACTAGGGAAAAAAAACTATTCAGTAAATTGGAACAATCAGTTCCATACAGGTAAATCTGATCCCTACAAAGCAACTCACACAAAAACTCTTTGTAGACAGATGGAGGATCTATAACTTTTAGAAAAAAAAAAAAAAAATAGGAGAATATTATTATAACTTTAGGTAAAGAAAATTTCTGAAACATGGCACAATATAAGAATCATGTATAAAAAACTGATAAATTAGACCACTAATTTTAAGAAATTTTGATTAATAAGAGCTTATAGAAACTTATGTTTCAATGAAGATAGTGGAAAGGCAAGCCACAATTGGAAGAAAATATTTAGAAAACACATATTACTTACAAAATATTAGTATCCAGAAAATATAATACATATTACAGAATACTTATGAATCAATGAGATAATTTTTAAAAATACATTAAAATAGGACAGACGTCAAGCTTTAAAACACAAATGACAGATAAACTTGTGAAAAATTCGCACCTGGGTGACTCAGTCGGTTAAACATTTGAGATCTCACAGTTCATAAGTTCAAGCCCCGCATCAGGCTCTGCACTGACAGTGTGGAGCCTGCTTGGAATTCTTTCTGTCCCTCTCTCTCTCTGACCCTCCCCTGTTTATGCTTCCTTCTCTCTTAAAATAAATAAATAAACTTAAAAAAATACAATGATGTATCTCTTTAATCCACCATTTTGGCAAAAATTGTAAGTCAAATAATTCCAAGAGTTAGTGAAGATGTGGAGTAATTGGATCTCACAAATATCTACCCGCAATAGACTTGATCGATAACATGTTGCATGTTCACAGTATGCAGCAGTGGAAATAGACAGCTATATAGCCATGCAAACCAACGTGTAAAATTTAAAAAAACAATTATGAATGAAAAAAGCAAGCCACAGAAGAATACTGTTAGGATGATTCCATTTACATAAAGAAAAAATAGGCACAACTGAAAATACATTGTTTAAGGATGTAATTGCATCAGGTAAATTATAACACAGAGTTCAGGGTAGCAGTTCCTTTGGGGAAGGTGACAGACTTCAAGGGTATCCATTTCACTGGAGTATATAAGGATTTTATGAAGCTGGACTGAAAGTTTCATGAGGGCAGGAACCCGTACTTTCTCCTCTCCATTTTATTTCTTGAGTCTAGCAAAATATATGGCACTTTGTGTGTTCAACTAACACCTACTGGTTAAATGAATGAATAGATGGTCTTTGTAAACCATAAATCTACACAAATCAAGTCCTTCCCCCCCCTTATTTTACTATATTTTAGCTAGTAGAATTCTATAGAAGGTAATAAAATGTGATATTCAGGAAACACCATTGGAAGTTTAATGTTAACCTGGCACTCTTTGACAAAATTAATTAAAATTTTAGTTTTAAAATTGTGATAATTACAATTACATATAAATTGCCACATGAGGATGAAACATAAAATCTGGCTTCAGTGGAGCATAATTTGAAAGGAAAAACCACAACAAAGAAAAATAAGGAATGAAAACTTGCATTAGTAAGACTCGGCAAGTTCCAGTACATAAGCCATAGTTCACAAGGTAGAAGTTTGTGAAATGTGGTTAACATGCAAATAATTGAGTGTTTGTGAACTCAAATGCCCTTCTACCCATGTGTCTCCAATTAGAAAAATACATCAAATGAATTAAATGTTCATTATATTTGGAGTGTGGAATCAAGCCTTAGTAATCCATTGCACATTTGTCAGTTTTCTGATGTTTTGGCTCCATTTACTAAATTGTTCTGCTGAGATGTTTGTACACTATATGTGAAAAATATGTATTTGCATGTCTATTACAGCAGATTCATACAATCCACACTATATATTGCTCCCGGCTGTGTTTAATGGAATCTATCCAATGAATGAGCAAAGTCTTCAAGTTACAAACAATATTCAAAGAGGACTTTTATCTCAACCAGATACTGTGTTACTTACCCAGGATATTTCTATGTACATATAATTTGAGTCAGATCTCTAATAAGGGAGATTTGCTTAGAGGAAGAACTTCATGTTTTGAAGGCCAAGTTTATTATTTTATTTTATTTTATTTTATTTTATTTTATTTCACTTTATTTATTTTTTACTTATTTGTCCTATCTCTAGAACTAGGTCTAAACAAAACTTTTTAGATCAAATGCCATGAAAAGAAATAAAACATGTTTTATTCTGGGAATGGGCAGCAAACACATATTAACAACCTCCCCTTGCATTCTACCTCACCACTAATTTTGAATCGATCTTCTGGATGTATTTAGGGGACAAGGGGACAAAAGATTAAAGAATTGTTTTATCTTTCAGAAGACAGGCTTGTCTGAGAAGAAGTGATTATCTACAAAAAGGGATCTCCTCAAAGTTTAGTTTTCCTTCTGCATGTACACAGAACAGTGTACTATGCTAAAATGTTTGTTTCTTTTTTAATGGCAGCCAGAGTGACTATCCATCAGGATTATATTTGCGGCCTTTTATGATTTACATAACAATTAAAACTCTATTATGTTTTAGATAATATAAAATTTGCATACATTAAAAAATTATAAATTACCCTAAGGTAAAATACATAAATTCCTCTTTATGTATATAACAAGTTATAGTAATATCTCCACCTTTTTGTAAATACTCAAACGGTTTCTTGGAAAAGATTGTTTTCTTTAAAAAGGCAATCACAGGGGTGCCTGGGTGGCACAGTCGGTTAAGCGTCCGACTTCAGCCAGGTCACGATCTCACGGTCCGTGGGTTCGAGCCCCGTGTCGGGCTCTGGGCTGATGGCTCAGAGCCTGGAGCCTGTTTCCGATTCTGTGTCTCCGTCTCTCTCTGCCCCTCCCCCGTTCATGCTCTGTCTCTCTCTGTCCCAAAAATAAATAAAAAACGTTGAAAAAAAAATTTTTTTTAATAAAAAGGCAATCACAGATTCAGGCTTGTCTTCATGAGGTAAAATGAAGTAAGGAAATGAGTTCACCATACTCTGTGGGTGTGAGCACTCAATCTGAGTAGATCACACTATATTCAATATTTTAATCAAAAGTATTTAAACAGTAGGGGCACCTGGGTGGCCCAGTCGGTTGAACATCTGACTTTGTCTCAGGTCATGATCTCGCAGTTCATGGGTTCGAGCCCCGCGTCGGGCTCTGTGCTACCAGCTCGGAGCCAGGAGCCTGCTTCGGATTCTGTGTCTCCCTCTCTCTGCCCCTCCCCTGCTCATACTCTCTCTGTCTCTCTCTGTCTCTCTCAAAAATAAACAATAAAGATTTAACAAAAATGTTTTAAGTATTTAAACAGATTTAAATGGCTGCTTGATTTTTTAGAGATAGATATAATTTTACAACTATTTAATAGATCAACCCAATAGCAGTCAAAATAAAATATTATTGCTTTATTTATTAGTAGTATATCAAGATGAGGTCAAATACCCATTCAAAATGGGTATTTTTCAACCATAATTTGGTGTTTCAAATACCAAAAGAAGTCTGGTTTCAATCAGATGAAGTTTTAGGATAGTTGACTAATTTCATTTCCTGTTTTGTACGATGTGTTCAAACTCTTTCAGCCTATCCTAATATTGATTGATGATATATAAACAAATCAACTTTTTTTTTCAAATCTCATAGAACTGTTAAATTGTTAAAGTTGTTTTTAATAAAAATATTTTCTGTCTTTCAATGCTATTTACAGAGATTTAGATTTAGTCTAATCTGTTCAACTTGTTAATCATTGTCAGGTGCCAGATTCCAGTTGGTTTTGAAAGTGCCTGTATGGCTTTTCTTTCCATATTCTTTGAGTTAAATTTCTATTACTTATTTGAATGTTATTTAATAAAGCTCATACATTTCAAATAAAACCACCAGGTAAAATGAGTTCTGGCGTAGTATAAAGAAGCTGTTACCAAATTAGCATTACATATACAGATGGATGTGGCTCAACACTGATTCAGGGAAAAGAAACAATGACTTGAACTGGCATGTATCACCATGACTCAGCCTGTAACGTGTTTGTGAATAAATCCAGATTTCAGCACATTATTCAATTCCTTTCAATACCTCTAGAAGGTGGTTTATCAAGAATCCCCATGCTACTGTTTAGGAAAACAGATTCTGCTGTTAACTAAGAAATCAAATGGAAGTCATTTTTACAACCTGTATCACATTAGGAAAAACTGGAAAGTAATACTAACAAATGCAAACTATATCACTTGGAAAACGGAGACCCTATATATCACTTTCAGTATCTGAGAATTTGAATTTTTGGTAAAATATCTCTAGCATACCATCAGCATGAAGAAGGGGAAAAAATATCTTAAAAAAAAAAGCTATACAGAAATCCTAACATCCACCAGTAAATAACCTTTGTGTTGGGAGAGAATGAGGTAGGCCATTTTGGTGAACTACATATAGCTCTTTTGGTCATATGGACATGGTGACAAAACTGTTTAGATTTAATTTGAGTGAAAAATGTCGGCATCATGAAAATAGTGCTTTGCACTATCAGTAAAATATGCAAAGACTAACTCTGACCCTCAACTCAACGTAGATGGCAATCCATCCCTCAAGCTCTCTGGACCACCATGGCCTCACTAAAGTTCAAAGGTGGGATGAGAGGAACCTAACACTAGAGCAGCAGAAAACAACAGGGAAGAGGTAAGACCATCAGCTCCAAAACTCAGAGACTGCCTGGGGGCCCACAACATGGTGATATTGAGGACCTACTGAAGCTGTCAACCGTGAGCATACAGGGTAGTAATAACATAAAAGCCTGAAAATATCATGGTTGAATTTAGGAGCAAAGAGTCTCTGGGGTCAAAAGAGTCATGCCAAAAGGAGTGAGTCAGAATAACGTGAACCTAAAAATTATTAAAAGGAACGTTTACAAGCATATTAATATATGTTCCTTATCTTATTAACAACATCCCTTTTTGTAATGTTCACTTCCCCACGCTATAGTTGCCATAGAGAACCTAAAACAGTGCCTAATACATAGGAAGCAATCCGTTCTTAAACTTAAAAAACTTGCAATGATTTCATGTATTTCACTGAAATCTGTTTTCTGTATACATCTCATCCAGAGGCCCTATCCAGCACCTCTTTTCCCTCAGTCTTTTCTGGGCTCCTCTGATGCTTAATCCTAAACCTTATTTAATTGCAGCCATTTCTTAAGCCCCGGAGGAAATAATAAGAAGATACCAGAAATAAAGCCAAATTACGCCCGAATAGTCCGCGTCTGATATAAAGGACAAATGCATCCTAAACCACAAAAGCCAAAAAACAGTAGGTTTGAAATTCTGCCTAAATTCAGCAGACAAAATTATTTGCTAAAATTAATAATCACAGTGTAGAAATCCTAAATCTGTTATTGGAGGCAAAATGATGAAATTCTTATTGTCATTTTCTGGAAGGGATACATATGCTAAATATGAAAAAATATATCTAATTAATCAAAATAAAACATATTTGAAATATAAATGATTTATTCTTATTCACAAATATTTACTATAATGAATTTAGATAAAGACCTTGGATGAAAAATATTCATAGCTACCATGCATAAATCAAAACAGCCCTCTGGGGAGAAAAATGGTACTTTTATTTAATAATGGAAGTTGAAGCTCCAAGGGTATAAAATAATTTTTCCTGGTCACACAGCTAATGATCCAAACCAAGCTCAAATGTGTCTGACTCTAAAATTGTGGACAATGACAATGGACAGCTGGATCTTGGTCTCATGGTCAATGGTTGGGAATACATCAAGATAAGTATGGTCATCCTTTTAGTACCTTTGTCATCAACATTTTCTTCTCTAATATGTCAACGTTCACATTTTGAACACAGCCAACTTGTACTTAAGTCTACTATAAAACAATCTGAAGTTGGGAATTGAAGTTGTCCCAAAATCATGTGTTGCAAAAGCACATACATTTCTCAAGTTTCAGCTCCATGTTATACCTCCCAGCAAGTCAAATTAAAAAAGTAAAATCCTGACACATGGCCAAGGAAATTTCTCAAATTAAATGTTTTATTCATATTGACAATGGTTCCTCATTATATTTACTCTTGGCCAAATTTGGCTTCCCAAAGTAAAAATTAAAACTCTTTCAAAAGTTCAAGGGACTTAAGCTTACTGACATCCAAAGGTCTACAGTAAAACCCACAAGCAAATAAAAACTCATCCTTTCATCAATAATGCTTTAATTGTTTTATGCCTAAGTCCCTGAGCACCAAGGATTCTGGATGATATTGAGTGTATATATTTAAATCAGCAAGGTGGAGATGATCTTTAGAATCTAACAAGAAATAGATAGGGGAAGCATGCTACTTGGTGAAACCGTTCAGAATACATTTGCCAAACAAGTAGAGATTGTAGGATCATACACTGCCTCTGTAGAGTATCTTCTCCTCCTAATTTTAGTCTTTATCCTTCACCTCATAAGCACCACACACTCACATACCCAGAATAAGAAAAATTAACTACTCCTTCTAGAAGGAAACTTTCTTCCCTTTATTTGTAGGACATCTGCTCCACAGAGCTGCCATGGTGTCACTGAACCACCCTTCTTCACCAGAAGATTACATGCACGAATTTGAATGGATGAACACTGGAGGGGACCAGCCCAGCACACTCACTTGAATTGTCCTTTAGCTTTTCAGGCAGTTCAAGTGCCTTTGAAAAGAGTGGGAATAAAGTGACTGCTGATTAAGCAGAGGGGTTGACATGGGAATAGGTTTGTTGATTGTTTGAAAGTCACACTGCATAGACTACAACTTTTAAAATGTAAATGCATGACACAAATACCCCACAACACAATAGGATGAAAATGATTGAGACAGCCACAAAGGACAGCCAGAGCTTTATTCTAGCAATAAAGAAAAATATATATCTGGTGTCAGAGAAAGGTAATTTGAAGCATTTCATAGTTGTTATCTGCAATTTAAGAACCTAAAATTATGTTTAGTTTTAGCTCCTATAAAAATTGTTTCCTAAGTATTTTCAATTTCGAGGCAAGGTTTCCAAATGTGTAATTTGTCAATTTATATTATTTTGAGTAGAATTGAGTAGAATAGAATAATTTTGAATAGAATAGAATGAAATTCTACCCATTAAAAATCTACTTTTCTCATAGTGGATCAGTTCAATTTCCATTGTAAGCAATATTCAAATTTTACATAAATCCATGCTAACCAATGTGATCAGAAGCATCTCCCATACAGCTTGGGGAGCTGATACAAAGAAGCGTCTTACTTGTTGGGTTAGAAAGGAAAGGATTCATTGCCAGTTGTCCAATTGTCCTTTGCTAGAGGTTGATTTCGATCCCTGTTTTGTCTTCAGTTATGTTAATGAAGAAGTAAATAATGGCTTTGACCCTAGGAAAAAATATCAATGCCTACATTCTTCAGGTAGCTAAAACATTAACCAATAAAGTCATGCAAGTGAAAGTATTTAACATAATCATAATCTATATTTTAAAATTACAATCATTCTAGAAATAAAAAGAGAAGGGAAAAGACAGACAGATGTATGGCAATCTGAAGGAGGAACTTTATCCCAGAACTTTTCATTTTTTACTTACCCTAGAAACGCAATTTTCAATGTTACATGATTAGGCATATTTCCTGAATTTAAATTTTAGGGGAGAAAGAAAGGAAATAAAATAGATCCCCATAATCCAAATGCTTTTGGGTCCTTACATGTTATTTCTGTTTTAGAAGCATAGAAAATCAAAAATAGGAGTCTTTTCTTTTAAATGAATGAAAGCATTAGCCAGCAGTGTAGAACAAACAGTATTTTTTCAAGCAAGCTAAAGAGGTCTACGTTGCTCCCCTCACTACAAACAACTTTAAACTTCTATATATGGTACATCTGTTTCAAATTTCCATCACAGCCAGCCTCCACAGTTTTTCCTTTTTTACTGTCCTCCACACAATGTCCGTATAGCAGCTCTTCCTCCCTCTTCCGAATTTCTCCCAGAATCCTCAAATCCCTTACTGTCTAGGTCCTTTGCACCACCTACTTACCCTCTCAAAGCGATAACTGGACTCAATGAAACCAGGTATCTTCTAGATAAGGACCCAAATCCTGAGAAGGCATTTAAATAATCTTTGGTTATGTGCACATGCCCCTTACAGTCTCATTGCTCTTTAGGCATCTTCAAAATAAAATTGATTAAACAAATAAAATGCTGTCAACAAAAGAAATGGTGGACGGTCTTTTCCATTGTTCCCCAAAAGTTTGAAGTCAGCTTTCATCTTTAAAATCAGTTGTAAAATAGGGGCTACTGGGTGGCTCGGCCGGTTAAGCCAATGACTCTTGATTTCGGCTTAGGTCATGATCTCACAGTTTGTTGGGCTCTGCACTAAGAGGGTGGTGCCTGCTTGAGATTTTCTCTCTCCCTCTTCTCTGTCTCTCCCTCACTCACACACTCTCTTTCTCAAAATAAATAAATAAACTTAAAAAATTAGTTGTAAAATATAACTGTAAAGATTATGACTAGAGACTCATTATTTAAAGGGTTATTTGATTAACAAAAGCTCAGACAAATGGAGAAATCAAAGGGTACTCAAATGCATCTTCCCTATACCTCTTATATATCATCTTAAATACATACATAGCATATGGGGCGCCTGTCTGGCTCAGTCGGTTAAGCATCCAACTTCAGCTCAGATCATGATCTTGCAGTGGGTTTCAGCCCTGTGTCAGGTTCTGGGCTGACAGCCCAGAGCCTGGAGCCTGCTTCAGATTCTGTGTCTCCCTCGCTCTCTGCCCCTCCCCCACTTGCACTCTGTTTCTCTCTCAAGAAATTAATAAATGTTAAAAAAATTAAGAATATATAGATACATATCATATACTATATATGCATGATATATATATTCCTCTCAGCTTCAATTCCTCGGGAAACTGAACCATATCATGAGCAACTGAAACTGACAGGAGATTTTTATATTTATGGGGAAAGAAATGTAGAGGAGACACACATATGCTTCTTATCCACACATCACCTCCATTGCATTCCACAGAGGAAAAGTAGTTACGTGCTCCCACCTAGACTCAAAGTGAGAAGAGCTGGGAATGGTGGCTCCAAACTGGACAGACACTTCTCAGAAACAAATCTATACAATAGGAGAAAGGCATGAAACTTTGGTTTAAAGTTAGCGACCTCTTCTACATAACAAGCAAATGCAAAGAGATCGAAATGGTGGTGATTAAATAGATTTATTTTGTTCATGATGATTAAATTCATACAGTATATGGCTATGAGATAGCAAATAGCCACAAAAAGGAACATTATTTGAAATGAGAGTATCACAGATAAAGTTATCTTGTAATTAGAGAGCACAAATATGAATAAATGTTAAATAAAAGTCCCAGTTACAGCTGTACAACATTGAATGCTGCTTTTCACCGAAGTTTGTATCTCACATAATATTCAGTTTATTCCACCCTCTCCAGTTCACATCAGTGGAGAATTGGCCAGCTGTTGCCTGGAAAGCATGTGGTGATAATACTGTTGATTTGATGATGAGACCATGATGATAGTACACACTTGCTTGAGTTGCGCTTATGTGCCAAACACTATCATTAGGACTTTACATACAAACTCCTTTACTACAACCTCATAAACTAGGAATTGTATGTTAGCCCACTTACCAAGGAGAAGTCTAAAATGAACTGAAAATTAAATTATCAAGATAATATAGTCTGTAAATGGCAGAGCTGGGATTTAAACTAAAGAAGTAGACTCTGGAGCCCAAGCTTTTAAACACCATACTTTATTGATACTCTCAAATAAACCAGTTCCTTCTTTTAAACTAACCTTACCTCAAAGGGCCCCTGCTCCACTGGCTCCGATGAAAACAGTGGCTACAAGAATTTTCATACCTATAGTATCTGCACTTTTGCCTGTCTCTTTTAATAAAATCCTTTTAATAAAATCCCTTCATCCACCCCAATTCTTAGTAATAAATTGATGTGCATGGGAGCAAAAACTGCTGCCATTATAGGTTTATGTTAAGGAAATAAACCAGTGTGGTAGAGGAAGAAGTGACATTCTGAAAATATAGGAATTTGCTGGACATTACAATGGGAGGGGAAAGCCTCTCTGAGCATCCTCATTAGCAACTACTGACTAAATTTTTCACATAGAAATTTTATAAAGTACAGTTAAAAACAGTTATAATTTTCAGTAATCATTACTCTATAACTCTTCTCAACAGAGGAATACAAGGGAGGTTCCTTCATCTGATAGACCATATGTAAAACTTAATGGTGAATTACTGAAAGTTTTCTCCCAAGAGAAAGATTAAGACCAATCATGTGAAATCAGTTTTATTTATTTATTTATTTATTTATTTATTTTAGAGAAAAAGTGTGAGAGAGAAAAAGTAAGAGAGAGAGAGAGAGAAAGAGGGAGAGAATCTTAAGCAGGCTTCATGCTCAGCATGGAGCCCAACGCAGAGCTCAACCCCACGACCCTGGGATCACGACCTAAGCCAAAATCAAAAGTTGGACACTCAAACAATTGAGCCACCCAGGCATCCCAGTTATAACAATTTATGTTCAACATTCAAGTGAGGTCTTAACTAGTTCAAGAAGGCAAGAAAAGTGGGGCTCCTGGGTGGCTCAGGTGGTTAAATGACTGACTTTGGCTCAGGTCATGATCTTATGCTCTTAAGTTCTAGCCCTACATCAGGCTCTCTGCTGTCAGTGAGGAGCCGGAGCCAGCTTCAAATCCTGTCTCCCTCTTTCTGCACCCCCCCCCACTCATGTCTTCTCTCTTAAGAATAAAAATAAATAAATATTTAAAAAAGAAGGCAAGAAAAGAAGATAATCGTTATATGGATGAAAAGGGAGACATAAACCTGTAATTATTATACATTTTTACATGTTAAGTTTGATATTTCTCTCTCTCTCTCTTTTTTTTTAAGTGTATTTATTTTGAGACAGACAGAGAGAGTGAGCAGGGGAGGGGCAGAGAGAGAGGGGACAGCAGATCTGAAGCAGATCTGAAGCAGCCCGATGCGGAGCTCGAACTCTGGAACTGCGACATGATAACCTGAGCCAAAGTCGGGCACTCAACCGACTAAGCCACTCAGGCGCCCCAATAATATTTCTGGATATGACATCAACAAACTACAATGAATTATATTTATATACCTAAAATAAAAAAAATATAAAATGAATTATATTAAAGGATATAATTTAGAATAACATCAGAAAACATACATCTAATGAAATATGCACCAGAATGTTATAACAAATATTAAAAAAAATCAAAGATATAAAAGATGACCAAAATAAAAGGAAGGGTATATGATGTATGTGGGTTGAAAGTCTTAACTTAAATGTGTCAATTATATGTCAACTGAAATATAGATTTGATGTAATCCCAACCAAATTTCATCTATTTTATGGAAATTGACAGGTTGATGCTAAAATTTAGATGTAATACTGAAACTAAACCAACTACAATTACACATAACAAAATGGACACACAAATATTACATTGAGCTAAAGACTCCATCTAAAACAGAGTACATATTTTATGATTCCATTTCTTTAAAGTTTACAAACTAAGGGAGAACTAAGGGGACTAATTACTGAAAGAGAATAGGAGAGACTTTTGGAGAGCTATTAATATTGTTTCTTTATCTGCTTACCAGTTGCACCTATGTACTCAACTTATAAAAATTCATCAAGGTGTATACTTAGATTTTATGTATTTTTATGTATGTATGCAATACTTAAAATTCATGTTGAAATTGAGACCATTTATTAAGCGTAATTGTATAGATCATTATTTTGTCTAAGGTCAGACGTCTAATGCTCACAGAGCCACGACAACAGAAGTAGTTTGGTCCCTCTGTCCATATTTCCCAAACCTAATATCCCTGTCAATCCCATCTTATTAGTAACCAAAGGTTTTTTTTTTTTTCCACGAGGTAGAGAGACTCAATACCCATTACAAAACAAAGTTTCTTTGGAAATATCAGTTCCATGTCCCAAGAAATCAACATAAAACAGAATTTATTAGAATAGAATCTGATCATAAGTTGGGAACCACTGGCTTCAATATTTAAATATACTTAAATATAGAATTACTGTTTAGGGCAACATGATAGCAGTAATAGCACCTACTACGAGGAAGCAAAATACATATTTTTGGCCACAAAAATTTGGAGGAGCCTATTATGACATTTGCACAAGTTCCCTATTCTTTGAGAATTATCTACGTAACAAAAATATCTTATGCCATCTCATGATGGAAAACTAGGGATTCAATTCAAAACACCTGGTAAAAGCTACATGATCACACAGCAGATCAGCATTCCAGGAAACTTTGGAAGTTAATGTAGTTAAAAATGCAAAGAGTGTTTTAGATTAAAGGAGATCACAGTTGCTGATGTGTTGAAAAGTTCATCTGAGGTTTTTGAAAGGTTTTGAGCCAATTTTATTTTTTGAAAGTGTGTCTAAAAACTTCCATTCTTTTAAAACTCTGCTGAATCTTTTAAAAGCAGAGCCATCACTCAACTGAAAAATAAATCTCTAAGTATAAAATGACTTTTATTTCCCTCATTCATCCATTCAGACATTCGTGCCATCCATTGACCCTTGTCTAAGCATCAGGTACTACGTTAAGAGTTAGACACAAAGGGATAAATGAAATGGTCCTTGTCATGAACACCTCCCAATCTAAGATTAATACTATGACACAATGTGGAGAGTTATAGCTGAAAACCAAAAAGTGCTAAATACTATGTTTTAAATTATAATTTCTTCAGAATCATATTATTATAGCAGCGAAGATTTATTGAGTACCTACTATGTGTCAAACATGGAAACTGAGGTTCCAGTAGACCGAGCCAAGTGCCCAGTGACACCAAGCTAGTAATTCCAACCCAGTCTGTGTGTGCCCAGAGTCCTTATCCTAGGCTATTACGCTAAATTAACCCTGAGATCCACTGAAATATGGAATATGGTGGCTAAAAAAACAACTTCAAAGAAACTGCTGCGGGTGGTGACACAGGGGCCACACTGTAGTTTTCACTATAAGGAACTGTTCTTTTTGTCACTTGGTTCTTAATCTTCCATATGCTCATTCAGTTCCTAGAAGACTATTCTACCTGTATTCATACTGTCGAGATTTATACATCAAGTCTAAGGTTAAATGACGAACTTAATTCAATCTGTTACCTTTAAAAAGAAGAAGCTTTTCATTGTGCCCTGGTTTGTGCAATGAAACTGTCCCCTGTTTCAGCGTTCGGAACTGTGGGTGTGCTCAGTGGTTTCCTGGCAGCCCGAGGTCAGGGAGTCGGAGAAGGGAGATTGTTTGCCTTCAACTTTGGTCCACCCACCCCCATTCTGGGCTCTCGGGTGCTCCCATTTACAAGGCTGAATACCCAAAAACAGAACCTCATTACGGCAGATGCAGACCTTCACAAGGGGTCATGGGTCACATTAACTCCTTTGTTCTGTGCATTTTCCAAAACATTCCATCTCTTTCAATTTCCCCATCTTTCTCCCTGACTTGCCCTCCCTCTTCCTTCTACAAATCCACCCCTTTCTGCCTTGATGTGTTTCCCCTATTATGTTGCTTTTCCTACAAAACAAAACTTAGCAAGTAGGCACATAGTAAAAATCCTAATGGTTGTTTGAGATAAATGTGATGCTGTGCAAAGCAGATGGGAAATCAGCAACTGCCTCCTGCTAAGAGGACTACAGACATCTCTGCCAGCATCCTAACAGACACAATAGACCTTGCTAAGATCTCTGGATACTGGAAAGACTACTCCAGAGGGACACCGGTAAGAATTTTCACCATCTCAGGAGAAGCCTATTGTCATGGAGAACTGGGGTACACATCACTGGCACAATATGGGAGAATTAATACATTGTAAGTCTCTTCTGCATTCTTCCCACTGCTTCCCCTTGATGAAGGAATGAGATTAAACAAGAGTTAAGCTAATCTGATGATGGTGCTATCAGTAGCCATCATACAATCTAAATGACTTGTTTCCTGGGATGCCTGGGTGGCTCAGTCAGTTAAGTATTCGACTTCAGCTCAGGTCATAATCTTGCAGTCCATGAGTTCGAACCCCGTATCTGGCTCTATGCTAACAGCAGTCTAGAGCCTGCTTCAGATTCTGTGTCCTCCTCTCTCTCTGACCCTCCCCTACTCACGCTCTGTCTCTCTCTTCCTCTCTCTCAAAAATAAATAAAACATTAAAAAAAATGTGGTGACTTGTTTCCTATGCAGGCCTTCCTATCTCACTATTCTACCACAGTCCTTTCTGATAGTAACAATGGCATTTCTGCTTCATGGATATCAGTGTTCCTGCTTCTCACCCTGCAATTCAAGGTCACGAATAGCAATTGTCACCAGTTTACCCCAGTGAAATCACCAAACCACACTTCAGGAAAGACCTCTAGAGGATGCAAAAGTGCTAAATGTGCTCCCAAACCATCTGAAAGGTAAAACTATGATTGTTTAAATATAGATACGATATCATGTGTGTTTATCTATACCAGCATCCACTGTCTAAATCTAAGTTTCTGGGGAGCAGAACATTATAGGAATAAGAAAATAGGTCTATGTAGCAAAGCAGCTGGACAGGCTTTTGTCCAAGATTCAAAAAAGGGAAATGACTACCTTAAATATATGAAAAAGCACAATTACTCTTAATGCTCAACCCAAATCTACACTTGAATAGTACTGAATGTTCCTAACTCAAATCTTCCCAGTGATACATAAGGTGAAATGACATTAATTATCAGATGACAAGGATGAAAGATGTATTTGAGATTTTCACAGGCAACGTTATTATGGTTTCTTTGCATTATTAATTTCTTGGTATTCAGTGATTTTCCTACTTAAATTAAGCTAACACAAACTTCTCAGATCCTGTGTTTTTTTTTTCAAGAAAGGAAGGACAAAAATGACACATTTTAAACTTTTCTTTAAAAATTCAGAATGGTTGGGGTGCCTGGATGGCTCAGTCGGTTAAGCATCCAACTTCAGCTCAAGTCATGATCTTACGGTCCATGACTTAGAGCTCCGTGTTAGGCTCTGTGTTGACAGCTCAGAGCCTGGAGCCTGCTTTGGATTCTGTGTCTTCCTCTCTCTCTCTCTCTCTCTCTCTCTGCCCTTCTTCAACTCTCTCTCTCTCTTTCTCTCAAAAATAAATAAAGATTTTAAAAATAAAAAATAAATAAAAATACACAATGGTCTTCGAATAACAGTCTTCCTGGGTTATTTTCTCCCATCCTCCAATTTATGTGCCAAATGTCCTTCACCACTTGGCACATTTACATTCAAATAAATATTTGAAGCTACTTTTAAAAGTCATTTTAGTAGGCATCACTAAGTAGTCTTTTAAAGAGACAATTTGAAAGAAAACTCTCACAAGTTTCCTCTCCATATAATACTTTGAAAGTTGTCTTAAACAATTGAATGCAGAAGATACTGGGGCTGAAAAAGTCTCTATGTAATTACAAAGAATAGGGAAGATGTATCATTTGCAATAGGCTTTGAACTACTTAGGGACCAGAATTTTTATCAAGTTTTTTTCAAATGGTGAACTTCATACATGGATACTGCTTGCTTTTCTCTTAGAACGAATAATTTCCCAAAGTTCTAAGCCTACCCTGAATATATCTGCTAAGTTTATATTCTGTGATGAGACAAATTTCCTGCAAATCAGGATTTCTCTTCCCACTTTTTGATGTTGGGTTGCCTTGATTGGATGAAAACAAAAAAATAAGAAGCTGTCAATCTACTTTTTTTTTTCCAGGTCTTTTCTGTTCCTTTTGAAATTAGTTACAGCCTGCTTTTTGTAGTGTTGTAACCAGCCTGACCTAATTTAATTACCATGACTTGTGTGGTTTAAAGATAAATACTTTTATTCAGTCTGTCTACTTTTTGTGGATGTTTCCCTCCCTTTCATACAACCCTCTATATTTTAGCATTCAAAACCCTTGTCATTTCTTTCTTTATTGGGCTAACACAGAGTTAGTTTTTATAGTGGTGTCTATATTCACGAGTTTTCTTTGATGCCATGTTTGCTCTCTCCCTGCTTTGCTGTATGTGTTTCTGTGCTGGGAATCGTGGGCCTTTGTGGGATCCAGACTAAACATTCTTTGACTTGAATCACAGAGCATCACTACTGTACGTGTGTCTGGGCAGGCCCAACTGCTCTCATTTAGAAATAGAAGGGAGGAAAAGGAAACTGAAAGGAACATGGCAGGGACTTGGGGCTTAGAAACCATCGCATTGAAAATTTCAGCCCACAGAATGTACCACCAGGCCCAGGAAAAGATTAGACATTCACTCCGGCTATTTAAAATGGGAAACCTATTTCTGTTATTCCAGATTCACTGCAAGTCTTGTAAAGGGAATGCTTACCACTTTACTGGTGCTTTCTTCCTGAGAAAAGAAGGCATGAAGAAAGATTTTCACAGTAAAAAGATCGCACGCTCTGACTATTGAGCTATAAGCTCTAATAAAATGAACATCATCGTAACAAGGGTAGTGAATAACCAGCATTAGGGTCTCACGAGGGAATGCTTAGATTGATTGGAGTTAATCTATTAACCTCCTTGAGCTCACTTGATATGTACCATCTGAGGGAGCCCTTTATTTTTCCCAGAAAGGAACATATGCTGAATACTTAGGGGGAATAAAACAAAGTGTGAAATCAGCTCTGAGCCCTGCACAGATTGTGTCCTGCTACAGGTGTTGTGTCGCCCTTTGCCCGCCCTTACAGACCCTCCTCTTAAAAAAGGTTCCCACAGCACGGTGCCTTTGCAAATTGTCCCACAGAAAACGTGAATGGGGCCTATTCTGCCACATGCAACACCATCTGAAACGGCACAAAAACCTGCTGTTCCACAAAACAGACCATTCTATTTTTAAAAAAAGTCAGAGAAAAAGAAATTCAAGAATGCCGTTTCCCTTCACAATCTCTGGTTTGCTAGGGCACATGAAAGGAGCTTTTTTTATCTTGCAAATGAAGTAAAAAAAATAATAATTACAAAGACATCAAGAAAAAGGTTCTATTTGAACTGTACAAATAATATTGTACCTTAAACAAACAGAAGGAGGCTTTTTTGTAAAAGCCAAAAGCCAAAACCCTGCAGATTAGCAATGAAACAGTTTCGTTACCTGGATTTTCACAATGCATCGAAATTGCCAACAGACCAGTTTCCTGCCACATTGGTCTTTAGATAGTGACAAGTCCCTTTAAACTAACTAATCGTTAGCCAGAGAGTACCGAGCATAACTGTAATAAAACAATGCCAAAAATCCCACCACAAGAGGTCATAGTTCATATCCAATTAATTAGTATGCTCAGGTTACATTTAATTTGGGGAAGCAAATATCTCTGTAGCATCTTAAGTAGTTTATGGCTAATACTGACTACTCTTTTTCTCCCAATAATCTATGAGCTATAAACGAAGCTCCTTCATTCACTGGCGTCAAAGATGCAGAGAACTTGATTTCTGAGTTAATAACTCTGATGTTAATCACAGAAAATACACAAAGCCCAGTACCAATCAAAGATAGCAGAGGTTACCACCAAAAAGGGGGACACTTTCTGATGCTATAATCCCTCTGATGTAAAGGGAGCAGGGACTATATGGAATATGCAAAATTGCTGAAAGAATCTCATACTTTGATAGCAGCTACCAAGCTACATAAATTTTCAACTGCATATAGTTCAAGATCAAAGTACATGATTTTCTATAGGGGCTCCTAATTACTTCCAATTTAACTATATAATTTACCCCAAATCTATATATTAATATAACATTATTTATGTATTAATTTTTCAATTTGTGACCAGCCTCAGAAGGTCTATCCACAGGCTTATTTTAAGATAACATACGGGTAAATTAACATTGGCACTATAAAAAAGAAAAGTAAATATGGTAAGAGTAGAATAAAGACATCTTAATATTACTTGATTTATACAAAAAGAGGCTATAACTATCTCAACAAATTTTTCCCTGAAATGTATATTAAATACTGCACATTTAGAATTAGGAGAATTCTAAAATAAAGGTTTGAAGAGTAAATTTAGGGCTACTGAGAATTAAAATATAATTTAAGCTAGAGTAATGTCAAGTATTGATTCAGAGATAAATGGACCAAACAGTGAAATAAAATAAATAGTCGAAAAAGGGAACCAGCTATGTATAAAATTTGGTTTATAAAAATGGTAAAATTTTAAGCAGTAGAAAAAATAGATGGATTAATGATGTTGAGATAACTGGCTAATCTTTGAGGGGAAAAATAAATTGAATCGCTACATTGATCTCTTACAAAAATAATTCCAGGTGGGTAAAGGACTTGAAGTCTAAAGAAAACAATAGAAAAATATTCCTTTCAATACAGAGAGTAAACGTGTATTTATAAAATAATCTTGGTGTGGGGAATGCTTTTTAAATAAGACTAAAAACTAGGAATAATAAAGAAAAACACTGACCAATTTGATCACATAATTGTGAAATATGTCATGAAGTTAAAATACATATTTAAAAATTTAGGATAAATATTACAAAACAAATGGCAAAAAAGGAAGGGTTGATGTCTGAAATATACAAGAGTTTAGCAATAAGAGAAAGTAAATATTCCAAGTGAAAATTAAAGGAAGTATATAATCAATTCAATTGATATAGCTAATAATAATAACAATGATAGTAATTGATGATTTTCAAGCTTTGAGCTAAAGAAATGAGATGCAACATGCTATTGGATTATCACAAAAATGTGTAAAATTTGCACACACTTTTATCCCAGTTTTGTAGATAAGAAAATTGAAGCTCAGAAAGTCCTGTATCCAAACTTACATAACTAAAGAGTAACAGAGAAGGGACTTAATTTGTCTGACTCCTAAATCTGTGATCTTAATTATTGTTCAATAATACATCCCATAAATAAAGAAATATTAAAGTCTACACCCCGCTTCTCTATGTGAACTCCAAGAACCAGCAGCATGGGCATCAAATGAGAATTTATTAGAAATGCAGAATCTAAGCTCACACCCCAGGTCCACTGAACCAGAATCTGCCTTTTAAAAAGATTCCTGGGTGCTTTGGTCGCTTAGTTGGTTAAGCGTCTGACTCTTGATTTTGGCGCATGGTTTATGAGGTTAAGCCCTGCATCAGGCTCTGTGCTGACAGCACCTGGAGCCTGCTTGGGATTCTCTCTCTTTCTCTCTCTCTCTCTCTCTCTCTCTCTCTCTTCCCTTCCCCCACTCATGTGTTCTCTCTCTCTCTCTCTCTCTCTCTCTCTCAAAATAAATAAATACTTAAAAAAAAGATTCTTCTTGCTCCTCATGCACTTTAATAAGCACTGATGCTTGGGGTGCCTGGGTGGCTCAGTCAGTTGAGCATCCGACTTCAGCTCAGGTCATGATCTCGGGGTCCGTGGGATGGAGCCCCCCCATCGGGCTCTGTGCTGACAGCTCGGAACCTGGAGCTTGTTTCATATTCTGTGTCTCCCTCTCTCTGCCCCTCCCCCATTCATGCTCTGTCTCTCTCTGTCAAAAATAAACATTAATTTTTTTTAAATAAGCACTGATGCTTATCAAACTTTGGTAATCATTAACTTTGATTAACAAGGATTAATCAAAAAATAATTTAGAGGCACCTGGGTGTCTCAGTCCTAAGATCAGCTTAGGTCATGATCTTAAGGTTAGTGAACTGGAGCCCCAGTTTGGGCTCCACTCTAACAGCCAGGAGTCTGCTTGGGATTTTCTCTCTCCTCTATCTCTGCCCCTCCCCCATCTCTCTTTTGCACTCTCTCTCTCTCTCTCTCTCTATCTCAAAATAAATAAATAAACATTTAAAAAAACACTTTAAAAAGTAATTTTCAATGGTACAGATAAAAAATATCATAGATCAGGTTGGGAAAAGTGAAGAATGGGAAGAGAAAAGCCACAGAGTGTGGAGTTGGAAAGCTTTAGAGGAATATTGTCCATATATCACAAATTTAAAATGGGTTTGAACTTGTAATCTTACTTCTGAGCATTTATCCTAATTCAACGGAGTCCAGAGAGATGCACTGTATTAGTTTCCTACTGCTGCTATGACAAATTACTACAAACTTAGTGGCTTAAAGCAACACAAATTATTACCTTACAGTTCTAAAGGTCAAAAATCCTAAAATGGGTTTGTGGGACTAATATCAAGGTGTCAGCAGTGCTATATTCTTTCTGTATTTCTTTGCTTTTTTCAGCTTTTAAAGGTTGCCTGGATTGCTTTTGCTCATGGCTCCTTCCCTCCATCTTCAAAGTCAACATGTCATCTTCAAATCTCTCTCTCCCATCCTCAGTCTCCTTCTCTGACATTGACTCTTTTATCTCCTTATAAGCACCATGATTACATTGGGCCCAGCTGGATAACCCAGGGTAATATCTTATCATAAAATCCTTAACTTAATCACATCTACAAAGTCCCTTTGACTATGTAAGGTAGCATATGCACAGGTTCTAGGTACTAGAAAGGAGAGATATTTGGAAGCCCATCATTGGGTCTGCCACAGACACCATGAGATTTTTTTTTTAAATCACAGTGTTATTTTAAAAGAAACAAGTTAAGAACAATATAAATGCCCATCCATATAGGGGACTGTGGTATTTCCACGTAATGCAATACTGTGTGGCCATTGAACATTATGACGATTATCTTTATTGAGGGAAATATTCCATATTTTGATGCAAAAGAAAAAGCTACTTACAGAACAATTCACATACATATGCAGAATCAGACAGATCTACAGAACTGCAGAAACACAGAGAGATGGGGAAAGAGAGAAACATGAAACTGGAAATTTCACCATTATATTAATAGCATTTGTCTCCAAACAGAGCACTTTGTGGTGATTTTTACTTTCTTCATGATACTTGTCTACATTATTTGACTTCCTTACAATAAATATATATCATTCTTGTCATCATATAAAACTGAGAAATTATTTTCATTTACCACACATATTTTGCTAGACATCTAAATGTTCGTGAATAACTTTTTTTATTAGCATGTTGACTTTGGAGACAATGAAACATGGTAGGGTGAAAAAGTATAAGGTGCATGTTCTAATTTGGTATTTCAGTCTTAGGCCATATGCTGCACAAAATACCAGGATATCTGGGAGGAACTGATGAATTTAGCTCAAATCTGCATAAACATGTAAATAGAACCTAATAATACTTAACTTTTGGCAATAAGGTTATAAACTTCATAAATATTCTCACCTTCTTGGAGCACAATTACTTTTAGGCTAACTCACTTTTGTCCGTAATATGCAGGATTCGATAAATACCCCTTAGCTCCTTGGATGTGCACTCATAAACAGATCAGTAATTTAATTTTTATAGTAAGAATCCTATAACCAGTTAGGCCAAAATGTCTTGGAAGTATTAGAAAATAAAATTAGCCTGGCCGAAAGGCCTTGAGTGAATCTAGCCTAGACATAAGCTATGTCTATGCTACATTTAAATATCTAACATTTAAAAGATTTTAGAATTCATTTGAAATCAAAGGAGTTTAGAACCAACCCAACTTTATAATAGCCACCAGATATCTCCGTTTAAATTAGGTCTGTAACCCATGGGATTAAGACAGTATTCTCTATTCTGGAAAATTGGTTCATTATTGAACATCAAATAGTTTCTTTGCAGATTAAATGAGATACAGCATGTAAAGCACCTAGTACAATGAATGTACATAAGTTTGTAATGTTAATTTCCAAGTTAATACATAAACTCATTAAATCTTAGGTTTTTTTCATCCATCACTTGATATGTATAGAGAACTATGTCCAGTCAGTTATTATTACTCATCAGGAAGAGAATGCCTTTGAACTCAAGACATATGAATACTGAATATCTAAAATAAAATTTCAGGCAGGATTTAGGGGCATAAAGCATTTGTACCAGGGTGTGATTAAAAATCAGTTCCTGGGGTGCCTGGGTGGCTTAGTCGGTTAGGCATCCAACTCTTGCTTTCAGCTCAGGTCATTGTCTTGCAGTTTGTGAGTTCAAGCCCCACAGTGGGCTCTGCACTGACAACCTGAAGCCTGCTTCAGATTCTCTGTCTCCCTTTCTCTCTGCCCTGCCCCGTTTGCACTCTCTAACGCTCAAAAAACAAACATTCAAAAAAATTTGAAGTCAGTTGCTTAGCTAGTAAATTAAATTAATATCATTGTTGTCCAAGCAATGTTTGCTATTTCTAATCCTCTGGCACTAGCACTACAGGCAGTCTGTAGACAAATGTAGTTGGAGGTGGGGGTATTTTTCTCATTGGTCCAAGAGCGAAACATAATTTTGCCTCTCCTTTATGGATATGAATTATTTCCCACAGGGGGGTTTATAAAGCAGGATAATATCCATTTTAGGTAGAAACTTTAGCACATAAAGGGGACTGGGGATATTAATGAAATCAAGAGGCTCTATTCAATTAGATGACATAATAATGCCCAGGGATGGCACCACAGCTTTCAAGATGTGTGGAGGTGTCACATGTGATAAATAGAAAAGTGCGTCCCACAGGTCCTTAATAATGACATGAACAACCTTAACTGATCATTTTCCATGGTCCGGGCTCCTTCCTCTGCACTTTACTTGCAATATCTCACTTGATGTACACATGAACCCCATGAGATACCTACTATTATTAACTGATCTATACAAATGAGAAAACGGAGAATGACAGGTTATGGGACTTGCTGAAATTCACACAGCTATTAACTATCATAGGCAGGATCCAAACCAAGGAAATTAGACTCTAGAGTTTTATGGTGAACCATGAATCCACACTGCCTCCCTTGTTGTTCACATTTCTGGGGCAATACCCGAAAGGGCTCTTCACGGCAGAGCTCAGGAATACATTTTGTGATGAGTTCAATCTATTGGGCTTAGTAACTACTATTTCTTAAGCTTCCAAAGTTGGATAATATTAGAGAAACTGAGGCAATTTAGTAAAAATCAAATTGGCATTTGGAACAGTTATGTCTTGTTCTGAGTCTCCTGTATACTAATCTAATCTATCAATATATTTTATACCACCTGAAATTACTTGTGCCATGCACGGCAAGCTCCTAGGCACTAAATAGATATCTAATTTTGAAGTAAAAATTGAAATAGGGGTTCTTCTCCATTCATATCCTGAGACATCCAGAATCTCATAATGAGTACTTTGAGGGGCATGTATTGGCAAGTCTTAATTTTCTGAGAGCGTATCAGATCTGGATCCAACTCAGTGACAAGGTACCTCTTTATTATCATTACTGAAGATTTTATCTGTCTTTATTTCCTTTAACCTTGCTGGATCCAGTTTACTGATTCATCTCTCTACTTCTTCCAACCAAGCTATGGTTTTGTCTCTTGCTTGATTTGTATTCCTCAGAAGCTCAACTGCCATAATAAAGTTGAAAAAGTTCAAAGCAGTTCCTGAGCTTACCCACTTCCCACTGCCACCACACAGCTGTTTATAGTCTCCAGGCTGGTCCCTAGAAGCCTTCCTGCCCTCCAACCTTTCCTACTCATACTGGCAAAGAAATTCTACTCCTGGTATAATAGCCAAGAGTGGTCTATATGAAGCCTGGCTTTTCATGAATGTGTGTGAGTTTATTTCAAACTTTGTTTACCTTTGAAGGGGACACACATTTAAAAGCGCTGGTGAGCATCCTGAGATTCTGGGAAGGTGGTGAAGAGGGCATAGAAGCTCTGGATGCCCCACCCTGCCCATGTCTTGCTCTGTGCATCTTTTCCATTTGTCTGTTCCTGAGTTGTACCCCTTATAACAAATTAGTAACTCACATGAGGACAACTGAGAGAGTTTTTAAATATTCCCCTTCTGGAGTCGAAATCACAAACTCTGCATCAGCTCTAATTTGTCTTAAGAAGTCCCTGGGGTGGATGTTGTACTAGTGCCTTAAAAATAGAAGATAGTAGGGGCGCCTGGGTGGCTCAGTCGGTTAAGCGTCCGACTTCAGCTCAGGTCACCATCTCGCAGTCCGTGAGTTTGAGCCCCGCGTCGGGCTCTGGGCTGATGGCTCAGAGCCTGGAGCCTGCTTCTGGTTCTGTGTGTCTCTCTCTTTCTCTCTGCCCCTCCCCCGTTCATGCTCTGTCTCTCTCTGTCTCAAAAATAAAATAAACGTTAAAAAAAATTAAAAAAAAATAGAAGATAGTAAAGACAGAACAAGTCAAAATTAAAAGAAATGCAAAGAAATATCATTCTGGCTCACACAAATAAATTTCTCTGTGGTCCAATGATGAATGTATGGCAAGGACAACATGAAATCATTGAAATAAGACATCATCCACTATACAGAATTGCCATCATTTTTTTCTGATTTTATCTGATATTTATTAATTTATGCCATATTCTTTTAATTTTCCAAAGTACAACACAAGGAAACATCAGTTTATTAGTATTTCCCTTTATTGTAAAAGACAAAAATGATTAGAAAATAAGGTCATCTCAATTATACTCAACATCCAATTCTGCCATGTTTATAGCTAACTTAAAAAAAAAATCCCAAATCTATGGCTTGTATTTGAGGTTATTCATCCATTGCTACAGACTTCCTTCCCAAGATAACTCCAACTACCTATAATGTTCAAAACCTACACTTACCCCATATTTATTTCATATTTTCTGGGAATACTATGCATATTTCCATTCCCATGTTTTTATTTGTGCTCTTATCTGGTTATATGATCTCCTCCTACTTTCCTACTCTAACACTGAACATCATTTGAGGTTTGGCTGATACATAAGCCATTCATGAAGTTTCTTCTGATCCTAAGGAGCATTTCTTTCACCAAAGCAGGAATGATCTTCAGTTCCCAAATTCCAGTTTTTTCCAGGGATAGAGAACTCTTTACATTACTAGATGATCGATTTCAATAAAATTTTTATTTTTGTTGATGAGAAAAAGGAAAGGTGGAAAGGGAAAGAAACTCCAGAATCCCTATTTAGGGCCAGCGGTATAGGGATGAATGGACATTCAGAAAAGCTGCTATTTATTTTTTTTCAATGTTTATTTATTTTTGGGACAGAGAGAGACAGAGCATGAACGGGGGAGGGGCAGAGAGAGAGGGAGACACAGAGTCAGAAACAGGCTCCAGGCTCCGAGCCATCAGCCCAGAGCCTGACGCGGGGCTCGAACTCCCGGACCGCGAGATCGTGACCTGGCTGAAGTCGGACGCTTAACCGACTGCGCCACCCAGGTGCCCCAAGAAAAGCTGATATTTAAAAAAAAGGACCAAGAATTACCAAAAAAAATTGCAAATTACCTATCATATAAAGGGTTAGTACCCAAAACCTATAAAGAACTTATCAAGCTCAACACCCAAAAAGCAAATTATCTAGTGAAGAAATGGACAAAAGACATGAATAGGCACTTCTCCAAAGAAGACATCCAGATGGCTAGCAGACACATGAAAAATTCTCAACATCACTCATCATCAGGGAAATACAAATTAAAACCACAATGAGATACCACCTCCCACCTGTCAGAATGGCTAAAATTAACAACTCAGGCAACAACAGATGTTGGCGAGGATGTGGAGAAAGAGGAACAATTTTGCACTGTTGGTTAGAATGCAAAGTGGTGCAGCCACTCTGGAAAACATCTTGGAGGTTCTTTAAAGAATTAAAAATAGAACTGCCCTATGACCTAGCAATTGCACTACTAGGTATTTATCCAAAGGATACAACTATGCTGTTTAGAAGGGGCACATGCACCCCAATGTTTATAGCAGCCCTATCAACAATAGCCAAAGTATGGAAAGAACCCAAATGTCCATCAATGGATGAATGGATAAAGAAAATATGGTATATCTATACAATGGAGTATTACTTGGCAATCAAAAAGAATGAAATCTTGCCATTTGCAACTACATGGATGAAACTAGATGGTATTATGCTAAGTGAAATTAGTCAGAGAAAGACAAATATCATATGACTTCACTCATATGTGGAATTTAAGATATAAAACAGATGAACAGAAGGGAAGGGAAACAAAAATAATATAAAAACATGGAGGGGGACAAAACATAGGAGACCTTTAAATACAGAGAACAAACTGAGGGTTTCTGGAGAAGTTGTGGGGGGGGGGATGAACTAAATGGGTAAGAGGCATTAAGGAGGACACTTGTTGGGATGAGCACTGGGTGTTATACATAGGAGATGAATCACTGGATTCTACTCCTGAAAATCATTATTACACTATATGCTCACTAACTTGGATATAAATTTAAAAAACAAATAAATAATAAATAATAAAAATTTTAAAAAGATATTTATAAACTATTTAAAAAAAAAAGAAAGAAAGAAAGAAAAGAAAAGGCAGCCATGCATCCCCAAACAGAATTCTGGCTCTGTCACCATAAAGCCATGAGACTTTGTGAAAGTATTTTTTTCCCGATATAAAATATTATGTAATAAATATGCATTTCCAGGGTAAAAAAATGACCCCTGAAATTCATTTATGTTAAAATAAACAAGGGGCGCCTGGGTGGCTCAGTCGGTTGAGCGTCCGACTTCGGCTCAGGTCATGATCTCACGGTCCGTGAGTTCGAGCCCTGCATCAGGCTCTGTGCTGACGGCTCAGAGCCTGGAGCCTGCTTCCGATTCTGTGTCTCCCTCTCTCTCTGCCCCTCCCTTATTCATGCTCTGTCTCTCTCTGTCTCAAAAATAAATAAACGTTTAAAAAAAAATAAAAATATACAAGTTTTTCACAGGTGCCAAAGGAACCACAGTGTAAAGTGATATCAGTGCCATTGCAGGCCAAAGCCCTGGGCGTTGTGAGAAATCAGTAAAGCCTAAAACTTGGATCTGTTCAAAGAAACCCAAAGCACAATGTTTTGTGATGACTGAAAACATTCTGGCCTACCATAGGAGAGATCTAGATTGGCTTTTTATTCTAAACTCAAAGTAGAACATATCATGTAGAGAGTTGGATGACTTACAGATCTGCATATGATAATAAAATGAAGGGTAAATTCTTATGGTTTACATCTGCACTGAGCATGGAAGAGCTAGAGAATTACTTTTGAGTGCAAACATAAATATCAAAAAGACTAACAGTGGACCAAAAGTTTATTTATTAGTTTTAAAATTTTTATAAACCTAAAATTATGCTGGTGCTTAGCTTACTGAGCTTTCCTGTTCTTTCTTATACAAATGAATATTTCATTTCATAGTGTTCTATTATTTTGTCATTTGTCCATTCATTGTAAACATTCTTTAAAAAATATGAACTTCTTAGAAAGTTAACATGCTTATTTTAGATATTCTTCTTATTTTAATAGTTGGAATTGTCGGGGTTGGTATGAATAGAATTTTCCGTCTCTTGTGAAGTGAATCCCCATAGATGATCACATCCTTCAAATTATAACTGTCTTCTTGCTGGCTTTCTTAAAGAGTATTTTCCAAAAGCCTACATTATGTATTGGAATATTCCCAGTACTTTTGTCAGTATAGTTCTTGTTTTCAGACTATTGAGTTCAATCAAGGAACTGCCAAAATACCTAGAATTAATTTTACTACAATTTGCTGAGGGTTAGCATGGCCTAGATGTATTAGTTTCCTAATCTTGCGTGACAAAACATCATAAACTTGACAGCTTAAAGCAACACCCATTTACTATGTCACAATCATGTACATCGGAAGTCTGGTCATAGCAAGACTGGGTTCCCTGCTCAAGTCCTGTAGGCTAAGATTAAGTGTCAATTGGGCTACATTCTCATCTGGAGCTTGGGCTCCTCTTTCCTCTTTCTGCCACTTAGTTGTGGCAGAGTCCAGTTCCTTAGAGTTGCAGGATTGAGGTCCCTATTTCCTTTCTAGCTTTCAGCCAGAGTATGCTGTCCACTCCTTGAGGCCCTCACAGTTTCTTGCTTCATGGCCCCCTCCATCACTGAAGTTAGCAGTGGAGCACGGAATCTATCTGGAGCATCAAATCTTTTACTCTAGATAGTTTAAAAGAGCATGTCATCTCTTTTAAGGGCTCCCCTGATTAGATGAAACCTGAGGATAATCTCCCTCTCTGAAATCAACCGCCTCGTATAGCACAAACTAATCACTGTATTCACAGATACCTCCACACTTAGGGGGCTTGAGATATACAGGGCATGTGTCATGGAGGTCAGCTTTGAATTCTGACTACCGCACAAGCCATCTAAGGTCTATGGGGAAGTACCAAGAACTGCCCAGATAAAGCAAGTTTGAAATATTTCTGAAGCCCAGAAAAGCAATAGACAAGGAATGCTTATACATCATTAGTGTCCTTGAAGGCAAGAACCGTGTCTGTATAGTTCATCACTGTTTTTGTAGTGCCTAGCATGGTGTTTGGCATAACAAATGATTAATAAAGAGTTATTAAAAAAGTGAATGATGAATGAATAAGAAACACTCTTGCATTAGGGAGTGGAGAATGGGAGAATAAGCCAAAACACAAAGTCACATTGATGTCAAGACCAGGTGTTCACCGAAGTCATATGAATGAAGAGTAAAAATCTGTAACAACCTAGATGAATAAAAATGGACCAGAAGTTCAGCTGAAGAAGAAATCAAAGAGGCAACCAAGGAAGAAGGAATAAGGAGATGAGTTCAAAATGGATAATTTGAAGGAAGATATACAAAACCGATTTTGGTGAAAAAGAAATACAGGAGTAAAAGCAGATGAAGCAAAGTCCCTGATAATTTAAGAGGGATTCAGATTAAGAGCAAAATTGAAGAAGGGACACTAATCCCTTTAACACTGAATGAAAGAACATAAAAAATGATGTCACGTGTAAATAAGTGTGAGGGAGTTTTGTGGGCAGTGGAACCAAGCAGGGAGGGAGAGATGAACAAAATTCCCAAAACTTACTGAGTTGGTGGGAAACAAGATTATCTACCAAGAATAAGCAGGGTTTGAAACTGTAGGCCTTGAGGAAAGAGGGAAAGTTTGAAATAAGTAAAATTTTACAAATAAAACAAATAAAATTTTACAAAGCACCAACTGACGTTGATGTCAAAGAACTTAATATTAGAGGAACTTCTGTCAAAAATTTTGTGAACCAGTATAGGTCTAAATATTTTGCCTATTTTTAAAAGTTTTTTTAACACTTATTATTTTTGAGAAAAAGAGAAACACAGCACGAGCAGGGGAGAGGCAGAGAGAGACACACACACACAGAATCTGAAGCAGGGTCTAGACTTCGAGCTGTCAGCTCACAGCTGGACACAGGGCTTGAACCCACAAGCCATGAGACCATGACCTGAGCTGAAAGTCGGATGCTTAACCGACTGAGCCACCCAGGTGCCCCTATTTTGCCTATCTTTTGGCCATTTGTTATAGAAGGATGGCAGAGGTGCACGAACATTAAATGTCCCAATGAGAGCATAGTATAAATGACTTGTAATGGAGTTAGGCTCAGAAGAGAGAAAAGGGAAACCAGGAAAGGATTGATAAAGAAAATGGAGTGTCAAGAAGCGATAAGTCTTCTTAAGGTTGTAGAGTAGACTGAGTTAGAATAAAGGGCAGAGAAATTGAAAGAATAGCAGATTTTGTTCAGAAAAATGGGCAAAGGTTACAGTTAAAGTTAACAGATTAAAGCTACAGGTTAAAGATTGCAGACATGCGGTGATCACATGGGTAATAAATCCAAGTTGAACCAACATGAAAGTGCTAGCAGAAGAGAGAAAATGTGTTTATTGAAGTTAAAGAGACAAAGGAAATCACATAGTGATCATCATTTTATACGGATGTTGGAATCATACAGCATGATGGCCATAAATGACTTTGGAAGGACTATGAAAAATCTGCTGTCCTTAATAAATGTGACAGAATGCTCACTACCCTGGAGGCTCTGAGAATACCTCCAAAACAAGAAATATATAGAAGTATGAAGTATAGAAGCAAAATAGAGAGGAAAAACAGCTTTCACTCCATGGCTTTGGTTGTGGCTTAAGAGAGATCCCACATTCATTTATGGTGAGGAGCTGAATTTGTTCTATGAAAAACTAAAGATTTAAGGCATACCAACTTGCACTTATAATAATTAGACTTGGTGACCACTACAAGTAAGAGAATAAATATACTACATTCCTTCATAGCTAGTGTAATAATTCCATGTTGTCAGTCAATATTTCTTGTCTTTTTTGGATAGAATAACAGTTTCCTATCATGCTTCTAAGAAATTGTGTGTGTGTGTGTGTGTGTGTGTGTGCGTGTGCATGTGCGTGTGTGTGTGTGTGTTTGGGGGGAGGGGTGTTTGCATGTGCATATTATATATCATATGTTATATTCATACTATATCTTTCTATCTCTCTAAACTTTATAGAGTCAAAGTTAGAAATTAAGGAATGCTTAACAAAAATGAGAACAGCCAAGACTATGTAGAATCCCTACTCACCAACAGTGTGTCTTCCTTCAACTTACTTGAGCAGTGGGTAGTTCATAAATGAAGACCCAAAAAATTTAATCTTCAGAAAGAGGCCAAATTAGAGAACTTAAGAAACACAATTTTTATTACTATTTGTATCTATAATCTTTGCATCACAAAATTTGCAATCCTAGTTGAAAAACAGTCAGATAATGTTAAATCCTTTGTATTTTAATTATTCCTCTACAAAGCAATGATCCACTTACTAAATAAATATGTATTTAGTGCCTATTATGTCCTGTTATGGGCTAGGCATTTTAGGCATGGTGATGTACAAAGAAAATTTGCCTGTAGAGTCTTACATGTTCAAAACTTAATCCTAGAAAATGTAATCACTGTTTGAGATACAGAAGCACATGTGAAAGTTTGTAAAGAAAAAAGGCATGCTAACTGAAATTTTTTGAAAAAGAGTCATTTGTCTTTATTTTGAGGATATTATTATTTAAGAAACTTGAAACTTGAAAAATAAAATCTCTAGTTCCTTTCCTGTTGGCCATACCCATGACAGAATAATATGAGTTTTAGACAATATAATTCCATTTTTATCTTCTTCCATGCAAATAATTTGATCAAGTGATTGACATAACAATAAATAATGGAAAAGGAATTATATTTGTCTTATGTGATTTATTAACATTATGTATCAAGTAGAATAAAAAGTTTAAAGATTCCTTTTTAACAGCAAATCATCCAAAAACAGTTTTAACATTTAATAACAGAGATGAGCTTTTTCCTTAAATTAATTATGTAGATTACAACAAAGAAGATCTCAAATTTTCTAAAGAATGAGACATTTTCATGTATAAAGATTTTGCACTGGGGCAGCTGGGTGGCTCAGTTGGTTAGATATCCGACTTCAGCTCAGGTCATGATCTCACAGTTCATGGGTTTGAGCCCCGGGTTGGGCTCTGGGCTGACAGCTCAGAGCCTGGGGCCTGCTTCAGATTCTGTGTCTCCCTCTTCTCTCTGCCTTTCCCTGCTCCTGCTCTGTAGGTCTCTCTCTCTCTCTCAAAAAAAATAAATTAACATTAAAAACATTTGAAAAAAATAATAAAGATTTTGCACTTAGACACCTAGATTTCCCATCATTACTTTGAATTGAAGAAAAGAATAAGATCAAACTTTCTAAGTGTAAAGTAATATTTTTGAAGTCATTAACAAAGGAAATTGGGGCGCCTGGGTGGCGCAGTCGGTTAAGCGTCCGACTTCAGCCAGGTCACGATCTCGCGGTCGAGGAGTTCGAGCCCCGCGTCAGGCTCTGGGCTGATGGCTCAGAGCCTGGAGCCTGTTTCCAATTCTGTGTCTCCCTCTCTCTCTGCCCCTCCCCCGTTCATGCTCTGTCTCTCTCTGTCCCAAAAATAAATAAACATTGAAAAAAAAAATTAAAAAAAAAAAAAAAAAAACAAAGGAAATTATTCCTATTAAATCTGACATAACACGTTTAGAAAAAACAAAAACGACTATGAAACTTAAAAAGAAAACAGGAATTAAAAAATTATTTTGGGTCCACATGAAATATTTTGTCTGCGTGGAAATAGGAAGATGATGGCTGTTATAAAAGCCGAGTCTCTGGTGACTCATTCCTACAGCTAATTTGTGAAATAGTCTTCCTGAAGTCAATCTTCCTGTCCCTTCTTTCAATTATTTCAATCACAGTTATTCCTTTCCCATACCTACTCTCCCCATCTATTAAAGAAGCAAAATGTCTACCCTCACCTATATAGACAGAAGACAAATACAAAACATTTTACATTCTGAGTTTAAATAATACAGTTTGGCAAAAGTTAGATTTTTAATTAAAACAAAGTTAAGAACTGATTTCCAATTATTACTAAAACAATGCATGGTTATGACAAAATTGGAACATAAAAAGTTAAGCATACAAAAATCTGCAAATTTAAAAGTTCATCACACACAGACACATATATTTGAATACACATATTTTCATAATATATATGTATATATTTACATATATACTCATAAAAACATGTTATAAAATCATAACATATATGCTACTTTGAAATGTGTTTTTTTTTCACTTCAAACTGTAATATAAAAATGTCTCACCACCAATAGCATTCTTGCTGACCAGTGGACAATTTTTTTTTTAATGATAGCTACCCAGGGTTGATGAGGTTATACATAATTTGGCACTCCCATAGCTAAAACTGTAAGTGAGGTCAACCTCTCTGGAGTGAATTTAGCAGTATATTTCAAGAGTCTTAAATACAACTTAATGATGGTAAAATGTGAAAGTCTCTACACCTCCCATTTTGGATGTGTATGAATTTTCATTGTAAAGATACTTGTTACAATGTGCTTTATAATTTACAAAAATAATACACCAATATGTATAACAAGAGGTGTCTTTCTAAAATATACACATGTCATATATCCATGCTACATAAAAATACTTTATGTTAAAATTAGTAAATTAAGGAAGAATGAAAATCTTCAAAGTTTAATTCATATACAATTTTTAGACAGGCTTTGTAAACTGTTACAACCTCAGGATGGATTCTTATTAACAGTACTATAAAAAAGGAGAACAAGACCTACCACTTAAGTACGGTTGATTTATACAGCATTCTAGAGAAGGCAAACTAACATATAGTGACAGAAAGCAATGGTTTCCTGGGTGGTAGAGTGGGGACATAGTAGCAGGGAGGCACGGCACAGAGGGAACTTTGGGGTGATGTTCATGTATACTATCTTGATTGTGGTAACGATTCTACCAAGGTATACCTATGTCAACATGTTAAATTGTATGATTTAAATATTCACAGAGGTACATATTTTTAAAGCTGACTTTAAAATATGTGTATTTATGGTTTGTCAACTTTGCCTCAAAAGAGCTGTTGAAATGTAAAAATGTCTGACAGTACTAAGTGCTGGTGAGGATGTGGGGCACCTGGAACTCTCACATATGTTTTTGGTGAAATGCTTCACACAGATGCGTTGGAAAATAGTTTTGCAATTTCTTAGGAAGTCAAACATATGACCAGCAATACCACTCCTATATATTTACTTAATAGAGATAAAAAAAATATGCCAACAAAAAATTGTTCCTAAGATTGCCAATGATTCTGTCACAAAATGTAATGACTGATTTTATTTCTTGTAAATGTTTTTTTTTTATTTATTTGTTTTAGGTTATTCATTTCTTTTTGAGAGAGAGAGAGAGAGCAAGTGGAGGAGGGGCAGAGAGAGAAGGAGAGAGAGAATCCCGAGCAGGCTCTGTGCTATCTGCCCTCAGCGGGACACAGGGCTCAATGCCACAAACAGTGAGACCATGACCTGAGCCAAAGTTAAGAGCCAGACGCTCACCCAACTGAGACACCTAGGTGCCCCTGTTTTGTTTTGTTTTGTTTTAAGTAAGTATGTATGTATGTATGTATGTAATGTCTACATTCAACATGGGGCTTGAACTCATGACCCTGAGAGCTAGAGTCCCATGCTCCACCTACTGAGCCAGCTGGGCTGTCCTGCAATGCCTAACTTGGTCCTGATCTTTTTGATTCCTCAGTTATTAATAGTCCTGATTGCTCACTTCTTTCAGTCTCTTTTCCTTGTCCTCCCTGAACCATATTGTTTTCTTCCTATATTCCCATATTTAACACTTCCCTCTATTTCACCTTTGAGATCTCATCCTCCTTAATCCAGCCATTAAATGCTGCTATTTTGGTTTCTTTTTAGTTGCCTTCTCTTCTCACCCTATAGTGTCTCTCTAGCCTAATTGCACCCATTTCCATAGTTTCTAAATTAATACCTAACAATTAACTATCTCTAAGCTCCAGGCTTTTATCTGCAGCTACCTATGGAACATGCCATGTGAATTTCTCCAAGGTTCCACGACGTTAGGGTGCTTGGGTGGCTGAGTGGATTAAGAGTCTAAACCTTGATTTCAGCTCAGGTCATGATCTCATGGGTCCGTGGGATCAAATCCCGCATCGGGCTGTGTGCTGACAGTGAGGAGCCTTCTTGGGATTCTCTCTCTCCTTTTTCTGTCCCTTCCTGCCTTGTGCATGCACACATGCATGCTTGCTCTCTCTCTCTGTCTCTCTCTCTTTCTCTCAAAATAAATAAACATTTTTAAAAACAGGTTCTGCAAAGTTAGTATACCATAGGATATGCATGGTCCTACCCACACAGACCTGACATTCTTACAGTATTCACTATCAGTAAATGGCAACATCACCAATCTAATCCCTTAAAACCTAACCTACGAGTGCCTGGTGGCTCAGTTGGTTGAGCTTCCGACTTCGGCTCAGGTCATGATGTTACAGCACAGGTCATCTTCTTGTGGTTTGTGGGTTCAAGCCCCGCATCCGGCTCTGTGATGACAGCTGGGAGCCTGGAGCCTCCTTCAGATTCTGTGTCGCCCTCTCTCTCTGTTCCTTCCATGTTTGCACTCTGTCTCTCCCTCTCTCAAAAATAAATCTTTTTAAAAATTTTTGTTAATTTGGAGCACCTTAAGCACCTAACTTCGGCTCAGGTCATGATCTCATGGTTTGTGGGTTCAGGCCCCGCATTGGGCTCTGTGTTGACAGCTCAGAGCCTGGAGCCTGCTTTGGATTCTGTGTCTCCCTCTCTCTCTGCCCCTCCCCTACTCATGCTCTGTCTCTCTCTCAAATAAATAACTGTTAATTTTTTTTTAATTTTGTTGATTTAAAAATAAAAAATAAAAAATAACCTAACCTCCAATCAAGGATATTTGACACCTCCCATTCCATCACCTCCCACATCTAAGGGATTAACCAAGCTCAGGCAACTCACACATCATTTCTAAATTCCATTAATTTCTCTCCATCTATACTGCCTCTCATCTAATCAAAGTTATCTTCATCTTGGATTGCTGCAATAACTGGCTTTCCAAAATTTATTTTAGTCCCTGCCCAACCTGTTCTCCATGGTAAGATAACTTTTTCAAAATGTAAATCTGATATTAACCCCCTGCAATCCTTCTTCCCCTACACAGCCCCATTATAATCCCCCCCCCATTGTCTTAAAATGATGACTGAAATCCTGAATACAGCAAACAGGGCACTATTGTATGTTGTGATCTCATTCTTGCCAACCTCTCCAGCTTTTTCCCTCCTCTTCCGCTCTATTCTCTCTTCACCAGTCATACTCTTCTTTCAAGGTTTTCTTCCTCCACAGGGATCTTACATGTACTGATCCCTCAATATAGAATTATTCTTTTGCTCCTCATCTTTACCTGGTTAACCCTCACTCCATCCTCTGATCTCATGGAAAGGTCATTTCCTTTACTTTTCTGTGTTAGGTCACATTTGTTACATACTTTTCCAGAATTGACTCCTTTTATTTTCTTGGAACTTATAATTTTTTAAATTATACATTCATTGATTTGATTGGTGGCATAATATCAGCTTCTCCTCTAAAGTGTAAGCTCCAGGGGCACCTAGGTGGCTCAGTTGGTTAAGCATCTGACTCTGGCTCAGGTCATGACCTAGCAGTTCATAGGTTTGAGCCCCATATAGGGCTCTATGCTGACAGCTCAGAGCCTGGAACCTGCTTCAGATTCTGTGTCTCCCTCTCTCTCTGCCCTTCCCCGCTCATGCTGTTTCTCTCAGTCTCTGAAAAATAAACATGAAAAAATTTTTAATAAAAAAAATAAAATAAAATGTAAGCTCCAGGAGCAATGTTATAGTTCATCTTTGTCTCCAAAAGTATAAGTTGCACTTGAGGTAATATTTCTTCCAAATAAGCTATGTCTCTGGAAAACAGATCTCATCATGACTCTTTTTTAAAGTACTAGAGCAATTTTTTGCATTGTTGCACGTCCTGATGGGTAACTGATTGTTTTTAATATGCAAGTATATTTGTAGGTTTTTATAAAATGTGGATCACAGATTCACAGAAGGCTTTCATTGAAGTAGGTGTCACTATCAAAGCACTTGAACACTTGGTTCCAGATTGTTATTTTCCTGTTTTATTTTCTTTTAAAGATGGCCTGTTGTCCTTTGATCTCGCTCTGACCCCTGCACCAACCTACTTCTCTCTTCTTAAGGGGTCCCTGTAGGATCCCAGGTCATGTGGATAAAATTAAAATGGAGATCATGTGATTGAAACTATTCTTCACAACTTCTCCCAAAACACACAGACACATATTCACACAAACACTTGGATCTGATTTTCAAAGTGTCCAAAAGGCTTTTAAATTTTATATCTCCAATGGAATGGATTTTCTCACACCAATAACAAAACAGAAAGTGCCTAAATATTATGTTTCAAAATTAATAGTTTGTGACACTTCATGATCATATCCCTTTCACTGACATTCTAATATTTCCCTACTTCTTCAGCACATTTTCGTTAAACTATTTTTTAATTCCTTTTTTTTCCCAGCTGGCCTTTCTGAAAGTTTGCCTCATGCATCAGTATGAAATGATCAGATGAATATTATACTTGTTTCATGTTTCCTCTGCAAAATGTAAATAAATGGAGATGGAAAGTAGGAGATTCTTTGAGGATCTAGCTAAGAATCATGCAATAATTTTCCATCTGTGTCTTAGTAATATGTTTTGTGTTTTCAGGAAAGGCAAAAAAAAAAGTGGTCTTAGACAGAGGTCAACAAATACCTTGCAAAGAAAGAAGAATTATATGGCATTTCTGAAAGTATTAATTTATAAACTTGATAAAACTACTACAACAGGTATCAGTGAACAAAAACAGAGTAATATTTATCGTAAAGTATGAACTTTAATCTTTAACTCAACAGAAGAATTAAAGAAAATTACTTTTTAAAATATTAAATGACTTGAAACAACTTTATAAATTTCAAACACATTGGATACAATTTTACCACTTATGTACCTCTACTTCTCAGATCAGAGGCATCACAATTCTATATACATTGTGGTGGCTGTGTATTCTGAATCATCACTTAATGTTGACACACTTCAGCAAGAATTTAGTGACTAAATAGTCTCTGAAAATAGGAAAGGAGACAGTTAAAATTAATTTTGTATCTTTCTCACTCTTCCTCCTAGCCTCTCAAATCAGTTTGCCATCTTTTGGGGCCGTTTCCAAAAAGAACTCTTAATTAAACAATCCCCAGATTAAATACAATCGCTTTTGCTTATTCTTTATCAGGCCATTATCTCTAGTATAGCTCAGCCAAATTAGAAATTCAGGGCTAATTTGAAATACCTCTTGTTTTGTTACAGCTTGAAGAAAAGATAAAGGTCAGAAGCAGGCTTAAAGAGATGGACAGAAGTCATGAGTAAGAAATAAACAAAGGAAGTTCCTTTGCAGTAGAACTATTTAAAACATATGCCAATAAAATGTTCAAAGGATTCCTACAGGGCTCCAAAGATAAACACATGCAATGTTTTGTTTTTGGTTTTTTTTTTCTTGAAAAACTACTTACCTGAAGCAGTAAACTCAAATATACAGCACAGTTCTGTGAAAAAATACAAGAGATAACCATAGACTATTTACCAGGAATTCAAACTTAGTGCACATGACGGCAAAGGTTTACATCCCAGTGCAACCTGCTATAAGCTGTGTGAATTGGGGCAAGTCCTTTAACATCTCTTTGCCCCAGTTGCCTTATCTGTAAGGGAAATAATTGCAAACACCCACCTCCCTTTTTTTCCTGAATCTGGGAATATGTGTTGGTTTCCCAGAGCTGTTGTAACAAAGTACCACAAACCCAGTGGCTTAAAACAATAGAAATGTATTATCTCCTATTTCTGAAGGCTAGAAGTCTGAAATCAGTGTATTGGCAGGGTCGCAATCCTTTTGAAGGTTCTGGGGAAGAACCTTCTTTGCCTCTTTTGCCTTCTTTGCCTTCTTTGCCATAGGTTTTTTTTAAAGTTTATTTATTTATTTTGAGAGAAAGGGAGACAAAGAATCCCAAGCAGGCTCTGTACTGTCAGCGCAGAGCCCAACGAGGGACATGAACTCAGGAACATGAGATCATGACCTGAGCTGAAATCAAGAGTCAGATATTCAACCTACTTAACCAGATGCAAAATTCTTATAATCAGGTCAGTCACGGAGTAAATGTTCACTAAATGCCAGTTATTATTACCAATTTTATTATCATCATTATTCTAGTGAAGTGGTACATTAAAGGGGCTGGACATTAAAAACTCTAACTTGTAAGAGACCAGCAACAATAAATCTGTGGAAGTGAGGAGACTCATCTGAAAACACATTGAAAAAATACTGAGAACACTTATAGTCCCTCCTCAGCCCTCACATGATGAGAGTTAAGATTTCAAATGAAGGGCTATTTTTCAATATATTTACTGGCTACATTAAAGTTCAGGAGTTTGGGACAAAATTAAGCAGAAATATGAGAAAAAAATGTAGAAGACATTAAAAAAGAATCCAGAAGGCCCAGAAATTGAAAAAAATTAGAGGGAGAGAGAGGATTATTAAAGAAATAATGGGGGCACCTGGGTGTCTCAGTTGGTTGAGCATCTAACTCTTGATTTCAGCTCAAGTCATGATCCCAGGGTCATAGAACTGAATCCTGCATCATGTTACTTAAGATTCTCTCTCTCTCTCTCTCTCTCTCTCTCTCTCTCCCCCCTTCCCATCTTTCCCACTTGCACATGCACTCTCTCTTTAAAATAAAAACAAAGAAGCAAAAATAGAGATGTAAATAATTAAATTATGTAGTATTTTAAAAAGTGACACATACTATTATATAAAAATGTAGGAGGTGGCACAGAAGATCTGGAGGGCTGAGACTGGGGGAAAATTGGCAATATTAAAATAGGATGTCCTGATAGCCCTCAGGGGAAATGCTGTGAAGCATGGAAGTACCTGGAGAAAGAGAGCTGTTAACGCAGGAAGAGCCATTATAAAGGCCTGAAGTTGGAAGACTGCCTGGCATGTTCCAGGAAGCAGAGGATGCTCAGAATGAAATAAAGTGGCAAGCATGGAAAGGCCTGGGGAGATGTTGCAAGCAACAGACACTGCGGCTTGGAAAGAGCTGGCTAGTGTGGGTAGAGAGTCAAGGATGAAGTCCGCGAAAAAGCCAACGTCCTGAGCACAGAGGCCTTGTGGGCCACAGGGAGAATTTTAGATTTTATTCTACATGTGGTGAGAAGCAATGGCAGATTTGTAAACAGGAGAATGACCTTATCTGCTTTAATTTTACAGGATGGTTATGACTGCTGAGTGGAAAACAGAATGTAGGGGCAAAAATGGAGGTAGAAGGCTAACGAAAGGTCCAGAGCTAGACAAAATGTTAGCTTATCCCAGCAGGAGAGGAAGTAGTCAGCAGAGGTCGGTTGAGGGTTAAAGTTTTTAAACAGAGTGAACAAGATTTGATAATGGATTGGATGTCAGATATAAAAAATGAAGGATGGCTCCTAGGTTTTCACCTAAGCAACTAAGTACATTGAAGTAATATTTACCAGGCAGGTTCTTATCTGTTTTATGAAAGAATTCACCACGTAATTCTTTTCCACTACGAGTTTCACATATGCATTAAAAACATGATGGAAATAAAGGTTAGATTTCGCACATCATATCAGAAATGAAAGTCCAGCTTGAATCAAGATATACATATTTTTACTTAATACCTCTTTTCATATGTAAACGCTAAATAAAAACTTAAATGGATATTATCTATAAATCTACCAATGCAGAGGACAGAAAAATCTCAAGACTAGTTTTGAATATTCTAACATCACTGTACTTTCTGCTTAATGAGAGTGAAAATGAGGTAACCAACACTACACACGTGCTATTAAACTGAAGAAAAGGCCATTTTATAAGCATTAAACTCCTGTGGCCCACCAAATGTTCCTACTCACTCACCTATGGGGAGGGCAATTACCATTCTGAGATTGCTAAAGCAATAGAATATGCCTTTATCTATTTTCCTTTAGGCTGAAACATTTCAAATGTTTTTAAAAGTCACTTTCTGGTCTCCTTATCTGATTTACAAGAACTAAGGTGACATTATTGCATCACCTCAATCGAATCTGACAATATGTTTCTTAACCTAATAAAAATTCCCCTCCCCCCATTATAATAATAACAAGTTTATTTTGCTGTGAGGCATTTTTAATTGCATCATGTATGGCTATAATTGAAATGTGCCCATTTTGGGTTGACATTTTAATTACCCCATTATCCAGAAAATAGATATTATGAAACTTTGAAAAATAATTTTTTGCAGTTTAGAACTGTTTTTAGCCATTGTTACAGTCAATTAGTCTTCTGAAATCCTTTACACATGGGAGAATTTTCTTCAAGTTAATGTCTTTTCTCTTAATACATTTAGTATTTTCCCTTAAATATTAATTTCTTCCTACTAATTAATTTAGTCCCAAGATAAACTAAATCTTTCTACATCCTTCCCTCACCCTTAATCTGACCTTCATTTTGGAATCTTTTTGCCCTCAGTTTTGTACAAAGATCCCTGTTTCACATGGTTCAAAGAATCCCCAAACTTTTGAAGCTCACTGTTTTTGATCTTGGCTCTGTGGGCATGAAAAATGCATGAGAAATTTTATTATTATTTTGCAAACAGGCCATAATAACAGAAAAAGATAGTTAAGCCCTGGACCTAAATGAATTTAGGGCTATCACCTAAAAGAGAAAGGTAATCTGGAAGTAAGGCTAAAATGAACTCTACTAAAATTTTTGATGCCCAGCAAGAGATTAATCTGACACAGAGAGGCAAAACTCATCAAAGTAGAAATCTTAATGATTTCCAGGAAAACTGGATGTATTGGGGGTTGATTTGGGAGTAAGGTCCCTTTTAAGGAGTGCTACCAAAGCTCCTCCTATCCTATGCTGTCATACGTAAGAGGAAGCAGAGAACTTGTCTGGGTCTCAAGGGTAGAAGGAGAGAGAACATTGTAGCTATTTCACAAACTTTTGCCTCAAAATTTACTTTAGACATTTACTGATGGAGGAAAAAAAACAAACAAACCAGACTTGACCTAGTTTACCTGTGGTGTTAGTCCCTCTGGATTGGGTGATGAGTGTAGTTCGCTGGAAATTGCTTAGATAAGAGAATCTTAAAGGCAGAGAACAAACTGAGGATTGCTGGAGGGAAAGTGGATGGGGGGATGGGCTAAATGGGTGAGGGGCATTAAGGAGAGTTACTTGTTGGGATGAGCACTGGGTGTTATACGTAAGTGATGAATCACTAAATTCTACTTCCAAAACCATTATTACATTATATGTTAACTAACTTGGATTTACATAATATTTAAAAATAATAATAATAATAAAAATAAAGAAGGAAATTGGTTAGCTCACTGAGGTGGCACCAGAGAAGACTGGGATCTTACTCTCCTCCATGGTCTCCTGTGATTCTTAAGTCTTCTCCTCTTACACCCTAGACTTTAAGATTCAATCCTTAACTTTTCTTTTTCTCTCTCCACACTATCTCACAATACGCATTTCCAAAGATCTTCCATTGTAAGATACAACATCAGAAAAGATACACATAACCTCAATAATAAAATGTACTCCAGGGGCGCCTGGGTGGCTCAGTGGGTTAAAGGTCCGACTTCAACTCAGGTCATGATCTCACAGTTTGTGACTTCCAGCCCCGTGTCGGGCTCTGTGCTGACAGCTCAGAGCCTGGAGCCTGCTTCAGATTCTGTGTCTCCCTCTCTCTCTCTGCCCCTCCCCCACTTGTTCTCTCTCTCTCTCTCTCTCTCTCTCTCTCTCTCTCAAAAACAAATAAACGTTAAATTTTTTTTAAATGTACCCCAATTACACACTTATAAAATGTGAAGCATAGAAACATTTCAATCAGGAAACATAATACTGTGTATTAATGATTCCTAAATCTACAATTTTATTGCCATTGAATTGTCTACTAGTCATTTTCAGGTGTATATCTTGCCTCTGAAGCCTGTTTTCTTTACTATTTACAGAAATAGTAAGAGTGCTGTCATTGCTCTCCAAGTCAGTGGCTTTTAACCTACATTCCCTATGCTCCATGTCCAGTCTGTCATTAACACTGACCTATGATGTGTTCCTTTCTTTTCTTTCTAAGGTCGAGTCCTTATCATGGCATGCCTAGAGTACTGGCACAGCATCTCAGTTGGTGACCTTGCCTCTAGGCAGAAACAGAGGAGATATCAACATGGTAAGTGTTCTAAGTTAGATTTCCTCACTTTATTTCATGGGTCCATTGCTTAATATGTGTGTGACTTTGGGCAAATTATTTTTTTAAGATTCTTTTCCTCATCTAGAAACTAAGTGTAAGAATAGTAATTTACTCATGGAATTTCATGATTATATGAAGGAATACATGGAAAGTGTTAGAACCACATCTGAAATTCTAGCAAGCATTCATAAGATATTAGCTACTAAGACACCACATTCTAATCCACTTGACACAAAAGTATTAGCATCAGCTCTACTAAAATATCAGTTAATTCAGCCATTAAACATAAGTGCATTCATTTAGCAAATGAGTGTCTATCTTATAGTAGGTAAATTAAACCAACAAGCAGAAGAGGTAAGGGGAGATACAGATAATAAACAAGAAAACAAATATATGAGCAAATAGTTTATTTTGTGATAATGGTTATGATGTTATGATAAAGATAAAATGAGATACGATGGATGTGGAGGTTGTGTCTAGATTGGGAGGTTAAAACATGACAAAGGGGGTCACTTTTGTCTTTTTAAAATTATCACATAACTGTTATTACATAATAGGTAAGCTTTTGAAACTGGCTTTCACTCAACATAATGCCTTTGAGATTCATCCAAGTTGTTACAATTTCTCATTTTCACTATAAAATATGTTTTGTTTTTTTTTAAAATTTTTTTTTTCAACGTTTATTTATTTTTGGGACAGAGAGAGACAGAGCATGAACGGGGGAGGGGCAGAGAGAGAGGGAGACACAGAATCGGAAACAGGCTCCAGGCTCTGAGCCATCAGCCCAGAGCCTGACGCGGGGCTCGAACTCACGGACCGCGAGATCGTGACCTGGCTGAAGTCGGACGCTCAACCGACTGCGCCACCCAGGCGCCCCACTATAAAATATGTTTTAAAGAACCCAGGGGTTGTGTTTTTTTTTTTTAGTTTATTTACTTATTTTGAGAGATACAGAGAGCATAAGCAGGGGATGTGACAGAGAGAGAAGGAGACAGAGGATCCGAAGCAGGCTCTGTGCTGACAGTGGCCACCCCATGACAGGGCTTGAACTGATGAACCATGAGATCATGACCTGAGCTGAAGTTGGGCACTTAGCTGACTGAACCACCAGGTGCCCCCAAGAACCCAGGAGTTTTTACACAGATATTTACCATTTCTGTTGTTCTCCCTTCAGATGTTACAACTTTCCTTGCGGTGTGATGTTCCTTCTCTCTGAAGGATTTTTTTTAGCAATTGTTTTATAATGGTTTTGCTAGCAACAACTCCTCTTAGTTTTCCTTCATCTGAAAATGTTTTTATTTCACTTCCATTCTTGAAGGATAATTTTACTGAATATAGAATCCTGGATTAACAGCTCTTTTCCTGAAGCACTTTAAAATTGTTGTTCCACTTCTTCCTGGGTTCTGTAGTTTCTAAAAATCATCTGTCATTGTTCCGTAAATGTAATGGGTCATTTCTCCTGGATGCCGTCAATATTTTTTCTTTGTTTTTGGTTTTTAGCAGTCTGATTAATGATGTGTCTAGGTTTAGATTTTCTTGTTTTTATCATGTTTAATAATTGTTGAACTCCTAGAATCTGTAGATTTATGTCTTTGGTCAAATTTTACTGGTTTTCAACCATCATTTCTTCAAATATATTTTTAACACCATAATTTTTTTTCTTCTTCTGTGATTCTAATGATATGAAGCTTAAGCTCAACGTCAGTTTCATTTTTCAAATCTTTGCAGCGTTGCCCATATCTGTCCCATACGTGAATCACTTAGTCGGGTACATAGGTGGTCACTGGTGGTCCATCTGTTAGTTCTCAGTATCTTTTGTGTTTAGAATCAGATATACAAATTTAGAGCTCAGGAGTGAACCCAGGAGTTTGTAATGACTTTATGATGTCCCTTTTCTGAGTCCCTTCCCTTTTTGGTTTTTGACCAGAAAGCTGAGGATTTAGTTACTCCACTGTGCTTCACTCTTTCCGTGACTGTGTGCACATCCCGGAACAATAGACAGTATGACTGAAAGAAGAAAAGCAATAGAGGCGCACTCCGCCTTCTTGGGATCACAGCTCTTCCAGAGAGGAAGATCTTCCTCCCTTCAAGTTTTCAACAACTCCAGGCTCCTATTGCCACTTATTGTAGCTGCTCATCCCGTAGCCACTGTGAGTTTTTCTGGAAGCTAGAGAAGAAGAGAACTGAGAAAATATAAAAAAAAGGAGGGATTTCTCCCTACTATCTGAATATTTGGAGACCTTTATTCCACTCCCCAGACAGAATAAGAGAGTTTCTCCTAGAACTCTGTCTGCACCTTGCTGCCCTCTTCTGGTTTGGGGACTGCCTTACATTCAAGCCAGGGTATACCGGAGGAAAATGGGAAATTCATTGCCAATCTGATGTATGTTGAATTCCGGTCTTCCTCCCATGTCTGCCAGCCACTACTTATTTTTCAAAGACTTCGAATGAATTTTATTCCATGCATTCTGTCCAGGTTTTAGAGCTATATCTGATGAGATATGCAAGGTAGGATATACTTAATCCATCATACCCAAAATCAGAATTCCCACTTTGCTTTTTGTAGTAATTAATTTTTAAATAATTTATCTATTTGCTGCTGACTTGGGATAAACATTTGGTTTCTCAATATAGGAACATAGAAGGTGACCACATAAAAAGAATGCAGAGGGAGGGATCCAGTGGAATAAGTAGATCCTGGCTCCATGAGCCAAAGCACTTTGTGGCCTAAAAGTACTAGGTTAAAAAGCTAGACGATGAACCATGTGCTCCTCATAACAGGAACTTACACATGTTCATTCTTGTGCACCCAGAACCCACCATAAAGTCACATATATGGTATGCATCAAACATTTCTTTCTTATTGAGTTGGTTCAAGAGATGATAATGAAATATCAAGGCAAAATGTATGGCCAGAATTCCTGGGGTTTGTTTACTCAATCAGCAAATAACTTATGTGAAATCATATTACCACTTATGGAACATTTTTGCTTCTCATCCTTTATGGGCAAGACTTGCCCTGAAAGGCTTTGTCAAATAACTTGTCGAAACAGGTATATGTGGTTTGCATGTTATTCTCCTGATCTAGAGTCTAGAGCTTATTTTTAAAGAAAATGGGATTTATTTTGGAAAACTTACATTTAATAAATACATTTTGGCTTCTAGAGATGATGGTGTCTTTTGAATGATTACCCACCGGATTTTTAATTATACCTTCAAAATTTTTGCAAAAGCTTATTTATGATTTCTGGATTGGCAGTGGCCTGTCACTGTTTAAAATGTGAACAAATTGTGTTGCTACATGTGCTTATAGCATTCCAACTGAAGTAATTTAATAAGAAATACTAGAATCTTTTATCTAGCCTAATGCCTTCATTTTAGAGATGAAGAAATTAAAACTCATAAAGATTAAGCAACTTGCCCAAGAATTCATAGAGTATTAGTAAAAGGAGCAAGACCCTGGTACCAATCAAGACTCGGAAGGCCTCTTGATCTTACTCTGACTTTTCTATTCTTACTCTAGTCTCTTATAGTTGTTTTAACAGCTGTTACAGTATCTAAGAGATTTGAACAAGTTTTGGCCCAAAGAGGGTAAAGCTAGTTCTTCTATTTTATTTACACTTTGGAAAAGCGTCAGCAGTTTACAAAACTGGGTTTTATTTTTTTCTCAAGATAACTACAGCTCCAAGCATCATGTCTTCAAACTACATATGGAGATGTGAATGTGTTGGAGAACACAAGACACCGACAATTCTTCTAAATCCCCAGATTATAATTACATTCCTTCCTTATACTCCTAACACTTATATGTTTCTTTCTAAGTTTTTTGTCTGGAAAACATCATTACTCTAAAATGAAACAAATCTCTGCCTTTTCCACCATTGTGCACTGAGTCTCTAATTGTATATGGAAAGAAATATACCATCATGCCAACTCCAAAATGCATATCTCCAGCCTGGACTTCTCTCCTGAACTCCACATTCACAGAGCTGCAGGCTACTTGACATCTGCACCTCGACGTATAATAGACAACTCAATGTTTACAGGTCCAAAACTAAGTTCAGACCTTTACACTCCTCTTGGTGCCCCTTTAATTGGAGTTGTTCATTTTTTTCCTCCTTAGTATTTCTATTATTTTTAATACTCAGAGTGAATGTTTCCTATTCTCTGGCTTTCCTACCTTTAGATATATTTACATAGTTGTTCTACAGTATGACTTGATCATTCCAATATCTGAAATCTCAGCGGGTCTCTTTCTGGTATCTGTGCTTCTGCTGAGTCTTGCTGTTTCCTGGTGTGCTTGAACATATTTGTATACCACTCATTACTCTAGTTCAAAGTTACACACGAAGGCAGACCAGCTGGGTATAATGAAGCGTTGGCTGATCTCGTCTCTTTAGTGGCTTCTAATCTTTAATCTTTAGGAAATTAGAGCAAGTCCCATACATCTGTCTACCTCCCTTTATTACAGTATTTGCAATTAGACTAATCACTTATTCATCAACTATTTGGTAAGGTGAATGTGTTTCTTAATGTTTTGTTCTATTGGGGTTTTGCCACACAGTATTTTAAGAATTGTCTATAAAAGCTTTTCTTTTTTTCTTTTTTAGGTAACAGAATTTTCCTGAAAACACACACAGGTGGAAAAAACAAAGTATATTTAGTATATTTGTTTGATATTTCTCTTCTCTTCATTTTGCTTACACCAAGTCAAAATAAAAGACAGTACATAGTTAACTTCATTTTTATTCTCAGTATACATAATCACTTGGGCATGTTTTCCAAAACTAATTGATATTGATTAGAAAATATCCAGTGTTAAGACATGTAAGAACTAAATAAATAAAAATACTAACAACATTCTTGGTTTGGAAAACCCAACATTGTAAATCTATAAATTCTCAAAAATTTTACCTGAAAATTTAATGCATTACTAATCGATAGTCCATGAGATAATATTCCTGAGCTTGACAATATGATTCTAAAATTCATTTTAAATAATGGCTAATAAAAAGATGAGTGTTGAAAAGAATAAAGTTAAGGAAACTTGTCCAACAAGATGGTAATATACATTCCTAAATCAGTCCAGAAACAAAGTTAGTATATGATACAAAAATCATAATGTATCAATGGTGAAAATAATTGAATATTTAATTATTAGTTTTTGGATAACTATTTAACCACTTGGAAACAAAATAAATACTCCAAATACTTACTGTATACATTACTATAAATTCCAGAGGTAGTAATAATTGAGAGCAATAAATATGGTACCATGTAAGAGTGGTGTCCTACAAGCACTTATAATGTGGAAGTCTGATAATAAGAGATTACAAAAGTGATAGCGGCAGCACCTGGGTGGCTCAGTCGGTTAAGCCTCTGACTCTTGATTTCAGCTTAGGTCATGTTCTCACCGTCTCTGAGATCAAACCCCGCATTGGGCTCTGCACTGACAGCATGGAGCCTGCTTGGGATTGTCTCTCTCCCCCTCTCTCTGCTCCTCCCCTGCTTGTGCTCTTTCTCTCTCTCTCTCTCTGCCTCTCTTTCTCGCCAATGTAAATAAACATTTTAAAAAAGTGATAGAAAGATATATGAGCAAATGATCGTATAATCTTAGAGATTCCACATTAAAAGCAAAGATAATGAAGGAAAAATAATGACTTCACTAAGTAAAAATTTAATACCAGATAATGAAAAACAAAAAATTTAAAACATTTAAATATAAATGAGAAACTTATAAAACACATTTTCAACATATTTATCAGACAAAATATTTATATGCCATGTTAAAAGCTTTTACAAAACCTCAATTAAAGAAGATGTACATCTTCTCAATATAAAGGAAGCATAAGAGTATATTTACATGGAATTTAAGAAACACAGAAGATGAACAGAGAAGGGAAGGAAAAATAAGATAAAAAGAGAGAGGGAGGAAAACCATAAGAAACTCTTAAATACAGAGAACAAACTGAGGGTTGCTGGAGGGGGGTGGGTGGGGGATGGGTGATGGGCTTTAAGGAGGGCACTTGTTGGGATGAGCACTGGGTGTTCTATGTAAGTGATGAATTACTGGGTTCTACTCCTGAAACCAATACTACACTGTATGTTAACTAACTTGAATTTAAAGAAATAATTTTTTAAAAAGAATATATTTAAAAAGAAATAATGTAAGTAATAGATAATATACATTAATTATTAATAAAGAAATGCTTAATAAGATACTATTTCTATCATAAAATTGGCAAGTATGAAATATTTATATGAAATACTAAATAAAATTGACCTTTTATTTATTTTTTAAATTTTAAAAAATTTTTTAAAAAATCTTTAATGTTTATTTTTCAGAAAGAAAGAGACAAAGCAAAGTGGGGAAAGGGGCAGAGAGAGAGGGAGACACTGGCTCCAGGCTCCAACCTGTCAGCACAGAGCCTGATGCGGGGCTTGAACTCAGAATTGAGATCATGACCTGAGCTGAAGTCAGATGCTTAACCGACTGAGCCACCCAGGTGCCCCAAAATTGGTGACCTTTTAAAGAAAATAGTCAATTTTATATATTATTATGGAGTAAATTGTGCTAATTTTTCCAAAAACTTTACAAATCTTATTTCATCTTTATTCTATCAATTTTACATCTAAGAATTAGTTCAAAAAATGTTTTAACATTTTTCTGCATTTATATTTAACTATGATACACAAATAGTTACATAATAGTTAAATACATAAATAGTTTAAATAATTTTAAAGCAACCAATATATGCAGCAGATGATTCAGCAAATAAAATCTATTGGATCCCTACGTGGATATATATCATACATTAATTTTTATCACTAAGAAATGTTTAACTATCATCAAATAAAAAATACACAGGTTAGGGCACCTGGGTGGCTCAGTGGGTTAAGCCACCAACTGCAGCTCAGGTCATGATCTCAGGGTTAGTGAGTTCAAGCCCCACGTCAGGCTCTGTGCTGACAGTTCAGAACCTGGAGCTTGCTTCAGATTCTGTGTCTCCCTCTCTCTCTCTCTGCATCTCCCCTGCTCACTTACTTTCTCTCTCTCTCTCTCTCTCTCCAAAATTAATAAACGTTAAATTTTTTAAAACATAAACAGGTTGCAGGGTAGTATTTACAGTCTGTCTTTATATAGACTCATGTATTAGTTTTAAGGGTAGGATAGAATTGGGTAGCCGGGGAATCTAATGAACCTGGTAATAAACCTGAAGAGGCCACCTGCTAGCTATATGAGCATACTCCATGGCAATAAAACTCTCCTCCTTTGTAATCTAGTACACACAAATTTCACAAAACATGTACAAGAAAGTTTACAGCGATGTTGTTCCTAATAGCCCCATCCATAATGGAATGGGTAGAAAATGAAGCATATTCACATAAAAATGAAAGTAAACAAACAGAATACAGCTACACAACAAGTATGACTCTCATAAACATAAAACTGGGCAAAAGAAACATAACAGTATGGTTATATTTATATAAAGCTTAAAAATCTAGTAAAGCTAAACCACATTATTTAGGCAAACAAGGATATGTGAAAAAACGATGAAGAAAAATAGCAAGGAAACAACGATCACATAGGGATAGTAGTTACCTTCTGAGCAGAGGTAAGAACCAATAATTCCACAGTTTCTGGAGTGCTCACAGTGTTCTATTTCTTGACTTTCGTGAAAAGGGAGGGAAATGCATGGGAGATCACATTATAATAATTTACTTATTCACATATTTATCTTTTTATTCTTTATATATGTTATATTTCACAATAAAATAAGGATTTTTAGAAGTTGGCATTTGTTTTTATATTAGTAGCACCCAGGCCCTTTGATCATCTGGTCAATGGGCTATAACACATGATAAGAAAGAAAGCGTTGATCCCCTCCTTGTCTGTCATTTCATTCTGATCCACTGTTCACCCGCTGTTTGCCTCTTATTGTAGAGAATATTCTTGACTTTTTCCAGTAGCGGGAGGTGTTTTGTTGCACTGTGCCTACTCCTTAGGCTTGTTGCCATAGGGATTAACGTGAAGCATTTATAAAGCAGATGGCCAGGTTTGCATGCCCTTCCTTTCACAGGCCCAGATGTGGCCTGAACCCATGACCTTATTAGTACCTACCGTAAATAACTGGAGTAACTAACTCCAGCTAGTCCTAAAAAGAATGATAAATGAATTCAAAAAGCAAGGAAAATAGAAATGCCCTTTAAAATAACTAAAACATCTATTAGTTCTATAATGAAAAATAGGTTAACAGAGTCAAGGCAAACAATTTTTACATGGAGTTGGACTATACTATTGAGTTTTATCTTTCATTTGAGCAAAAGAAAGAAAAAAAAATGATAAGCAAGTTAAGCACCATCTTTATCTGTGAAATACAGTACATTTTTACTATTATTCTATAAAAAGACACATAGTTGACCAAAGATAATGGCACTTAAAAACTATTTTCTAATTTCTAATTCCAGAGATGAAGAAAAATAAATAGGAATATTAGTAACTATAAGATATCTTTCGGAAGAGCAACTGTTGATAAAGCAGAATCTAGATGACATATTTACATTTTTTAAAAACCAATAGTTAAAATTTTAAGAAAGTAGAAAATACATGCAAAAGAATATACATAACATATTACATATTTTATATCAGCTATTATTTGAGTTCCAAAATAACACTGTAATTAAATTTGAGAATAAGCATTATAATTCCCTCAACAACAAGATTTAAAATGAGCTATCTCTGGAAAGGGTGCTTGTTTATATAAAATATTAGAATCATGTTTACTTTGAGGGTTTATTATATAAAATTATGACTAAGCCTCTTGAAGACATTTTTTTAAATAGAAAATTTCAAAATTTAAAACAAATTGCTGCTTCTAACACACATTGCACTTATATTTTCCTCAGTTTTCACTGACCATTGGCCCAAATTTTAGCCATTTCTATAGTCTCACAATTTCAAAATGCTGAGTCTCTTTTGTATTTGTATATTGTTATAAAAGCAAATCTTTTTCTGATTTGAAATTATTTAAAAATAGTTTGCTTTAGTGTTTGCCTCAGTTTAGTGTTTAGTTCCCCCACCCCTCTTGGTGCAGAAATGATGAAAGGTAGAATGAACCCTGAGAATGCATCCCATCTCTTTAAGTCCAAATATTCAGGAATGGACAATGTTTCTTTTCAAGGCAATGACCCTTCCTGATTTATTAGCTTCTCCTTCTGGACTTATCCACATGGGAAAACATTGCCAAAGCTCATTTGTCTTGCCCTGCCTGTATCCTTATGTCATGACATTGAAGTACTTTGTTCTGCAAAAGTATTTTTAAAAGGTGACAAGCCTTTCCCTGTGGAACATTTAAATAATAATAAAAAACACTTTTAATTAGGATCTGGAATAACTGCTAAGAAGAAAGTGGGAATGGAGCATAGCTCTCCACAGTTCCTGCATAGTAGATTGTATGTTTCTTGTCTACACTTGAACATAGCTCTGCTGTACTGAAGTTGCTTTTCTTTGAGAGTATCCATATCCAGCTCTCTCTTTCTAAGGCTAAACATTTTCTGTATTAAGGATTGTGAGGATCATATTTCATTGCTCCCGGTACCATTTACCAAAACATTTCCAGTTCATCTCTCAAAAGCGCTGTTTCTCTCAATATTCAGTTTGGAACATCAAGAAAACAGAATAGTAGGATATTTTTGTACTATCTTGAAATTTGAAGCAATGTCTTACTATATGTCTAGTAAAACATTTAGCATGTTTCTGTCGGGAGAAATAAGCCAAGATTATAAAATCCACCTTACTCATTTTATGGAATAGGAAACAAAATGGAAAATTCAGTATAGGGTCAGTAGACAGTACTAATTTCTTTGGCTTTCCATTGTAGTACATTCATTTGATGAGCATTAATCTAAGGCTGCTTAACAATTCTTTGTTTCAAAATGGTAATAAAGACAAAGAGACTTAGAAATAATTTAGATGAATGAAATTCAGAAAAAATCATAATCGAATTTTGGCCATACGATCTTCAAAATGGTGTCATGAGCAACATTACTCAGACATGATTTTTCTTTATAAATGAGATTTCTTCACCAAAAATAATAATAATAATAATAATAATTCCTTATCTCCTCTTACTCTCTGCACTTGTATGCATCTTATGTCCCAAGCACAGGAGGGAATGCAAATAACAACTCATCTTGTGAAGTCTTCCTAAATATCCCAAGATGTTCTTCCATCACATTCTATGCTTTCATCTACTCATATTGCACTGCAATTATTGGTTCATATTCCAGTCTTCTCTATTTACAGTATGAGTTCCCCCAGGGTAGAAAATATGACATTCATTTTTAGATCTGTGGTGTTAGCACCGTGATAGTTATTCAGTTAGTATTTACTAAGTGAATCAATATATGAATGATTGCCTCATGGTAATTTTCCTAAGTATTCTTGAACTTCTTACACATATATATATATTATATCTTTTTCAAAATATTCTTACTGTGAATTAATCCACCTATCTAGGTTTTAGAACAATAAACCATCTATTTTTCCTCCCCCAGTCCCCTGAAAGTAACCATGATTTCAGTCTTCAAGAGGATTATTATAAGGCATTCACTTAGTAATTACACTTCAGCAAGCTATGGAATTTCAAATAGAGATATATTTAGGTTCACTCTCCCCTTTATTATGCTGTCAAATTATTTCCAGTATGTTTCAAAGCCTAATAAAAGGCATTAATTGATATTCCAATGGCTTAAAAAGAATGAATGTAGCCTTCAAAATTTTAATGAACTACCAGGGAATAACAAAGGTCCTAAGGAAAATATATGGAATAAATATTAATAACAACAGCCAATGAAATGTTTTATCCAGTTGGGATCTCACAACATAACAGGGATATGAAGAATTTAGAAAGGGTACAAAAAGGTACTTTAATACCAGAAGATAAGCAATTAAAACCTGGGATGAAGAAGGGAACTGTAAAATAATAATGATAATAATAATAATAATAATAATGGGAAATATGCCTAGATATTTCCTTTTTCTAACATATATAGAACTAAAGAATATGATATCAAGAGAAATTATTCAGGTATACAGAAGATTATGGGAGTGGGGGAGGGTGTTCACTGTTTATTAATTTCTATAACTTTCAATATATCAAATGAACATTTACTACTTTTATAATCATGTGAAAATAAAATAAATAACTAGAGAAAAGATTCAATACTCATAGTTCTTAAGCATTAAACATTTTACTGCAAGAGGTTCTGAAATATCCATCCCTGGAGATTATTAGAAATAGGATAGACACAGATTAGTTTGGAACAGGTCAAGTAAAACTTGCTTAAATGGTGACCTCTACATCTGCCTTCCATTCAGTAATGTCTGTGATTGATCCTAAGTGTTGTTTAAGACAGAAAAATTGCTATTTTTAAAGAAACATAATCTAGCATGCAATAGAAATAGATTCTTGTTTGAGGAAACTTGTAAAATCCATAAATTCATATTTTACTACATTATCAAATAGATATTTTCCTCTTGTTTTCTGAGATTTCCTCTTGATTTCTGAGATTGTTTAAATTTCAGATCTTTTCCTTGTCTTCCTTCCAATGAATGATTCTTTAGAGGAAATTCAGGGAAAAAATCATACTGAAATCACAACAATTGATTATTTAATGCAAATACCTATTAAGTACAAGTATAACCAAAGAATGGAGAAATGGTCTGCACTGTGCATTAACCTAAATTTATAAAACACTCTGCATAAGAAACTATATAATGAGCCAAAGAAATCAAAGATTTCCAAAAACTCTAAAACCACTACCCAATGGAGATAGATGTAAGAACAAAAAATGAAGCTCTGGTACATATATAGATCTAATATCTTGAAATTATTGACATTTGACTCTTTTGACCTAAATAAAAGTCAATTTCATGTGACTCAATGTAAGGCCTGGTTATTTCCAAACATCACAAAAGTAAATTATTGTTATTATACAATACCGTATATCATGAAATAAGTAGTATTAAGATAAATAGTTTTCAGATGTTAAATGGGAGCTTTCTGTTTGATTCCTTTTAGCTATTTTGATTTGGAAATTTTGTTTTGTCTTCTCTATAACTATGTTAATCAAACCTTCTTTCTGATAAATCTTTAAAAGGAAAGAAAGCAAGAAAGAGAATAGAAACAGTTTCATGAATAGAGATGGATATGAAAAAATTGTACCAAAAAAATTAAATAACCAGGCAAACAAAATGTAGTTTCCACTGATAGGTAACTTGCATATCATAAGACATAATTTTAGTTTCAACTGTCAAATGAACCTTGGTTAGGTGATATTTTTCTAGTTATTTTCAGGTCTCTTATATGACTACTACAAATATATATTAATCAAAACAAGTTATACATGTTTGCTTTTGTGTAAGGATATCATCCAACAATTTTTGCTGTATTTCTTTATTTCATATATGTGTTTAGAAGATTCTAGCTTTAGTTGATAAAATCCCCAAACTAGAGCCCTTAAGATATTTCTCTCAAGATGAACAGAACCAATCCTAAAATCATTAGGTAATAAATAAAGTTTAAGATTTAGAAGAGATACTCTAAATCCAAAATTCTGGGAAAGATAAACTTATTTATTCACTGAATATTTAATGTATTTTATCTTATTTTTTAATGTTTATTTTTGAAAGAGAGACAGACAGAACACCAACAGAGGAGGGGCAGAGAGAGAGGGAGACACAGAATCTGAAGCAGGCTCCAGGCTCTGAGCTGTCAGCACAGAGCCCAATGTGGAGCTCAAACTCATGAATCGAGAGATCATGACCAGAGCCAAAGTCAGATGTTCAACCGACTGAGCCACCCAGGCACCCCTTTAATGTATTTTAAATACGCAACACAATCCCCCTACAATGGCAAGCAATATTTATAGATAATGTTATCCTACCTTTGATTCTTAAGGAGGTACACACTATCCTCTACTCTGTAAGAAATTAAAAACCTTCAGCCAAAATAAGAGGCTAGAAGCAGTCTCACAGGCTCTGCAGATTCACATATTGAGGGAACTTGTTTTATTTATAGAAAGATGTTTCTACCTCATCTATTACAATGGAGTCTGATTTCAATTACACCTGATCAGGTTCCTGCATCAATTGTTCTGTCAAAAGAGAGTATCTCAGAACACTTTGGCAAGATTTATATGCCAAATCAATCCCTGCCCGCACTTCTCAAATTGAAATCATAAAGCCATTTGTTGACGTTGAAATCTCCAAGAGCTCAGGGTGGATGGGATACTAAATGAAACCAGAGAAAGAGGATATTGAACACATCCCTCCATCTTTTAACCAACTCACCTTTATAACAAAGTTTAGACACTCTATTCAATATTCATTTTGATTTCCTACCTCTGTTATGTTTTCTTTTTTTTTTTGCATGTGTTTAAAAAACGACAAAATTCTTCCTCTGCCTGTTCTTAATCACTCATTCTGATTTCATGCCTCCTTTTGCAATATTATTCCTGACGACTTTATACAATCTAATTCTTTCCCTCTATGGAAATGCTGAAATCAGTCTTTCACCAATTACAACAGGGCACAAGATGATGCCCAACTTTCACTACCAAGCCAGAAACAAGTAAACTGCCTAAACATGTCTCAAATGCATATGTATATGTGTGTGTGTGTGTGTGTGTGTGTGTGTGTATGAGAGGGAGGGAGGAAGAGGAAGAAGGAGGAGGAGGAGGAGGAGGAAGAAGAGGAAAAGGAGAAGGAAAGGGATGAAGAGGGGAGGGGCAGAAGGAGAAGGAGAAGAGGAGAAAGAAACGAAGGAAGAGGAGGGAGGGAAGAGGAGGGAGGGAGGAGGAGAGAGAGGAGAAGGATAGAGGGAGGGAGAGAAGGGAGGAAGGAAATCTGTAGGCAGATTCTTGTTTATTTGTATGTTGTATATCCAAAGAAGTCTGAATTAATGAATTATCTGAGACAAAAATTCCATTATATGGAAAAGACTTTATATAAAGTCATACAAAGTTACACAATACCAACCACAATGCGCAAACAAATCATAAAACTTGAAAATTCTGTTTGTAGCAGCTAAGAGACCAGAAATCCTTCACTGCAGACCTTTTATTTATCTCTTGCCTAAGTGAATATTGAATATACAATTTATGCATACTTGTAAAGCCTTTGAAAATTTCTTCAGCTTCCAGCCTTCTCTTTCTGTGTCCTTCTTCCTCCTTTCCTAACATTGCAGCCCCCAAGGACCCCAGTGCCCTCTGTTCTCATACTCTCTCCTGACCTTCCAGTATCAATTTATACAATTTATATATGAGGACATGACACATTTATAAAATGAACAAAAGTCGTTCACAGTAAGATGTTCCATGAAGCAACCATTTGTCATTTGAGCCTTTAATTCTCCTTACAGAAAAGAAAGATTGCTTATTTGTGTGTCTCCTCTTCTCATGTTTCTTTGAAAACAAAAAAAACTCTGATGAGTCTCAGGCTGGAAAGTGAGGACACCTGGGCTTGGCTGGGCTGAACAGAAAAAATAAATGTTTACCATTTAGAACAGTGTTTCTCAAACCATAGAGCACTTGAATGAGAATTATCTGAAATCTTTGTGAAAATGCAGATCCCTGGCGGCATCCCATCCCTGAATCCTCACCTCCACTGAAAAGGCACAAGAGCATCCGTATGACCCAAAAGTGCAGGTGATTCTCATACAGTTGCACCCCGAGAATCACTACCTGAGGATGACTATTCAACTTCCATTCCTGTAAAAAGGCAATGTCACAGCTAAAGCTATTTTTTTCTAATATAAATATAAACTTTTCCTTAAGATTTTCCTTTCTTTTTCTTCAGTATACGAGTTCTGTTGTATTTTCTGCAGTTTACTAGTTAGTGCAGGAAAATTGCTACACGATCTTCTTTAAATTAAAAAAAAAAAAGTCCCCACCAGGCTGGTTTTACAACTGAAGGATGATGTCACTGACATCTCTTTCAGCATCTCTGATCTCAACATGTAATGGAAATTAAATTAATGAAAACAAAGACCATCAAAGGGATTATAAATTAATTTTCTCTTCACTAAAATGAACAGCAGGAGAAAGGATTTTTTCTGTGATTAAAAATGACATCATGCTGTCTTCCACAAAATAACATCCCCCAAAGTAATTCTATTTAATTTTTTTTTAATTTAGCCCTTCATTCTTAAAACTACATTATTTCAAGGATTTTTTTTCTTTTTTTAAAAATGTAAAGTTAAAAATTGTTGGTTACATCATCTGGTGCCTAAAGTTGGAGGAACTAATGGGTTATTTGACTTTCTGCTATGATATTTTTCACTTTTAGAGTAGATCACCTTATTATAAGTAATGCTTTAACTTAAAGGGAAAAGCTGATATTAAAAGGGTGAGCCAATATTTAGCAAATGGGTCTCTCCAGCAGATTGCCCCTGGGCTTCTACTTCTGCTGGTTGGCTGCAAGGGAATTATACACACACACCCTACTCCTGTTATACAAACTTGAAGAAAGTTAAGATTTCCAAATTGCTTAAGCTACATTTTCTAATCATTTGAAAAAATGCAAATTTTCTGGTTATGACTGTGTGTGTGTGTGTGTGTGTGTGACAGAGAGAGAGAGAAAGCGAAGGAGAGAGAGGATAGTTGAAGAAGAGAAATAAATGCATCTTTTTTCCTCAAAGAAAGAAAATGTATTAACATTTATACATGAAAGCACTGTCATATCTTTATTCTTTTTTTAAGCTTATTTATTTGGAGAGAGAGACAGAGACAGCATGAGTGGGGGAGGGGCAGAGAGAGAGAGGGAGAGAGAGAATGCCAAGAAGGCTCCATGCTTCCAGCACAGAGCCTGTTGTGGGACTTGACTTCATGAAACCGTGAGATCATGAACTGATCTGAAAACCAAGAGTAGGATACTTAACCAACTGAGACATTCAGGCACCCCTACCATATCTTCATTCTATATATGGTCTAAACCAAATTCATCACTTTTTTCTTGAATATAATAAAGTGAGGACGATAGTGACACCACAGAGTCATCCAGGCAGCTTGAAGTCCAGGAAGTGAGCCTGTACAGAAACTCTATATGCTATTAAGGGAGCCATTCCATGGGCTCTGTGGTATTTTCAATATTAGGGCATAAATAACACACACACACACACACACACACACACACGTACAAAGGTTGTTTTTAAGAGAAATAAACAATTTATTTTGTTTTGTTTTCAGATTATTCCAATGTTAGAGTCTTTAAAACTCTCTACTTTGGCAAAATATTTTCCAACAGCTTATTTCACTCAGAGGCAGATGAGCACAAAAAGAAGCTCCAGAAAGGCCAATAATTTGCCACAGCTTCAAATCAATAAGCTTTCTTCAGAAGCAATTTAGTGCTAGCCCCAAACCTATATACAGCAAAAGAAAAACCCAGAAGCTAACCACACCCACACACCTTATAAGGCAATTAACTTATACATGATTGTTTATTGTTACTGCTACACGACCTCCAGAATTAACTCAACCCTTCCTTACCCTTTCAACAACCCCAAGCATCTTATCAATTACTCCTAACAGCACATCCCATGTTGGAAGTTAAATGTGTCATTGCTAGTCTCAAGTGGGCCCTTAATGCTGCCAATTAATCCTCGTGTATTTCTTTAATCCATTTACTCTCTCTCTGCCATTCATTCAAACAATATTTACTGAGTGCTCCCTAAATTCCAGGTACTGTTCTAAGAACTATGGTACAGCCAGAATCAACACAAAAACCTGTGCCCTTATGGAGTTTATATTCTAGCAGGGGAAGACAATTTAAAAATAAGGAAATTATACAAAATATTAGAAGGGTTCCTGGGAGGCTCAGTCGGTTAAGCATCCAACTCTCGGTTTTGGCTCAAGTTATAATCTGAGTTTCATGCATTAGATCCCTGCATTGGGCTCTGCACTGATAGTGCAGAGCTGCTTGGGATTCTCTCTCTCTCTCTCTCTCTCTCTCTCTCTCTTTCTCTCTCTCTCTCTCTCCTGCTGACACTGTGTCTGTTTCTCTCAAAATAAACAAATAAACTTAAAAAAATTTTTTTAATATTAGAAATATTCAAATACTATGGGGGAAAAAGGAGGAAAAGGAACATGTGCTTACTGGAAGGATGTTATATGAAAATTTTGGTAGGTAGGTCAGGTGCCTAGTCATGCAAATATCCATGGGAGTGCTTTCCAGGCAGAGGATCTGGCAGTGCAGATCCCAAAGGAAGGAATACATCAGGCATGTTCTAGGAACACCAAAGTGTCCAGTGAGCAAGGGGTAGAGTGATCAGAGATTATGTCCCAGAGGAAGCAGGGGCTAAAACCACATAAGTCCTTGTAAATTCATTGTAAGGTTTGGGCTTCTGTTCTGAGTATGATGGGAAGCCACTGAGGCTTTGAGCAGAGGAGTGATGTCATCTGACATGTTTTTAAAGGTTCTTTCTGGCTGTTTTTTCTCAATGGATCATAGAGAGACCAAGGGTGAGAAAGCAAGACACCGATTAGGATATGACTACAATAATCCAGAAGAGGACTGGTTTGATTTGAACCGGTGAGGTGGTAGTGTAGGTGATGAAAAGTGGTTGGATTCTCAATGTGTTGGGCACAGAATTCTATGATGAATTGAAAATGAAATATGAAAAAGTAGGAAAAAAATGGCCTACAGTGCTAGCTTCCTTCAAACTCCCATCAACTGCAACCCACTCTCAGCTGATACTCCTGCCTCCTATTTTACTGAGAATTTATAGCAGAACTCCGTAAAGCCCTTCCTTTATGTCTGTCCCTCCCTTCATTTGTGCATGTATGCTCTGCCTTCTCTCCCATGACTACGGGTGAACTATTTGTGCTCCTCAGGCCAATCTTCTCATTGGAACACTAAATCCCATTCCTTCTTGTTTATCTAAGAAAACTGCTTCAGCTAAATCCCTCCTCACCATTTATTCTGTCTCTACATGATCTCTCCTTAGTATGCTTTTACCATTTTGATTCCATCTCTCCCTCCAACCACAGACCCATTATTTCCTCTAGCAACCTACTTATTTCTCCTCTGGAGCAAAGTCCTCTAAATAGTTGTCTCTACTCACTGTATGATTCTTTCTTTCACCTTTTCCTGAACCCAATAAAATTAAATTAAATTGAATTTTCCATCTACCATTCTACTGACATGACTTTTACCAAGACCCCCAGTGACTTCCATTTTATCAAGTACAAGGTCAACTTTTCAGGCTACATTTCCTTGATTTAACAAGTAGGCATTTGGCAGTTGATAACTTCCTCCTGATTCAACCACTACATTCAGTTGAATTACAACATCATACTCTCCTGGTTCTTCTACTGTCTGATGTCATGATGAGTCCTTCTTTGACCTGCTGTTCTCCCAACACAAAGAATCCAAACTCAGAGGGCATCAGCCATAGCTTAAGTTTATTGCAACTTTTATTTTGTCTTCCGGTAGAAGTATGTCCTCTTAGGAAACAAAATTTCTAGACCATGGAGCCTAAAGTAGTAGAGATAGAAGCATACATTTTTCCTAAGTGAGTCACTGGGAGTGATGGTGAGCAGAGTGCCTCCGTTGTATCCTGAAGAACATTTCCTTTCCTTCTAAGATGTCAGCTCCTGGCCAGCCCCTCAGTAATGACTTCAAGAAGCTGTTTCACAGCTTCTCATACTTATGGATGATGCAGACAGTAGTAGAAACAATGCAAGCCATGGATTTCCTCTTTCTCAGTCTACTTGCTCCTCTTCTGCTCCCTGACCTCCTAATATTAAAATGTCCTTGAGAGGGGAAAATGGGTGATGGGCATTGAGGAGGGCATCTATTGGGATGAGCACTGGGTGTGGTGTGGAAACCAATTTGACAATAAAATATATTTAATTAAAAAAAATAAATAAATAAAAACATAAAATTTCCTTGAAACTCTTCTCAGTCCTTGAATTTATCTATACCTGATAATGATACCCAGTCTCATGGTTTTATATACTATATTCTCTTCCAAAGTCATGTCTCTAGCTTGAACCTTTACCCTGACATTTATATTCATATTATAAGCTTGGGTAACTATAATAGACATCTCAAATTTAGCATGTTCAAAACTGAGTCCAGGTCTTCCCCACCACCATTAACAGAACAACAACAGAAATGACCCGTATTTCTCATCTCAGTTAACAACAACCACTTCCTTCCAAGTCGTCGGGACAAAAATCCTAGAATTCTTTTTTTTTTAATTAAACAAATGTTTTTAATGTTTATGTATTTTCGAGAGAGAGAGAGAGACAGAGCATGCGTGAAGGAGGGGCAGAGAGAGAGGGAGACACAGAATCGGAAGCACGCACCAGGCTCTGAGCTGTCAGCACAAAGCCAGACTCAGGGCTTGAACCCATGAACCATGAGATCATGACCTGAGCTGAAGTCAAATGCTTAACCAATTGAGCCACCCAGGCACCCCAAAAATCCTAGAATTCTTGATTCCTCTTTCTCTTCCTTATTACATCTAATTTATTAGCAAATCCTGTTGGCTCTACCTTCAAAAATATATTTAGAGTCCAACCAGAGCTTTTCAAGGAGCCCTCAGGTCCAAGTTGCCATAATTTCTCATCTGGATTACTTAGATCGCTTTCCAACTGATCTTTTGACTTTGACCTTTGTTCTTCTTCAATCTATTCTCAGCACAATGGCCAGAGCAGGTCTGTTAGGTTAGATCTCACTTCTGTGTTCAGAGTAAAATCCAAAGTCCTTTCCATGGTCTATGATGCCCTACAACATCATGCAACTCAATAACTTTGGTGTTTCATGCTACCACTCACCCTTCACCCACTGCACGAAAGTCAAATCAGCTTCCTTACTGTTTTGTAACCGTGCATGGCATGCTGCCACTTCAGACTCTGTATTTGACATTCTCTTAGCCTGGAATGTTCTTTCCCTGGATAACCTCATCACTAGCTCCCTTGATTCCCTTGAATCTTTACTGAAATGCCTTCTTAGTGGTTTTTCCTAACCACTATGTTTCAAATTGCAGACACACTCTCCTTCAATTCTCAATCCTGTTTTCTTGCTTTATTTATCTGTACAACAATTATTACTACTAACATTTTACACATTTTACTATATATTTTGATCTACATATTTGTTCCTGGTCTTATTAGAATATAAATTTCATGAGGACAGGCTGTTAATCTGTTTTGTTACTTGCTGTATCCTTTATTCCTAAAAGAGAGCTCTCTCGTTGCTCAATATATGTTTGTTGAGTGGATCCATAAAATACGTTCCCTGAGAAACACTATGGTGTCATCTTCCCTCTTATGAAAATGTACTTCAATTCTTTATATATATTTGTGGTTACAGACCCAATGGCAGTACCTGGTTCAGAAGGAGAAACCACTAACATTATCACAATCAGCACTCTGCTTGTAATTCATTTTAGAGGACAGTGATGTGTTAAGAGGACCCTACAGTTTTACTAAAGGTGGCATCATTTGAAAACAATAATTTATTTTTAATCCCTTTTAAATTGTGTGAAAGTCGGGGCACCTGGCTGGCTCAGTCAGTGGAGCATGAGACTCTTGATCTTGGGGTTGTAAGTTTGAGCCCACATTGGGTATAGACATTACTTCAAAATAAAATCTCAAAAAAAAATTGTGTCATAGTCAAACATACTCCTAGATTATATTACCTTTATAGACAGACACTTATAATTTTAACAAGCAAGTTAATCAATCCCAATTTCGTATAGCTAATATGAATTAGATTTAATTTTAATTCATTAACATAATAGTCCTTTTAATCCTCAGGAGTTTATACTTTTCTCCCTGTTATGTTATTTAAGTATTAGGACAGATGATCTAAACAAGTGAGGTCTCTCTATTACACTTACCTAAAACCAGACCATTTTAATATTAAAACTGAGTGTTTTATTTTCCTTCCTTTCCCCTTGCCCACTATAATGAGTGATTCTTTTCACATTTATTCACCTCTCTATATTCAGAATGATCTTTTAAATTTGCAAATATGATTGTTGCAGACTCCTAACTCTCTTAAAATACTTCAATGGCTTTGCATTGCTTTAAAGGTGAGGAGGAAAATTCTCCGTATAAAACAGCCCTGCGTTATCTAGCCTGCCTCTCTAGTCTCAGCTCTCACAGTCCAGTACAGCTAAGCAGAGGCTTTTTAAAGACCTTATGTGACCAATCTCCCCTCTGCTGTAAGACCATCTGCATGTACTCATAGCCCTACTTCAACTATGGCTTACTCAGAATATCCTTCCCTGCCTCCCAGACTTGATAAACTCTGTCAAGGTGTCTCATTAAACTGTTGTTGTAAATATAATAGCACCTATCAAATTGATTTTTAATTGTGTGCTTTCATTTAATTGTGCAATTTTTTTCATGACAGCTAGTGAGAGAGAAATGCTAACCTCCATGAGGGCATTAATGGATGCCCACAGCCTAGCCTGATATTTGGCATGATGTAGGTTCTCAATAAATATTTTCTGAATAAGTGAGTGCAATCAATCACAAAGTGCTATGAAAAGACAGGTGGCAAGCCCTACAGAACAGAGGGCTCTTCATCCTTTCCATCCCTAAGCTGTTTATTGGCTTCAAACATGATTATACATCTTGCTCTAGCATTGGCCTGGAGGAGAATCTATCTGGACGCTTTATACATAGTGTTACCACTAACTTGTATTTTTTTCTTGATATTTACTCTCTTTAGACTTGATTTAAAAATAGGCACAGATTTTAAAATCTCAATATTAGATTTGTTCTTTTGTGGAAACTACTAACACAGAAAACTAGCGCTGAATCTGAATTGTTCAATTCTATCATTTCCACAATTGTATACCATCGTACCACTGGTATCTCAGGGAAAAACTTATTTCCATAATTCCTGAAAGTTCAAAGAATGGGTCTGACATAGCCACATCAGATCAGATATTTCATCATAGTGAATTAATTCTCATCTTAAAAGAAATACAAATTCTACTATTTTATATCATAATCGGAAACGGAACTCAGTTTGCTCCAGTATTATCATAAGAATGCTTATCAGGCTGTCAACGGTCTCATATTTTGTGTATCAGATTTTGCAAAAGCACAGATGGCAGGAATCCTTATTAAGGTATGGGCTAATTACAGTATCAAATTACAGTATTAGAAAATGAAGCAGGATGGAGTGTCTGGGTGACTCAGTCGGTTAAGCACCTGACTCTTGATTTCATTTCACGTCATGATCTCATGGTTTGTGAGTTCGAGCTCCACATGGGGGGCTCTGCACTGACAGCATGGAGCCTCTTGGGATTCTCTCTCTCCCCTTCTCTCTGCCCCTCCCCTGCTCAGGCTCTCTCTCTCTCTCTCTCTCTCTCTCTCTCTCTCTCTCTCAAAATAAATAAACATTTTTAAATGTTTTAGATGAAACAGGATAAGCTGGCCTTACTCAGGACAAATATGAAGAAAGCAACTATAATTGTGGCACAGAATTAATAACTACACTTTTGCTCTTGTCAGCTGTGTGAAGAAAATGAGTAGAAGGCACTTGCTTGACACTTTCATGAACACTCTTTCTCCTTTATCTCCTCTTTCAGTGATCCATCCATGAATTAAGCTAGTAAACTCTAAGAAGTCACCGGATATTCTGAAGGCCATAATTTTGTGGAAAATGCTTTCTTTTTTTCTTTACACAGATAAAAATACAGACAAGAGAGATACTAAGTCCTCAGGTTTGAAATTTGAAAACCTCATTGAAGAAGGTAATTTTCTTGCAGTGAAGATTTTAGATGCTCAAGTGTTTACTACTATATGGAATCATTGTATAAAATGGAGGCAAGAAGGGAAAAAGTTGCTGTAAAAACTGAAAAGGACCCTGGTTTTCTGGGGTTTTATTTATTATCTGTTATTTCCTAAGGAAGAAATGAGTTGAATAGAGAAGTGAACTTGTTGAAGGAGGTGTCTGTTTTTAGCTACTTACCTGGTTTTTAATTGCTAATTTATTTTTTAAATTAACAAAGACATGCCTGAGGTGATTATCTTCAGAATTTTTTCCTTAATTACATGGCAATCTTTCTTAGACCTTGACTTGAAGGTATCAATGTGTAACTTGCCTTCAGTAGAGTTCGATGTTCATACTTTGTCTATTTCTTTAGTACATGATGATGCTATTCTTTTGTGTGACAGAAATCTTGAGTCCATTACAAGACACATGCTTAATAAGTTAATAATAGGATCACTTGGGAACAATACTCAATGCTGAAGCTTTATATTTTCCTAATGTAAATCATTCATTTGGCATGCTTGCATGTGATCAGCCCATAATCAGATAAGAAAGGAACAAACATTTAATTTAAAAGCTCATTTTTGTGCCATCGATGTATTCATGCAATGCTGATAGCTGATTTGAACATCCACCTATGAAATGACAAAAGATCATTAAGGTAGATTTCTTTGTTTAGCCTTGATATTTTGCAGAATGTATAACTTTCACAATCATAAGAGAAAAATAAACTGCATTTGATTTGTGAGTTTTATGTTATAGTTAAATTGGAGCATGGTTCTTGAGTCCACTAGGGACTTGCAGGCCACTCCATCATTCTCCTTTACCATCTGACATTTTAAAGGAAAGATAAAGTGGAGATGAAAGAAATTACTCCAAGGAAAACTCCAAGGTGAGTATCAAATGCTGTTAACTCTCAAGGAAGGTGAAATATTACTTCTATGCAGATTTTCCGATAGAATTCTGCCTTTCCAGGAACATAGCATTTGATCCAGTAATCTGACTGTTGGTGTGTCCCTGCAGTGATATTTTACCCAAAAGCAGTGCACTGTGAGAAAACTAATTAACTTTGACTTCACTGCATCTATCCCCAGAAGACTCAGCTCTCTAGTTGTTTGGGTAGAATAATTAACGAAAAAATAAAATTTCCCCAAGAGAAGAACTTTTGGGTCTATTACTGTAAAACACAGAAATGGAATAAATTGTTACCTTGGAAAGTAATGAACTGCAAACTCTTTCCATCTGTTTACTTAGGAAGGAAGGCAAGTTACCTCACCCTCACTGCCACAGACGATTAGCTCTTTTGTTCTGGCTTCTGCAGTATATGCAGGACTGCTCATCTGTCAACAGTTTCACACACCAGGTCTGGCTGTGCCCATCCTCGCCAAAAGATGGGCAAGTCAGTATGATGTTCAAAATTGTAGACAGTAGGGAGCTAATCTCAGCTAACCTGGCAGCTTAGTTGTGTGTTTAACAAACATGCTCAGAGGAGGACCTGAAAATTTAAAGCTCCTGGTCAAGACCCAATCACTGCCATCTCCAGCTCAAAGCTTGAAATGTCATCCCCAATCAATCAGTTGTTAGGGATCACAGGGTTTGTTTTTTCTTTTTTTTCTTTTTTTTTTTTTTTGCTTCTATTTTAGGATTGGCTCAAGATTAAGTATCACTTGAAGGAACCAGAGCTTATCACACATTCCATCAATATCATTTTTGCAAGTGAGATAACCAGTGGATAAACTTTGTCATGGGTGGCCAAAGTCGCGTTAATTGAACAGAGCACTTAGATGTTTGTGAGAAGACAAATAATTTTCCTAAATTAGAAGCAGTTTCATAAAATTAAAGCCAACTTTGTAAAAATGTTTGAAAAGCTCTAATCTCTTTTCACCAAGTCCCATGAATTGCAGGACTTTCTGGAATTGTTAATTTAAGATAATAGAAAAGGTTTGTGAACCTGACGGCTTTGATTTACTTTTTAGGTTATGAGTAGAATTTATACAAAACAAACCCACCACCCACATTCAGAATGATTGACAAAAGCGAATACGGAAACCAAAAAGATTTCTGAAGGATAAAAAAAATTACTCTTCACATTTCAAAAACAGTAGAAAAATTGTTAATTATGAAGTCTTCTTATTTGAGACTGTCAATAACATGGGATGATCAAATTTGACTTGACGACAGTTAGTAGGTTAACAATTTTTTGTCTCCTCAAACATTCTGCAGCTCATGAAGAAAGATGTGAGACCTCCCCATGGTAACTTAAAGCTTCATAATTTTGGTCAAATCACAATACATGAGACTCAGTATAGTGCTTTTCATAGTGCTCCTTACAGTCAGATTGCAAGGAAGGCTGGCATTAAAATTCTGTTTGATCTACATGTCAGCTCTTCCTTCATGGCTTAAACATAAAACAAGTTTTCAACCTTCAAAGAATCAAACAAAACCATCATATGTCTTTGACATTTCATGCTCAATAGACAATGTTTTCTGTTTTTCTGTTCTTAATTTTGACAACATTTTATTATTTGAGGCATGAAACTCATGGGAACCACATTCTTTTGCTTTTGCTCACAAAACCAAGGACTCAATTAATTAATGTAGAAGATAAAATAGAAATCAATGCTGGCAATACATAACTTAAGCACAGTTAACAGGCTATGTTGACTTCCAAAGACAAAACTTGAAGAAAAGCCATGAGAATTTTTGGCTATCTGCCTCCTTTGGAGATGTGGCAGGGAATCTAACACATTCCAAATATATTCTTTCACTCAAGGATTTAAATTTAAATTCCAGGCTCTCAGGCAAATGTTTCAAAGGAATGTTCCTGTGGACTCTGGAGTGGGCTTCATCTCACCATATGCTGGGTGTACAGCTGGTTCATCAGAACATAGTGGCAGATACAGCAGTGCTCTGGTAACGATCCCATATACCAGCTGAGGATTTATCTGTGGTCCCGGTACTTTTTCCTCCATTCACACATAAAAGAGGGCAACCTATACCTCGTGCCCTCAAGACGAGGTCACTAAAGGATTGTGTGAGGAGGTAGAGGGAATAGAGTCCATTTTTAGCTTTTGAGTTTCAAAATGACTTTGGAAATATATAGTGGGGCAGCAGTTTTAAAGAAAAAGCTTTTCAATCTCAAAAGGCCAGATGCTGAAGGAATCAAAGCACAAAGCTAATGCCAAAAAGAACATATTCAGAAGAATGCATGAGATATCATAGCAGATTTTTGCTATTCCAGTGGTTAAAAAAAAGAATCCCTCTGAACTGGAAATGAAGCTGAACTTGAGAATGATCACATGGAAGGATGATGTGGGCCTTGAGGAACACGGGGCAATAGAACCTTCAATAGGTTTGGGGTCCAAAAGTAAAGAGGATTTGTACCCCACTTCTCATTATGAGCCCCGGAGGTGGCAGATTTGCAGGACCCCCATCCCACTACAGTGTGCAAGCTTTAGTACAGAGATGGCTGCATGGATGACAGTACTGGGGACACAAATGCTGAGTTTGTCACAATCCCAGTGTAGTACAGTAGAGCAGTTCAACACTTCAAGAGCCCCCAGTTGGGGGGAGGCTTTAAGTGAGGAAGATTTGGTGAACTTGAGGTTTGAACCTCAAAGTACAGATAAAGAGGATATAGAAAGAAACACAACTATCACTACAGACAAGATAGGAAACTGGATGTTCATCGTGTCATCATGGAGGGTTAACAATGACCACGGACTGTCACTGGACTATGGACCATGACACTTTAACAGATGCAAGCGTGGCTTGATGAGGGCCAAGCACCACACATGGTGCTTTGCCTTAGTGTTACATAATCTTTCAGAATTTAGATACAACCTGGAAGAACAGGCAGAGGACTGAATTGCTCAGGACTGAGTGGGCAATTACTATAGAAAGGATTTTGAGGTACCAGGAAAGTTCTGTTACATTTTGAGGACATATTTGTACTCAAATTGACATTTCTGCAGGCATGTGATTGTGGCTCCAAATCTCCTACTTCTTCACGTGTGAAAGACTCACTTGAGTAGATCTGCTGTCTAACTAGATACAGAAAGTAATTCCATAAGCTCCATGATTACAGAGGTAAAGGAAATGACACCTGTTGCGCTACTTCCAGTTATTTAATGCAGTCTTTCCATAAGTGCTTAGTTAATATATCCTTATTCGCTTGTCTAACACAGGATTTGTCAATCGCTGTCTCCCAGACCAAATCCAGCTGCTGGCTGCCTTTTTGTTACCACTGGCAAACTAGAATTTTTTAAATATTTTCAAATGGTTGGCAATTAATCAAAAGAATATTTTGCAACATTTGAAAATCACATAAAATTCAAATTTCAATGTCCCCAAATAAAGTTTTATTGGAATAGAGCCATATCTATTTGTTTATGAAAAGTAGCTTTTAGGCCACAATGGCAAAGTTATGTAGTTAGACTATATAACCTTCACAGGCCAAATGATTTACCATCTGTTCATTTACAAAATAAGTTTGACAACCCCATATCTATTAGCAAACTTCCAGGTTGAACAGACACAGAACCCAGAACAGTCTTTCTGGTTCATCAGATACGCTTGGTAGAGTTCCCCCAGTTGTATACTAAATTAATTAAGCTCAGGCTGAATTTGAGTGAGTTGCTGTATATAAAGGTCTTAGAAGCTGAGTCTGATACATAATAAGCATCACCTAAAGGATGGCTAGTCTTATCATTTGTGATTGTGCATAATTTGAAATTGTATCTCTAGCTTCTGCTAATAGTTACTTCTGTAGTTTCAATATAATTTTTTTTTAACTTTAAGGACAAGTTTCTATTCAATTTTCATGTCAGTTAAGGTAAAGATTCACCTCTACTTTACAAGTAAAACCAGTAACTGTCAACCATCACACCTGTTTACTCTAAAACATGGAGCTTGGGGTGCCTGGTTGAGAGTCTGACTTCAGCTCAGATCATGATCTCACCATTCATGAGTACAAGCCCCACATCAGGCTCTCTCTGTCCGCTTCAGATCCTCTGTCTGCCCACCCCCCACCGTCTCTCCCCCACTTGCTCACTCTCTCTCTCAAAAATAAAACAAGTATTTTTTAATTAAAAATTAAATATGAACCTAAATTATAAAAATGTATCAGGATTGTTCCATGATAAGTGATAGATAAATGCTTTGAATTTTTGTTTCCAGCAGAATGATAATAGTAACAGTAATTAGTATTCATTGCATGGCTTCTAAGAGTTAAGCATTTTAAATACATATTTTCACTGAATTCTAATTCCTACAAAGTAGTGCTGCCTCCAACCTACAAATGAGAAAAGCGGGGTTCAGAGAGACAACGGAACTTGCTCATGCTCGTGGTTGTCGTTCATAAGCGGCAGATCCCAGACCCAAATACTGGTCTAAATCTGTGCTTACCCTACGAAACTATCACTTTTTCTTTACAATCTCTAGTTTCACCTATCATTTGTGTGCCTACTCAGTCTTCATCCAGCAAAACTCCCTTTAACAAGCTGGTTAAGGAGAGCCTGTCCAACTGATGACCAGCAGCAAATTTAATTCTGCAAGTCAAGACCTTACATGTTAATCAAGCTCTCAGTCCTGCTCCCTTTGGGGCCATCTCTGCCTCCCTTGTGAGGCAGCAGTTTGAGTTGTCCTTTGCCTTCCTGTGGCGACAGTTCAGAATATGGAAAACAAGCATATGGAAAACTTATTCTGATTTGTCTTGTGACACCTAGACACAATTTTCTTGGCTTGTGCTTGCAAAGACGGTGCCACTACTGTTGTTCTTCCCGAGAAGATAGCTTGACTTAAAAGATTAGTGAGTCCTCATAGCCCTTGCTTTTCACAGGCATATTGGTGACTCTTTATTGGGCCTTTTGGTTTTTATAACCTCAGCTCCTGGATCCCCATGTGAGCATATTCTGGGTATGATAGGCCTCAATGTTCTCTTTAAAAGTTTACTACTTAAAAGCTGAAGACAACACAATAGTTTCAACCTGATTTTCCAAATTAGACAGTTTATTAACCCATCTGAAAGTATATTCAACTGATAATTATTTTCTCCCCTCACTCATGCCTCCCCAAATTGAGTTTTCCAGTCTCTGGTGGCATGTTGGGGACTTTCCTCTCTGCCAAATTGAGATTTTTAAAATGTGTTGATTAATAATCAGGCTTTATTACTGATGCTTAATAAATCCTTCTTGGCAGCCTTGGAATATTTCTTATGATTTTTCCAAATATGTTTAGGTAAATAATTTGATTCAGTCCAGCACAATGAGCAAATGTTATGTACAAAGCGAGTACAAAATAAAAAAGCACCCTGTTCCTGGGAGAGCTTCACTAGTCAGAGTGGTATAAGGATAAAGATGAAAAAGGACTTAGTGCTTGCCCTCAAGTACACTGGGTATAGGAGTTAAACTGTGTCCCTCCACCAACTGCCACCACCAAAAAGGTATGTTAAAATCCTAACTCCCAATGTCTAGGAATGTGATTTTATTCGGAAATAGGGGTTTTGTACATGTAATCAAGCTAAGATGAAGTCATTAGGGTGAGCCCTAATCTGGTATGAGTGGCGTCCAAATAGAAGGAAGTTTGGACACACACAAACACACACACACAGGGAGAAGGCCAGATGAAAGCAGAAACAGAGACAGGAGAACATCATGCAAAGACAGAGGCAGAGATTGGAGCTACACTGCCACAGCCACAGAATACCTGGAGCTCCTAGAAGCTGGGAGAGGCAAGAATAGACCCTCCCTTAGAGACTTAATAGGGAACATGGCCCTGCTGATACCTTGAATTTTGACTTCTAGCCTCCAGGAGGGTGAAAGAATAAGTTTCTGTTGTTTTAAGGCACCCAGCCTGTGGTACTTTGTTATGGTCATCATGGGAAATGAATACTGTAGTATGTACAAAGTCCCATACACAAATAAGTGGTAAAGAATGAACACTCAGAATCCCAAAAGTGGGATTAAAATGTGAGGAAGACTCAGAATTGGAAATCAGGAAAAGCTGGAAAAGCTTCCTGGGGCAAAGATAGAAGATCTCAAGATATGTAGGAATGGTAAGGTTTAGATGCCTGGAAATGGAGTGCAGGCCATTCCTGATGGAGGGAATTGCAATCAGATAAATGTTGGATAGTAAAAAGAAGCACAGCATGATCAGGGAAAAGAAGAATGAAGGGGTAAGCTAGAAGGTGAGGGACCAGATGATGGGTGTGGAGGGATTGAAAACTGAGGATTTTGCTGTTAGGGAAATGAGGAAACCACTGAAGGTTTTTGAAGAGGCGACTGGCAATAGCAGAACCTGTTTTAAGCAAAATGTCTAATCGCTTTTGTGTAGGATAAGTTGAAAAGGGGGAAAATTTGGAGGCAAGGCAATGAGATAGTAGGAGATTATAGTAGTCTGGTGTACCGGCAAAGAGTAATTGATCTAGAATAGTTGTAATAATTGAAAAGGACAGAAATATGCAGCAGGTGATATCACAGAAGTACAATGGATGTCACTGGACTATTAACTTTGGGAGATGAGTTACAGACAGCAGTTATATCTGTCATCTCTTGCTACCATAATCCTTTGTAACAAGAATCATAAAACCTCAGTGACATACAATAAACAGAAAACATTTTTTTTTTTTTTTTTTTGCTTATAAGTTCATGGTTTGGCTACACGGGTCAGCTACATGAACGAGGCTGGTGAAGGAAAGGAAGGCTGACTCAGACATCTGATGATCTTAGCCAGGCTCTCTCACCCATCTGGGGCACTAGGGACAACAGGGCTGACCCTGCCCTTTCCACTGAATCATCCTCTAGCAGGCTGGTGCAGGTATGTCCTCATGGGAAAGGCAAAGAAGCAAAAGCATGAGCATAAATGTGCAGAACGCTTTGAAGACTCTGTTTGAGTCATATTTGGTCTCATTGGACCAGGAAAATCACATGGTGAAGCTGACAATCGGAGTGGAAAAGGACTACAAAGACCCAAAGCAAAGAGTATGGATACAGGGAGGCCATTTAACTGGGTCCATTAATGCAATCAGTGTACTCAGAAGTTAAATATGATTTCAAAGTTTTGTGGGAGGAATAATAAAAATTGTTATCCTTATAAAGTCCTAGTCTTTCTTCAAAACTCAATTCAAGCATCACCTCTTCTATAAAATCTTATCTATAGCACCTGGGGACTATGATCACTTCTTTTAAATATTTCCATTATTTAAATGTTATGAACTGTACTTGGCTGTTTTTGTGTCTGCCTCTTTATACCTAGCCACATCTCCCTAAGAGCATAGGCCATACTGCTCTGCAGTCTCAAGAACTAAGTTCAAATGTTAACACCACACTTTACTACAAGTTCCTCTCTGTATGTCTGTCTCTGTAGCCAGGGCATACAAGCAATGCCAAGCATGTGAGTTGTTGTGAGAATAATGCAAAGTAATGTGTGAAAAGCCCAAGAAATGTTCATGATTATTATGATTATATGTCCTTATTTTTATTTTCGTTGATACATACTCTGCAGTGATTAATATATAAAAGACATTCGGGCGCCTGGGTGGCTCAGTCGGTTGAGCGTCCGGCTTCGGCTCAGGTCATGATCTCACGGTTGGTGAGTTCTAGCCCCATGTTGGGCCCTGTGCTGACAGCTCAGAGCCTGGAGCCTGCTGTGGATTCTGTGTGTCTCTCTCTGCCCCCCCTCCCCTGCTTGTGCTCTTCCCTATCTCTCAAAAGTAAATAAACATTAAAAAAAATATTTTAAGTGATTGAACAGATAAAATATATAAGATGAAGCAGATGCTACTGAACATGAAAGACAATGGGAGGGTATTCAATGGAATGAGCACTGAAGAGGCTGAAGGGAACGGAATTAAGAGAATCAAAGAAAAGCTGGCCTTGGAAAGAGGAAGGACATTTTGCCTGACTAAGCGTGTATATGTCGAAACTCTTCTTTGAAAAACAAGGCTTTTGGGGCGCCTGGGTGGCTCAGTCGGTTAAGCGTCCGACTTCAGCTCAGGTCACGATCTCGTGGTCCGTGAGTTCGAGCCCTGCGTCGGGCTCTGGGCTGATGGCTCAGAGCCTGGAGCCTGTTTCCGATCCTGTGTCTCCCTCTCTCTCTGCCCCTCCCCCGTTCATGCTCTGTCTCCCTCTGTCTCAAAAATAAATAAACTTTAAAAAAAAAAAGAAAAACAAGGCTTTTAATTAGTCACAATTATAGTTTTGGTTCTTGATCTTGTTTTTTGCTGTTTTAATGTGTTGAAAGGCACCCAGGGCACATCAGATGACTTTCTCTAGATCAGAGAGGATCAAGAAAAACCTACCTGTCACACCCTGGTAGCATGTTTTACCTTCTCAATATAATGGGATGTAGAAGACATTTCTAAGTCATGGGCTATTTCTTAATACACATACATAAAATGTGAAGAGATGACTTACATCTTTAGAGATATTAAAATATTTTACCCTTTAAGGCTCTGCACCAGGTTTCACAAAACACAACGTGATAATTGCTTTGCTTGACTTGTTCAAATAGCCACTTTCTTGATATGACAGTTGGGGCATAAGTATTGTTATGTCCCCATGTAATTGGCCCACATTGCTTCTAACTATATGAAAGGTTTAATTAAGAGCAATATACCAAATAATGATATTCCAGGAACAATAAAATTTTTTATAGTATATGTACTGTCCAGATGTCAGAAGCATGTATTAAAAAGCAGGATCTTGGGGCTCCTGGGTGGCTCAGTCAGTTGAGCATCCGACTTCAGCTCAGGTCAGGATCTCACAATTCTTGAGTTCAAACCCCGTGTCGGGCTCTGAGCTGACAGCTCAGAGCCTGTAGCCTGCTTCGGATTCTGTATCTCTCTCTCTCTCTCTCTGCTCCTCCCCCACTCACGTTCTGTCTCTCTCTCTGTGTCTCAAAAAATTAATAAATGTTAAAACAATGGTTTTAAATAAAAAGCAGTATCTAAGAGGAAAAAAAATCTAGTTACCGATACGCAGAAGGAAAGCGGTGGGGAGTATGGGAAACCATACTATATTTTCATTATCTTCATATTTTAGAATAGAGTTTTTGTCAATATAGACAAAACTATAGACTCTGTCAATAGAGTTTTATTAAAGGGAATAACAGAAAGTTAGAGTTGAATAGGAACTTAGAGACCTCTCACCTTCTCTGATGAACTGTGTTAGAGAGGCCAGTGGGTTTGCCCAAGAGCGTAAAGAAGAGTAGGATTGTGTTGGTTCACTGTTGTAAGGCCAGCAACCAAGAACAGCCTCAGTAAGTACTCACTCAGACAACAACTAAATACATAAATGATTGCTTGAAACTCATGTACTTTGACTCTACTCAGACATTAAGCATAATACATTCCCTTCTATTTTGATAGAGGATTTATAAAGAATATGTAGCAGGACATCTCTGTAATCAAAAATAAATTGTTTTTATCCCTTATTCAATTTTTATCTTAATAATGCTCTAAAAAAACTAAAACAGAAAAGTTCACAGGTGAATTCAAGGATAATTGGTTATGCAAAAAAATATCATTTTAAGTAAGTCCACTTAAAGACTTTTATATTACATCATGACAAGAGGTGAATTAGACTTCAGTCTTGAAAATTGAAATTATGAGCAATGCAAATAAGTTTGTTTAATGTGTATCTTTAAAATTCATGTTATAATTACAATTTTGCACTGATTTTTAGAACAAATAAGCAATAAATCAAGTGTTCATTGATTTGTGTGAGAAATACATCTTTGCTGTGAAAATTGTATTATAATACATTCTACCCTCCAAATTTAAATTTCGTATCACAGATGAAAAGACACTTATTTTTGTTTTCCAGGTTCACCTCTTAATCTTATGGTTCTCAAATCATTTTCTGTTGGAAGCCCATCAGTTACAAACCACGTTGCTCCCCTCCTCCGATGACGGTCAAGCAGCTCTCCCACATCACTTTGGAAAGTTTGGCTCTTTTGTGCTTTCACTTTTCAATCAAACTGAACTGTATTGTTGAATTACATAAATGTCTGATAATCTTCAAGGCACTGATTGACAAAGATGTGGATTAACACCAATACAGGTGTTACGAAAGGAGGGTTATTTGATTGGGCATTAATTTATCGGTGGTTAGTTACTACGTAACATTTTCGTATTTTGACAATTTGTGCTTCTTAACACCGCATGATTATTTTCAGATAACAAATATATCAATGGATGATTTTTTTAGCATTTTATATAGCTTAGTGGTTCCAGGAAATGTGCCCAAAATATCATGGACATCACATTCAAATGGAATTCCTGAGAAATACCACTTTTTGAATCAAGCTCCTACCTTCTGCCTACCCGCTCCTCCTCTCCTCCCTTCAACATCCATACGCACAACTCTCTAAGGTCCATTACCTCCACCACACCTGACTTCTGGTTCATTCGCCAAATTAGTTTTTTACAAAAAGTCCCCATTTTTCCAATTAAACCAAGTGTAGAGGCCATGGCAGAAAACAGGAAGTAAACTAAAATACTGGACATTTCTCCCATCATACTCCAAGAACAAAGTCTTTCTGACCATTCAGTTCTGATTTCCCTTTCTCAAAGTTTGAAAGTGATCTCACCAGCAGATAGATATTCATTGAGACTGTCTTTTGGCTAGATAAAAGTTATACTATATAAGTTTCAATAACTAAATAAAATCATACATATTATATTACTACCTTAAACCATGGTTTTAAAATGACAGGCTAACTTCTTAATGGTAAGAATTATAAGCCTTCAAATATCTTAAATGACCATCTATTATTTACATATAGAATGACTTAATTTATTATGTTCAAAGCAAAGATAGACTATAAGTTAAATAAAACAGCCTTTCCCCCTTCCTTACATAACTTAACTGGTTGTATAACATTCAGAGAAAGACAACATTAGAAGAACCTTAGTTCATGATTTATTCAAACTCTGAACCATAATGCTAACAGCTAGAAATGCAAATTCTTATGATTATTCTCTATTCATTACAGGGGAGAAACATTTTCTGATGAGTGTATTTTATATGAATTCTGATAACAGTTTCCTCTGTCTTTCCATATAAATTTCAACATAAATTTCTGAAAGTCTTTAAAATATAATATATATGTTTTAAAAATGGTTGACTCTACATGTGTTCTTACACCAACAATAATATCTGATAAGCTTTCTTGTAATTATGAAAGACAATTCTCTTTATTCAACTTAATTTACTGCCACCCAACAAGTATTTACTGAGCACCTGCCCTAAGGCAGCAATTGTAGAGATTTAAAATATGAAATTAATTTGCTCCCTCAATTAGCTTATAATCTGATGGAGGAGTTAATGTTTACAGATATGAAACTCTCACAGACTTAAGAGATGAATTAAAGTTGGCTTAAAATTATGTGACCCCATAGATAGTCATATCTGGGTATCCCCAACCCTGTGGCATCCCTTCCCTTAATATTTAAATACAATAGGGGCGCCTGGGTGGCGCAGTCGGTTGGGCGTCTGACTTCAGCCAGGTCACGATCTCGCGGTCCGTGAGTTCGAGCCCCGCGTCAGGCTCTGGGCTGATGGCTCAGAGCCTGGAGCCTGTTTCCGATTCTGTGTCTCCCTCTCTCTCTGCCCCTCCCCCGTTCATGCTCTCTCTCTGTCCCAAAAATAAATAAAAAAACGTTGAAAAAAAAATATTTAAATACAATAACTTGGCTTTTTCTCATACATTATGAAAACCCAGTGACCACTCCAATAGCTGAGAATTCTTGGTGAGGTATTTCTCCTAGTTTCCTCTTGCTTCAGTTTTCAGATTCTAGTCTTTAATGATTTGTATGTGGCATCTCACCTCTGTAGCTGCTGCCCTTGGACTGCACAACTTTGCCTGCCACCAGCCACAGCTCTGATTCTTTCACTCTTCCAGAATGTCATTGACAGAATGCCAAAGACAGAATTTTACCCAATATTTGAGAGAATGGAAGGTGGGGTTTACAGCACAGGACAGACATTAAAATTAAATGTTTATATTTATAGCCAGTCCCAGGCATGGGTGACTTCTTACTGTCCATGCTTCCCTGGAGCTATAGACTTAGCTACATTTTCTCAAATCCCTCTGTCATCTCTTCTTCTCCAGCGTTTCCAAACTTTCTACTCTCCCTTACCCACAATCTCAGATAATCCACATTTCTACCTTTTAATTCTGAAGAACAATTTGGCACCCCTTTTAAAATTCATGCGGTAGAGAAGTCTATTAACAAAGAGCCTGTCAAGAAATCTCTCTTTAAAAAGAATTATCTCCCTTTACATAAATATGATAACTTGTCTAGTATATGAAAGTGGTTATAGTCAGTTCTTGCTTTGAATAGAATTTTTTTTTTAATCTTCATATTACATGAACAGGTGAGAATCAGTAAGCAAGAACTCTCTGGGTTTGACTTGTCCATCAGGTTTTGTGGAGAAAATAGGAATTGGGCCAGATCAAAGGGTCATTAGTACTTGAGTAGATTGAAAAGAGGAAGTTACTCCTATACAGCCAAACAAACAAATAAGGGTTGAAATATGGAATTGTGCCTGATTTATGTGGGAGGGAGAGAGAGGAGAATTGCTTGACTAGAATTGAGACGCAGTGAACAGTAGAATGTGGGCTCAGAGACATAGTTTGATAGCCAATTATAGCATAACTACACAGCATGAAAACAAGAGAAAACAAGAAATAGAGCCTTTGTGGGTTTCTTTAACAGACATGTGGCATGGTAATGAAAGATCTGGAAAACATTAATCTAGTTGATGAAACAACTAGAAACAATCTAGTTGATGGAATAAGAGCCTGGCAGCAGAGAAGTCAGTTTGTATGATTCGGCAGTAACTGTGAGGTGAGGTTGAGGAAATCAGCGAGCCTGGCGAAACTGGAAGGGAGAAGGGTGGTGAGAACTGAGAAATAATGGGAAGGATCCACCATGCTAAAGCTCAAGGCTGCTGACCAGCATCACTGCCCTGACAGATTTAGTGAGGAGCTGGGGCAGGGAAGTGAACCGGAGGGGAGACAGCTACCCTGCAAACTGCTGGGATTGTGCCAAAGTTGGTTTAGTGGCAATTTTCTACTCCAGCTACCTCTCAGGACCTCCCTTTGTATCTCTCAAGACTTACATCCACTGTTTGCTAATATAATTATGGATACTTTTTAAATATTTATACGTTTTAAATATTTATACGTTTAATCTTTTACAAACTTTGTTGTGTATAACAAAGGTAATGAATGCTGGTTGAAGAAAATGGATAAAAGGAATATAAAATAAATACATCAATAATCCACCATCCAGAGATGTACCCTTCTAACATTGTGCCGCTAAATACACTACTATATTTTTACAAATTAATACATAACACATTAAAGTCAACTTTGTCTTCTCTCTAGTTCATACTGTTTTTCAAACTTTGACTTCTGTAAAAAGCTTTCTTAAAAAACAAGTTCATCAAGCTTTCTTTGTTTTGTTTTCTCCATTTAAAGCAATCAAGAAAAGAACACTTAGTATTAGTATTGCCAGGATAGAAAGGTTGAAAAAAGAAAGCTGATATGGCAAGCAAGTTTCTCAGAAAGAGCCCCATTAACAGGAATGTGTTTCAGCCTTTGCGATTTCATTCTTTTTGGCTCATGACATTAACCCTCTCAGAAACTTCAAATTTTAAAATCATTCATGTTTTATAAAGACAAGCATTGGGAAAGTACCTAAAGCCAAGAAGGATATCTTGTATACTGAATTTACACATACCCCCACATCCACAAGCATTTGTTTTACAAGCACTATTTTTTTAAAGAAAGGTTTTATTCCTGCCATTTATGGTAGCCAAGAGTGGAAGAAAAAAAAAAACATAATAAAATATGTTATTTGAAACCAAAGACAACAGAATGTTCTGAGATGTCATTTATTTTGTTTAGTAACTTTAGCTATAGAAAGCTCAACAAATCCTACAGAGAGCTATTCTTTAGAATGGAGAACTGTTTTCTATCCCTTAATGATGACATATTTCCAAAGAAGAATGACTTGCCATTATCTCCTTAGGGTTCTAAACATAGCTAGAAGTCAATTTTAAAGTCTGCTATAAGTTGTAATGTTTTTAACAGTATAGCCCTTGTTTTTCTAGGTCTGACAGTAAAATACATTTGTCATTTTCAAGAGTTTTATTGCTCTTCACTACTTCCTGGAAAATACGATGAGTAGAAAGAACGAATGAACTAACTTGGTAAAGTAACTTGGGGTTTCAGAGCGGAGACCCAGCGCATATTTGTCAATGAACAGTGTGTTGACCTTGGGAATGTCATTTAATCTCTTTATATTTAGACTTGATGCTAATATATTTTCAATGATTCCTCTCATTTAACTAAGCCATTGCTTATATGGAATGCTAGAGGGAAAAAAAAATCAAACCAACGATGATTCCTAAGCACAGAGTATATAAAACACTGTTTACATGTTAAGCAGAGTTACCTACCCATCACACAGGGAAGTCAAGTTGCTCAGGTGTCCCACAAGATGGCTTTATCATACAGTCTTGAAAATGGATGCCTAGTGATCTAGGAGCAAAACAAAATAGGCACACACCTGTGACTTCTTCAGTACCCAAAAATGCTTGGGAGCAATTTCAACTTAGAAGTACTATAGATAAATTGCCTCAAGAACAAACAATTTCGCATCTTAGAAGAAGGTCAAAGCAATGCATGTATAACTGTGGATGAATATTGAAGCTTTCAAATTAAAGAAACTTTCAAGGCATTATCTTCAGCCTCCTGTTTCCCCCTTACTTTCCCTTAAAGAGGCTTATGACTTTGGTATTTGGAGCCATGCAATGCTTTTATATCCATGAGTTGAAGAGGGCACCAGTCCTAGAATATATTCCAGGTAGACAAGGAAAGCAGGGGAGAAGTGAAAAGAACCAATTGTAAAGTTGTCATACCGGTTCTGTGACTTCTAATGCAGCCTTATAATTTCAATTTGCTACTCTGAGTTGAATCCAGATCAAATTATAAGTTGAAAAGGGGGTCCCTTGTTTACGCGTTCTGAGAGAAAACAAAACTTAGGTCACCAGAGAACAATGAGTCTTTACTCTTGATGTATCTTCTGGTAAGCAACATAGATTTATTGAGAACCCACTAGATGCCTAGTGCTGTGCTTGGCCCTTGTGGGGAAAGATAAAGATAGGTTAGGTTTCTTCCCTCAAACTTTCATTTAATTCAAGAGAAACAGTGACAATACATCACACAGACCCTGCCTGGCAAACACAGTGCAGCTCAGTGGGCCAGCAGCATTGGCTCACCTGAGGTTTATCAGAAATATGGACCCTCGGGCCTTACCCCAGCACTACTGAGTCAGAAACTGTGTTTTACTGAGATCCTCAAGTGATTCATATGCACGTGAAAGTGTGAGAAGTGCTGACAAAGCCCAACACTGAATGTGCATGTTCATGGAAGACAAGGAATCATTTAAATGAAATATGCCTACAAAGTTGGAGATATACTAGACGAGCTTAGCAAAGAGGCTGCTGTTCATTTTTAGTGCTATCAGGGTACAAAACAGAGACATTATTTTATTTAGTTTGCTATTTGTAGACCACTAACAGGTAAAAGTGACTTCATTAAAGGGAAGAAAAATCTATTGCTGAAGCATGTTTACATTAGTTTACAAGGCTAAAGATAGCATCTGGAGGTCATTCAACTCTAGAAAAGATTTTGTGATTTAGTGATTAAGATTCTTGTCTCCTTATCCTTTTTCTGGAATTAGCATATCTCTAGGATATATCACCAAAAATAGACCTATCAGCTAATGAAGGATTTTACTCTCAGGACATTACAGTTTGTACATAAGAAAACAAAAAGTATCAGGCTTGTCATTTAAGTACATCATATGTAACATAATACCAAAGCATTTTCACATTTAAAGATTATTTGAAATCAAAAACAGCCATTTTTTGTATTCACTAAAGACAAAATCAATTTTGAAGTGATGACTGATATGAGTATAAAATGCACAACACTTGCTTTGTATCACTGGACTAGGAGGGGAACACCTAAGAATTTTTAATGATTACTAGATTGCTCTTCACAGTACTGATTACACTTTGTACTATATTGTGCAATTAGGTAGGTGTATAATTATTACACATTACCATCATTTTACTATTCTTATACATTCATTCTTTATTCTTTTAGATTCCTTAAAAAATCAATGACATTCCTTGAAGCTAAAATAGATTTCATTTACATTAATGAAGACTGTGATTAGTTCATGGGAAATAATTCTATGCAAGTTCCTGTGTTGAATTACTCTTTACAATTTTTTCACATGACTCTCTACTCTTTGTTTGATATCAGTATTTGTGGAGTGAAATGTAGTTCAAAAGAAGTAAGGTGTTCTTGCTTTCTTCTTTTCTGGCTCCTTTTACTTGCAGGATTAATCATATCAACTACTAAATTCGATTTATGAAAATCACATTTGGTCACTGAAGAACTATATATTCTCTTTTGTGGACTTCAAATCCTAATAGTGATGATATCTTACCATTAGCTATGAGAAATATAGCCATCATCCTAAATGAAATTAAAATATATTCTACTCCCAGTATATTTGTATTAATGGGGATATAAATTTGTAAGACCACTGCAAAGACATTTGCTGGCATCCAAAGTATTTGTCTTGCTTACCGTAATGCTGTGGAATTCATGTTCAGAGAGCCTTCAAAGATAAGTATATAAATGGCCCACGCATTCTTAGACTAGAGGGGGTTGTGCTGTTGTTCTATTTGCTTGTTTTTGTTTTTGAAGGAGTTAACTATCACTACCTCTAAAGTGTGAGGTGGGTTGAAAATACAAATACTTTAGAGAAGAAATATAAATATATAGACATATGTATAGGTAGAAATATGAGATACATTTTTATTTCTATAAATGTCTATATTTATGTAAAATGTATAAGTGTATATTAAAATGTCAAACTGTAATACTTTCAGTCCTAGAACATAAAAGTTTAGGTATGTCATATACCTTAGTTAGAAACAAAGATACTTCTTCTCAAAGTAACAAATTTATTGTAAAAATGCAATTTGGATTTCATGTTTATCATGAATGTTTCACAAATTGAGACATATAAAAATTATTTTTAATAGAGTGAGTGTTTTCTATTTTCTCAAGTAGACTCCCAGTATTTATTTCATAATCATATCCTCATAGTTATAGTTACCTTAATTAGAAAAAAAGACACTATTTTAACATTTTGCTATACACATAAATCACCATCTCATCTTTTCCATATGAGGTAAGTTGACTTGTGGGACAGTCTCATATAGATTCATGGAGATGTTGGTAACCAATATAATGAAAGCTTAAATAGGGGCGCCTGGGTGGCTCAGTCATTTAAGCGTCCGACTCTTGATTTCGGCTCAGGTCATGATCTTATGGTTATGGGATGGAGCCCCATTGCGCTTTGCATGAGGTGTGGAGCCTGCTTAAGATTCTCTCTCTTCCTCTCCTTCTGCCCCTCTCCCCAACTCATGCTCTCTCTCCTCTCTCTCTCTCTCTCTAAAAAAAAAAAAAAAGAAAAAGAAAAAGAAAACTTAAATATAGTTCAAAGGTTTTTTTTGAGTCTCACACCAGAAATTAATAAATCAGACAATATCAATTTTTATGAGAATGGCATAAAATAAAAAATCACAGAAGAAAGACAAATACTAGTCCAACAACCCATAGTGAAGCCAGGATCAGGATAAGAAGAATATTCTTCGAGTTACAGGTTTCATACTAAAGTTTCTCTGTTCATTTTCTTGATGTTTATTTAGAAATCACAGCCAGGGTTTTTTCATACACAATTTTTTTGTAAGTGGAAATCTGAATCTTCCAGGAAAGTTACATATTCTCTAAAATGATGCCCCACCATTAGTACTTCTATAAAGACGGATAAAGAAAGTGGCATTCTTTTACATTTTTTTTTTGTTAATTTATTTTTTTCTATCTTTTGAGAGAGACAGAGCACAAGTATGGGAGAGGCAGAGACAGAGGGTGGGGACCAGAGGATCCGAAGCAGGCTCTACACTGACAGCAGACAGCCCCATGTGGGGATCAAACTAAAAAACAGAGATCATGGCCTGAGCCCAAGTCAGATGCTGAACTGACTGAATCACTCAGGCGCCCTAAAAGTTCCATTCTGAAGACATAATGAATAACTATTTGGAGCCACAAGACTGTATCATTTGCTTCACAAAACTCAGGATAAATTATCTGCAAAACTATCATTATATAACTGACAGAATTTTGCTAGTATTTCTGTTCCTTTGGTTAAACGTCTTGTTTATGTGAGAACTCATCCACATGTGTGAGAAAAAAACTATACGATGCTACTTTGTCATACAATGCAGTGTATGAAAGGGTCTTTTTTGGAATACAAATTAAATGGTATTTTCTTCACAATTCAGTTAATTTCATAACATATTATATACAAAGTACCTACTACGTGAGAAACGCAAGACCCTGTGTTAGCCCCTACAAGGGATTGGAATATAACAAGATAAATGTGACATGAATCAACAAGATTTCAATCTCATAAAGAAAACACAACAAGTACATTAGTTACTCAATCATAATCTCCCCTAAAAAGTGTCATGGGAATGATTTAAACAAGGAGTAGACACACAGAGGACAGAGATCATTTCTTAATAGAGGAGACAGAGGGAAAAGACATTTGATCCCATGATCTCTATAGCAGTTACAATGTTTTCATTGTAACTACATATTCAGGAACACATTTAAAAAATTGTTACGAGCTTGAGGAGCCTGGGTAGCTCAGTAGGTTGGTTGGGTGTCCAACTTTGGCTCAGGTCATGACCTCGCGGTTCAAGAGTTCAAGCCCCACGTTGGGCTCTGCGCTTCCAGCTCAGAACCTGGAGCCTGATTCAGATTCTGTGTCTCCCTCTCTCTCTCCCCTCCCCTGTTCATACTCTGTCCCTCTCCCTCTTTCTCCCTCTCAAAAATTAAACATGAAAAAAAATGTTTTAATTGTTACAAGCTTAGTTTTGTAGTTTTTGGTCAATGGCATCATAGCTCATTGGCATTTGCTGGGATATCAAAAATTCCCGCATGCTCTCCCTCAGCAGTCCTGCACTTATTATCGTCCTCATTCCTACTCCTAGGCCTCTTTCATACCCCTGCCATGGCATGGTAGACTTGGGCCATCCCAGCCCTCTCTGCTTAGACACACTGAGCTGCCTCCTAGGATTCCCAGTAGGAAGTGGGAAAGTCCTTTTCCAACTTCTCTCTCTACTCTTTGGAGTCCTCTAAATTTTTCTACAGCTATTGTCACCCTTTCCTTTAGGGGACACTACCTTGAGGTGGAGAGATTTCATGGCAAAGATCCTCAGTAGTGTGCACAAATATATAGCATATTGAAAAATGGTTAAGATTTTGCTATGCTGAGATGACGGAATGAAGCACTCCCTACCTATTGCAAATAGATACGTTTGGAGGCCAGCCAGTATCAACAGCCACCTCAAAATGATGGGCTAGGGGTGGGGGGTAGAGGGATGTGTACTTTGTCCAGTGTGTCTGGGCGTAAGGACAAGTAACAGCAGATGACTCAGTCATTATCCCAACCATAGTGGAGTCATGAACAACACAACATGGTAGAACAGCCATTCCCTCATTCCTTCATCCATGAACCCAGTATATCTATCTTGTATCTTGTTTTTATTTTATATCCAAATACCTGTGTCTTTGAGGTCAAGCCTGATTCATCTCTGAATCCTCAGCACCTAGTTGAAATGATGGGGACATACAATGAATTAATGATATACATTGATGATATATAATGTTGCTTATATACTATTTAATTTTGTCCACCTCATCAACCAATTATTCCAGGAAGTTTTCACCATGATTTAAGTGCAGAACATGTAATAAACACTGACATCATTGATCTGGTGCCTTAAAAAAGTATAAAAACCTGATTATACTATTAAATCTTTGTGAATCAGTCACCAGTAGTATTTAAATATATAACACTTTTGCTAGAGTTAACAGTGAATAGGTTCTTGAAAGATTTATTATAATATAGTGTTTCTTTTTAAAAAAAATTTTTTTTAATGTTTATTCATTTTTGAGAGAGAGAAAAACAGAGCGCAGGCAGAGGAGATGCAGAGAGAAAGGGACACACAGAATCCAAAGCAGGCTCCAGGCTCTGAGCTGTCAGCACAGAGCCTAATACAGGGCTCGAACTCATGGACCATGAGATCAAGATCATGACCTGAGCTAAAGTCTGACACTTTACCGACTGAGCCACCTAGGTGCCCCATAATAGAGTGTTCCTTATACACGTATAGGAGCACCCAAGAATTGATTTTTAAAAAGAACCTACCATTGATGAGTTCATATACTCACCTATCATGATTTCCCACTATTTACAAGAAAATGTCTGAATTACTAGTGAAGCATTTAAAGATCACTGATACATAACATGACAACTCTCCCACTACTCTTGTACAAACATATTTTCTGACCAAATCAAAATACTTTATACATTGCACTTTCCATCCCTGTGGAATGGGCTCTCCTCTGTTCTCTCCTCCCTTTTACTGAAACTGAAATGAACCCTATTCTTCAAATACCCAGCATACAGCCCATCTCCATCAGGAAGATTTTGCTGATTATGCCTCTTGCAAACCCTAAAAAGCACTTGTTCTTATTAATGATTATTTGGTATTCAGTAAATTCATGTGTGTGTGTACATGTGTGCATGTGTGGTTTGTGTATTTAAATGCAAATATCTTCTCTCCCCAGTCAGGCTGCAAACTGCTATATGACAAAGTGTATTTTGCTAATTTTTAAACATCCATATCACCCAACAGGTCTTTTTTATTAAGTCATTGGTTATTATGATCATAGTTTTAAGTGTATCTTAGGAAAAATATCAGAAATCCAATGGATATTTTCTTCAATAGAGAATTCAAAAAACAAAAAATAAAAACAATTAAGTAATCACTCTGAACTTTATCTCAAGTCCCCTGTTTCTTCGTTCTGATCTCCCTAATTTATTTTTAACTTCTGAATTTGGTTTGGTGAATTTTTAGGAAATCATTATAAATACATCTGTGCAGAATCCTAAAATTACACATCTTGAGTTATAAGTTTCTGTAAAGTTTTGCATACTGGCCCTTTTGTCTATAAATCTTTCCTTCCATCCCTGTCCTTTAAGACTCAATTCAAAATGTTTCCTTTCTCAGAAACCAACTCTAAAGATATCTCCATACCATCTTACTGAAAAAAAGTCATCCCTACTCCTACTTCTATTTCACTGCTACATTTGCACATATCTCAATTCTTGAATATATAGCACACTTTCCTATAATTTTCACTTTACAGATTTAACTTCCTTTACTAGATTTTAAAATGTGTGATGTCAAGGATTATCTCTTTTTAATCTTTCTCTCTTTAACTTCTAGCACATTGCCCCTTTGTTTTGCAAGTGAATGAATCAGTGCATAAATCTTAAGTAAGGCAAGCACAAAATTATGTGTTTTTATTTGATATACAAAGAAATCAAGGCTATGATAAGAAAGTGAGCAGGTTAAAAAAATCAGTGACAAAATGGCAGTCAGGACCCTCACCTCTGGACACAGTCCAGCAAGTTACCACCATCCCCTACTCAGGGCTGTCTTCACAGCAAAGCAGTCACAGGAATGTAAAGGCAATTTCATGTAACTACCAGAAAGGAGTTATTCAGTAACAAGTGGTTTCCCAGGGTTAAAATCCATCCCATACACATGTAATTTTTCTTTATCCAATTTCAACAATAAAGATGATTGTGTTTACTGAATCCTTAACATATGCTAAGTTCTAAGCATTTACATCATTTCATACCTTTCCTTTAATTATCACAACATTTCATTTGTTACATATTTGTATGCCCATCTTATCCATGTGGAAAATGAAACATGTAAATTCAGTAACCTACTCAATCAAAACTGGGGTAAGTAAAAAAAATAAAATAAGTTATATTATACGTTCTTAAAATTAAGCCTAATGTTATTATTTAGATTGTCAACAGACTATTTTAAAAATTAGAGCTGTCAGGGCACCTGGGTGGCTCAGTCGACAAGGTGCCCGACTTCAGCTCAGGTCATGATCTCGCGGTCTGTGAGCTGGAGTCCCACGTCAGGCTCTGTGCTGACAGCTGGGAGTCTGGAGCCTGCTTCAGATTCTGTGTCTCCCTCTCTCTCTGCCTCTCCCCCACTCATGCTGTGTGTCTGTCCCTCTCAAAAATAAAATAAAACATTAAATTTTTTTTTTAATTTATGAAAATTAGAGCTGTCATGGCCTAATATTTCTTCTTTACATACCTAGTGCTCATTTGCACATTTAGCCAGAGAGCACTTTTAAATGACAAGGACAAAGAGTCTCTATTCTTAATTCCTTACCTTAAGCACATAAAACCTCTGAGCCTCTCTATCACTGAAATGGGAAAAATAAATTATGAGAAAAAAAAAGCAGACAGGAAGGATTTCATGAGCTTCAAAAGATCATACAAATGTAAATGGTATTCTTAGACCCGATTTTCACCGCACAGCTCTGTAGTAAGCAAGGGCTTCATTGTGCACATTGTACAGACAAGGAAAATAGATTCCATACAGCTAAGGAACCCTTTAGGGACACAGAATGCATCAAGGGAATGCAAGAGGTTGGATCCCAATGACCTGTGTCTCCTTCCAGCCCCTTCTATTGCACCAAGCCACCTTTCTAGTGGTTTTGCATATGAACGTGATTCAACCCTCATCTTTGAATTAGAAAGAAAGGCTGAAATGTTGTGATTTAACTTATTGATCTAAATTTTGGATGCATAACTGAGTAAAAATAAGAGACTGCACTATCAACTTGTGAATGTTGTTTATCCATTAAACAAAGGCACCCTAACTGCACCTGTGCAAGTCTTCACATGCCACCGTGATGATCAATTTCAGACCTCTCTACCAAGTGGGAATGGATTTGAAGCTTCATGTTAATTTAATCATTTCCTTCTCTACTGAGACTATCAACAAGGCCACTAGTTGGCATCCTTTTGATTTAGTATTTAAAATAGCTCTTGATAATAGCAAAAGATCCTCTCATCATTTTTACAGGGGTTTTGATGATTTCTGTTCCAACGCCAGTCATTTACACATTTTGTACCTACCACAGAGCAGCAAACCACCTGGACAGCCTGATTTGATAGATGGGAAAACATAAGTATATGCCTCTGACATATCCTTGGGCCGCTGTGTTTGGGTTTCTCTTCTGGAAAATAAAAACAAGGATATTACGTGCAATTAGATTAACCACATAAACATGCTTTTGTTTTTCACTCTCACACACGCAAATGTAACACTTTAAAATTTTTCACTTAACAAATCAATAAGAAACAAAAGAATATGTTTCCTAAATATGTTTGCTTTGTCACATTCCTTGAGAATCCTGGATTTCTATGTCCTTTTTGGTGTATCATGTGGTATGAGTTTTTCTTACTCTAATTAGGATTTAATTTCAATTGCTCAGTTTCTGTAGAGTTTGGGTTCCATCATACAATATTAATAAAAATTAAAGATGATAATAGCAGTGAGATGATAATGCATTCAATTTCCCTATCTACTGGTGAAGTAATCAAAACATTGCATCTCAGGGGCTGGAGGTGGGTCCTAGATTCCATTCTCTGCTCTTCACTAACTGCAGGGCCATTCTGGCCAAGTCTTAGGAATTCATTGGATCTAAGCTGTTCAGCTTTACATGAGAGGACAGGTTGACATCTTAGACCCCTTCCACTTTTAAATCTGCTCTGAGCCTAGGAAATATTTAAGGATGTACTATACAAATAAAAATGGTAGAGGATACAAAACTATTTCACTGTTTTCAGAGAGCTAATGATTAAAATAATGTAGAGTAAATGTAAGAAGCTAAGGATGGAGACGTTAGGAGTGAAAACTTTAAACCTTGTATTAAGCTGTTAGGGCTACCAAAACAAAATACCGCAGACTGGATGGCTCGAACAACAGAAATTTATTTGCTTACAGTTCCCGAGGCTAGCAGTGCAAGATCAGAGTGACTTCAGGGTTGGTTTCTAATGAGACCTCTCTTGTTGGCTTGTAGACAGCTGTCTTTCCGTTGTGTTTTCATATGGCCTTTCTTCTGTGTGCACAAAGAGAGTGAGCGAGCTCAGGTGTCTCCTCCTCTTCTTATAAGGACACCAGTCCTATGGGTTTAGGGCCTCCGCCTTATGAACCCATTTAACTTTAACTATTACCTCATGGAAGGCCTCATCTCCAAATACCATCACATTGAGGATTAGGGCTTCAACATTTGAATTTGGTGGAGGACTCTTAACTCAGCCATAATCGCTCTCTTTCAATTCTACCATATACAGCTGAATGACCAGGAACAACTTATTCAACCTCTGATTCTCATTTTCCTCATGGAGAAAATAATCATTCTTTCCTCAAAAAGACATTTTGAGAATTGAATAGAGTAAAAGACCGTAATGTGTGATGTTAACTACAAAATGCTAAAGGAAAAACCATTCAAAATGATTATAAAAATAAAATGATTAGTGCTGGAAAAATTAAGTGCATTTGGAATTGAAAACTGTTAGCATAATTTATGGACCAGAGTTGTCAAAAGAAAGGCATTGTGTCTAAAATAAGAAATAGAATCTTAGCGATGAGTATTGATATTTGAATCACAAAGGCCTGAATTTAAATCCCATTCTTGATTTATTTACCATGTGAATTTGGACAAGTTTTGAAACTTTTTTAAGCCACAGCTTTCTCACCTTTAAAATGAAAATAATATTGCTTCTATCAGGCTGTCATTGAAGTGATAATACTACAGCTTAATAAGTTATTAGTAAATTAACAAATATGATCATTTAAAAGACCTTAAAGGATATGCAAAAAAATGGAAAAGCTGTGTCAACAGGAATGGGCAAGTATGTTTAGGAAATGAAACAGACAGGGGGTATTAACAGAAACAAATGATACGTTTGAAAAGATGAGATGGAGTTAGGGTAATAGAGCTTCTTGCATAATAAACCACTGCAAAACCTCAGTGGCTTGAAACAATTACTTACTCTCACTGGGTTGGGTGAGTGTTGGCTGATCTGGAGTGGGCACAGGTAGGTAGCTCTGCTTCAAGCTGCAGATCTGGCAGGGTGGGGCTCTGCTCTGTGCTGGGCTCACATATGCTCCACATTTCTCATCTTCCCTGGATCAGCAGTCTAGGTGGACGATGTGCCTCTCATGGGAGTGGCAGAAACGCAATTAGGCAAACCCAGTAACCTAAGTGCGTTCCATGCTTCTATTTGCATTGTGTCTGCCATGATTCTATTGCCAAAGTAAGTCACATGTCCAAGTCAAACATCAAGGGGTCGCAAGTACTCTCTGCCCAGCATGAGGTCAAAACAAGTCTAGGGTGAGATCAGAGCAAAGTCAAGGAAGGAGGTGTGAATACTTCTGAACAAGAATCTAATATACCACGGTAACAAAAACAAGGTTTTATCTGGAAAGCAAATGGAAAAATTCTAGGTTTTTTTGAGCAGAAGAAATGTATGGCATCCATGTGTTTCAGAGAAAAATAATTTATAGGTCCACTACAGAGACTGAAAAAAGGGAATCAGGGAGACTGGTTAAAAGGTTAACACTGCAGCCATCTGGGAAGTGATAGTCTGAGCTAAATGGGGGTAACACGACAATCAAATTTCAAAGAAGGGACAGACACCAAAATCACATCAAAGTAAGAAACCATGAGACTTAAAACATTCTTCAGATATAGGAGAAGAAGTGAATGTCAGAAGAGTGGCAGAATAGCTAACAATTGCTGCACAAACAATGACCCCAACACTCTGTGACATGCAATAACAATATTTACAATCTGAGATCATTTTTGTAAGCTGGGAATTCTGGAACAATTTAGCTTGGTGGTGCTGGCTCAGGGTCTCTCATGTGCTTACGTCAGACAGATGTCAGAGAGGACTACCATCTAAAGGCTGACTACCATCTAAAAGCCGGAAGATCTCCTTCCAAGCTACACACAAGCAATCCACTTCCAAGATCCACACACACACACACACACACACACACACACACACACGGCTGGCACATTGTTGCTGGCTGTGACTAAAAGCCCTCAGTTGCCCTCCACATGGACTGTGGAGACTGTCCTTACAATATGCTTGCTTTTCCCTGCATGAGTGACCTAAGAGGGAGCAAAGTGGAAGCAGCCAAGTCATTTATGACCTAGCCTTAGAAGTTACACATGGCACTTCTGACACATTCTATTCATCAGAGGCAATTATTAAGTTCAGAACACACTCTTTTGAAGAGAAGAGTGTCAAAGGATTTTGGACATAGGATGATAAAAACACCACAGGAAAACAATCTATAGCATTTAGTTTTAGACTTACCAAGTCTGTGATATGTACAACCAATGGAAATATCAAACGGACAGTGTAGCTACTGAAACAGAAATCTGGGTCAAAATGATCATTTTTGGAGTTACCTACATAGTTACAGCAGGTGAAAATTCTTTTATCAAACAGATTTTTGGTTTTCTTCCTTTGAAGCTGAGAAGAAGTAGTAAGATAGGTAATAGGAGGTGACTCAGGAAATTGTTCAGAGCTCTGGACAAAGCAATTGAAATATTGGTAACACAGCACTACCTATGTTCAAGACAATTTTATGAAGTATAAATCATTCTTGAGACAACTACAAAAGAATATTCAGGAAAAATATTCCGTATTACATAGAAAAAGCGAATTAATGACAAAATCACAGGGCAAAACTACATGCATCATAGTTAAAGTGGTGTGGGTTTGAAAAAAGGATATTTTAGACTACACAATACAGTGTAGTTGTGTGTTAAATATATCACAAGTCAAACTGTAAAGAAGAAATCCTGCTCAGCCTGACATCTGCTATCCTAGCATTCACACTCACAAAATGTTTTCAAATATGAATTAGTGGGTAAAAGCAGTAGTACAAAAACATGTCTTTCTTTTTATCATTGCTTCTTTAGAGCTTTGCAATACACTAACTCGACTAGAGTATAAATATATAAGGTAAGACTTTCTGCTAAAATTTCCTTCAGGAAGACCAAAGGACTGTCAGACAAAAATAAAAAATAAGAAATTCTTTCTCTAAATGAAACTTCAGCAAAACTATGAACAGGCTCTGTTTGATTCCATTTCAAAGATTAGGACTGACAGCCATTAAGATGTCAGCCAGGTAGAAAATGACGTCACCTTATAAAATCCCCTCCACATCCATGGCCTGGCTTTCAAACAACTGTATGTTCTTAGGTTGGATTCTCAGTAGCTTTAAAACAAACAAACAAACAAACAAACAAACAAAAACACCTTTATTTAATATTTTCTCTCCAGGCAAAAGGGTTCTAAGTATTTTGCTTCAGGGTTTTGGTTCCCTTTGGTTCTTTAAACTGAAGGAACAGAGCACTGGCCCCAAATCCATAAACATGGAAGACAAGCTTTAGCTTCAAGGTTCTAAAGAAGCTGCCTTTCCACAAAGTGGCCTTGTGATGTCTGTCTGTCTGGGTTCTGTGCAGGTTCAATCGCTTCATTGAAAACATAATAAAACTATGGAGAATGGAACTTGGTGACCCTGTTTCACAGTTTTCCAAAGCACAAGAAAAGAATCGAGGGCATTGAAAAGTGAGTCCAAACTTTTATGGGTTTTCTTTCCCCCAGACCTCAGACAACAGCATTGTCATGAAGCAGCAGTATTCCTAAAAGGGGTCTGCGCATTGATATGCAAATGTGGTCTACAAACATCCCATTGGGCTGCAGAATCCCTGTGTCTAGCACTGTCACACAAATAGTTTTTGAATCTGAACAGTTTATTCAGGACCATAAATATGTGTTTCACCCTGTGAACAAATTCTGTTTGCTTACAGAGTTCGCAAGCAGTGAAATACAAGGTAGACTATAAAACAGCCCCGTTTGATAGGATGCGCCTGAGCAAAGATACTTTTAAATGGACCAGATTTTTATTTACTGCCCAAGATTGTCGTGCAAATGTATCATACCCCAGATGGTAAGGGTTTCTTTTTTTAAATATTATTTTACGGTAGGTGCTCTGTCTTGAAATAACTGGCTTTCTTTTAAAAATAGAAGTTGAAAAACAATTTGAGTTTGCATTGTTACCACATTTTTAGCAACATCATAAAAACCTTGCTGTCACGTCTTAATAGATCAGTGACAGTGGAAGGAAGAAAAATAATTTTAAAGACATTTTTAAGATGGTAAGATATGTAACAGGGGTAGAATTTACTCCCAGAAACAATATAAATTAACTTTGAAAACAGTTTGAAAAAACATTCCAACCACCAGAATTCTATCTAGCCCACAAAATTTGTACAGATTCTACCCACATTTCCCAATGCTACTTCTAGCCCCTCCTAAGCATCCCACTTCTTTCTGTAACCACTCCACCTCTAGGTAACTACTTACATGTAGCAGACCCACTGAATTCTCAAATTTTCCACACTACCATTGAACACACAGAGAATAGTGTAAGGCAGAGTACAGAAAAGTTCATTTTCTATGAGTTCCATCCTGATTCTTTAAAACACTGAACTCATGATTGTATGTCTATTTTCATAAGAAAGCAAAGCCGAAAAAAATCCACAGAGAATACTAAGATTCCAAGTAAAATATAAAGCATATATGCCTATATGGATGAGTCTGAGAGAGAACATAACATCAAAATAGAGAATGAGTTGCTTTAAAACACCTATCACCAGTAAATTCTTTTCCTGATGACTATGAAGTAACTAAAGACAACTAATGTCTGTAACCACATGTTGCACACTGATGACTATATCGACTCATCTATTTTGACTAAATTTTCAGTATATGGTTGTATGGTTCTTTGTCCTACACTGAGGTCCTCATTCTTGATCTTCCTTCTCTCTGTTCTTTACTTACTCAAGATGATGACACCAGACAGAAGTGGGAAATGTCTGAGTCACTGAGTCAGTCACAGAGTCAAGGTGAGGAAAAGAGTGATCTCTCAGAAATGTTAGGGAAGTCACCCTGAACTACACTTTTGAGAACAGAGAAATCTATTTCATTCTTTGAACACCATTCTTAAATTGTTGAATTTTAAAACTAACAAATTTGTATCATCTCCACTCATATTTTTTACTTTCTATTTCATTGAAAGCATGCTATATTAAAGGTCAATATAGAAGCAAATGAAATGTTTATGTGCTTCCCCCAATCATTAATTTGACCTAATTGAATAAAGAATAGTTATTATAATATATTAATACAATATGCTATCACATACTCATAGTATATTAGGGAATCATGTTTTATTTTATAAGAGTTGTTGATTTTAATCCACCTAATAAAACCCATTCAATTTGGACAATTGAATATCAGAAATGATGAGTCTGTTACAGTTAAAAGATATATAAAATTAGTATCTTAGTCTAGTTTCACATAATAAAAAAGAAAGGCAGTAGGGGATTTAAAAAATAAAATTACAACAAAATTACATAACATTTCAAGAAATTGTGAGTAAACATTTGTTCATTTCAGAGGTTAAAGAAAAGGAAAACTGTGGATCATCCCATTGGGAAAAGGAACGTAGCAATATTCAGGAAGGAGGATGTTTTAATTAGGAATCAAAGCTTTCAACGCCAAGAAGACTTCGAACATTAATTTTCTCGGGTTAAATTTTGGAAGTACCGGTGCGTCTTTGCTTTCCTTCTCTAGTTTTCACCAGTACCTAGTGTGCCCCTCCCTTTCATAGTTGTAAACAATTGGTGAGCTGCTGAAGTGTAACCAAAATAAGGGACAACTCACGAAAAGGAGAAATTAAATACTCTTCATTGCTTTTGTGATTATTTTCATAAATTTTGCAAACAAGATATAGCCAAAAGCATCTTAGAAAACGCCCTGACCTTGGTGGGGCCTTTTCTGCAGAAATAACCACCAGTTTCCATTTGTTTCTTTCTATCTAGTCTTTTTTCTCCAAGAGTAACTGCCATGAATTACAAGCTGAAAACTTGGAGAAACTTTTTCAAAAGATAAACACTTCCTCAACTATTTCATTTCGTATTTCACTGTATAGGTCTGAATATTTGTGTAACAGTCTCTTGGATTTTTTGACATCTGCTTAGTTTTAAATGCGTGCATAATCTGATACCATTGTTTTTCCTCAGCCGAGACTTTTCTTTGAGGCACTGGTGCCATCTGCTGGACACAAGTAAAATTAAAAACTTGTGACCATTGTCCCGAGTGTGAAAAGTCCAACCAGTGTGTAGTAACCCTTATTCCTTAAAATTTAACCTTTGTAAAAACACTGATTATTGTTGCCATTGTACCCATAAAAATAGTTTCAGCTCTGTGTTTCAATGGAACATACCAAGAAATAAAATGAAAAGCTGTTTTGGGATATTTGCCACAGCAAATATAGCTTAAAAGTACATTCAATATTAAATAGAACATGCACCAAGTATACTGGGAACACATGATGAAGAGGGCTCAGGAACCTGTCATCAAAATACCAATAGTCTCTTGGGCCACCTGGGTGGCTCAGTTGCTAGGCGTCCCACTTGGACTCAGGTCATGATCTCGCAGTTCTTGAGTTCGAACCCCACGTGGGGCTCTGTGCTGAAAGCTCAGAGCCTGGAGCCTGCTTTAGATTGTGTCTCCCTCTCTCTCTGTCCCTCCCCTGCTCATACTCTGTCTCTCTCTCTCAAAATAAATAAACATTAAAAATATACTAGTAGTCTCATGGGTTGATAGGTCAAAAGAAAGAATATAATGAAATAAATGCTGCAATAGAATAATTCCATCATTCAAACATGTAACAATTGATGTAAAAATATACTCACTCTTAGAATAACAAAGAGAATAATAGTTCTGGGATTTTAGATAATTGCCTACTTTTGCAGTTAAGAAAACTAAAACTGAAATATTAATATTTTATTCAAATCAGAACCCAGATCAACTCGTGCTCTTTCCATGGCTTCCCCTTTCCTCACAATGATTTCTTACTGAAAATATCCAAAAGAGGATGTAGTGTATGTAAATGTGCATGGGTGTGTGTGTGTGTGTGTGTGTGTGTGTGTGTGTGTTTATGTGTGTGATGGAATGTTACACAGCCATAAAAAGAAGGAAATCCTGCCATCTGCAACAATGTGGATAGAATTTGAGGGTATTATCCTAAGAGAAATAAGTCAGACAAAGAAAGACAAATAACAGATGACATCTTTTATATGTGAAATTTAAAAAACAAAAACCAGAGTTTATAGATACAAAGAAATTTCTAATTATAAAATTAAAATAAATAAGTTCTAGAATATAATACACAGTGTAGTGACTGGAGTTAATAATACTATAGTATATATTTGAAAGTTGCTAAAAGAGTAGATCTTAAAGGCTGTCATCCCAAGAAAAAAATTGTAACTATATAAGGTGATGGATGTCAACAAGACTTACTGTGGTGACCATTTCACAATATATACATATGTTAAATCATTATGTTGTACACCTGTCACTAACATAATGTTATATGTCAATTACATCTCGGTTAACAACAGTAATATCCAAAACATAAAAAGCAATGGAAAGAGTATTTCAAAATCTTCTCACATTTTTTAATCATACTGTTTTATTGTTGACTGGTTTAATGTACGTCCTTTTCCACTAGATTATAAGATTGCATACCAGAGCTCAGCAGAATGCCTGGCATATACACAATAGGTTGTGATAAATGAATGAATTCATTCATTCTAGACTTGTTTTCAGCCTCTTAGCCTAGTGAGAAGGGAAGTATTAAGCTGGCAGGTTGCTGAAGGAAAGAGATGGTTGATGCCTATCAGTGGAACGAATACAACTTTATAGGCTAACTTTATAGGCTAAAAACACGTTTAGAACTTGCTCTTATTTTTCTCAGGTATCCATTGAAATTCCTATGGATACTTTAGCTATATTTAAATTAATATCAAAGGATTAACACTGCCAAAAGACTTGATCAAACTAAAAGATATTCCATACTTTTCTCTCTTTAAAACAAATACATATTAATTTGGATAAGAAAGGACATTGAAAGGGCACCTGGGTGACTCAGTAGGTTAAGCATCTGACTCTTGATTTCCTCTCAGGTCATAATCTCATGGTCATGGTATTGAGCCCCACATCAGGCTCAGAGTGGAGTACAGGAGCCTACTTGGTATTCTCTCTCTCTCTCTCTCTCTCTCTCTCTCTCTCTCTCTCTCTGCCTCTCCCCCATGTGTTCTCTCTCTCTCTCCCTCTCTCTCTGCCTCTCCCCCATGTGTTCTCTCTCTCTCTTTCAAAATAAATAAATAAACTTTTAAAAAAGACATTGAAAACCAGGAATAGAGAAAAAAGCATTTTCCTCATCACAAAGGTAACTATTTCCTGTGGTAGGCACTATTGTAATTGCAAACCAGCATCGATTTATTTAATCCTCAAAACATCTCTAAGAAATAGATACTATTATTAATTCCATTTTAGAGAAGAGCACACTGAAGCATAAGTTTAATAACTTTCCCAGGATCCTAAAGTTAGGAAGGAAAGAAAATTTGTCTGCACACATAGACAGTGGGAAAGGGCTTAAGCTCTTACTCAATATGTTAATTTTTTTTGACGTATGCTACAAAGACTATCCAGAGGTATCTGAGACTCTTTTCAGGGAGTCTATGGAATCAAAACAATATTCACCATATCATTTGAGACTCTGACTATTATGATAAAACACAACTCTCCAAGTCCATCCTAGTTCAGGCTGAAGCTCAACTATACAAAAGTTATCAGTAGAATCGAGAAAAATAAGGTTGCAATAGTAGGTTGAATTAGATCATTGAAGGTTTTGAACACTAGGCTAAGGATGTATTTCTGCATGCTATGGAATATGGAATAGTACCAAATGGAGTTTGAAAGAAGTATATTAAGTAGATTGGAGATACAAAAACTGAATGTAGAGTAGAACTGAGAAGCAAAAGATAGCTAATTGAATGAAATAAAAATTATTACAAGAAAGTGATGAATGTCCTACAAAAAATATTACAGAAGCTTGGAAAAGAGATGAAAAGGCTAAGAAATTATTTTTAAATGTTTTAAGTATATAGAGAGTTATTATGTAGAAAAGATAACTCACTGTCATGCATGAGCCCCCTTGTGGAGAAATGGACTTAAATTTCAGTCCAATAATCTGATTAAATTATAAAGTGAATTATTGATCAATGGGGATGATTACATATTGGAATATACCATAAGCAGAAGGTCAACAACATCTCTCCCTGGAAAAATTGTACATGTTATGCTTCATATGATCAATGACTAGAGAAGGTGTCTATTGAGAGTCAGTAAAATGAAAAGTGTGCTGAATCACAGCTCAGAAGTCCTGGCCTAATTATGCCATCTGTTAAGCTCCTCATCAATAAGATAGATACATTCTAAGAGTCTTTGTTTTCATATCCCATATGTTTTTTATACGGACCATCTTATACATAAAGGCATATAGTAAGTATAAAATATAGCTCAACAATAGATGCTTATGTCGATGCTGCCAATGACAGTGACAACTCAACGCCCACCCTTTCCTATGCTTTTATGAAAATCTAGTATTTCTTCTTCTTCTACTCATATATTTTACTCCAGAGTCTGGGAAAATAGTGGTGAGTAAACAGACAAGACCTCAAACTAACAGAAACACAAGTTTTTAATAAAAATACTTAAGTTTACACTGGGAATCTATTTGTTCCCAGATCTATTTGCACTAACAAATATAAGTGAAAAGTTATATGGAGTCCATGTTAGATGATATTGTCTTGATTTGGGGGGATGATTTTGTAAAAAGTTTAACAAAAGAAGATAATTCCAAAATGGTAGAAGTTACAGAAGTTTGCAATTTGTTGATGGGTATGTTCCAAAAGGTACAGTATGTAGCCTGAATTTTAGCCAGCCAAAAATCACAAAAGAATTCATTAAAAATAAACAAAATCAAATAAAGTTGGTAATTTAATCAAGTTTTGTGGTTTATTTTCTTAAAATTGACTCAAATATGTTAAAAGATAATCTCCTTTGAGAGGATTTCCTAGATTTGCATTCTATCCTATAATGAAAAGAGGTAAGGACATTGTATACACAGACATAAACAAAAATGCTGTTTTTACATAAATACATATGCTGTATATACATATCTTTGAATGGAGGGATTTATTTAGGTGAAATATGTTATAGGATTTTGAAAAATGCCTTTAAAATTTTTCTTTCCCATAATGAAATACAGTAGAAAAAGGGTCATTTTACAAGAGTGTTTTATTGTTGCCATCTTTCATCATATTTGAAGAGAAACAAGTTAATCTTATGGCAATTCCAAGCTCTGATAAGCAGTACTATTTGGGTTCTCATGGCAGATTTAGCAATAAATAATAATACTGCCACTATTTGTCAGAACAAGCAGATCAACTGACAGTAAGATCAATAAAAAGCTATTAAAGCCTTTCCCCAAATACACACATTCACAGAGCTATTTCACAAAGGCATATAAACTTAAGTCATTTGAGATTGATACCCTAACAACCACTTAGCAAAATAGGAAGGAGAAACTAGGGACTTAAGTTGGTGACTTCGTGACCTCAGTGCAATGGCAGGTATATTTCATACTACAAATACCAAAAAGGAAATTCATTCATTTCCTACAGGTGTCAAAGACAGGAAGATAAAGTCACATATTTAACTCTCACTGTGATGTTAAAAATATCTTAATAACCACAGTCAATATTTTATACCAGCAGACATTGCAAAAATTATCTAAGCCTTGTTTGTGTTTGAGAAAGTATCTTCAGCTATACTTACTTGAAAGGTCTTCATGCTAAAAATAAAGCTAATTTTTCAAATCTCTAAAACCTCAAAGTTTTTCTTTGAAAAATCAGCATTTACTGAAATTATTTTCTTCTACACTTTCACCTCCTCAAACATGTTTCTATTATACATAAAGAATTAACATATCAAAATAAAATTTTCCAAACTGAGAATTTTAAAAGTTAAAATTGATTTCATTGAAGACAGAAAATACACAGTTTGAAAGTGATATTTGAAATCTTCAACAAAAACTTAGTCATTTCTGACCTTCATTGAAAAAATGAAATAAAATACACTGGAATATTCATTTAATAGGGAATTTACCATTTAATGACAGAAGAGAAACTGTCCAAAACAGATGAAACAATCAACCATAATTGTGAACAGCTGCACACCTTCAGAAAACAAGCAAAAATTCTTACAGAAAAAGCAAAAAGAAGTATTTGTTCTTATTAAAGCCAAATGATTTCCCATGAGGGATAAAGCTCATAATAATCGGTCAAAACTTTATTGGCCAAGAGAAAACTCAACGAATTAAGAAAAGAAAATGCATATGACAAGGGGAGAAAATTCAATAAAGCAGAGCTTAAATTTAATCTTTTAGATGAAAAGGGCTTCTTATGCCAAATATTTAAAGTGGCACATATGTCAAAGTTCTGAGAGGACCACCAAGTCATATGGATTATCAGATCACCAAGAAAGTGGGAGCATTAATCTGTGATGGCTGAGGGATAAAGTATCTAAATGTATCCTCTGTGGACCAAATGTCATCGCCATGTGATCAAAATCATGGAATGTTCCCTGCATCAAGTCACTATATGTTTCCAATAATTTCTCTACAAGAGAGATCTATAATTTATCCTGTTGAACTTAGAAGACTCTCTCTGGACCAGCAGACTTAAAAATTTACTATGCCTTCTTTTGTTAACACCATAGGATCATGCATTTTCAAAAATGGAATCCGGTAGAAAGGACACTAAAGATGACACCTGATTCAAGTTCAGCCTTTCTTCCTCTATTTCATCCTCCATTCAGATGTTGAAGGACAATTCCAGGGGACAGTTCATGCCAAGTAAGTATGAACATCCAGAAGAATACTCATCATTGAGAGATGCCCCTGGCTTAACACATCTTCCATTAACATAAAAAATGTCTCTACACTAAGCACTGAAATATTTCCTCTCTCCCACATCCTGGAAGCATCCAGCCCTCTACTGAGCCTACTTCTGAAGATCCTGAACTACAGCAAAATTCCTTTCTAACAAAACTTTTCTAAAGAAAATTTGCACTTTCTCTTTTAGCTTCATTTCTGTTGAGTGATTACACTACTACTCGAATGAAAGCTTGATAGAAGTATGATTCGGGTAATACTTTACTAATGTAGAACATTTAAGTGTGATTCCTGAGAGTAATTTGCTTCCATTTTAAATTTACTTTGTCTTTTTAAACCATCTTGAAATTTTCCCCTTTTCATTTTATTGCTGTTAGTTAAGTGAATATGCAATTGCTTATACTGAAGCTTGGTAGGATATAATTCTTTTTTAAAAAAATTAATGTTTATTTATTTTTGAGACAGAGAGAGAGCATGAACGGGGGCGTGGGGGGGGGGGTAAGGGGTCAGAGAGAGAGGGAGACACAAAATCTGAAGCAGACTCCAGGCTCCGAGCTGTCAGCACAGAGCCTAATGCAGGGCTCAAACTCATGAACAGTGAGATCATGACCTGAGCCAAAGTCAGAAGCTCAACCCACTGAGCCACCCAGGCGCCCAAGTAGGATATAATTCTTAAGACATTTTTTTACAAACATAGATTATTTAAATGTGACTTATGAATAAATTTTTTACATTTTATTCCTTGTAGACAGTGTAAATGTAGCTTTTTGTTTTTAGTTTTTAACAAGTCCCCCATAACATGAACTATAGCAAGAATTTTACACGAGTAATTCAGCAAATGGAGATATGTGAGACTCAAGGGTCATGTCTGTACTCCAAGGGCTGGGTTTACTGTAAGATAAAATATAGTAGCTTGATATCTACATGAGTAAATTTTAATTTATTTTTAAAAGTAAGTATTACTTGGTTTCTACCATTGTATCTAATTCTCTGTTATGTCCTGTGAATTATTATATATGGGTAGTTTATGTCCTTAGAGAGTTAACAATAAAAAGTAACCTCTTTAGGGATGCCTGGGTGACACAGTCCATTGAGTGTCTGTCTGGCTCTTGATTTCGGTTCAGGTCATGACCTCACAGTTCATGAGATGGAGCCTGCCGTGGAATTCTCTCTCCCTTTCTCTCTGCCCCTCCCCTTTTTGCATGCTCGCGCTCTCTCTCTCTCTCTCTCTCTCTCTCTCTCTCTCTAGCTCTAGCTCTCAAAATAAATAAATAACCATTTTTTTAAAAAGTAACCACTTCAGGGGCGCCTGGGTGGCGCAGTTGGTTGAGCGTCCGACTTCAGCCAGGTCACAATCTCGCGGTCCGTGAGTTCGAGCCCCGCATCAGGCTCTGGGCTAATGGCTCAGAGCCTGGAGCCTGTTTCCGATTCTGTGTCTCCCTCTCTCTCTGCCCTTCCCCCGTTCATGCTCTGTCTCTCTCTGTCCCAAAAATAAATAAACGTTGAAAAAAAAAATTTTTTTTAAAGTAACCACTTCAAATTTTCTAGTTAAAATTAAAGTTTAAACTTTTACATCACTATCTTTAAGATCATATATCCAGCTTCCACTTTTCTATACTGAATGGCATCATTTTTTTTTTTTTTCTGACTAAACATACCTTGTAGGCCAGGACCATCCGGTAGTACAGTATCTCTGAACACAGTAGACCTATAAACATTGTAAATAGATTGATAATATGGTACAACCTAACAAACATTTACACATTTATTTTGTGTAAGATTAGTGCTAAGTACTTACTGATAACTAATTTAATCTTTATAATATTTCTTCTGAAGTTGGTACTATTGCTACCCCTTTTTAATGTTTGTCTTTATTTTTGAGACAGAGAGAGACAGACCATGGGCAGGGGAGGGGCAGAGAGAGAGGGAGACACAGAACAGAAGCAGGCTCCAAGCTCTGAACTGTCAGCACAGAGCCTGACACGGGGCTCAAACTCGTCAACTGCGAGATCATGACCAGGGCCGAAGTCAGAAGCTCAACCGACTGAGCCACCCAGGCACCCCGCTACCCCTTTTTAAATATGGGAAACTGAGTCACGGCAAGGCTAAGTAACTTATCCAAGATACACAGCTCTCAGATGGCACTGCTGGAATTCAAACCCAAATGACCTGGGTCTTGAGCCCACTTCAAACCAGCTATGCTGCTTACATGAAGAGCAGTAGCATCCAGTAATTGAAGCTCGAATCAGCAACTGCTGTTGTGTCATCACCATTAAAATTCTAATACGTTCCAGTCTTGGGGCACCTGGGTGGCTCAGTCAGTTGAGCGTCTGACTTCAGCTCAGGTCACGATCTCGCGGTCCATGGGTTCAAGCCCCATGTCGGGCTCTGTGCTGACAGCTCAGAGCCTGGAGCCCGTTTCAGATTCTGTGTTTCCCTCTCTCTCTGCCCCTCCCCTGTTCATGCTCTGTCTCTCTCTGTCTCAAAAACAAATAAACGTTAAAAAAAATTTTTTTTTTAATTCTAATATGTTCCCAGTCTTAATTCTTTTGATCCACATAATTTCTTTGACTCTCTGAGGCTCTAATATTTGGCTAATTACTTACACATTTGACATAGAAACTTGTCAGGAATAGCAATCTGATATTTGAAAAATAATGAAATAAAATGTTCTATCTAGGGGCTCTTGAGTGGGCTCAGTCAGTTAAGCGACAGACTCTTGGTCTGTGTTCAGGTCATAATCTCAGTTTGTGAGATTGAGCCCTGAGTCAGACTCTGCACTGACAGTGAGGAGTCTGCTTGGGACTCTCTCCCTCCCTCTGCCCTTCCCCCGCTCATACACACATGCTCACTCACTCTCTCTGTCAAAATAAATAAATAAACCTTTAAAAATAAATTAATTAATTAATTTAAAAAATGTCCTATCTAATGTGGATGAGTTCATTTATATACTGTCCTTCGCTCTGAAAGTAATATCCCCTCTTCTGCCATGATCTTTAGAGGTATGATCAAATGGTTTGCCTTTCTAATAAAATCATTCCTCAGAAGTACTTTCTGACTTTCCAGAAATGAACTAAATGGGGTCTCTGAGAAAGAGAGAAATTATCCTGAAAGAAAAAGAATATACAACATTTTGCAACAATAGTGTATAGTAAATCTAAAGAGTCTTGGCACTTTCCCCACCATAAAATGCTAAGATTATCACTGAGAAATTACCAAATGCTTTTATCCCTCAAAGGGATAAGACCGTCCACCTGGAGGGGCCCTTGGGTGGCTCAGTCGGTTAAGTGTCCAACTTCAGCTCAGGTCATGATCTTGTGATCTGTGAGTTCAAGCCCCGCATTGGGCTCTGTGCTGACAGCTCAGAGCCTGGAGCCTGCTCTGGATTCTGTGTCTCTCTCTCTCTCTCTCTGCCCCTCCCCTGTTTGCACTCTGTCTTCTCTCTCTGTCTCTCAAGGATAATAAACATTAAAAAACAAAAACAAAAAACTGTCCACCTGGAACTGAGCAGAAGGCTCAGGCTTCTACAGAGACTTATTCAATATTCGTGACTGTAAGAAACCCAACCAGTGTCTGGGTCATGGTTCACAGGACGAAGGGCTCCTGCCTTTCCCCTTGGTGCTGAGGCTCCCACGTATCTCCAATATATGACAAATGACTTGTTAGTCCATAAGTTCACATAGCTTTAGCAACTGTTATATAATTCTGTCAGCACTTACAGTTAGATTTTAACCAAGGTGACCAGGAAGGCTCCAGGCTGGAGGTCAGACAGAGATCCTGTTTCTGGCTAGAATCCGGAAGAGAATAGAAATTTTCTCATCCGCTGTTCAAGTATCCAATGGGGCCAGAAGCTGAATCAATCATAGGTCTCTTTTGGAAATATAGTTGAATCAGCCCCTATTCCCAGGGGGAAAAAAAGGTTTATTAGCAAATAGCAATATAACATAGTGATTCCATTAAAGATTAAAAATAGTGTCCATAATTACTGTATGGAATGAAAAAGATATACATGTTGATTTTTGTTTAAAAGTAAGCCCAATTAAAACAAAGTCAGAAGTCAAAGAGTAAGAGGGTTTCACTACTATAATTACTAACCTTGAAGTTAGAATAAACACATTTAGTCAAGAAACTGAAAATACAATAAAATGTAGATGCTGAAGACATCTTCCAATGAGATAACTTAGAAGCTAGAAAACAAAACTTTTCTTTTTTCTTCCTGTTTATTAATCAGAAAAGACCTTTTAATATCACAAATGTGAGGGGAGGGAATAAAGCTGGGAGACACAAGAGGCTACCTTGTCAAATCATTTATGAGCCTTTAGACTAAAGATAAATCTTGACTGATATATAGACAGATAGATAGATGATCTATTCTAAGGGGAAGGGCAGAAGTGGCTAATAAATAATGAAACTTAAAACTTATGTCTAATAAATGCTTACTCTAGATCTGTGAGCTAGTAACTCTTATAGAATATATATATATATATATATATATATATACACACACACACACACATACATATATATGTATATATATACTATACATATATAAATTACATTATATACTATATATATTCTACATATATATGTGTGTGTATATATATATATAAATGTGTGTGTGTATATATATATATATAATATATATTATTATATTAGATCCATTCTCTGCCACTTACTAGTTATATGACATTTGCAAGACAGTTAAACCCTTTGGGAAATAACACAAGAGGGTAATACTTTAGAATGAAAAAAGATCTTTAACTCAAAAGATATTTTCAAATTCAATGTGGAAGATTGCCATAGCAGTGGTATGGATAAATTTTACAATGATGTCTAGAAAAGGCCCCTTCTTACTGAATTCCTAATTACGTTTGTATAAAATGAGATAATGTTTTATAAGTGAATGGTGATTTAACAAGGTTTTATTGCCTCAAACCCATTTGACCCACTGATAAAATTTCTAATATTTATGACATTGTGTAGAACATTCAAAGGCATTCCAATGGAAGTTCTCACATCATCCATCAGTTACTTTGAAAACAGGCAGAGTTCTTTATGGTGACATCTGGCTAGTCCCGTGATAACCTTTGATCTTTTTATCTGGGATGCATCCACTACAGCAATCACAGGTTTCCATGGCTTTCCAAGTTAACAGCTTAGTACATTCAGGAAAATCCAAATTTTGTATCTTTACAAGTGTGTTGTTAATGTTTTTATTATCTTGGAAAGGGAAGGGAGGTTCAACAATAGGGATAAATTGCATTCTCTTTAGTTAATGCTCACAAGACTTGTGGAAAGTTCATTTCACTCCTTTACCTATAAGATGGAAGGAAGTGTGGTAAAGTAAAAAGAAGCAGAAAATTTGAAATCAGGAGTGAGATGAAGGAACAATCATATATTGAGTATCTATGATGTGCCAGGCACAAGTTTTCTATAAATGTAAATACTGAGTATTCAATACTGTATATATAGTATGTAAAGATATGTCTGTGTGTCTATGTATATATATATAGTGTGTGTGTGTGTGTGTGTGTGTGTGTGTGTGTGTGTGTGTGATTTAACTCAATAACGATATTCCAATCTGTCTTCAAATCTCAACTTCATTGCTTACCAGGTGGACAGGGGCAAATTACGTAACTACTCTGACTTTAATTTCTTCTATTAAATGAATTATATTATAACATCTACTTCACAAGATGGCTGTGAGGATTAAATGGGATAAAGTGTGAAAAAGTATCTGACAAACTGCCTAGAACACAACAGGCACTCAATAAAATCATAATGTTTATTATGCAAATGATTAGCACTTAACATGGGCCTATCATTATTTTAAATATTTTATAAATACGAACTTTTAAAATCTTCATAACAATCCTTAGGTCACCCATTATTATTGTCTCTCCTTTACTGATAAAGAAACTGAAAACCTGAGATGTAAAAATGATTTGCTCAAGATCACACAGTTAATAGAGACAGAAATAAAATTAAAACCCAGGCAATTTCATTCTAGAGTTTCTGCATCTAACCAGTAAGCTCTACTATCAGGGTTGACTCTGAACTATCTGACAAAACTTTTATTTTAAAGGTTTCCTTTAGATATTTTAAAATAAAATAATATTAATCCAATTTTCAAAAATTATGTCAAGATGATTAGAAACTATATTGTCTAGTTATATAGATATACTTCAAATAGCCCATTGCTCAAGTAGAAGATAAACAATATACAGGAGGCCAATGATACACAATTAGGATAATTCAAGGAGGATTTAAATGAAAAACCTATTAACAAAAGAGTGAGCTGGCCATAGGGAAACCATAGAAGAGTACAATATCTCAGGTTAGAAACAGTGAGGCTGTGTAGATCAGAAAGTACAAAAGGAGGGAATTTTACTGGAACCCAGAAAAAGGATATTGTGTAGGGAAGCACCCAGTAGTAAAATTATTGGGTCAGAAGAGGCAGCCATCCCAAAGTGACTGGGCAGAGAGGGAAGCAGGGGAGCGGACACCCTGACCTTATACATCCTTCTTGAGGATCTCCCACCAGACCCCTCACTGGCAACTAGAAGTCAAAGAATCTTGTTGATATTGTCTCTACAAGTCAACCTCCTGGGTCAGGGAGCAGAAAGAAGGCCAGTTGAGGTATTTTTCTAGATTTCTAAAATATTAACATTTTAAGTATCAAAACAACATATTTTTGTATTATCTTATTACATATCTTCTTAAAATTTATAACAGTTTGTCTTCTAAAATAAAGTACATAGTGCACAAATACATTTTTGTACTAATTCTAAAATGGTAGCACCCTCAGGAATAACAAACTTGTATAACCATTGGCCTTACGCTAGTGTTCACAAAGCATACCCTCCCATTTCCTCAGAACACAAGTAACAAGCACATTTTCAGGTGCTACATGAGAAAGGTTTTTTGGGACAATATGGGATTAAACAAAGTTAAGCAGTTTTCTTAACTGAGCAATTTGCATGGCAGAAACCAGAGCTATTTGTGTGGCCGAAAAAAAGATCGGAAGATAATATGAAGTGCATACATAACTAACTAGATCACATGATCTTTATTCTTTCCTAGAAGTATCTTTGCAACTACGGTTGCAAGGAACATGCTTTGAGAAATAATTTTCTTCATACCACTTCCTCACCCTTTCACAGTGTTGCAAACATGAATTTATTTATTCCTTTAGTCAACAAAGATGTATCAGACACCTACCAGATATCAGATGCTATTCTGCATACTGGGTGTTCAGTGGTGCACAGGAGAGATGGGATCCCTTCCCTTATAGACATGCTCTGTTTCATTTTATCATGCTTTGTTTTTATCTCCTTTACTTTTTTGGTAGAGTCTCTGTTTTCCCCCCTCACTGCTACATATCACATGACTTTGTTTGTAACTGTGTGCTTGCTTCTGACAGTACTTTTGCCCCAACTCCTCTAAACTTGCTGTTTGTAATCGTTCATGTGTTTGGGAAGGCACATAGCCAAATATATAAGAATGAGGATATGAGGGGCTGACCTTCCATATAAAATATGAATATATATAGCTATTGAGACTTTTCTTAATTACCTCCTCATGTAATAACTAGTTGAAAGTCCTTCATCAAGTGAGACAGCATACTTCAAGTGGTTTAACACAGAATGCTTGCTTTCTACAGGGAGACCTTCCTGATAGTCTCAATCTTGGCCTTTCTTGCTATGTGACTCATGCCAGCTTCTGTTTCTTCCTCTATAGAATTGTAGAAATAACAGTGCCTGCCTGCTAGGGTTATTACAGAGATCAAATCAGGTAACATACTCATAGCTCACAGGAATATCTAAAGTCAACCATGATTTTTGCAGCACTGAAAGCCCTAATGGATCAAATAGAATAGTATATCTCTACAAGCACTGTGACATGTAGACCGTAAAGGGAGCCTTTCACATCAACAGAAATGGCACTGAAGATTAATAATAAGACATCGCTTGATGGCATAAAGCTTGCAGATAGTAGGTTAATATTTTGCTGCAAAGTAATGTTAAAATGAGTGCCCAAATCAATTTTAATCTCACTAAAATAAATAAAATAACTTGTTAAATAAAAAAAAATGGTTTCTAAACCTCCATAAGGATATTAATCCCACCAGAACCTTGATTTCAGACTTCTGGCCTACAGAATTGTGAGAGAATAAATTCTGTTGTTTAAACTACCCAATCTGTGGTACTTTGCTACAGCAATCTAAGACATACAGCTTCCTAAAATGCACAGCTGATGAAATTTCTGAAGAACAGTGTTTGTGGTCAAGTAGATGCAAAGGTCCACACTACTGCATACTTAGAGGACCAGGAAATACCATTTTAATCTTATGTGAGTGGTGAGAGAAATTCTTAGAAAATTCCCCTTCATCTTGGGGTTTTCTTTCCTCCCTGCACCTTCTGACATCTGCCTAATAGGCAGCAACATCCCCATGGCCTCCAGGAACATCGGGTCTTTTAAGAAGAAAAAGATTTCCAAATTGGGCTTTTACATTTTAAAAGGGAAGTCCCTGAGGTGAGGAGAGTATGGATTGTATACCAAAGTAGAGACCAGGGGCGCCTGGGTGGATCAGTAGGTTAAGTGTCAGACTCTTGATTTGGAGCAGGTCATGATCTCAGGGTTTGCAAGTTTAAGCCCCACATGAGGATCTGCGCTCCTGCCGGCATGGAGACTGCTTGGGATTCCCTCTCTCCCTCTCTCTACTCCTCTCCTGGTCAATTCTCTCCCTCTCCCTCCCCTCTCTCCCTCTCTGCCCTCCCCTGCTCGAGCCCTCTCTTTCTCTTTCTCAAAATAAATAAACTTAAAAAAAAAAAAAAAGACCAGAGAGAAAATAGAGGGAAAAGTAGACGTCCTGGTACCTCAATCTGGAGAGATGGATAGAAGAGATGTGGCCTTGCCTTTGAGGGCTTAGGAGCCCGGGGAAGGAAGCTGCAGGGAGAGGGGAGATGCCTTGTAGGGTGCCAGTAGAGTATCTGAGATGGCCAGCCAAGAGGCCAGCCGTGTGGGAACCAAGCCAATGCCCTAGACCATTCCTGGCATGCACAGCTCCTCATCCACAGAAGGGATCAGCCACAGAAGCCATCTGTGGACCATCCAGAAAAGGAAGTCAGCCTGTGCTATGTAACTTTGCAGGGTCCCATTTGAATTACTCCTGGGACCATAACCTCCCCGCTAATTGTCCAAAAAGAAGTGGTTCATAACAGCCCCCACATCCTACAGAGTGACAGTGTTGGTACCTAGACAGGTCGAAGGGTTGGGTGGACTTATGCATATATTACTCACCCTTGGTAAAGTCTCCAAATTTAGACAAATTGCTGCTGAAAGACAATTAGTTTCATTTTCTTAGATGAAAATGAATACTTTTTATTAAGATGATAATAAGAGAAACATTTTTATTAATACTGAATCATGTGCTAGAAGCTGATGTACTCCTACGGACAAATTTACAAAGTAGGGGTTTATCTGCCCCTTACACATGTGAAACTGCTGCTCATAAAAATCAAGAGTCTTTCCCAAGGTTAGGAAATCAGTTAACAGTCATAATGAAAACAGCCACATAGAGTTCTTACTCTATGCCAAGTAATTTCATGTGTTTTACCTTCTGTTACTTGCAACACACGCTGTTCTTAGAAGGTAGCATCAATATTATTATCATTCTCAATGGATACATGGTAAAACTGAAGTGGGAAAAATCAAATGACCTGAGGTCACCTATCTAATAAGTGATAGAACTGAGTACGAACCAAGGCTATTTGACATGGGGTCTGTGTTCTTAGTCACATTCTCTACACCATCATCTTGGTAAGGAAATCTTTGAATCATCAGAAAGCACATTTAGGTATTTTATGTATTACAGGAACATCTGAGATATATTTTATAATTAACCAGAGGTAAAACATTCTTTTCTGTCAAATCATCTTAGCTATCTGTAACACTAAGTCAACAAACAGATGCTCTAACAAAATATATCAATGTATAACAATGCTAGGAGTAGGTGGCCTTCAAATATTTTTGTGGATTGTGTTGACAGCATAAACTAAAACAACATAAAGTATCCAAATGTCTTCATATTTTTCAATGATATTATTAATTTGATTTTAGGTAATGGCTGTTCCCATAATTATCTACCAAATCTTTAAAATTTCCAGGAAAAACTTTTTTTTTTTACTACCCTTTCAAAACTTTAGCTAGTACCAAGGGTGTGGCGGGGAGTGGGGGGGGGGGGGGCACACACACACACATGTGCACTTGTATGTGATTTCTAGCCTAAATCTTTTTTTTTTTAATGTATTATTCCTGTTAGGTTGGTTTCGGTGAAAAATGGGGGTAAAGGCTGGTCGTTTTTCTCTTTATAAAAAATTCTCTACATACTTGAACACAGTTATTATTGTCTAGACCTCCCTTTGGGAGGCAAGCACATGTCTACAGATACATTGTAGTTCCTGCATTACTGAACTGGGAAGGCAGCAAGGGTCATGGTGGGAGATCTAGTTAAAAATCTATAGCCAAAAAAATAAGATGATAATAAAAGCATTTAATTTTGGTATTGGATTCTACTTCACTATGCTACAAAAATATAATAATCTATTAATTTTTTATCACTTGATGTATCTATCCATCTGTAAAAAGGGAATAAAATACTTGGCTCTATAATCTGTGTATGGTATTTTAAATACAAAGATAAGAGGGAATTTTTCTGGCACTCCAGTAAAAATGATTAACTTCAGAACCAGAGATATTTGACCACAGTGAGTTTTCTCTGTTCTAACAGGAACATCTTTTGTTTTGCTGTCCACCTCCCACTGGCAGCTGACCTCGCCTTCTTTTCCTACTCACTACTGTGATGGCCCCAATCCTTTTTCCCCCAGATAAGACTTATTCTTTGTGTCCCTGCCCCCTGATGGGTGGGCTCTGCTCCTCCCCTCTGAAGCTACCACCAACCTCTATACCACCCTAATTCTTCCCAGCCTGACTTCATTCACTAACCTCAATTCCTAGCACCTGCTCCTGCCCAGCACCTCTCTCACTGTTTAAAGTTAGTAGATACAAGAGCAAAAATCTCTGGCAGCCAAACAAACATAAGGAAGCCCATCCTGTAGTTAAAGAAGACACACACATATAGTTTATCAGATTAATATTTTATGCTACAGAACACATGTTAATGGGCAGCATGCTAATTAGCTATCAAAAGTTAACTGTTTATACATTATTCTTCCAAGATTTTGAACAATGAACCACAAGCACTGAACAAGCAAATGGGGTCTAGGGACATAAATGAGAAAACAAATTATTCCCACTGTTTATTGAGTTTCAAACAATGTGCTAGACACAATAGGTACTTTTGCATTCAATACCTTATTTAAGCTTTCCAGCAAAACTGTAAGCTACATATTTTTACGGTTCTTTTTCAGATGAAGAAATTGTGATTTAAAGAAAAGGAGAAACTTACCTGCGGCCACTAAGCTGGTAAATGACAGAGCTGGTAGTCGAACTCCATCTTTCAATACCCAAAGCTGTTCACTACCGTGCTGTAATCTCCAAAATATATCAGCCCATTTTTGGTGGTTGTAGGTCTTCAGATCTCTTCAGAGGCCTCAGGAAATCTTTAGAAATGTTCCTCAAAATGTGAGCCCTTACACAACACCATTCATGGATAGCATATAATTGGGACCACAGTGACATGTGCTTTTTTGTAGCTAAGTTTAGTGTAAGATGTACCAGTGGTAAGAAACAACCATATTTAAGAAAGCCTCAGTATAGTAAATACAATTCCAGAAGTATCTTTTCCTATAAGAAACAAATAGTAAAACAGCTTTATGGAAGATTTTCGTAGTAGAAATTGAAGTCTTTGGAAAATTTAAACTTTGTTTTTAAATTAAGCATATTATATAATGCACATACTTTATATTGAATGAAATAAATGTCAAAGGTAAGCATAATTATTTCCTAAGCTTCCAAAAAAAAAAAAAAACAAAAACAAAAAAAACAAAGGAAGAAAAGAAAAAGAAAAAATATTTTTAGCCTCCACACCAAATAAATCAAAGTTATGGAAGATTCCTAAAAATCTTTTTTTGAGGTCATGCCCTATTGATTTCATAACCAAACTATCATCACACTAATTTTCCACATCTGTATTTCTAAAAAGCCAAGACCCCAAATTCCTAGAAAATAATATTTTAAACCCTAGATATTTCTCTTAGAATGACAAAAGATAAGTGATAGCTTTCTTAGTTTTAGAATCTTCAGCATTTTACCTCTGATAAGTTTGGATATGGTCAAATATTACAAAGATCTTCATCCAAGACAGAAGAGTAAAAATTTCACTAAATACTGTCTCTAAATATAGATACCTTTTTACTGAGCCCTTGAAATCTATAGATATTCCCTTTTAGGAATCGATTTTTTGTGACCATGGAAATATTTTCTTCTATGAATCACTGAAAAGATGGTATCTGTTTTCCCTAGTTTATCAACTTTTTCTAACAACTTCAAGTTATCTTGAATATTCAAAATAATGCTGTACCTCTAATATTATTTTAGAACTGTACTATAATAATGATACTATAATATGTTAGAATGATAATGTCATTTCTCTGAATAAAATGAGGTCTTCTTATTTTTAAGAAAGATCCACATTATGAATTGTACATTTGTTTTAGTAAATATTATGCTTGATTGTGAAAAGAAATGAAGAGTTAACCTCAACTTGAGAATTTTCAAGATTCTTTGACAAGGTTTCTAAAAGTTGCAACTTGATGGAGATCACAAAATACACTTTAGAAATGTGAAAGAAAATGAATATAAATGGCACTTGTCTTTTGGCAACATAAAGCAAAAGATTGAAATTATAGATGATCAGGTGATCTCTTGGCTAACTCCAAATAAATATTCTATTTATTATTCAGTGAGTACTCACTCTATTGCTATATCTCACATTCATTTCTTCACCCCTTTTATTCTGGTATATCTCCTGAGTAGATAGCCCAGAGATTTTGAAGGAAGCCACAGAGATAATAGTGGCAATTACAGAGATTCTAAGTGAGTTTTACCAACAACATTCTGTCAGATGGAGTCCTTTCACCCTTTACTACAACTCAGTGAGAACTGGCTACTAGAGATGTTAAACAGCCTTAGGCAGTCTGACACTTAATGTCAACCAAAGACTGAGGATAGCCATTCCGACCATAAGACTGTGTTTTGCTCTTAGAAACAATGCTCTGTGTCTAGCTTGTCATTATTAAACTTTATGTAAAAAAAAAAGAAAAACATAAGAGTATATGCAAGCTTTTATAAAACAGCAGTGAAAGTCTATATCAATAGTTTTCTCTTAAAAATACTTCAGATTTATAAGTCGAGATCAAATTCATGGGGCTAAACAAATCAATATTGAAAAATCCTTTACTTTTTTTTCTTGTTTATTTATTTTTATTTTGGAAGTAGAGTTGACAGACAATGCTATATTAGTTTCAGGTGTACAACATGGTGATTCAACAAATCTATATATTGCCCAATGTTCACTATGGTAAGAATAATAACCATATGTTTCCATACATTATTACAATATTTTTTACTATATTTCCTAGGCTGTACTTTTCATCTCCATGGCTTATTTTATACCTGTTTGTACCTCTTAATCCCTTTCATCTATTTCACCTACTCCCACTTATCTCTCCTCTAGCGACCACCAGTTTTCTGTATTTGTCAGTTTTTTTGGTCTTATTTTTTAGATTCCACATATAAGTGAAATTATATGGTATTTGTCTTTCTCTATCTTGAATTTTTTCACTTAGAATAATATCCTCCAGCTCCATCAATATTGTCACAAATAGTAACATTTCATTTTTTTATAGATATATATCAAATTTTCCTTAAGCATTCACCTACTGGTAGATACTTAGGTCATTTTCATGTCTTGGCTATCACAGATAATGCTGCAATAAACATAGGCATGTATATATCTTTTTAAATAGTGTCTTCCTTTTCTTTGGGTAAATACCAAGTGGTAGAATTATTGAATTATAGGGTATTTCTATTTTTAGGGTTTTTTCAATTTTTTTTAGTGTTTATTTATTTTTGAGAGAGAGCGAGAGGGAGACACAGAATCTGAAGGAGGCTCCATGCCCTGAGCTGTCAGCACAGAGCCCAACGTGGGGCTCGAACCACAAGCCACAAGATCATGACCTGAGCCGAAGTCAGATGCTTAACTGACTGAGCCACCCAGGAGCCCCTATTTTTAGTTTTTTGAGGAACCTCCATACTGTTTTCCACAGTAACTGCACCAATTTAAACTCCCATCAACAATGCATGAGGGTTCCCTTTCCTCCACATCCTCACCAATATTTGTCATTTCTTATCTTTCTGCTTTTAGACATTCTGATAGGTGTAGGGTGATATCTCACTGTAGTTTTGATTTGCATTTCCCAGATAAGTGATGCTGAGCTTCTTTTCATGTTTCTGTGGGCCATCTGTATGTCTTCAAATATCTTCTTCCATTCAGTAGTTTGCTTTTTTGTTTTGTTGATGGTTTTCTTAGCTGTGCAAAAGCTTTTTATTTTGGTGTAGACCCAGTAGTTTATTTTTGCTTGTATTTCCCTTGCCTCAGGAGACATAACCATAAATCTGTTTCTAAGGCTGATATTCAAGGGATTACTGCCTATGTTTTCTTTTAGGGGTTTTCTGGTTTCAAGTGTCACATTTAGATCTTTACTCCATTTTGAGTTTACTGTTGTGTGGCATGTAAGAAATTGGTCCAGTTCCTCTCTTCTGCCATGTCACTTTCCAGTCTTCCCAACACCATTTATTGAAAAGACTGTCTTTTCCCCCATTGTATATTTGTGCCTGCTTTATCATAGATTAATTGAACATACAAGCATGGGTTTATTTCTGGGCTTATTCTGAAAAGCCCACATGATGAAAGCCTTTGTTGATATTCTTCTCTTAAAAATAGTTTAGATTTATAAATCAAGATCAAATTCATGGAACTAAATAAATCCATATTGAAAAATCTCTTAATTTTTTAAGTGCTATATTACCCTAGCCAGTTTTGCCACATAACAAATATTCCAAAATCTCAGTGGCTTCCTAAATAAACATTTATTTCTTGCTCATTTTACATGTCAATGACTAGGGTTAACTGTTGGTTCCGTTTGTCTCTGCTCCATGTGTGTCCCTATTCCTGCAGCCAGTCTAAAGAAGCAGCACTTTATGAAACAATTTCATATATACTTGCAGAAGAGAGAAACAAAAGGCCTGCCTAACTTAAGCAACACAGTTGCACTTAAAGCTTCAGTTTCTATGTGGCAAACATCATATTACATTGGACAAAGTAAGCGACATGGCCAACACCAAAGAACACGGGGGAAGGATGTACACTCCTCCCACAAGAGCAAGCAAGTCACACAGTAATGACAATGATATATAATCCTCTTTCTTGGAAGGAGGGAGTAATTGTGAATATGATCTATCTCAGTTCACCTTCTTGGTCAAGATACTCACTTTCTACACTTCGGCATACAAAAGTCACTCACACCTATAAGGAAGGCATCCTAAAAGCTTCAGCAAATCAAAACATCTGTCCTGAAGTTCATGATTCTTTTTTTTTTAAGTTTATTTATTTTGAGAGAGAGTGAGAGTGAGTGGGGGAATGGCAGAGAGAGAGGGAGAGAGAGAATCCCAAGCAGGCTTCATGCTGTCAGCACAGAGCCAGATGGGGTGCTTGATCCCACGACGCTGAGATGACGACCTGAGCTGATATCAAGAGTGGGACACTTGACTGACTGAGCCACTCCGGCGCCCTGTTGAAATTCATGATTCTATTTACACCAAGTTGAAATAGCTCCTCTTGATTTGGACACATATGAACTAAGTAGACAAATTATCTTCTCCACATGCACTCAGCATACAATGGTGGAAGAGAGGCAAGATAAACACATAAGCATTCCCATTTGAAGGATGGAAAAGTGGAGAACACACAGCCCTCGCTGGCCCATAAAAGCTCTGAAATCCCACTGGGCAAACAAAAGGGCATTGGGGATAGGGAAAACTATTTTAAGAAAGTCTTTGATTAGGAGTCTATAACCTGAGATTACCTCCTCAGAGAATTGTTTCCAGGGCAGCTGATGCCAACTTCTTCATTCCTTTTCCTTTACCCTACTGACCACATGTGAATAGAAATTTGGAAAATACGCCCTCCTTAGAGCTGAGCAGCGATTTTGGCCTACTTCCTGCCCAGAGAGAGCTGGGAGTCCACATGTCATTTTAAGCTATAAAAAAACCCACACATCTGCCATCTCAGGCTGGCAATAATTTTGGCATTAAAACTTTTTTCAACATTTTATCTAGATCTATATCTTTATTTTGTTTGTTCTATTGTATTCCATGTACTAATAGACACACTCATCTTTAAAAAAATAAAATCTGTTTCTCTAAACTTAAATATAGGTATTTGAGCTTATCACGCTTCATGAGATCACTCTTCGGTTTTCTTTTTTTTTTTTTTTTTTGAGCCATTTTGTCCAATTGAAAGGATTTACTGAGGGACACCTTAATCCAATCAGGTTTTGTGCACAAGCCAGTAATTTGGTCTTTGTCCCTAAACTGAGTCCTAATCTGCATCTTAATTGGCCTTGGTGGCTCACAGAATTTATCTTTTAACCAGTCAGAGATGAGAAACAGTTTGATTTTCTAACCCTTAGGTCCTGGACTTTCTCAGCTCTTTAGTTTCCTTTCATCTTTTATGTGAAACAAGTCACTTATGCTTGAGCTCATTCTCCTCCTTGCATTACTTTATCAAATGCAGCTTCTAACAACCAATTCACATTAGTAACATTTCAAATCCTCTTTACAGAAAGCTTTAAGTACATTATTATGTAAGTGTATGCCTTCCAAGTTATCTCAGGTAACAGTCTGACCAAATGTTTTGCTACTGCATAAAATGTGTCACCAATTTTTCAGCCTCCAGCAAGTTTCCCAACTGCTAGCTGTCTGGGCCCTAAAATCAATGCCACAAATTTTAAGTTTGCATTATGGTAACACTCCACCTCTAAGTATCAAATTCAACTTTGCTGTCTAACAGCTGTAAAAATCTCATAGGCCTTCAAAAATAAGCATTTCATTCTTGTAAATGTTTCATATAGGCAGCTAGTAGACAGATGTACCTACATTGGCTCTGTTTGGCTCAGCTGTATGGATCTTATTCATAGACACAGGCAGAGATTGAAACCCTTATGTGGTGCAGCATACCATTTGGGGGGCTGAGAAGAAAAGCAAGAGGCTGAGCCAATTCTTAGAATTTCCTTTAGGGTCACCTGGGTGGCTCAGTTGGTTAAGCATCCAACTTCAGCTCAGGTTATGATCTCATGGTTCATGGGTTCAAGCCCCGCATTGGGCTCTGTGCTGACAGCTCAGAGCCTGGAGGCTGTGTTGGATTCTGTGTCTCCCTCTCTCTCTGCCCCTCCCCTACTCACATTCTGTCTGTCTCAATCAAAAATAAATAAACATTATTAAAAAAATAAAAAGAATTTCCTTTAAAGCTTCTAACTGGATGTAACATAGTCATATCTGTTCATATCCCAGTGGCCAGAAAAAATTACACTGTTAAATCCAAAATCATACGGCAAAGGAGCGAACATATATACTCCTCACAACAAGAAGCAGGCAAGTCCCATGGCAATGAGCTGGGAGGAATAAACCACTTATAAGGAGCAGGCACCATGTACAATTGTAATACAGTAATACAACCTACCAAATGCATATTTAGCAACTTCTTCAGATGATTCCAATGATTTTTTTTTCTTTGATGCAAGCATCCTCGATAAAAACAGTTAAAAAAAACAAAAAAAAATACACGCATGCCACTTTCCCAGAAAAGCAAATTGTTTATGGAGCCTCTTAAATAGCCTATGTTTTCAAAAATGGTAGTGAGTTTTGTTTTAAGTTTCTATCATTAGTAGGCACTGTTGAGGAGGTTATTTCTCTGTGTAATAAAACCTCCTTTTTCGTTATCTCCATCAGGGCAGGTCAGCATAGCTGAGACTGTAATTACTCCTATTTGCAATGATCTCTGGCACACATCTGGAAGACTAGGGTCACCCAGCAGGAAATAGAAAGGAGTTCAGCGGTCATATCTTATCATTGCTGTTCATTCATGTCTTTGCAACTATTGCTGACATTATCAACATGGGCACTGCAGTAAGACATGCCAAGACCTCTGAGGCCAGCCAGTGGCTGGGATAAAACAGACATTCTAGAACTATCTGTTGAATGCTATTAAATTATCTAACATTACCAGAGTATGGGATCAAATCTTTAACTGGTCCCCACCATAATGCCAATCTGCTGGTTTGAGTATATAAGCAACATAGTTCTATCATGGCACTCATCCCCTTCAGTCCCAAACCATTGTCTAAAACTCTAATTAAATTTGATATTGTTTATTTTAAAAAGTAATTCACTTTAATATATAATTGATTTCACCTTTTTTTTTTTTTTTAGTTTATTTTGAGAGAGAAAGCACAAGTAGGGGAGGAGCAGAGAGAGGGAGAAAGCAGGCTCCACACTGTCAGCATGGAGCCAAAGGTGGGGCTCAAACCCATGAACTGTGAGATCATGATCTGAATAGAAGTCAGATGCTTAGCTGACTGAGCCACCCAGGCACCCCTCATTTCATCCTTTTAAAAGATGTTTTATTTTATTTTATTATTTTTTCATGTTTATTTATTTTTTAGAGAGAGAGAACACACGCGCGCACACGTGCGTGCAGGCAGGACAGGGGCAGAGAGAAAGGGAGACACGGAATCTGAAGCAGGCTCTGGATCTGAGCTGTCAGCACAGAGCCCGACGTGGGGCTCGAACCCACGAACTGTTGAGATCATGACCTAAGCCAAAGTCGGATGCCTAACCGACTGAGCTACCCAAGTGCCCCAAAAGATGTTTGATTTTAAAGGAAGAAATCTTTTTATTCAAATATGTTTTCCTGGTAAAGGAAATATTTTGGAGAGAGAGAGAGCTGCTTTTCCCTCCCCAGCTGCAGAATTCTGTCCCATCAACTTGTTCACAGTACAGGATGTTTGTTTCTGTTTCGACAATGTACATGAAGTTCTTCTTTGTAGAGCATTCTCCTCCACACACCACACTTCCTCAAGTAGTTAATTCCTAGTTATTTTAGAAAGCAAAGCCAAGAGAAGATTTTCATTATCGCTGGATCAGTTTATGACCATCTGATGTAAACTTTGACAGAAACATGTACTTCTTTTCATAACCCTGAACATACTTGAAAATTTTAAATTATCTCTGTAATTGGTTAGTGATTGATTATCTCTCCAAGTAGAGTTTTAGCTCCGTAAGAGTAGAGTCCATACATAACTTCTTCACAACTGTATGCCCAATGGTTATTCTACCTGTTACACATTACATGTATCACAAATATTTGATGAATGTATGACTATATGAAGAAATAAATGGGGATTTGGGACTCTTGTTACATAATTCCTCTATTTTTTTTTATTACCACGTATGCAAATTGGTTTATTTATTTTTTTTAATGTTTATTTATTTTATTTTATTTTTTTAATATATGAAATTTATTGTCAAATTGGTTTCCATACAACACCCAGTGCTCATCCCAAAAGGTGCCCTTCTCAGTACCCATCACCCACCCTCCCCTCCCTCCCACCCCCCATCAACCCTCAGTTTGTTCTCAGTTTTTAACAGTCTCTTATGCTTTGGCTCTCTCCCACTCTAACCTCTTTTTTTCTTTTTTTCCTTCCCCTCCCCCATGGGTTTCTGTTAAGTTTCTCAGGATCCACATAAGAGTGAAAACATATGGTATCTGTCTTTCTCTGTATGGCTTATTTCACTTAGCATCACACTCTCCAGTTCCATCCACGTTGCTACAAAAGGCCATATTTCATTTTTTCTCATTGCCACGTAGTATTCCATTGTGTATATAAACCACAATTTCTTTATCCATTCATCAGTTGATGGACATTTAGGCTCTTTCCATAATTTGGCTATTGTTGAGAGTGCTGCTATAAACATTGGGGTACAAGTGCCCCTATGCATCAGTACTCCTGTATCCCTTGGATAAATTCCTAGCAGTGCTATTGCTGGGTCATAGGGTAGGTCTATTTTTAATTTTCTGAGGAACCTCCACACTGCTTTCCAGAGCGGCTGCACCAATTTGCATTCCCACCAACAGTGCAAGAGGGTTCTCGTTTCTCCACATCCTCTCCAGCATCTATAGTCTCCTGATTTGTTCATTTTGGCCACGCTGACTGGCGTGAGGTGATATCTGAGTGTGGTTTTGATTTGTATTTCCCTGATGAGGAGCAACGTTGAGCATCTTTTCATGTGCCTGTTGGCCATCTGGATGTCTTCTTTAGAGAAGTGTCTATTCATGTTTTCTGCCCATTTCTTCACTGGGTTATTTGTTTTTCGGGTGTAGAGTTTGGTGAGCTCTTTATAGATTTTGGATACTAGCCCTTTATCCAATATGTCATTTGCAAATATCTTTTCCCATTCAGTTGGTTGCCTTTTAGTTTTGTTGGTTGTTTCCTTTGCTATGCAGAAGCTTTTTATCTTCATAAGGTCCCAGTAATTCACTTTTGCTTTTAATTCCCTTGCCTTTGGGGATGTGTCGAGTAAGAGATTGCTACGGCTGAGGTCAGAGAGGTCTTTTCCTGCTTTCTCCTCTAAGGTTTTGATGGTTTCCTGTCTCACATTCAGGTCCTTTATCCATTTTGAGTTTATTTTTGTGAATGGTGTGAGAAAGTGGTCTAGTTTCAACCTGCTGCATGTTGCTGTCCAGTTCTCCCAGCACCATTTGTTAAAGAGACTGTCTTTTTTCCATTGGATGTTCTTTCCTGCTTTGTCAAAGATGAGTTGGCCATACATTTGTGGGTCTAGTTCTGGGGTTTCTATTCTATTCCATTGGTCTATGTGTCTGTTTTTGTGCCACATAATTCCTCTATTTAAAGAGAGCAGCAACTTTCTATATAGTGTCCTGAAGTGAAGCTCCAAAGAGCTTTCTTACTTCCCTTCTGAATGTGGTGGTCTCTTCCTGTCAGTCTACTTTCTTTAAATACCCTTTATTTTCTGAACTGTTAGCACTTCATGACTGCCCATGACCAAATACATCCTTAGAAATTCCTCCAGTTACATGACTTTAAGTTACATTGTGTGTTTGTGCATCTGGGTGAGTTTGCACGCACATGTGTGCGTGTGTGTATGTGTGTGTGTGATTTAGGAACTATGTCTTGCTTAATCAGGACATGATAATGTTAACAGAAACAAATAAATACAAGGGTAATTGTGTTTTTTTAAGGTTTGCAATCTGGGAGGTATTGAAAATGATGTCATTCCCTAATGACCTCATTCATGATGGAATTGTGAAGTGGGTTATGACAATGAAAGCATTACTGGGAGAGTTTCCAAATCCATCTGGCAAGCACAGAACATATATTTTTGAAAACGATTGCTCAGTTTCTAAATGTAATATGCTAGGATTCAATGTCAAATGAGTGGGAAAGTAAACATAAAAGACAGCAAACATAAATCATTAATATGGACCAAAAGCAAGAGAATATTTTATATTTTGTAACTTGGTTATCAAGGCTTTCATATATGAATATCATGAACACACATTTACATGGCACTTCTGAATTATGCTTCAGGAACTCGAATTATTCTACTCTGTCTAATAACTTTTTAACAGATTTTTTCCCCCAGGAAATGTATTTTTTAAATCAGGTTCTGTAAGTATAAATTATATATAGTAAAATTCACCAATTTTAAATGTTTAATTCAATGACTTATAGTTTTGACATATTTTTTATTCCAACTAAAATTTCAAATTTCATGGAAAAGAAAAATGTATATTATACAACGTCATTCTATTTAAAATTATTTAAGATGTGTGTATACATTTTTATTTCACCTTACTCTGAACATAAATGTTATATTTTCAAATAAAACTAAGAGTGTTAAGTCTCTCATATCAAAAATTCACTTTTTAAAGTGAATTTTCAAAACCACATAGGTCTTTTCCCTATTAAGAGGTTTCCCTATTACCTCAGAGAAATAGTCAAAAGATAAGATACATGGAGGAGGTAGGAAAGCAAAAAAAAAAAAAAAAATTGTTTTTCATTAAAAAAATAAAATGTAGCTTCTGTATTTAATTTCTAAATACTGAATGTGATATTATTCATTATTCATCATGAAATCATTAGTTTTCATATCATCTTGAAAATCAATTGTACATACTAACTCCAAGTCACCTAGGACATCTTCAACCGATTTATCAGACTTGACCCCTTACCCACTAGCTTGCTCAGGCACGGGTCAGACCTGACCTAGCCTGCCATGCCCAGCAAACAACCAACACTCAAAGGGTCTTTCCAAAGCCCTTCTCCACTGACTATGAAGGGGCAAACACCTCCATCCTGCCCACCATATGTTAGGAGAGTTACAGCACCCAAATACTCCCTGCTCAAAATCTTCCTCTTAATCTTTAATTCTCATAAACCTTTTATCTCAGTGCCTCAGCCAAAATTTCAATTGAATTTTAGTTGTTTTGCATACTGCTACAGCTGAGCATCTTACTAAAGACTTGACTAATACCTCCTAAGGACTCAACCAAACCTTTTTTTCCCACTGCTGTACAAGAAATCTTACCTGACTATTCTTGAGAAGTTCAGGGTAAATTATTAATGGTGGTTAACTCTAGGAGGTGGGAATGGAGAGGATCAGAGAATCTTCACTTCTTTACTATAAAGTAATATACATATTTTTGTATTTTTTAAATTTGCCTCCAGAAGCACATCTTACTTCTCTAGTATAAAACATGTTGGAGACTTGAAAGACAAGTAAAACATAATAAATGTTTTACATAATAAAATGTTTACAAATAAGGGGTACCTGGGTGGCTCAGTCAGTTAAGCATCTGACTCTTGATTCAGCTCAGGTCATGATCTCATGGTTTGTGTGTTCCAGCCCTGCATCAGGTTCTGTGCTGACAGCATGGAACCTGCTTGGGATTCTCTCTCTCTTCCTCTCTCTCTCTCTGCCACTACCCTGCTCATTCTCTCTCTCTCTCTCTCTCTCTCTCTCTCTCTCTCTCTCTCTCTCTCTCAAAATAAATAAACTTTAAAAAAAGTTTGCAAATAAAACAATAAAGGAGAAAGTAAAATTTTTCTTTCAAGTAAAGCATGGATAGGGATAGAAGAAATAAAAGGGATAACTTTTGCTAATAAAAAGGTGGAATTTTTGTATTTTGAGAGTCATTTTGATGTGGCTTCACCAAAACTACCTGATGAAATGTTTCTCAGTCAAAATAACTGCATCAATATGAATGTTAAAAGTGGTTACATCAGAGTGGTCTGCTTCCCTCACTGCAGAAGCATCTCCCATGAACAAAAGTCATTGGTAAGGCAGCACACCCTCGGACAAGTTTCTCAGAGCCATCCTCGCCTACTTTTAGCCTGCTTCTCTTAATACACGTGGATGCCCACTCAGTTTTCTGATGCAGATTTCACTTATCTCCCTGGGATTTGTTCTTGTCTGGTACCTGGCTCCTCTATCTGATAACAAATTTTGCTTGACCCTGGAACAAAAAATCCAGAATGTTGCTTCTATATGTAAGTGCCTCTTATTGTTCTTATTGGTCATTCCAAAGAGTCTCTTGAATCTTGAAATGTGAGCCTCCCTACCTACTTCTTTTATTGTCCATACATGGCCCCAGACTCCTTTTCTAAAACTGTTATATCAGTCTTCATCCCAGCTTTTTTCTACCTAAGCAAGGGCACCTAGATGCTATGCATATTCCAGTGTCTTCTTCATAATGTTAACAGGGACATTGTATGATGTGGTCACCAGGCATTGAAATCATATTGCCCATCATTGTTGTCTCCTGAAGATTTACTGCCGTTACACAGATATTGTCATGGCCCTGGCCACCAGTGAAGACATTTCAGGTTAGGTGTCAAATATAAAGTGAGTCCCACTGAAAAGGACTTTAAAATATCCCTCCCACCACCATGACTCAGATACATATTTAGCCTGACAGAGACCCACAACCTTCAGAGACAGTAAGCTACTGTGCTCAAGTGAAAGACCAAAACCTCTCCTACCTAAACCATTCCAGAATTACACATAAAAAGAACAACCAGATTTACAAAGGATATTAGAAGAAAACAGCACCTTGCTAGAAACCGTTGATGAGATTCAGGGCTTAAAGCGTGTGCTTTCTTAAGCAAAGCAGGTCAAATGTATACAAAAAGATAACTGGTAGTGCTTGATAACTTGAGACTTTATTGAGAATGTCTGAACCCATGCTCTGAGAACTCCCCTTAGGTAACTACATAAATGTATATACCAACTCTGCTATCTTAGCCAGAGTGCCGGAAACTAGAAATAACCCACCTCCTATTACATTTCATGAAGAATTAAGATTTTTTTAGGGGTGCCTAAGTGGCTCAGTTGGTTGAATGTCAGACTTTGGTCCAGGTCATGATTTCAAGGTTCTGAGTTCCAGCCCCACATTGGCTTGTTGCCAATGTCAGCCTATCAGCACAGAGCCCCCTTTAGGACCTTGTTCCCTGCCCTCCCTCCCCACCCACCCTCCCCTGCTTACACACTGTCAAAAATAAATAAAACATATAAAAAAAAGTATTAAGATTCTTTTAGAGAAAACAATCAAGTGGGCAGGAAAACAAGTTTCATTTGATATGGCAGTCACAAGTTGTTTTTTTACACTGTGATGTGAAAAGATAGATTTGGTGAGTCTTCAGTTCAATTAGATTAGAATTTTCATCTCACCTACACTTATTTCAATGTAATTGCTACCAAAGGCAGTTAGTACAGATACAAGTATGCACGCCACCCATCAGACTTCTCCTTGAGTGCCCAAAGTACCTTATTTCTCCAAAAGAACTGAAGAATTAAAAAAAATTCATCTTCATCCCAGTGTAGGAGTGAGGGGAGACAAATAAAACTAAAGATCTTTATGGAGCTCAGTTAATAGAAACCATCCAGCAGAATCCTGAATATGCTCCTTATTTCACAGGCATTTAAGGTATATCCAAAATGTTCAACCTGGCATCTTAAGAAATCCTACTGCTTCCACGCTCTGGAAAATATCAGAGCCAGGACTCTTCACCTCCATCCCTGGCAATTCCTTCAGCCTGCCATGCCAGAGGAACAGAGACACGGTTGACTGGCCTAGTAGCATGACAGTTTATCTCAAGGCTATCAGACATTTTCATGTAATAAAAATGCCAAACAATTTAGGAGCATCTGCTTTGGTATCAACTCTTAGATCTTTATTGAATCACACTAAATATATAAATAAAAGTATAAATATTTAACACACATAATTACTATAATCTCCAGGGATATTTGGCTAGTCGATTTAATTTCCTACCTTTACAGCCTACTCTGTTTATTTGAAAATGTTCTGGATTCATAGCGGGACACACACAAACCCCAGGAACATGTACTTGTTTGGTGTGAGTTGGGGTGTTTGATTTCCCCTCTGAAAGATCCACAAGCAGCATGAGGAAATAAACGTAGGCTTGCGGAGACCCACTGGGGAGTTTTTTTCTGTCTGGTCAGTCATTTCTCTTGTTGGCATATGGCACTACATGTGTGAATTTATTGCTTTGTTGTTGTTGTTTTTTTCTTTTCTCTGGATATCCTCATTACATGAGAAAATGTAATAAAAACCTTTGTTTTCCTGAGAATAGTCCTATCCTTCACTTTCAACAGCACCTGAGGGCTCTTCAAACATTCTAAAGGAAAACTTACAGCCCGACAGATTTCTGAGCTCACACATCCCCACAACACATAGTGGCCACAGAAGACAAATATTTCTTGGTATGAATTACATCCAACAATTCATTTACAACAGCATGCCTAATGAGGCAAAACAGTCAACACGGACAAAGAAAACCCCATGCCACAAGGTGCCAGAAACATGGTTCTACATAAGTAATTCTTCTTTACAATCCACTGACAATATGTTTGTAATCTCCTCAATCACCACACAAACAAAACTGAAACATTAAATTCTAGAAATTGCATAAAAATGAAAAATTATATTATAATTTAACAGGAATTGATAACCAAAAGGAGGAGCTAAAAAGAATGTTCCATATTCAATTATTTTTTCAGTTAGCAAGAATTGAAAATAGCCTATATAATGACTGGATATTTAAAAAGACTCTCTTTGAAATGATTATCAGTCAATTCTTTCGTGATTTGAACTACAGGTTAAATCCATACAGAAAGACTGAAGATGAAATAGCGTGTACAGTTTACGTAGTTTAAACATCTGTAACACTACACAAAGGAAAAGGAGAATAAGAAAAAAGTAGCAAGACTAAAGAAGTACTAATAGAAATGAGGCAAAATATTTCACTGTAGTTGACTAAGCTTTTTGGTTTGGGGTTTCAGGCTTTTTAAGGCTAATCTTCAGTAGCAGTCTAAAACATCTGTGTATCACCATTTTCCCAACTCAAAGGGAATCATAAACAAATTGACTGCAACAGTACATTGGGTTGGGCTACCATAAAAAAATACCATACACTGGGTGACTTAACAGAAATTTATTTTCTCACGTTTCTGAAGGCTCTGAAGTCCAAAATCACGATGTAGGCCGATTGGGTTCCTGGTGAGAGATGTCTTCCTGGCTTGCAGATGCTGACTTCTCACTGTCCTCACACAGTAGAGAGAGGGGAGGCAAGCTCTCAGGTGTTTCTTCTTATATGGGTACCAATCCCATCATGAAGGCTTCACCCTCATGAACTCATCTAAACCTAATTACTTCCCAAATGCCCTATCTTCAAATAGCATCATATCAGGGGTTATGACTTCAACATATGAACCGGGGTGAAAGGGGGACACAATTCAGTCTATATCAAGCAGCAACAGTTGCTCTCTTCCCACCACACACACACACACACACACACACACACACACTACAGGCACAGCTCCAGGAAAAACGACTAGAGTTTATCTTTCCTACCATCACCATCACCCCGCAAGGTGTGTAGGCCCTTATCTTCCTTCTCCTGTCTTTACACGGGTCTTAGGCTGCTGCAACAGTATAAGTTAAGGGGGTTTGTGGAAGATCTTGAGGCACAGATGGGCAACACTCCATCTGGTCAGTCATCAAAAAAGTTCTAAAGATCACGGAGTGAAAAATATATTCACGGGACATAGATTGGAAAAACAGCCAGTCTACTTAGTCCCTGGGCACAAGAAATGGACAGTATTTGGAGGCAAGAGTACAACATAAGGAAATAATCAGAAACACAGGCAAAGAATTATGTACCAGGATGTTCATAGAAGCATTATTTAAAGTTGCAGAACAGGAAAAAAAAAATTGGACTCAAACCAAATAGCTCAAAATAGGGGATGGTTAAATAAGATGGACTATTAAACAGATATTAAATATTATGTTTTCAAGATATATTTAATTAAATGGAAAAACACATATGATATACCGTAAAGTTAAAAAACATGCACAGCTATATACATAGTATGTTTTAAATCAGTGTCAAAAGTGCTATATTCAAAATAAGCTGAGACTTGTGAAAAATACTTAGGACAATATAAGGTATCCATCATGTTTTAGGCAATGAGAAAAGAAAAGGCAGGAAAAGAAGAGCCCTACTTCTTGAGGAAGAGAGCAATTGGCTAACAGACAATAGATTTTTTTTCCTCCAGCAAAGGAAACGAGCTACAAGTTCTAAAAATAGAATATACAGTAAAAACATAAATTTCAACCCAAAGTGGTAAGAAAGGCTAGTCCATAGGCTAGATAAGGGGAAAAATCATATCCATTTTTGTGTACCATCACATCTATAACACCTGGTACATTGGCACATAGTAGAATCTCAGTTAAAATTGTGACAAACAAATATAGAAGTGAATACACACTAAGAAATACCCAAAATTGTGGTTATCAGTAGCTGGGGTTTGGGGGAAACACAAAGGTTTTAGTTAAAGGCTGTAAACTTTTCTTACAAGATTAACAAGTTCTGGGACTCTAATGTAGAACATGATGATTACAGCTAATAATACTTTGTATTATTTATATATATTTATATTTATTTATTATAGTTAATTATATATTTTAAAGTTGATGAAAGAGTAGATCTTAAGTGTTCCCACTACAAAAAAGAAATAGTAACTATGTCACAGGACAGAGGTGTTGGCCAATACTATGGTGATAATCATTTTGCAATATATAAGTGTATTAAATCAACACCCTATATACCTTAAACTTACACAATGTTATAAGTGAACTACATCTCAACTATGTTTAATTTCTTAAATATGTTTTTTTTTTTTAATTTTTTTTTCAACGTTTATTTATTTTTGGGACAGAGAGAGACAGAGCATGAACGGGGGAGGGTCAGAGAGAGGGAAACACAGAATGGGAAACAGGCTCCAGGCTCCGAGCCATCAGCCCAGAGCCTGATGCGGGGCTCGAACTCACGGACCGCGAGATCATGACCTGGCTGAAGTCGGACGCTTAACCGACTGCGCCACCCAGGCGCCCCTTAAATATGTTTTTAAAAAAGGATTAAGGAATTTATAAAAAAAAATTTCAGAGATATCTCAAGTTGCTCAAAAAATGTACAAGTATGTCTTCAGTATTTGTAGATAAGTTTCAAAAGGTCAACGAATCTCCTGAATGGTTTCAGAAGAGTGTGTAGAGAAAATTTTGCAATAATTTATCACAGAAATTAAAATTGATGTATTTGATACATTCAATCCTAATGCCTAAGGGGATTTTAGAGCAGGTTGCCATATAGATGATTGGTCAGAAAGGATTTAGGCGTTTAATGTTAAAATAATTACAAATCCTTTTATCCATATGTGACCAAACAGAATTCAGCCTCCACTGGTAATTGTATTTCATTATTTAATAAAAAAGAGAAAAAAATAAGAAAAAAATTTTAAAACAAAAAAACAAAAATAGGCAACCACTGAAGATTTTTGAACAGGAACTTCACTTTGAGAAGATTAGTCAGTTCTGTACCTAATACACTGGAAACTGAAGAGACTGGAGGCCTAAAGATCAAGCATATGACAAACTGGAATATCCTAGGCAAAAGCAGTAATAGAACAAGAAATACAAATTAAAGTTTAAAAAGAGGGGATTAAGAGTAGAGATGTAAAGGGAAAAGCAGAGGAACAACCGACCTAGCTGAAGACAGGAAATGGAGAAAATCACAGACAATGCCAAGGTCTCAAAATTTGATGGCCAAGTGAATAGAAAGAAGAATGTAGGGTTTCCTAACATAGAGTGAGGTGATGCTTAAAATTCAGTTATTGATGAGAATACGTTGGAACTGTCAATCAAATAGGGCAGCAAGTTCAGGCACCCGCCCCTCTGGAGGAAAAAAAAAGGGCACATCTGAGAGAGTTCGGCACCTGAGCAGGTGATACCGCTGTCCCCCTCCCCCCCCCCCACCCTGCTCCCAACCAAGAGGGAGCCGGGGGCCAGGCGGAGCAGGCCCTCTGCTGTGACTGATGGTGGCAATAATGGGTTCATATGTTCTACCAAAGGCAAAAGTCCATTTAGTTTTGAGTGTAGTCCACCTCTCCCAACTGATTCCTCTTTTTCCATTTTTTACTTATGCTAAAAGACCTATCAACAACTAAAGCAGTTTCTCTCTAGAGACTGTTGCATAACACAAAATTTTAGAGATTTTTTTTCAGTATTCTGTATATAAGAATAACAGAAAGGTGTGCTGTAGAAATATTTCTATCAGAAATAGTAAAAAAAAAATTTGTTTGCCATTTAAATGTATATGCTTCAGTTATTTGGGAAATTTACTGACATGAAACATATCTTGTTTGGGCAATGCTGGGAAAATGAGGTGTTGCTGTCTTGGTTTAGCAATATTAAATCACAGATTATATCTAGACAGTGAAGTGATTGAGAAGTAATTTTGGTTTCCTCTTCAGAAAGGGGGATCAGAGAGATTTTTTTAATAACAATCATCAAGTACAGTAATGGCAAACACTCTGAAAAATATTGAGTGTTGCAAGCAATTTATTATGCCTATGACATTTTTTAAAAGATAATCAGTCAATATTGCAATCTTAAATATAAACTTGCAGAGTGCTAAATCCTCTTCCAAACTAAACTTCAAAACCCTCAAAGATGATTGTCTATAATAAACAAGACAGAGTAGTTTACTTATGGCCCAACGTTAGACTTTGAAGTTCACTTTTAAAGAATGTATTTGGAAACAGTTCTCCAAAAGAATGTTAATTATGAGAATGAAAGGAAATTTAAATCCTTTAAAATTTTATTTTTCAATCTCTCTGAGAAATGCTTCAATGCCTCCTTTGATATGATTCATATCACCCCTTTAAAAGACACAGCAACAATAAAAACTTCTTTAAAATTAGCAACTCAAAAATTCTAACATTTCATAATGTATGTTCACTTCACAATCATAATACCATGATTGTAAGGATGTGCCACAAAGAAAGGAAAAAAATACTGCTATACAAGTTATAAAAGAATGTTTTCTGTAACTCAGAACTTGAACTACATACTTATTGAAAGGGCTTTTTTAAAATTTTTTTAAAATGTTTATTTATTTTTGAGAGAGACAGAGTGTGAGTGGGGGAGGGGCACAGAGAGAGGGAGACATAGAATCCAAAGCAGGTTCCAGGCTCTGAACTGTCAGCACAGAGCCCGATGCGGGGCTCGAACCCATGAACCGCCATATCATGAACCAGGCCAAAGCTGGATGCTCAACCAACTGAGCCACCCAGGCACCCCTTGAAAGGGCTTTTCAATACTTACTAACCTTAGTAAGTTTAGTTAAGTTTTTTTTTTCCTTAGATTTTTATCTTGTGTCATTCTTGAGTCTATATAAACAAATATAAACAAAACAAGTTGGTTAGGGTATTCCTAAAGCTTACTCATGTCCTAAGTCCAACATTTCCAAATATTTTCAACTAGACTCATGGGTGACCATGTTTTCCCACATAGTATTATCATCTATGCCATCAAGAGAGTATTGATGATACAGTACTGTCTCTGCAATTTTATTCCAAGTTGCTGACTTTCATTCCGTAGGTCTTCTTTTTTTTTTTTTTTTAATGTTTATTATTTTGAGAGAAAGAGAGAGAGAGAGAGTGCACACACGTGTGAGCAGGGGTGGGGCAGATCAAGAGAAAGAGAGCAAAAGAGAATCCCAAGCAGGCTCCACACTGCCAGTGCGGAAACCCATGCGGGGCTTGATCTGACAAACCATAAGATCATGACCCAAGCCAAAATCAAGAGTCCAATGCTCAACTGACTGAACCACCCAAGTCCCCCTATTCTTCCGGTTTTTATGCATGTGAACAAACAATGACAACTATATCAGAACCACAAGACACAACCTATTTCCAGAAATGTTAAAATGTAAAATGAGATGTAAATGGTAGAATCTTTGAAATATGATGTATCTTAAGAACTAAGATATACTAAAGAAATTTGGTTTTCAGATCTAAGCACCCCCCCCCGCCCCCCCACTCCATGGAAGCAGAGTTGACACACTGTTACATTAGTTTCAGGTGACAACATAGTGACTGGACAACTCTATATATTATGCTGTGCTTACCACTCAGCTCTAATTACTTGTAGGCTCTTGGAATTTCTGCACTGTTCATCTTAAATTGTAAATCTGACATTTGAAAAGTGTTCACTTCACTTCAAAGGGTTAATTTAGAACTTTAAAAAAGTAAACAGTGGCCTTCCTGCTGCTTCTTTTACTGTAGTAGTGATGTCAGCACCCACAAAGGAGCCAGCACTGACTGGCATCTTTACCAGCTACAGCAAAACCATCTACTTACTGACACCTTAGGAGCTATTAAATTTACAGAGAACTGAACTCATCCTATTCCCATAGCCCCAAGATTAAAAGAAAAAAAAAATCTTTGCTTCTCAGAGGTTATAAATAAATCTAGGAGAGATGGTGTTTTTGTTGGGGTTGTTTGTTTGCTTGTGTTGAGAAAATATTGTCTTCTTATTTCAAGTTATGGACTGATTCCTGGAAATTAGATTCAAAATTTTTGAGACTACAAACACTGAGTCAAGCAATACTCTTGAAGTAAACACCCTAGCAGTCAGACTAGTATGATACATATGATTAAGGCATTGTGGTGCTGACTTTTGCAAGTTTATACCTAAATCAGAGAAAATCAGCTACAAGATGAATCTAAACAAATAGTATGCCTAAATATGTACACTGAAACTTTAGTTTCTCAGATTTCAAAATTACTCAGGTCAGCTTTGAGATTTTTTTTAACTTACCAAATATCTCATAAAGTAGGAAATGCAGAAATGGCAAAAGGTTTTGAGAATTTCAATGTAAAATGTTTTTAAATGCTAGACTCTGATCCATTTGCAAATCACATCATTTGCAACTAGATTTTGAATAAGGAAGATTAGGAAAAAAGGAAAGAGCAAACAATACATTTTACTAGGCATTTTTCTTCATGCATATGTTTATTATTTCTTTAAGAAACGTAAGTCTTATCAAACTTTAGTTAAAAGCATGAAAGAAAAGCAACCTAAAATGGGTCAACTGAAAAACACATATAATAACTACAAAACACTAAAAATAAAATTACATTAATGTGTACCTTTAGTTCAAATAAGAAAATAATTTAGCCTGAGATGATATTCAAAGTATATAATAACTGCTGGGCACGGACCCAAATCAATTAGGACGACACTGTTGTCAACAAGGACAACCATACATCCATCCAATCAACTGGATACCAAGCCAGCAAGTCAGTATGTGGTGTGCTCCACAAATTGTTCAACATCTCAATCTGTGAAAAAATAATGAAACATTTCTATTACTTGTTTTACTTACTAGAAGAGTTCTGTATTTTCTTGTACTAAACAGTTAATGTGGGGGGGGGGGGGAAATCTTGATTTTGTTTATTTAGAAAAAAATTGTGCACTTTTTCCATTGGTAGGAAAGAGATGATAGAGATATGGAGGCCAGTTACTTGAATTACTAGAGATGACAGAAGGATCTGACAGAGGGAGAAAAAAGGAATTCAGGGGCGCCTGGGTGGCGCAGTCGGTTAAGCGTCCGACTTCAGCCAGGTCACGATCTCGCGGTCTGTGAGTTCGAGCCCCGCGTCGGGCTCTGGGCTGATGGCTCAGAGCCTGGAGCCTGTTTCCGATTCTGTGTCTCCCTCTCTCTCTGCCCCTCCCCCGTTCATGCTCTGTCTCTCTCTGTCCCAAAAATAAATAAACGTTGAAAAAAAAAATTTTAAAAAAAAAAAAAAAGAAAAAAGGAATTCAGAAAACTGACAACAAAGAAGAAAGATGGCCAAGGAGAAATTTCTAGTAGTCAACGTGGCCAGAGGACTTTTAAGAACTACTGTCCTGGGGGTGCCTGGGTGGCTCAGTTGGTTGAGCTTCTGACTCTTGGTTTCAGCTCAAGTCATGATCTCCTGGTTTGTGAGTTCGAGCCCCATGTAGAGCTCCGCACTGACAGTGCAGAATCTACTTGGATTCTCTCTCTTTTCCTCTCTTTCTGCCCCTCCCCCCAATACTCTCTCTGTCTTTCTCTCTATCTCTATCTCTCTGTCTCCCCTCCTTGTGTGTGCACACTCGCTCTCTCAAAATAAATAAATAAACTTAAAAAAAAAAACTACTGGCCTGATTTAATTTGCTTTTTTAATTCTTTGTCTTTAATCCTCCTATATTAACCATCAAACCTAAGCCACTTACATATATACCCTTGTTGTACTATAGCTTGAGGAAACTAAAAACCAAGGTTGAGTCCTACACTTAAGAGAAAAGCAGAGTAGAAAAAGGACAGAATCTAAAGAAAATGATAGGAATTGAGAAATATACAAGAGCAGTAATTTAGAGCAGACTAGAAATTATCCCACCCAAACCAAGAATCAGTAGAGATACTGAGCAAGGCAGTATGCCTCTCACAATACTTAAAATGGTAATTCATCTATTACATTTGGATATAGAAAAAAAATAAACGTAGGTTATATCAGAAAGCTGGAGTACTTGGGACACCTTTGCTTCACTACATAACATTTTACTATATAATAATGGTTGTCATTAGTTTCTTCTCAGTGTCGAAGAATGTGAAAAACTATTTTAGAATAGGTATATTGGGGCTCCTGGGTGGCTCAGTCAGTTGAGCCTCTGACTCTTGATTTCAGCTCATGATCCCAGGGTCAAGCCCCACATTGGGCTCTACACTGACTGTGTAGAGCCTGCTTGAGACTATCTCTCTCTCTCCCTCTGCCCCTCTCTTCTGCTCACATTCTCTCTCTCTCTGAAATAAATAAATTAAAAAGTTCAGAATAGGTAGATTTATGAATTACTTGGTATAAATATTGCTTTTCTTATTTCTATTCTTTCAGAAAAATACACTTCTAAACTACTCATATCTTTGACTCATTGTTTTCCACCATGTTTTATCATTTCACAATATGAAATGTTTCCATCAAAAAAACCCCAAAAAACCCTCCTCTCTCATCCTAAAAAACACAGACAAATAAATCAGTGCTATTCTCACTCAAATGCATGGATAGGGTGTCACATATTTATGGACCATTTGGATGGAAATACAGAAAAAGAACATTCTTAATGTCAGTTAAGCATGATCACTCGTATGGACCATAAATGACACTGAAACCAGTTGCTTTGTCAATGTTTGTGTAGGAGATGTCTTGGAAATCAGCCAACTTTTTAAGGCCCACCTGTGTCAAATCAGACCCTGGGAATTGGTCTAGAGGTAACAATTATGCAATGCAGATAAAATTTTTATTTACTTCTTAGAATTCTATTCTACATCTAAATATCTGACATAAAAAATCCTGGAATATTGCTATTTAGAATATTTGAGTGAAGTAAGCAAGTTAAGACAAAAGATTGAAGGAAATTATGAAACTCCACATCAGACGAGGTCTTTGATTTTTGTGAGGTAATATATTTGCCAATAAAATAGCCTGGAATGCAAGGATTAAGTATAATAAAAGAAGAATAGAATAAATGGAACAAAGTTGAAGAACTGAAGAGTCCTTCCTAGGTATAACTTCAATCACTGCTGTTTTAGAGGACAAGCAATAAACTCAAGACAGAAAACAAAGTAGATTTTAGTCTCTATATGGATGTTAACAGCTTGATATCCATGAAAAAGTGATATATACAAATAGGGAGGTACCTGACTTTCAATTAATCCTAAAACAATTCAATTTAGCAAAACTGTACTGGTAGAGGCCATTTTACAATTGATTTTTTGTGTATTGATTTTGTGTCATATAAGCTTGCAAAATCCACTTACTAGTTTGAATAAGTTTTTGTAGATTCAATTGGATTTTCTATGGAGACAATCTTGCCATTTGTCAATAAAGACAATTTTACCTCTTTCTTCTCATTCTGTAGGCCTCTGGATTTGAGGAGGGTTTTTTTCTCCCTTTATTGTGCTGTCTAGAACCTACAATATTGAATATAAGTGGTGAAAGCAGACAACCTTCACTTTTTCCTGATCTTAGAGAATAAAATACCCAGTTTTTCATCATGGAATATAATTTTAATTATAAGTTTTTTAATAATTCCTTAGCAGGTTAAGGAAGTTCTCTTTTATTCCTAGCTTTCTAAAAGATTGGACATTGGATTTTGTCAAATGTTTTTCTGCATATATTGAGCTTATCTTTGGTTATTACATTGAGAGATTTTCAAATGTTAAACTAACCTTGCATTCCTGGGTTTATCTTGGTCATGACATAGTATCACTTCTTTATATTGCTGTAATTGATTTTTTAAAATTTTCTTTGATAGTTTATGTCTTTCAAGAAATTTTTCTACATCAATTAAGTTATCTTAATTATTAACATGAAATTATACATAATATTCCTCTATTATCTTTCTTTATTGAGATAAAAATGACATATAACACTGTATTAGTTTTAGGTTTACAACATGATTTGATATATGCATATATTGTGAAATGACCACCACAATAAGCTTAATTAACGTTTACCACCATACCTAGGTACAATTTTTCTCTTGTGATGAGAACTTTTAAGATTTACTCTCATCAACTTTCAAATAAACAGTATAGTATTATTAACTACAGTCACCATGCTATACATTACATCCCCAGGGCTTATATATCTTATAACTAGTTTATACCTTTTAACCACTTCCAACTATTCCACCCCCCCCCAACATCTGGCAACCACCAATCTTTTCTCTATATTTATGGATTTAGTTTAGGGGTTTTTTTTGTTTTGCTTTTTAGATTCCTCATATAAATTAAATCATACAGTGTATGTCTTTCTCTGCCAGTCTTATTTCACTTAGCATAATGCCTTCATGGTCGATCTATGTTGTTGCAAATTACAAGATTTCATTATTTTGTATGGTTGAGTAATATTCCATTACTACATAATGTATAGTACTACATAATGCTATATATGTATGTGTATATATATATATGCTATATATATATACATATATATATGTATATATATACACGCACATACATATAGATACATATACACTACATCTTATTTATTCATCCTTCCATAGACACTTAGGAAGTTTCCACATATTCCATAATGCTACAATGAACACAGGGGTGCATATATCTTTTCAAGTTGGTGTTTTCATCTCTTTTGGATATATACCCAGAGATTAGAACTGCTGGATCATATGGTAGTTCTATTTTCAATATTTTGAGGAACTTCCACACTATTCTCCAAAATGGCTTCACCAATTTACATTCCCACCAACAATGCATGAGGGTTCCCTTTTTTCCACATCCTTGCTAGCATTTGTTATTTCCTGTCTTTTTGATAACAACCATTGTAACAAGTGTGAGGTCACTGTGGTTTTGGTTCACATTTCCCTCATTATTAATGATGTTGAGCACCTTTTCATTACCTGTTGGCCATTTATATGTCTTCTCCCCTATTATCTTTTTAAATATCTGTATAATCTATAGTGATGTCACTTCTCTTATTCCTGACATTTACAATATGTGTCTCCTCTCTTTTTTTTTCCTAACCAGTCTAACTAGACTGCTCCATAGCAGTTTGAAACCTCAATACCACTATCAGATTGACCTCTCCAGATCTAATGATCTAGCACTGACAGCTGGATTTCCTTGACCTATAACCTTCTTCACCAACCAAACCTAGGGTCCAATGAACGAATGAGTAATAAGCCTGTGGTGATCAGGTAGCCAGATCCTGTTGGCCTAATCCATTAGACTGAGTGTCTGGCTCTATCTCCCTCTCTACTTTCTGTCAGATTAACTGGCCTAGAATTCCAGCCCCACGTTTGCCCTATTTCATACCACCCCCCACACAAACTGTAGAATTGGGATGCTATTTTGAACTTCAGCAAGTCACAAGGGTTCCTTAGTCCTTTGCCTCAATTATGATAAGCCCTCTTCTTTACCTGATTACTACACTCTGAACTTGTCTGCCCCTGGCAGAGGATATGGGAAGATGTGGAGGCATGCACTCTGATTTTCCTGACTTCCAAAATTGCTATTTAATATTCTTTATTGCTACTCTGATGTAGGAAACAAAGGCAGAAGAAAAAAAATTAAATTTCCTTACAACTGGCAGCCCCTTGACAAGTCCTTGAGGCAGGCAGACTGATTTTCCTTTGAGAGCTCAGCTGCCTCCATGTTGGCACTTTGCTAAGGGCAAAGGGCAATTTTTTTAAATTTATTTTTGAAAAGAAGCATGAGTGAGGAAGGGACAGAGAGAGGGGGGACAGAAGATCCCAAGTGGGCTATGCTCTGAGAGCAGCAAGCCTGAGGTGGGGCTCGAACTCATAGACTGTGAGATCATGACCTGAGCCTGAGCTGAAGTCAGATGCTCAACCCACTGAGCCACCCAGATGCCCCAAAAGGCAATCCTAACCAGACCCCCCAGGATCCTGTGAGTCTTCTTTAGCATATGAAAATTCCTTTGGAAATTTCCTTTATCTCTACCTCCTCAAGGTACATGTTAGCAATCATCCTACAAACATATTGCCCACTAATAAACATCTGAAGGGACTCATGACTAAGGTTTTACTACAGTAATAAATGACCTTATCTTAACAACAGCTAGCCCCTCAAATTTCCCCTTGTTTCCAAATTCCTTAGAGACTTACACTATCCCTAACCCACTCCCAACCTGAAAGTACATAATCAGTCACCAGTCACAACCCCAGTGCGCGCTCTTTCTGCCCACAGGTCATGTCCCCTATGCTTTAATGAAACCTCATTTTTGCACTGAAGACGTCTCAAGAATTTTTTCTTGGCCATGGGCTTTGAACCTCACCTCTCCAAACCACACTAATTCTCCATATAGAATACACAAAATCCATACAATTGTCCATTTACTGATGGAACTTGTATGCTTCCATGGACCAGACAATACATGGGAGTCAGCTTGCCAAAGCTGTTTCTACTGCATTTTCCTCCTTGCCTCACTGCTGTCCCAGGATATGTCATACCTATGCCCATCCAAATTTAATATGGCTATTATCCTGCCATTTAAAAGAACTCTTTATTAGCCTCCATACATACTGAATAAAGTCCAAACAACTTGCTCCAAATTGAAGTTTCTCAACAATCTGGTCTCAAGCTTCTTTTTTCAATTATCTATCACTATCTAACAAAGCTGATCATTGAGCTGCTCCTGAAATATTACTGACTTCTCCATACCTTTGAGGTTTCAGCTGACAATTCTTTCTTCAGGAAGCATAACCAACCACCTCCCCTTCTTATATTAAAATTATATTCAGAGGCGGTGGGAGGTCCAGTTGGTTATAAGCATCTGACTCCAGCTCAGGTCATGGTCTCACAGTTCCTGAGCTTGAGCCCTGCATGGGGTGAGCTCAAGCCCCACTTTGGGTGAGCCCTGCTTCTCTCTCTCTCTCTCTCTCTCTCTCTCTCTCTCTCTCTCTCGCCCTCACTTAACTTGTACCTTCTCTCTCAAAAATAAATAAATAAGTAAATAAATATATAAATAATAACATTATAATCCTATTTCAAGACCCAATTTAAATCCTACCTTCCCTCCAAAGTGATTGATTTAAGGGTATCCTCCTGGTCTGAGGCAACCACAGAATGACAGGTAATAGAAGCTACACTTAAAAGAAAGTTTCCCAAGGGTGTGATCTCAAACATCATAGACTACAAGGCCTCTTGAGAACCAAGTCATAAAGAAAATATCCTTATCCTTTATCCAAGAGGCCTTATAGACTTTTCTCCTTTATCAGACAAGAAATAGCTGTTAGTATGGCCAAAAAGCATTGTTTACATTACCCTAAATTCCCTTTTTTAATTAGTGATGGCAAGATCAGAAGCAGTGCAAATGAAAATGGCATAAAGACACAGCCTGTCACTTTTAGAAGTGTTAATGAATGCCCTGTGGATTTTTTTTTTTTTAATTTCATGAGAACAGACAAGGAAATGTCTCCATAAAACTGTCGATTCTCAGGGAAAAGTGTTAATGTTATGTAAATTAAAATTTGAAAGTCTACTTAACTGAAATCAGCAACACCAAGGGCTGGGCATATGGAAAACACAATTCCTCTGTCCAATCTGCTGAGAGCTCTACATTATCTGTAGCTTTGCCATTTTAGGAATTGTTCCCATTTTATGTTACTATGTAAGCAAGGAGATCTAATTGACTTCAAAGAGATTTTCCCTGGTTGGGAACTGGTGGGGTGAGGGTGTGTCAGGGAGCAGAAGACAAACCTGATTTCTCTCTGAGAAAATTTCATAAAGGCTAAAGAATTCTTGAGAAATGGAAGTAATTACACTGCCCTGCATGCCCAGAAGACACTTTTCATCCACTGTGATTTCTAAATTTTTCCATAAGGTAAATAGAATTTTTGTTAAAGTTTGAAATGAAATTTTGGGGGGGATTTGGTTATCAATATTGAAAGATAAATAGCATTCCTACTCTTTCTTTATTTTATTTAAATGTTAAAAAGGCAGTTATATTCCCATTCTTTTTCTCATTCCTTACCAGCTTCAGGCAAAAATGTTACCCTCTGGTAGCACAGTTAAAAGAAATCATGAAATTATTAGTCATAGTGCATATAATATTTATAAATTTTTAGCTTGACATTAGCTAAGAAAAAGTCTGAGGCTTTCCAACCTGGAAAAGATAGATTGCTCTGTTAAGAATTAATAGATACAAATTGTGGATATATAATTGCTTTGGATGACCAGCTACAACAGGGAAGAAAATCTAAGAAGGGTAGGATTATTTTACATAAAGAAATGCAAGATCAGTAGTTTGAGCTAAAACAACAACAACTTTTTTATTTACTTGGAATAATATTTGCTATACAGAGCGATTCACCACTTTTCAGAAGTACACATCACAGTTTAATTTATTCCAGAAATAGCTAGTGAGCAGGTGCCCTTTGTTCAAGGAGCTGTGCAACTTATTGAGAAACAGAGTCACAGCGCTTGACCTCAAAGAGCTCTGTCCAACAACGAAGACGACAATCTAATATCAGCTGCAGTGCAAAATAATACGTGCTGTGATAAAAGCTATTTACACAATACTATGGAGAAGGGGGAAAGCAAACAGTTGGGAAGCTGTAGTGGTGAATGTAATGGGTGTTTGAAGAAAATTTCATAGAGGAAGTGACCTTTGAGCTACATCGTCCTTGAAAGATGAGAATTATTTCATGAGAAATAAGGAAAGGTCACTCTGGAGACAGTAAGACCAGACTGATGAGAAAAGCCAAAATTACAGAAACCCAAAATAAGCTTGCAGGAACGTTATGTACTCTACTGCTATGATTCTCAAAGTGTGGTCCAGAGACCAGCAGAAAAGCATCCCTGGGAGCTTATTAGAAATGCTGAACCTCAAGCCTCACCCAGATCTCCAGAGTCAGGGTCTGCATTTTAACAAGATGCCCTGGAAAGCTGTAGCCACATGAAAATTTGAGAAGCACTGCTCTGGAGCCAATAGTAACTGGGGGAAGAATGGTGTGAGAAATGAGGATGCAAAGACAAATAATGTCGTTGGTGTGTGCCACGAAGTTTATAGTAATCAGAAGGACTGCAGGGGCATCTTAAGCAAAGAATTGCTATCTTCTGTAACTTATAAAAATATAGTTCCAGTAGCCCTGTGGAGATATGTTTGTGTGAAGAGAGCACGGGACACAGGAAAATCAGTTATGGACTACGACGACATGATACGAATGACAGCTACTACATACTGAGTACCTACTGCATGCCAGACATCGTGGTATAAATCTTACATTTTATGCATTGTTTTAAACTTCCTATAATCCCCATTCTGCAGGTGAGAATAAATAGAAGAAAACTTTTTTAAAAAAATTTCCAAAGTCATCTGACAAGATGCAGAATTCTAACTTCAGTCTAATATCAAAATTTGAGTTCTGTCTCCAAAATATACCCCAAGTTTATCTACTTCACTTCATCTCCACCCTAGTGTAATAACACCATCTTATGAACTACCTCAATAGTCCATGAGCTTCTGCTTTTGCTTTCTATAATCTCTTTTATGCAGCAGCCTAAATGATCTTTTCTTATTATTTTTTTATTTTTTTAGAGAGGTGCACACGTGTGCAAGTGGGGGGCAGGGGGAACAGAGGGAGAGAAGGAGAGAGAGGGAGGGAGGGAGGGAGGGAGGGAGAGAGAGAGAGAGAGAGAGAGAGAGAGAGAGAGAATGAATCAGCTCCTCGCTGAGCGTGGAGACTGAGGCTCGATCCCACAACCCTGGGATCATGACCAGAGTCGAAGTCAAGAATCAGACCCTTAACTGACTAAGCCATATCCAGGTACCCCAAATGATCTTTTAAAAACAGAAATCCTTTATTTGTCATCAGAAACAGAATAAAAGGTCAAATTTTTTAAACAAAACCCACAGGTCCATAACAATTTGGTTCCTGCCTATATCTGAGATCTCATTTTGTGACACAATCCGACATCACTGTACTAATCACACTGTACATTGAATAATATCAAGCTTTATTCCCCTTTCAGGATTTTTCCCAGGTCACTCTCATTTCAAGTTTTTTAAATTATTACTTAATACTTTAAAAATACAATCAACTACTCAAAGTAAAAACTAACAACAATATATTAGGGGCTTAATAACATATGTACAAGTAAAATGTATGACAGCAATAGCACAAAGACACACAGGGAAGTAATGGAAGGACACAATATCCAAAATTCTTATTCTATATGTGAGGTATTAGAATATCACTTAGAGGTAGACTGTGAGAGATTACAGATGTATAATATATACTCTGAAATAACCCCAAAAATAAATAGCAGAGAGTTATAATAAACTGACAAAAGGAAGTAAAATGAAATTCCAATAAATTAAACTATTAGAGTAACAATCTATTAGATTTTTAAAAAATGGGGAAAAGGAATTGTATATATCTGATATAACCAATTAAGTTTGGAATTTTATGATATTAATTTCCTGCTCCTAATAGACTGAATTATATTTACAATAATATAATTTTCTCTTTACCTATTATATTACAATCACTTCAAATGCCACAATCAGTTATTTAAAAATGTAAATTAATACATCTTGTTATGGACCACATTATATTTTAAATTGTAATATTTCTTTCCAAGTATAACCAATGGTTCTTCTTTTTGTCATGATTTTCAAACATTCTTAAACAATTCTTAAATTATCTCTAAAGAAAATGAAAAATACAAGATAGATATGTCAATGCCTCATAAAATAAGAACATTTTCTCTAAGTTACACCTACCTTCCACATAATTTGGAAGGAAGATTCTTTAGTGGCATGAAGAATGCTAACTGGTTATTCCCATTTCTTTTTCTGGAATTCAAACTGGAGAAAACAAATGAGAGTCAAGTGGCAGGAAATTTGCTTTGACCTTTCTAACTAAACCTTCTGTTACATAAATTTGAACTTTTCCACTGACTGGTAGGTTATATATATATATATATATATATATATATATATATATATATATATAGAATATCATCAACTGTCATTTCTTTTCAGGGATGAGACTAGATGTGTTCCTGGTACCTTCCTCTGAGGTCTGCTCAATCTACTGAATTAGTTACCTTTATGCTGATTATCCCAGAGTTAAGATTGGGGGAAGGTTGCTGAAATTACCTCTCACATATTGATAGAGAATATATCTATCGGGAGGAGAGCTCCATTTATCTGGGTTTAGGTTGCATGTGGAAATTTATCCATTGTAGGAACCTGACTGTTGTTCCAACCAGATGAAGAGTGACTTACCTGATTGAAAATTTTAGGAGAATGAATTTATTGGTTCAATATAGACCACTCCTCTCTCAGAGGCGACCTGACCTTGGAAAGTATACATTGGGGTCAACTTTCTGTGATAGACAGTTTTCTGCCATAAGAAGGAGTTTGTGCCTGTCTAAATTAGAGGTGCATATACCTGTTTGGCATAGATTGTAAGAAATCCAAATTGTTATTTTACCCAGGTAGAAGTAGTTTAATGAATAAATAACAATTTATGAATGAATAAATAACAATTAGGGAAAGCTTACACTATGAGAAGAATAAATTACATTTTGGGGTTAAGAAAGGTAGAAATACTTCTCAATGAACATATGGAATCCAGAGACTAAGAGTCAATTTAAAATGCCTATGCTGGAATACTCTGATTCTAAAATTCAGCTTTCTCTTTAATAAAAGTGATATATTAAGTGATTGTTTTCTTCTTTCAAAATCCTGCATCTGTCTCTGGATTGGTTCCAGACTTAGGGTAAGGACAAAGGAGTAGTACTTATGGATCCAGTAAACCCCAACACCTTGGTAAATGGGCAGGAAACCTTGAGAATTAAGTAAGAGATGGATGAGGGAGGGGGCAAAATTACACCGGAAATCAGTGTTTTGATCAGGGCTGGGATTTAGTGTATTGAGCTAAGTGAGCTTTGGATCCTGGGTGAGACATGGAGTCAGGCAGGTAACTTGAGATTCTTTTGACAGTGCTGGCTGAACTTGCAGGTGTGGCTGAGGCAGGGATTAGATATTTTTAGGCATTGTTGGATGTAATAATATTTGCAGCTTTTATTGTGTCTTTGAGTCAAGACACAATTCAAGCTTGCATTTTAAGATCCAAAGGCAGATGTGTGGCATGGCCTTAACATGTGGCTGCTTGCTGGGCCTTCTCTGCTTCTGAGATGTGTGTCACCAGCTCTAGGACCCTCAAGTATATAGTCACTGTTCTTGGGATGAGCACCATATAGTTGCAGAATGTGGGGAGTGAAGGAAGCCCTTTCTAGAGAGAAAAACTGCATCTTTTCACATGGTCCACTCCAGTCAAAGGGTCTCTAGCAGCAGATGCAAATGAATCCCAGAGGGTTCTGTTGCCTACACAGCAAGTAAATGATGAAGGTAAGCAAAACAGAAGAAGTTATGGAGAGTTCTTTGATGATAATTATGACTACTTACACTGTCAGACTAAAAGGCTGTGTGTGTGTGTGTGTAAGTTTACTTATTTTGAGAGAGAAAGAATTAGGAATGGCAGAGAGAGGGGGACAGAAGATCTGACGTGGGCTCTATGCTGACAGCAGGGAGCCCGATGTGGGGCTCAAACTCACAAACCGTGAGATCATGACCTGAGTCGAAATCAGACACTTAACCCACTGAGCCACTCAGGTGCCCCGTTAGACTGAAAGTTTTTAAGAATTGTGTGATTTAGAAAGACTACTTCTGTACTAGTGTGCATGATGTATTGAAGACAAGAAAACTAGATTGTGGAAGGAGTGGAAAGGCCATCACAACAGAGCAGACATAAAACAGCCAAGGTGTGAGCTAGAGTGATGGTAATTGGGATGAAAACCTGCATCCTGAGTGAGAGACCTGATAAGACTCAGTGACAGCAAGGAGGGAGGCAGAACAAAAGTTGGAAGAGCAGTGCTTCCATGATACAAAGAGCAAGCACAAGGGGTCAGTTTAGAAGATGCCATAGACCTATGGGCTTTATAAAGATAGCCATCTGATTGGAAATGTACAGAGAATACCTGGAAAATGCAGAACCATAGTCTAAGGGAGAGACTGGGATTGGAAATTTAGCTATGGAAATCACAGAGGTTATGGCTAATCGAGAGAAAGTATGTAAAAAGAGAAAAATAGTAAAAGACAAGACAGAACTTCCTGCTGGCCTTAAGGAACTAGAAATTAGAACAAAAGGCCATGGAAACCAAGAAACAGACTCTTAACTCTAGAGAACAAACTGATGGTTACCAGAGGGGAGGTGGGTGGGGGGATGGGTGAAATAGGTGTTGGGGATTAAGGAATGCACTTGCTGTGAGGAGCACTGGGTGATGTACGGAAGTGTGGAATCACTATATTGTGCACCTGAAACTAACAATTCACTGTATGTTAACTGACTGGAATTTAAATAAAAACTTTAAAAATTAATAAAATAATAAAATATATGCATAAGGGGGAAAAAGCCATGAAAGAAGACAAGAAAGGAAGAGTCAAAGAGATGAGAAAGAAACAACTAAGATTTGTCACAAAATCCAATTAAGAAGGATGGAGAATCTCAAAATATAAAAGGTGCAGGAAAATATTCTGGAGAATCTAAAGTGCATCAAATGTTCAATGGCATTCATTTAGCCACGTGATCAGCAACTGTTACAGAATTCTTAACAGGTGCCCAACACTGTGCAAGGTCCTGGGCATAAAATAGAAAAGCCTCAAACTCTTCCTTCTTAGATCTTACAGTGTAGTAAAAGAAATGGCTATTAATCAACTTGACGGTATAAATAAATACCAACTGCAATGAGTGCAATGTATGGAAATCCAAGGCTGTAGAAATGAGTGTGCACAATAGGGGAACCTTATCTACTTGGGGAGAGTAAGAAAGATAAAGGATGGTTTCCTAGGATCTTGAATATATTTGATACCCACATGTGCAGGAATCCTCTGGTACTGCTATTGGGCTTGCAAGCAAAGAGTGACATCATTGTTCTCATCATTAAAAAAAAAAAAAAGAACATGAAAACATATATACATTTCCTAGTGGAAACAACTAGACCTCAATTTTGAAAGAAAAGCAATATTAAAGAATTTTTATAATTCATTCATTGTTAAGACATTTTGCACCGACGTTTACAAGGAAAAGACACATCATGAAAAGCAATGTGTGGGAACATTCAAAATTATTTTTTAATAATATGTGACATATTATATGAGTGCCATAAAAGGAAAGGTGTATTTTGGCTTTGATTTCTGCATAAAAATTTACCACTGAAACAGATATTTTCATTTGGAAATCAATATTTTGGTTCTTAGGGCTAAAGCAAAGGCTTTGCTTGGAAATTACTTTTTTTTTTTTTTTTATGTTTGTTCATTTTTGAGAGAGAGAGTAGGGGAGGGGCAGACAGAGAGGGATACAGAATCTGAAGCAGGATCTGGGCTCTGAGTTGTAAGCACGGAGCCCAATACAGGGCTGGAACCCACGAGCCGTGAGATCATGACCTGAGCCGAAGTCAGACGCTTGACTAACTCAGCTGTCTAGGTGCCCTGGAAATTACTTTCTTTTATACTTACTGTGAGGACAGAAATCTAGGAACATAGAGTGCCATGACAACAACCATTGACCAAACACTGATATTCCCATGCAGTTCCTATCTGTTTAATTCATAAAGTTATCTCACAAAATTTGAAAAGCAAAGGCTGTAACACCTCATTCATGCAGTAAAAGTACTGAAAGTTGATTCACCTAAAAATTAAGAAATCAGGTTCAGAAATTTGAGCAGTACTTGTCAGAAAACAACTTTGATGCGAATTATACCATTACCCTCAGAATGTGCTGAAGATTGTGTTCTTAGTATTGCAATATTATAATTTATTTTTTTAAAAGCAAAGTTAGACTCCTTTTAGAAACTTTCTTGAGAAACAGATATTAAAAGTTTGTTGATGGAGTTTCAGATTTCACATTGCATGTGATGTTCAACAGACTACTACTTGTTGAGATTTGGTGTAATATTAAAGAAGAATATCAACAATTACCTGCAAAGGTTATTAAAATTCCTCTCTCTCCTAACTATACATTTGTAGGAAGCTGAGTTTTCTTCATATACTTCAACCAAAATAGCACATTGTAACAAATTGAATGCAGAAACAAATAAAAGAATCCAGCAGTCTTCTGCTATGCCATACACAAAAGGCGTTTACAAAAATGGATAATTGTGGGGCACCTGGGTGGTTCAGTCAGTTAAGCATCTGACTTCAGCTCAGGTCATGATCTCACAGTTTGTGGGTCTGAGCCCTGCATTGGGCCTCGTGCTGACAGCTCACAGCATGGAGTCTGCTTCTGATTCTGTGTCTCCTGCTCTCTGCCTCTCTCTCTCTCTCTCTCTCAAAAATAAACATTAAAAAAAAATTTTTTAATAGAAAATTGTGCTGTCCTCAACAGATCTTGTTTTGTATTGGAAAAACTATATTACTTATGTTAATATATAATGGTGATTCATCGTTATTTTTAAATGAATTAATTTCTCAGATTTAACATCTAATGTAATAACCATAGATGTAATATAAAGAAAAGGCCTTTGAGAGTCTTCAATAATTTTTGAGACTACAAAGTTGTGCTGAGATCCTGGATAAATACATGGTTACTATTCGTTATTTGGGATCATTCTTGGGATGCTTTAAACACAACATACTTCTCACAGTTTAGGATGAAACTGTAACTTTCAGTGAGTGGTTTACTTCAACAGCATGGCCAAATTAGTAGTGCCAAGGAAAGGACAGAGGATTTGTCCTTGCAGGTATTTGCCTTTGCAGAGATTTCAGAGGACAGGGAAAAATCATTGTCAAACTACACATTACCTATGCTGGGATTGTAAAGTATATGTTGTTTGAAACTGAAAATAGCTATATTTCTTCCTAATTATAAAAACAATCATTAAAAATGTAAGCCAATTCCATAAAAAAAAAAGAATTTATCCATCACCCAAAGACAGTGTTAACATTTTAGTATCTTTTCTTTCAGACACGTTTTTCATATTATAGTGTTTGTGTGTGCATGTGAATGTGTGTGTATGTCTAAGGAAGAAATAATCCATGTGTAAACTTAACTATAAGAGTTCTATGATAAAAAATTTCAGCTTGGAAATCTCTGGATTCTGACAATCACGGGGGGTTGAGTAAGAAAGCTATCATATAAAGTTAAGTGTTAATTCCACTAAATCAAATGTAAACTGCCTTAAATGCCACAATAATAAAATTAAGTTTTAAAACTAAAATGTAGCTGAGTAACATATCTGGACATGAAACTACTTTCCAATTAGGGGCGCCTGGGTGGCTCAGTCAGCTGAGCATCCAACTTCGGCTCAGGTCATGATCTTACAGTTCGTGGGTTCGAGCCCTGCATCAAGTTCTGTGTTGACAGCTCAGAGCCTGGAGCCTGTTTCAGATTCTGTGTCTCCCTCTTCCTCTGGCCCACCCCCACTCATGCTCTGTCTCAAAAATACATAAACATTAAAAAAAAAAAAACTTTAGGGATCTTAGTATACAGAAGCCATTCTAATCATATTTAAATGCTATTACAAGTTAGAATAAGCACAAGTGAATTGTCACAGTACTATTCTGGTATTTGGTATTATTAAGAATGCATATATTAAAAAAAAGAATGCTTCTATTTTAAAAATCTTGTCTCACTGGATCTCTACCTTATCTACCAAATTTAGCTTTAAAATCTTACTTAAAAAAGTAATGTAACCCTATACATTCACCGACATTTAAGTCATGTGAAAGGTAGGAAGTAATTAGTATCAAATGTTTCTTAAATTAAAGACCATCTGCTTTTAATTTTTCCTCAGATGTCTTATCCACCTTCACTATGGAAAACATTAACTTTCCACAGATTAAGCATGATTGAAACAATTTCTAAGAAGGAGAAAAACTGGTAGAACTGACCATTATACACTAAAGCCGAAATGATAACATCCAAAAATGTGCAGGTGAATCCTTTTTTCTTAACTACCTGGCAAATGTTTCAACCCAAGGACTGCACTCCTAAAAAAGGAAATACTCAAGTGGCCTTCTGAATTATTTTATGTATCACGTTCAGGCATTACTGATGAGTTCCAGTAATCAGATTTTGAAGAACAATTATCTGAAATAATTTACTGAAGAGATTTTTTGGTTATACCATAGTAAAAAGTATCATTGTACTTCAATATATCTTAGATTAAATGAGTTGTTTTGAGCAAAATAAACTCAATTCATAGTTTTAACTGAATACAAAGTTTATAAACTTTAATTTTAAATGATTTCTTCTTGGGGCGCCTGGGTGGCTTGGTCGGTTAAGCGTCTGACTTCAGCTCAGGTCATGATCTCATGGTCCGTGAGTTCGAGCCCTGCGTCGGGCTCTGTGCTGACAGCTCAGAGCCTGAAGCCTGTTTCAGATTCTGTGTCTCCCTCTCTCTCTGCCCCTCCCCTGTTCATGCTCTGTCTCTCTCTGTCTCAAAAATAAATAAACATTAAAAAAAATTTTTAAATGATTTCTTCTTGATTTCAAAGTTGTCTTGCACATTGCTCATTTACACATGATATGTATATGAACCGAAAAGGCATCAGACATGAAGAAAGGCATTTACAGACTAATGTAAACAATAAAATAAGAATCATGTTAACTTGCCATTGTATTTTCAGCTTAAAAAATGCGAACTTAATAACTAAATTATTGTCATTAAGGAGCATATTTAATTAATATGAAGAGCACTTACTAAAAACATTCACTTGTTTTAGATGTTTTCAAAATCACAGTTTAATCCAAATGGACATAAAAATGTTGGACTTCAAATAATGCCATTTATATGCATGTAGATGTTCTCACAGGCTGTATAAAGTCCCCACCATGTTCATTTTAAGATGGATATATACAGCATTTACTTCAGTTCACAAAGTGTGGGCATAAAACAATCTACAGAAGCTTTTTATAGGGTTTAAAAGAGTTCTAATCACCCATGCCAACTGCACTCCTCTCTCAACACAAAACTGCTTTTGAAACCAAGCATTCATTTGCTAAAACAAGGCATCTGCTGTTAAAGAGATTGATTATCCTGGGGCCTGACCTAATTGGGAGATTAGATATGCTTCTCTACTATGGATGGCATGGTTTATAAAGAAAAAAAATTAGACCCAAAAAAGAGCAAACTTCTTTTGGACTCCAGTGTACTTTTATTTATTTCTAATTTTCTTTAAACAGAAACAAACAATATTGTGAGTATCAGGTTGGTGAAATTAGTGTGTTATGAGTTAAAAATTCATTGAGTCTACTGTGTTGTTTCTTTAGTAACAGGTACACATTCACTTTCACCACAGAAACCAAACATTACCAAAAAATGTCATTTTGGTCATATCCTACTGAGTTAAGATCATTATACAATATAGCACACACACACGCACACTCACACAAAATCTGGCCTTTTACTGATGCTATCATTTCAGTGTTTTCTATTGCCAGTTAGGTGTCGGTTTTTCCCCCAAACACAGACATCACCTCATTGCTGTGGCTAATTGCATTTTTCTTTCTAGTCTTTGACAACCAGACCTTTGTTAATGCTATTCACCAATATATCAGACTCAGGTCATCCATCCAAAACATTACAAAAGACCCAGATGCTCATGTAAATTGCACTCCCCAAAAGTACTGCCCTCTTCCTCCATGCGGATACAGATCTGTGACCCCCTCCCATTTTTGTACACTCCCTTTGTTTTCACTCAATCTTTCGTGGTTGGAAAAAGTGGTTTTTATAGGCTTTAAGGAACACTATACTTTGTTTACAAAATAAGTCAAATAATCAAGTTAATCCTGAAATTAGATAGATTTTCCATACAAAATTTAAAAAAACGATTATTTCAGTTGAATTTCAAGATGGGGATTCATTTTCCACAATGAAGACATTTTCTATCCACTTTTTAACCTTTCCTGAGCTCTCAAGATGAAACTAAGTTTGATTGTCCTCTTTCACTGAATAAAAAACTTTTCATGTAGAAGTGTCCAAGAAGAAGTGCAGGGCTAAATCATTTCCAAAATATCCCTTAATTGAAAAGTCAATCTTATGTACTTGATGCTTTCTTATTGCCTTCAGCATAATTTGCATCAAGCATTAATCACTCAAAATTTATACTTTCCTAAAGCCTTAAGTAACTTGAAAATAATTTTGAGATACTTAAAAATTACTATAATTCTGCCTTTAAAGGAAGATTATTAGGGATTCAAACGGCATAGGCAACACACTGTGTGTGTGTGTAGATACATCCATATTTCAGGCTCAAGACTTCTTTCCATTCATTTTCCACCTTTTATATATTTTCACCTCATATATTTAAATGCTCACCATGTTTTAGATACGAAGTCACTGGAAGAGAAAGCAGAAACTGGTAATTTATTAAGTAGAAAAACAATGTATCCAGATAGGAACCAACAGCAATATTCAGTATTTTAAGGGCAGCATCAAGATCAAGTTAATATATATGATATTCTGACTTTAAAGAGTTTCAATTTGAATAAAATTGAGTGAAACTTACTAAAATGATAAGAAATCTGGAGGGTTACTAGAGCTACTACTATCCTTACCTTCTACTCACAAATACAACCACACTAAATTTAACATGCTCATCTGTCAGTTATAATACCAAGGGGGAAAAAGGCAGAAATACTTTACGGAATTTATATAATAAAATGACATAAAACATTAGTAACCATTAAACCTTAGCAAATACAATGAAATATGGCAGTAAAATTAGGAACTGAATGACTCAGGAATGACTCAGGAACTGAATAACATCAGTTTATTGGAATCCTCCATGGTAAAGCTGAAATGTGCAGGCCTACTCTTTGAATCAAGTCAGAACTTAGCAGGGCTCACACAAAAAGAGCAGTGGGAGACAAACTAAACAAGGCCAAAAGGAAAGAGTAGGAACTAAGAAGAAGACTGAAAGTTTGGGGGAATTAAAGAACCAGAAATCAAAGTCACAAAAATAGGGGAAAAGACACGGGAAACTGATGAATCTAAGAAAATGAGGCAAACCCAGGGATTCTCCTGATAATTAGAGTACTCACTGCAATTTAAACAGTGAAGAAAACAGTCTTGAGTTCTTCTTGCCTAGACTGTTACTATAGCTTTCCAATGTGTATTTCATATCAGCTACCATCATGTTACTAAAACATGACTTTAATTATATTTTTCCCAAAATATAAAACTTCAAAAACTTCCAGTGGCTTTCTCATGTCTCCTGGGGAAAGCCTCAACTTGTCAGCCTGCCACACAAGACTCCCTAGAACCCAGATGTGATTTAAGTACATGAAGACTGCGTCCTGGGTAAAGTGGGCTAGTTTGGGGCTTACACACTTTTGGTCTATTAAGTACTGTGTCTGTAATGTCTACATCCAATGTCTACCTAGATGTCTATATCCAAAAACGTTATTGTCCTACGTTTTCTTTATGACCCACATCAGACTTAATGTTCTCCATTTAACCTTGCCTTACCATCACCTGTCTTTGTCTGATGAAGTTCCAAGTACTCTTCAAGTTCTATGTCCTTCAAGAAATATTCCCATAGTTATCTTTGAATTCATTTTCTATTTACTGCATACATTCACTTGATTTATCTTATACCTCCTTATTTGTAGCTATTTTAGTGTACTGGCTCTGCAACTAGATTTGCCTGGAAAAGACTGTTTTTCCCCGTTGTCTCCATACAACTCTACATCTGAGTACTACTTACATGAGGTAAGTAGTACTCAGTAAAGCATCCATCAAGGAACAAGGCTCTGTACTGTTATTTCTCCTTGGTTGATTTCTCTTTCAATTCCCCATAATGGCTGCTCCAAAAATCTTTCCAACCCTTTTTTCTTGTCTGCTTCTCTTTGCTCTTCCCCACTTCCCTATCTTGCCTCCTCATCCGTTGAGAAACTGAAGGCTATTTCTCACTTCACTTAATGTTCCATGAAAAATAAGAATTTACCTATACTCTGACTCTCTTTTCTTGAATATTTTGATTTTGAAAGAGGGAAATGTCTCTTTTAAGGCTTATTCTCCATTTGGGCTCCTGATGCTACCGCTTTCTGTGGTCTCCAATGTCTGGCTCTATTAGTTACACCTTTCCAACTTTCAACTTCAATTTTTATATTTCTCTGGCTCTCCCTTCCTCTTTATTTTATTCCTAAAAATAAAATTCCCCACACCCAGCAATCACTCATATTATTTCCCCACTCTGCAATGTTCTTACCAACAGACCTTTTGCTGCTGTCTCTTTATCCCTTCCAAACTCCTGGTGAAAGACTTCTGTCCCCTACCATGTGACCCAAATTACTTCCTCTTAGTTCAACAAAGATCTTCTAAGTATAAAATCTGATGTTTTCCCAGTCATTATTTGTGGTTTGTGTACTAGACTACTAAAATAGTATTTTTTTCCCAACTAACTCAAATAGGTATCCCAGGTTTTTACAGCATTCATTCCTCTCATGATTTGCCTCCCACTTCTCCACTTCCGAGTTTCTTTCATTGTCTCTTCTTTCTCCACATATCATTTCATTAGTCATTACTCCCAGATCTTTCCCGGAGTCTTTTCTCTTCCTGATGTAAACTCACTTGAAGGAAAACTAATCCAACTGCAGAAACTTGGTTATCATCTCCATGTATACACTTCCTCTATGACCTCTAAGATTCCAGACTTTATTCTTCAGAGATCAACCAAACACATCTGATCACATTTTCAAAATGCCTCTCAGATTTGTCATCTCTTTGCATTCTTACAGTACTGGATATTCTTTCTTGTTTCCTTTTGTCAGGACTATCCAGAGTTGGTAAGCTGAGCAGTGGGCTGGATTTCAATTACCATTCTGTCTCTTGGCCAGAGCATTTATAAAGTGCACAAAATATGAAACTACTTCTATTGTTGTAATCCTAGTCAGGGTACCCATTTTGGCTGCCTACTCTTAATCAGAAGAGCCAGTGCTCTACCCTGGGCCCTACCTCTTGTCTCTCTTCCTCCATTTTTGGCCTCTTCTCCTTGCTTCAACCTTTATCTTAAACTGACAGTCTTCCCTCCTACCTTGAGTATCCATTAGGTTTCCAGCCATTCAGTTACATTGTATTCCACTGTTAGATGAATCCTAGGAGTTTCACATCAGGAATGGAGGGAGGGTCAGGACATAAGGACCCACTATGGATTACCTCAAGGTAGATTATCTAAAATATAGCCCAGTCTTTTACACTTTCAGAACTCACATCCTGCTACAGTGCCTGACAGAAAATAAGTGCTCAATGAATGTTAGCTATTAGAATTATTTCTTGCTTGCCCTAATGTCAACAGAATGTCTGTCTGTCCTCACCTTTTCCTTAAGCTGCATTAACTAAGGGCTTCTTTAGTTATCCTAACCCAAACATGTACCAGACTCAAGAAAGGTGCTTGGGAAAGTGGGGGAAAGCTATCTAAATAATTATAATAATAATCATTAACACTAATTTAACAATAACAATATATTAACCATAAACCAAATTTTTGGTTATATTATCTCATGTAATCTTCCAAAAACTTTATGGAACAAGTATTATTGCTACTTCCAGTTTACAGATGAGGAAAAAAGTCCTTATATGATCCTTCTTAAATTGTCCAGATATTCTGCCTCTAAAATGTTTCTCTAGAACATGAGAGGATGATGTCCTTTTCTTGCACACCTGTCTGTGAACTCTGCTTATGGTAGATTGGTTGGAGACTGCTGCTTCCTCAGACAATTCCATGACTCTCCACCTCTATGCTACCAGTAGTAAAGTTTTCTCATGTGATCCAAGGGGACTTTTACCATATAAGAATTTGTTGAAACTCCTTAGAGCACTTTTATTCTGTGCCTTCAGCAGGTTTAAGTGGAAAATGAATGGTGTTCAAAAGTTTGGGGCACCCCTTCCCAATGAAAATAATGTATTTTCCTCACAGGATTGGTGTGGCAGAAGCCAGCATGGAAATGATAGTTCAAATTTCCACACACCACACAAGCAAGTCAGCCATCCAAGCTACATTTATTCCATATCTACCTGGGAGAGAGGGCAAGCCAGGAACACCATCATACCCAATTCAGGGTGCCTTATCCTTCAACCAATAGGGTTTATGCACACATACTTTTTTTTTTTTAATGTTTACTTATTTTGAAAGAGAGAGAGAGAGGAGCACAAGCGCAGGAGAGAAAGAGAGAGAGGGAGACAGAGAATCCCAAGAAGGCTCTGCCCACCAGCTCAATTCATGAACCGTGAGATCATGACCTGAGCCAAAACTAAGAGTTGGACACCTAACTCACGGAGCCACCCAGGCATCCCCCTGCATACATACTTTTAACTGATGATTTCCAGTGGAAAGTGTGCACAAAACAATCCGTTGGGGGGCAGGAAGAACTGTTAGAACTTCTATTTACATTGACTTTTTTAATCTAAGAAAATGAGCTGTGGTAAAATGTAGCAAATGGATTGGCACCACTACCTTCACACGGTCTACATATCAGAAAGTCACAGATCACTCACTACGGGTATATCTTGAGGAAATGAAGGCCAACCAGTTCAAATTTAATTGCCCTCCCTATGTGGGTAGCACTCAGTACTGTGCTAACAACAATTTCAGAAAAATTAACACTCAGGATGTTCTCTCGAAGAAAGAGTGACTTTTTTACATGAATAAGCAAATGTTTTTCAAAAGACAGTCACACTGCTGAGAGAGCATGTTTGTATCAATTTTTTTAAAAAATATCTATACAATTGAAAAACTTGGAAACCAATTTTTCTAATCTATTTATAATTTTTCTAAACTACAAATTATTTCCGAAGGCTATTAAAAGATAGAAACAATTAGTTCAATTAGTTCCAAACTAATAGGAAAATGAGTTTTCATATTTTTAAGAAATGGGTCAAAACTGCTTTAAACCTTTGTTTAGACCCATTTATTAAAATTATAAAAATACAAATTAAAATAAATAGTAAGTCAACAATGAACTTCTTCCATTTGCGTCTTCATGTTTTTGTGATATATTCTTTTTTAGCTCTGATGATCAAAAAGCCAAAAACAACAAGCTCAAAAACAAACAAACAAACAAAACCCCAAGTATTAAAATAAGCTGAACTAAGTATCAGACTATTATTTATTTTTTAATTGTTTTTAATGTTTGTTTATTTTTGAGAGAGAGACAGAGAGCAAGCAAGGGAGGGACAGAGAGAGAGGGAGATAGAATCCAAAGCAGGCTCCAGGCTCTGTGCTGTCAGCACAGAGAGCCTGATGTAGGGCTCGAATTCACAAGCCATGAGATAATGAGCTGAGCTGAAGTCAGATGCTCAACCAACTGAGCCACCCAGGTGCCCCTAAGTATCAGACTTTTAAATCATTCTTTACAAAAAATTAAACTAAATTTTAAAAAAATAATGAGGCGTATTAACCACATAAATTTTAAGTCATTAATACATTTAGTGAAAGTAAAATAATTTATGTTCTAGTGATATAACAAGAATAATTTTATTTTTTTTTTAATTTTTTTTTTCAACGTTTATTTATTTTTGGGACAGAGAGAGACAGAGCATGAATGGGGGAGGGGCAGAGAGAGAGGGAGACACAGAATCGGAAACAGGCTCCAGGCTCAAACTCACGGACCGCGAGATCGTGACCTGAGCTGAAGTCGGACGCTTAACCGACTGCGCCACCCAGGCGCCCCAATTTTATTTTTTTTTAAGAGAGAGAGAGTGCACGTGTTTAAGTGGGGGAGAGAGATTGAATCTTCAGCAGTCTCCATGCTCAACAAAAAGCCCAACATGGGGCTCAATCTCATGACTGTGAGATCATGACCTGAGCTAAAATCAAGATTCAGACACTTAACCAACTCAGCCACCCAGAAACCCTACAAAAATCATGTTTAAAATAAACATTTCTTTATCTCATCTTTCTTAATTTCTAACATCTGTGTATGTTTTATATATATATATAAATATTTATTATGCTTATATACATAAAATATAAATATAGCTTAGAAAATGTTTATAATTTAGAGATAAATAAACTTATATTGATGAGTATTCATCACTTTTTCGGTTACTGATGCCATACACCATAAACAACAAGATCTTGGAGAAAGAGGAGGGTACATGCACATTTCCAGAGTCCTTCAAATAACCTTGCTTCAAGTTCAGATATACTTGAGGCATTAGGTAACTTCCTGCCCTTCCCACACTCCTGATCTTTTTCCTAAAGTGGCAACCATCCTAGGTATAGAAACACATAACTTCGTAAGTCCTTAAGATGTTCAACCATATTACAACAGTATATTTGGCTGCTTTTATGAGTAAAATATTATAATTTCTTATTAACCTAATGGAAACTAAAGATAACTCAAATTTAATAAAACTCTTAATGTAAAATTCCAGAAATAAAAAGGAACATATCTTATTAATAATTCTTTAATTATACAAACTCATAACCACACCTCACTTAAGAATAACAAAATTCTGTGAATACATTTTAAAATATCTAAAGGCTAGTCTGTTGTTTCTCATACTAGGACTGCAAGAATACTCTTGGAGATACACAAATTAAATGAAACTTCAAGTTTCCTCTTATTTTGATATCAATGTAACACAAGCTTAAAAAGGTACATTCTGGGGGTGTCTGGGTGGCTCAGTCGGTTGAGCTTCTGACTTCGGCTCAGGTCATGATCTCACGGTTCGTGAGTTCGAACCCCAAGTCGGGCTCTGTGCTGACAGCTAGGAGCCTGGAGCCTGCTTTGGATTCTGTGTCTCCCTCTCTCTCTCTCTGACCCTCTCCCATTCATGCTCTGTCTCTGTCTCAAAAATAAATAAACATTAAAAAAAAAAATTTAAAAAAAAAAGGTACATTCTGGATCATCCAAAAGACTACACTAAAAAAGATAATTGCCATCTATTTCAGTGTGAAAAGTTAGCACCTTTATTTACAACTATACTGAGACTAAGCAATAATAAAAAGACACCATTTGATTTTTAATCCACTTGGTCTCTAACACTAAACCTGCAACTCTAGAGTTCAGGAAGCTTTTTTGTTGTCAGTTGATGTTAAATAGATTATGTACCTTACTCAAGAATAAAAAACACTGTCATACTCAATTTATAAGTGGGAAATCCCAGCAGAAATAATAGAATTAATGTGCATGACTGATCTGTAACCTGATAAATATGGCTTGACTACTATATTCTTTGAATGAGCTATAGACACAAGATACAAGTCAGGTTATAAGAGAACTGTTCCAATTTAAAAAGCCAGTTTATCTAAATAGAAAAATATAACCAAATTTAAAGTAAGGTGATTTTTCATGTTTTCACAAAGCTTTTTCTTCCCATAAATGCTTCATAAATTGATATTCATAAATATTTAAGAAAGATCCAAACTTATTGTTTATTTATTTTATTTTGTTTATAGCACTCTTCAAAAAAATATCTTCCATTTACTTAAGTAACATCGTGGTCTAATTATCAGTTGATAGATTTAGCACAACTAATTCATCTTTATTTACATATTAGACAACAATACAAATAACCCTACATACAGAATATTCAGAAACAACAAACTAAAAATATACAATAGGCATAAAATGTTAAATCAAATTTAATATATAATTATAAAATCATTTAAGAAATTAAATCTATTTTTATTAATTTAATAGCAACCATGGCTTTTTAATTCTTCACAGAGGCTTTGTGTTGGTAGTTTTATATCTGAAATTGTTCTAAGTTGTTTTGAATTTCAATTATATATATATTTTTTTAACTTTTTATTTATTTTTTTTTTGGGGGGGGGGGACACAGAGAGACAGACCATGAACGGGGGAGGGGCAGAGAGACAGGGAGACACAAAATCGGAAACAGGCTCCAGGCTCTGAGCCATCAGCCCAGAGCCCCACGCGGGGCTCGAACCCACGGACCGCGAGATCGTGACCTGGCTGAAGTCGAACCCTTAACCAACTGCGCCACCCAGGCGCCCCTCAATTGTATTTTAAAATACACTGTGCTATCAAATCTAACCGATTGCAGAACCCATTCTTCATATATATATTACACACACATATTCTATCAAACAGTCTCTGGGGATTAAATATGAGTAAGATTATCACCTACCTTTCAAATTACACCTTTTGTTACCTAATCATGATTGAGCCATGAAAAGACTTCCAAGTGACTATATGCCATTATCATTAGAGAATTATAATAAAATACCAAAACAAAATCATAACAAAACATGGTAATACTTTCTGGTAAAAACTGCTCATAATTTTCATTACCAAGAACTTATGGAATTATTAATATGTTTCAGTAATATGTTTTCCTTTTACTAAAGATAAGATTATAATATTCTATATGTACAACTGGATCATTAAAAATCATAAATTACACCAGTATAGAGATATATATGTTCACTTTATTAAGCCATTGCTTATTAATAAAATGTCATAATTCAAATTGTTGTGCTATCTTTTTGAATATATGAGCCAACAATCAAAGAAAGTCCTTAGGAGGAAAGTATGTGACGAAAATGGGTCTTTATGACAATATCCTTTTAAAAAAAAAAAAAAAGCCAGTTCTCCAAACTGACATAATTAATAATTATTACCTATGTACACAATAATTTTTTCTCAAAATTTAAAGATTTTTTTTATTGTTTATTTATTTTTGAGAGAGAGAGAGACAGAGCGCAAGTAGGGGAGGGGCAGAGACAGAGAGACACAGAATCCCAAGAAGGCTCCAGGCTCTGAGCTGTCAGCACAGAGTCTGATGCAGAGCTCAAACTCACCCACCTGGGCCAAAGTCCTCTGCTTAACCAACTGAGACACCCAGGTGCCCCAGTTTTCCCCAAAATTTATTAAATGAATTCCTTATTAAAATTATCATAAAGATAAGTATCCCTCACTGTTTTATCAGATTTAGAATAAACTGTTCTATGTCAAGATATTGGCCTCGAGAATAAAATAACACCTAGTGATTTGAAGGAAAACACTCATAAGTCTGTAAGAATAATGATTCAACTATTTAAAATGTTTTCTTTTCCATGTATAAAAATACACAAATTAAATGTAAATATGAATAGTGATTTATTACTATTACTGGTTACTATTTATTACTGATATATTAAATGTTTAAAAGAAAGATATGAATTCTATAATATATATGATTTAACACTTCATTCTGATGTATTCCACATATACAAATACCTTACAAGCCACTGAATACATTTTTCTTTTATTTTACTTTGAACAGAAGCACAAATTGAAGCATATTTAACACTGAATTTTTAAAAGGTATTATTTCATATGCAAACAGTGCCATCTTCTGGCAGCTGAAACTATGTGTATTGACATAAAATTCATTATGGATTGTAATTGCCATTTTCTTGACAAGTTATGTGTACAGCTTATTGAATAAAAACCTTTAATCTAAAATCAGTTGATTTTTGTAAAAATAACCTTTAAAAACAAGAGTATTAATTAGCATGTCTTCAAACTGATAAAATTTTTAAAAAAGACTAAGAACCCTAAATTCTACCACTAAATCTTCTAACTAGATATTGAATCTTAGACTAACCGTGTAGCCACTCAGGACCTCAGTTTCCTCAACTAGTAGACTGTTTAAATCATTAAATTACTTTCAGTTTAAGGTTCCATTTGATTCTAGCTTTAGAAATGTTTATTTCTGGTTTTAGCAGTCTAATATGGACTATAGGCCTGTTTATGACACACTTTTTCATAGGTATCTCTTTTATTAACATGTGTTTGGTTATGCTCTCTGCTTGAATTTTCTTCAGAAATAAATCTTAAGTTATGTTTATACTTCTCACTGTCCAAATAGCTTTCCTCTAAACATCAGAAAGACTTCATTGAATTGTAAGTAAAACTAAACTCTAGTAACTGAAAATAAGGGTTTTTTTTTTTAAGTTTATTTATTTTGAGAGAAAGAGAGGGAGCATGTGTGCCAGAGAAAGAGAGGGGGCACTAGACAGAGGGTGGGGGAAAGGCAGAGTGAGAGGGGGAGAGAGAATCACAAGTAGTCTCCTTGCTGTCAGCACTGAGCCCTACATAGGGCTGGATCTCATGAACTGTGACATCATGACCTGAGCTGAAATCAAGAGTCAGACATTTAACCAACTGAGCCACCCAGGCAACTCCCAAAAGCAAGTTTTTAAAAAACATTCTGTAAAGATAAGATGGTTTAAATAAAATAGGTCAATATCAAACAAAACACTCAAAAATTAATAGGGGGACTCTTGGGTGACTCAGTGGGGGTAAGTGTCTGACTCTTAGTTTCTGCTCAGGTCATGATCTCATGGTTTTTGGAGTTCCAGCCCCACATCTGGCTCACACTGAGTGTGGAGCCTGCTTTGGATTCTCTGTCTCCCTCTCTCTCTTCCCCTCCCCCACTTATGCTGTCTCTCTCAAAATAAATAAACTTTTTTATAAAACTATTTTTATCATTTATTCATTTTTGAGAGACAGAGACAGAATGTGAGCAGGGGAGGAGCAAAGAGAGAGAGGGAGACAGAGAATCCAAAGCCATGGGATCATGACCTGTGCCAAAGTTGGACGCCTAACCGACAGAACCACCCAGGCATCCCCAAAATAAATAATTTTTTTAAAAAGTTAAAAAAAATTAATAGGAAATAAATCTCTCCAAAGCTTCTAGAATCTTAAGTGTTATTGTGTTAAATAAATAGAATAGGCTCAGAGTTTGGGCAGCTCTTCCTAATATCTCCATAGATTTGACCAACACTATCCTGTTGGATTTATCTATACTCCCAATTCTTGCCTCCAAATACCTTGCTCTGATATAGATCTTCTTATTCAAACTCTTACACATCCATCTAGTCCAGGGTCTCAACTTCCTAGGCCTGCATTACTAAAATATCCATTGTGGTCTACTGTTTTTCAAAAAGTAACATAAGGATCATTTGGGATGCTGATTAACATATGTCATCTCCTAGAGCCCATAGAGTAGACTGTCCAACAGAAATCTAACATGAGTCACACATGTAATTTTAAATGTTCTTGTAGTCAGATTAAAAAGCTAAAATGAAACAAGTGAAATTAATCCAATGCATGTAAAAATATCATTTCAATATGTAATCAATTGAAAAACATAATATTTTACATTCTTTTTCTTTTATACTAAGTCTTTGAAATCAGGTATTTTTATACTTATAGCATATCTCAATTTGGACAAGCACACTTCAAGTGCCTAAGAGCCATCTGTGGCTAGTGGTTATGGTATTGGACTGCATTAGATTTGGAGAAAGGGGAATAAAAGCCAGGAACGTACATATAGCAAAAAGTGATTCTTTCACATTCTCAAGTATGAGGGCCACCACTCTAGACTGGCCTGTACATAATCCATTCTACAACCACTACTGAAATTTACACCTGAGAAATGCCCCTTTAATTATGTCAGTTCTAAGAAACTACATATCCCTGGTACCTCCAATTTAAACAACTCATGTGGATATTCAAATCTCCCAAAATGTGGCCTCACCTCATTCATCCAATCAGTTCTCCAATTTGAAAATGTCTTGGGCTCTTCCATGAAATTTTCCTAGGGAAATATTAAAATGATCATTCAATCAACAAATATTGATGAAGTACCCATAAAATGTCAACATGGATCCTCCATGGTAAAAGGGAAGATGTAACACAAATCGTTACATAATTATTACAATTCCACTGTTTTCATTGTAACACTGAAAGCAATGCTCTGAAATAGTGCTAATGAGATGCTAATATAGAGCAGGACCTTATAGAGAGGTCAAAGAAAATTTCTAGAATACAGTTACATTTAAATAAAAAAAATAATATAAATATAATTAGAAATCTGAACAGATAGAAATTTCTAGGCAGAGAAAAGCACATTATGAAAAGCCCTGAGGTGGAAAAGTGACTAACAGAAGAGGCAGATTGGGAAAATAATCTGAAAAGGGGCTGCTGAGTTAGGCAGAAGGCTGATAAGGCCAAATTTATGAGACTTCAATCTGTCCCGTCCCTTCCCTTCCCTTCCCTCCCCTTCCCTTCTTTCTTTTATTTATTTAGAGACAGGAGAGAGAGAGAGAGAGAGGTGGTGGGGAGGAGCAGAAGGTAAGGGAGAAGAGAGAATCTTGTGACTGTGAGATCATGACCTGAGCTGAAATCAAGAGTCGGACCAACTGCCACAACTGCCACTCGGGTGCCGCCTTTATTTTTTCAACTATGCATTTTTAAGCAAAACTAGATTACAAAGTCCTCAAAAAGTACAGACCTGGCCTGTTTTTTTTTTGTTTTGTTTTGTTTTTTTTGTTTTTTTTTTGGAGAGAGAGACACAGCATGAGCCAGGGAAACAGGCTCCAGGCAGTCAGTGCAGAACCTGTCATAGGGCTTGAACCCATGAGCCGTGAGATCATGACTTGAGGCGAAGTAGGACGTTCAAAGAACTGAGCCACCCAGTGCCCCACAGATTTTACCTTCAAAGGTTAATTATTTCTTACATCTCTTCATAGAGCACAAAAAACGTATTTAATAAATACTTCTATACATGGAAAACATACATTTTTCTAGCCATTTGAATTCTGGAATCTCCAAAATTATACCAACAATTATTTGCATCTTCAGATAATTTAAAAACTATATTACTATGAAACTGAAGGAAGTCTTACCTGAAGTGCTGAGTATTAATATAAAATTCCTTAGAAAGACAGACAAATTTTTATTCGTGGTAAGGTGCGCATCATGCTCTACCAGTCTTATGCCAGAATTCTGACTCTAAGTTCCTGGTGGAAAGAGTGAAAAGTTGGTGATTTAAACACACAGATGAATCCTTAAAAGGGATCTCCATGAAGTCAGAGACTGTAAGTATGAGAAAGCTTATAGAAGAGCTATTTGGCAAAAGCCTCTGGCCAACAACTAGCAAAACAAGGAGAACCTTAGACTAAGAAACACAAGGACATTAATTCTGCTAACAGCCAGGGGCTTGGAAGAGAAACCCAGATCTTCAATGAGATTCCACTTGCAGACGCCTTTACTTCAACAGTGTGAGACCCTTAAGCAGAGCACTCTGCTATACCATACCAACTCCGGACCTACACGACTACGATAACAAATGGGTGATATTTTAAACCATTAATTTGTAGTAATTTGTTACAGAACAATAGAAAAGCAACACACTCAGGCACTTCTCATATAATTAAATAGCAAAGTATGTCTGGAACAAAGTTTTTGAGACTTCATTTTACAAATAATTTTGCTAGCTGCTTCAAGGCGGATAAATTTTTTGCAAAAATTGTTTCACAATTGACACGAACATTAATTGTGCACTCTCTGAAATATTTCTCATCCTAATGTAAAGTCATTGAATTTGTGAGTCAAAATTCCCCTGAAAGTTCTTAGGTGTAGATGGGCCTTTTTGGTGCAATGAACTTACTCCTCACCACCTTGCCTGTGGGTGCAAAGTGCGCGGGATGGACGGAGCACAAGCTAGACTGCCAGACGCAGCCTCCAGCCGCTCCTGACCGCCTTACAGTGAGGCCGGGTGGAAGTAGGCTGAGCCCAGGACAGACCTAGACACAGGACAAAAAAGGTTGCGGCTCATCCCTTTAACCCTAACCTAATTTCTCGGGAAAAGCCGCTCTCTCATACAGTAATCGGGCTCTCCAAGGCTGTGGCTTGGCTACCGCGCACACGGTTTCTTTACGAACTGCCAAAGCGTCTAGCAAAAGTTTCAAGCGCCCACTAGGGATCACTGGGGCCACTTAAGGTGCAGCTGGCGAACGGTTCATATCGCTTTGAAAATATCTATGAAACTCAGAAATTGTGCTCCCTGGCAGGCCTAGCAACTAAAACCATATCGCCCGCCTCCTTCCTGCACGCAATCTAGATTCCCACAACTAGAGGAGCCAGTCCTGGACGCTCCAGACCCGGACTACCCGGAAATGCGTGACCACGCCTACCTACTGCGCCTGCGCGAGGAAACAGCTCAGGCGAGCGAAGACAGGCCCGACCCCGCCCCGTGGGGCGGGACCTAGAGGTTTGTCACGCCTGCGCAAAGGACCCGACGGCATGCTGCGTCGTTACTTTTGAAACGAGTGGCGGGGAAGTGTTGTGGAAGTCCTTGCTGTAGCTGTCTGCCGGGTGGAAGCGCGGTCCTTCGTTGTAGGCCTGGCAATGGCGCTGCAGCTCTCCCGGGAGCAAGGCATCACCCTGCGCGGCAGCGCCGAAATCGTGGCTGAGTTCTTCTGTAAGTCTTCCTCGCGCAGGCCGGAGGGCGGGAGAACTGAGGCCAGGCCGCCCGGTAGGCCCACGGCTCGGCCACGGAGGCGGGGTAAGCGCGGGGGCGAGGTTGCGGGGGTGCCGAGAGGCCCGGAATTCAAGCCCTCTCTGCCCCAGCCTCCTGCCCGGCTGGAGAATCTAGGAGGAGGCGCATGCAGGCACCGTTTCCGGATGCGTTGCTAATGGAGCTGGAGGCCTAGGTACTGCTGAACCGAGGCCTGTCTTGTCGTAGCCCCGTCACCTGCCGAATTGCTTTAAACTGCTGATCATACGCACTTCCTCACCTGCCCCTCTCACCCCACCACCACCCAGGTCTCAGCGACTTGAGACAGAACACGACCGGGGTGGAGACCGTGTATGTTTTTAAGAACCCGATCTTCACGCTTTGATTCTGGTGTGGGGGTGATGAACTAGACTTTAGGAGGCTCGCTGTTCTGGACCAGGCCACTTGTACCTTCTGATAGAATCTGGCAGGATTTGTGAGGCGAAAAGGAGGAAAAAGAAAGGAGAGGGTTCCTGGAGCATTGGACCAGTAAATCAGTTGCTAACTCAGACGCAAAAGCCAATCTTGACACATCCTCTAGCCCGAATTTGGACTTGGATTACAGTGAGCTGAAATTTGACGGTAGTAGATTAATATAGTTTAGCGTTTTTCTTTTATTGCCACATTAGTGCAGGTATCGCGTTCTTTTACTTAGAAGCAAGATTTTAAGGATTTTTAATTCCACTTTTTACCTATTCTGATTTCAGCGACACACCCATAAACACGTGTCTAGGCATTTACAGTTTTATACCATTAATGAAACCATAGCCACAGCTAAATATGTTTTATTTTACAGAATTACAAAGTGATAATAACTTTTCTTTAACATTCCTTTTGTTTTCAGCATTTGGTATCAACAGCATTTTATATCAGCGTGGCATATATCCATCTGAAACCTTTACTAGAGTGCAGAAATATGGACTCACCTTGCTTGTAACAACTGATCCTGAGCTCATAAAATACCTAAATAATGTGGTGGAACAACTAAAAGGTATTTAACTGTTGGAAACAATTTTGAGTTTTGCAGGCCTTCTATGACCCTTCCTTCTGGGCATCTTGGTGGTCGTTTTTTCACTCTGTATATAGAAGTGTAAAACACTACAATCTCAAATATGACTCTCAATTGGAAGAAAGCAAAAAATATATAAATTGAAAGAAATTCCACTTTTACCCTACATTTTGAGTGAGTTGAATATTTTGATGTTAGGTATCTGATACAGCTTCACAAAACAATCTCCATCAAGTCCCTTAGAAATGATTTTTGCAGGGGCGCCTGGGTGGCGCAGTCGGTTAAGCGTCCGACTTCAGCCAGGTCACGATCTCGCGGTCCGTGAGTTCGAGCCCCGCGTCGGGCTCTGGGCTGATGGCTCAGAGCCTGGAGCCTGTTTCCGATTCTGTGACTCCCTCTCTCTCTGCCCCTCCCCCGTTCATGCTCTGTCTCTCTCTGTCCCAAAAATAAATAAACGTTGAAAAAAAAAAAAAAAAAATTAAATAAAAAAAAAAAAAAAAAAAAAAGAAATGATTTTTGCAGTTCATGTGGCCAGATGGAACAAATTAGAATTTAATGTACTTATGATGGTGTTCATTGTCTGAGAGAAATCCACTGTATTTTTAACATGATATATTTTCTGTAGCTGCCTGGAGTTTAAAGCCATCGTTATGTTAGAATAAAGGAAAATAAAATTAGATCCAACCTGGGAATTAAACTTAAAAAAGTACAACTACTAAGTAATAGTACACCCAGTAGAAGTTTCTTATTTTTACCTATTTCCATTTGTTTTTGTTTTTGTTTTTAAATCCTGGGACGCCTGGGGGGCTCAGTTGGTTGAGCATCCAACTTGGGCTCAGTTCATGATCTCGGCTCCTGAGTTTGAGCCCTGCAATGGGCTCTGCTGTCAGCACAGAACCCACTACAGATCCTCTGACTCTTGTCTTTCTCTCTTTCAAAAATAAATAAACATTAAAAAAAAAAAATCCTGCCTGTAAGTCAGTAAGCCTTTTCTATCTGAACACTCATTGTTTTTCCTTAGCTCAAGAAGTTACTGTATTGTATCACAATACTTATTCTCCATCTATTCCTTTTTTTTTTTTTTTAATCTTGTTTTTCTCCGCTTAGGATTCTCATTTCTAATTTTTCTGTGTTGTAAGATGTTTCTCCCTACCTCCCCATTTGACCTCCCAAAATAATAGTTCCAAAAAACACTGCAGTTAGTCACCTATTTTTTTTCTTTTTAATTCATAAGCCATCTATGTTTTTTCAAGTAGCTTTATTTTTAAAATTACATTAATTGTGGGGAGCCTGGGTGGCTCAGTCGATTAAGTGTCCGACTTCTGCTAAGGTCATGATATCATGGCTTGTAAGTTCAAGCCTGCATCGGGCTCTGTGAGGACAGCTCAGAGCCTGGAGCCTGCTTCAGATTCTGTCTTCATCTCTCTGCCCCTCCCCGGCTTGCACAGTGTTTCTGTTTCTCAAATATAAACAAACATAAAAAATTTTTTTAAAATAGCATTAATTATATTTTTATTGCCTTTAGAACTAAATCATCTGTAATCCTGTATTAGGGCTGCCCTCAGATTATTTAGCCTGAAACCTCTAAGTAAGTATGAATCTATGTCATCTTAATTTGATAGAGAAGCAAGCCTGGCCTAAGCTAATGGTTTTGGGTTTTCTCCTTTAAGATTACACTCATGACATTTCACCTCAGATGTAGGTAGACCTTTCTATTTAACTTTTCCCATTTATTTTAATTAACATGGAGGAATTGTTCTTAGAGGCAAATTGTTCTGTCTATTTGAATCCCATCCCTCTTGCCTTCTTAAGGACTTTACCCTATTTCTTCTCTGATATTTTTGACTCCTTTGTTTTGAGTTACTTTCATTGGTTTAGTCAGTCTTTAGTTTTAAAAGAAAATAATTCCACCTACTCCACATCTTTAACTTACTAACCAGTCTCCTTTTCAGAACTAAATTGATAAAAAGTTGTTGATATATGCCAAGGGGTCAGCAATGGTGCCAGGCCATATCTAGCAAGTGGCCTATTTTTGTACAGCCTACAAAGAATATTTTCAAATTTGTAAAGGGATGTTTTTTAAAAGAGTATGCAACAGAGACCTAGGTGGCCCACATGCCCTCGATACTACTAAATTGTTTTGTCTCTTAAAAAACAACAACAAACTGCTGATTCCTGAGTATACTGCCCCAATATCTAAGATTAATTCAGGGCTCATTCTGAGGCCTTCTTCTCATTATAACCTCTCTAGATCTCTGACATACATAGATAGCTTCACTAATCTTTGTGTAGTTGACTCACAAACGTACATCTAGCCCAACTCTCCTAACTCTGTGCTCATATATTAAATGAGTCCCTTGATATCTTCATGTGACTATCCCAGTGATATTTCAAACTCAGCATATGAAAAATGGGGCTCCTGGATGGCTCAGTCAGTGGAGCATGGGACTCTTGATCTTGGGGTTATCTCAGTGAATGTATCAGTAATCCAACTAGTGATAAAAACCAGAAACTTAGGAGGTATCCCTGAGTCTTTCCTCTTCCTTACTCTCAAGTATTCAATAAATCTTAACAACTTTAACCATGAAATCTCTTGAATGTATCTACTGATCCATCTCTACCAGTTTATCCTTCTATAAGCCTTCATTACTTCTTACTTGAATTACTAATTAATTTTAGTGACCCTAGATCCCCTCTTTACCTCCAGTCTACTTTCCACTTCACCGCCAGAAGGATAGTTTTGAAATATAAATTTAACTACATCACACCCTCCTTCAAACACAATAATGACTTCCCTCATTCTTGAGATACAACTTCTTTAATTTGGCCCACGTGGCCTTGAATGGTTTGACCCCTATGTGTCCTGCTAAACTTGCCTTCGTTCTCCCCATAACTGCAGTTGTATTGGCTTTTTTTAAGTCCTCTAGTCAGATGCTCTTCCCTTTTTAATATTTAAGACCTATACCCTTTTCTGTATATTTTTGCATATTTAATAGTATTTATTCTTAGAACTAAACTCAATTGAGAACTCCCTGAATGAACCAAATTTTCCTGTATTCACTCTGCATCAAATACCGCACCTTCATAGCATTCATCACAATTATAATCTTACATTTATTGGCGCAATGATTAGATTAATCCTCCACTCCTACATTTTACCTTAGATTAGGATGGAAGTACTGCATGTTCACTACTGTGTTCTCAGCACTCAGTACTGTATCTGGTACAAATACGGAGAATTCAAAAACAGGAGCTAGGTTATTGTGGGGCAAGTTTCCTGTACAGGTTGGAGGAGTTCCAAAATACTAGGCGTAGGAATTTGCAGACAATAGGAAGTGAGACCTGAGAAGAGAACTGCTTTGTGATGCAGTGGATCAAAAAAAGATGCCTTGTTATGTATTCCAGATTGGTTATACAAGTGTTCAGTTCAGAAACTGGTGGTAGTCATCTCAAATATTGAGAGTGGTGAGGTCCTTGAAAGGTGGCAATTTGATATTGAGTGTGACAAGACTGCAAAAGATGACAGGTAAGTATGAATTAAATTACTTCCACTTTTATATATTTTTTGCAAAATGTCTTTTCCTTACTAAAGGAGTTCTAATTATATTGAACTTAGTTTTATATAAGGTTTTGTTTCTAAGTATGCTTGATTTGACCTAATCCCCTGTGGAAAAGAATAGGGCTCATAAACTGCTCACAAAAAAATTGTGTATATCATGGACATAATTGCCTTTAGTCTAAATCCATGAATTACAGACTTTAGTGTTTATGATGCTATATGAGAAGCTACACATGATGGACTAGGTGGGCCATTTAATGAATTGTTTAAAGGTACTTTTAAGACCGGGAAGTATTATCCTAGACTTTTCTCCCAGCTTAACATGCAGCTCTACTGGGGCGCCTGGGTGGCTCAGTCAGTTAAGCATCTGACTCTTGATTTCAGCTCAGGTCATGATCTCATGGTTTGTGAGATCAAAGCCCATGTCTGGCTTTGCGCTGACAGTGTGGAGCCTGCTTGCGATTCTCCCTCTCTCTCTCCCTCCCTCTCTCTCTCTCTCTCTCTCCCTCCCTCTCTCTCTCTCTCTCTCTCTCTCTCTCTCTCTCTCTCTGTCCCTGCCCCGTTCATGCTGTCTCTCAATATAAATGAATAAACAAAAAATAAATAAATAAAAGATGCAGCTCTACTGTATTTCATTTAATGCCACAAACTTCCTGCAACACTTCATAAACTGAAGTTTGCGGATCCCCCAAATGGGAAGTGCCCATCATTATAGGCTAATTTCTAGCATTGTCTTAAGCATGCTTATCTATAAACTGAGAACTGTTTCTCATAATGAAATATAGATTGTTTCTGAAACCTTTGGTCTATTTTAGAAAAGTTTTAACTTATACAAATAATTTGATGCCCGATTAACGTCTTTTTTGAGGCAGTAGGGAATTAGACATTTAGGCAATACTAAAAATGCCAAAATGATTATACTGATTAAATATTTTAGATACTACTTGTTATCTTTATTTTAGGAAGTACTGAAGTTTTTCTAATTTGAAGCACTTGACAGGTTTTCTAATCGAATAACTTGATACTAAGATCAGCCCTAAAAATGATTGGGAGGATAAATGAAATAACAGAGATAATACTGTTCCTACTAGGTTAGAGATTCTAAGGATACATATTATACTCCTGTATATTTAAACATTTAAAAAAAAAAAAACCTTTTGAACGCATTACTTATTTGATTTGGGAAATATTTAATCAGTTAAATAATCTTACCAATGTTTTAAATAACTTGTTAAGAGGCGCCTGGGTGGCGCAGTCGGTTAAGCGTCCGACTTCAGCCAGGTCACGATCTCGCGGTCCGTGAGTTCGAGCCCCGCGTCGTCGGGCTCTGGGCTGATGGCTCGAGCCTGGAGCCTGTTTCCCATTCTGTGTCTCCCTCCCTCTCTGCTCCTCCCCCATTCATGCTCTGTCTCTCTCTGTCCCAAAAATAAATAAATGTTGAAAAAAAAAAATTTAAATAACTTGTTAAAACTTAAATTAATTGATTTGGTTTCTTTGGTAGTGCACCCAGAGAAAAGTCTCAGAAAGCTATCCAAGATGAAATCCGTTCAGTGATCAGACAGATCACAGCTACAGTGACATTTCTGCCACTGTTGGAAGTTTCTTGTAAGTATTATACAAATTTCACATCCTTTTATTAAATTTTTTCTTAATTATCAGTGTCCTGTAATACAAATGAGAAAAATGTTATAAAGCAAAAGTAATGCTATATGCATCTTATTTAGAAGTGCGGTAAAGGAATGAAAGTAGTCTACACTACTCACTCTAAAATATTTTGATGTAATTCCGTTCATTTTTATTTTCTACACATGTCTGTGTATATAATGAAGACTTTTAGCTATAATTGTGTCTTTTTTTCCTAACTTAGTTACTCTTTCATTCATCAAATATATCCTGCATACCTGCTATCTGCCAGACACTGTTCTGGGCACTGGGATACATTAGTCACAAAACCAAGATGTTACTATCTTTTCTATGGCTTACATTCATGCTACCTCGTGATTAATTCTTTCTGCAAATATTTTTAATGGTTTTCTCATTAAAGGAAAAAAATTCAATTTTTTTTCATAAGATAAAGTAAAAGGAGTACAATATTTTCTGTAAAATTTCCATTGAGGAAAAGCAGTTAGCTAACAATTAACTGATTAGAGATCCGACTAAAGTAGCTTTTCTGACACTATAGGTGGTTCAAATGTGAGAGGAACACGGAGAGTACTTTTACTTTTGAAAAAATAATGGTACTTTAATGATCTTGTCCCCAATTTAGGTTCATTTGATCTACTGATTTATACAGACAAAGACTTGGTTGTACCTGAAAAATGGGAAGAATCGGGACCACAGTTTATTACAAATTCTGAGGAAGTCCGTCTTCGTTCGTTTACTACTACGATCCACAAAGTAAATAGCACAGTGGCCTACAAAATTCCTGTCAATGACTGAGGATAAGGACTGTGATGTACTTGTAATTCTCAGATGTGGTTTTCCTGGAACCGAGTCAACTATAGTTGATACGTTTTGTTTCATTGGTTAACTTTTAGATGGGAAAAACTTAACATTACGTTTTCACTGAACTGTGCATAATTGTTCCATTTTTTGGTACCTGTATGACTTTATACAGGGTTGACCTACATTATTGCACATTATTCAAAAGGGGACTAGGAGATTACATCAGCATTGTTATGTCAATTCCTTTGAGAGTGGTAACCATAGATGGCAAACTTTTGTTATAAAGCTAAATGCCTTCTTAAATCAGACCTTTTTTGGTCAAGTACCTTGACTCAGAATATAGGTAGAGAGATGTTTAAATATAAAATATAGCAAAATAAGTCTGAATATTCAAAGTCTTTGTTTAGATTCTGAAATTACCCAATAAGAATCTGTAAGTAATGAAATATTGCTCCTATTAGGTCCTTTTGCCATTTATTTCATTTGTATAGTTTCCATATTGAAAACATTTCCAATTATTTGATTTTAATTTATATAACCTGAGCCTACAAAGGTATGAATATTTCTATTTCAAATTCCTATGATACAGAACTCTTAAAAAGTTTTTTTTTATGGTTTATAAAATCAAGGTTTAAATGATGAAATAAATGTGTACGTTTTAAATTTGTCTTAAAATATTTTTATATTGGTGTGAGTGCTTAGTCTAACTCTTTACATGTATTAACTTCCACTATTAAGTAAATACACATAGCATCCATTCATTCAAAAATTATGGTGTGGACCTGTTAATGTGCCAAGTGGCCAGGATGAATGAAACAATCCTGGATGCTCATTTTCATAACGGTGCTATTCACAGTAACCAAGCAGTGGAAGGAACCCAAATGTCCATCAGATGAATGGGTAAACAAAATGTGATGTATACGTGCAATGAAATAAAATTCAGCTTTAAAAAGGAAGAAGGGGTGCCTGGGTGGGCCTGGCCTGGACTCTGATTCAGTTTTGCTTACCATAGAGGAATGAAAAACAGCATGCTCTAGTTGAGCCTATCAGGGTCTGAAATAGAGCCTCAGAAGGGACTGAACCACACCTGGTCTTCAGGATCCTTCTCCCAGTGTCCCCAGCTGGATAGGGAAATCAAGCTTCCGTGATTACAATGTTTACGATAGAGGTAACAATCTCCAGTATTAGTTGACTTTTGCTGCTTGGCAAATAACCATAGAATAATGATAAGCACTTTTTCCCCTGTAAGTCTGGGTCATCTGGGGTGCTTATCTTATTCTCAGGCAAATCTGCAGGTCACATGTCTTACTCAACTAGTGAAGGAGCAATGGCTATCCAGGATTCTTCAAGCTTAGCTTCAGAACTTTAACGCTGACATTTTTTCCCACGTTCCACTATATGGGCAAGTCTTATGGCTAAGTCAAACTTCAATAGGGCAGGGAAGTATACTCCCATGGAGTTGGAGAGAAGGGTGTGTGAAAACCTGATGAAAGTGATACTATACAGCAAAGATCAGAATAGCTATAATAATCCTATATTGTAACTCCCGTTTTCCACCAGATGTCACTAATGCTGCAATACTCAAGGTGAATTTCTTTTGACTCTAAAAAACTAGACTATTCAGCTTTTCTTATTGGAAATTAACATTGGGATTTCTGGCTACAAAAATATAAAGACATCAGAGGAAGAAAGTACAGTATCTGTTACTTGTTAGGCACTTTACATGAATTCTTTCATTTAATTTTGACGATTTAGTGCACAAGTAGAATTGTGGGTTTAATGAGCAAGCAAACCACTACCTTTAAAAGTTTAGGTGGTCTCTTCTGACCATGACCAAGGAAGCTCAGCTGACCCCTCAGCAAGCACATCAAAAGGAGTTCCTTCACCCTTTACCGAATGGCTCTTACCTTTCATTTATTTATTTTTTAAGTTTATTTATTTTTGAGAGTGCACGAGTGCAGGAAGGGCAGAGAGAAAGGAGACACAGAGAGAGGAGACAATCCCAAGCAGGCTCCGCGTTGTCAGCACAGAGCCTGATGTGGGGCTCGAACCTACTAACTGAGGTCATGTCCTGAGCTGAGGTAACCACCTGAACCACCCAGGTGCCCCAGCTCTTAACCTTTTACATCCCTTTAGCCATAGAGTGTCCAGAACAAATTGGTTTTCATTTGTAAAACTCCATGTTTCATTGGGTGTATTTGTATTTACACTTTCCTCAGATGAGTGACCAATGAATGGTAGGAACCAAAAGATAGAGGGCTTAATCCTCTAACTTAATCTATATAGTTCAAAGAATAAATCAAGTGTGAATTTGCAAGCAGTTGTGAAACAGTTTTCCAGTCAATCAAAAGAATTATTAAGTGACCTCATTTACTCTTTAGGGAATTAATTTTGGGCTAAAGTTGCAAATAATTTCTTATTCCTTTTTCATTAAATATGTGAAATTATAAGTTATTTTGTCCAATGTAACTGATAAAAAATTTGTGTTGGCATAACTGGAATAGAAATGCTACTAAAGTTCAAACTTTATTAGTTATATGCTCTAAGAACAGATCTTTAAAGATCTTTCCATTCTTCATGAATATGGCTTTTAAAACTAGCAGTATTAACTGATGCTTATTAAAAAAAATCTAGTTGGGAAAGCTACTTAATCTTCATTAGAGTTGACAGTCCTATTCCAATCTGGCAAAAACATTGTAGCCTTAGCAACAAAACTATTAGAAAAGGCCTGGAGAGGAAAATGTCAGGAGTTGACCCTCTGATTACACAAGTCCGTTTATGTTACCATTTCACCTATTTTTTGCTCTTACTATTTGATCTATTTTTATACTAGAGAAACATAATATAATTTCATTTATTTGTAGAAAGTCCATTTTCATCTGCGTTTATCTGCACCATTTTGCTATGCAAGCTTGTTTGCACAAAGGAACTTACATCAGATCAAAATCTTTATTGTTTTGACATTTTATCTGTGCTAAAAAAGGCCTCTGAGTATAAGCACGACCACTTGTGCTCCATTTCCATGCAAGGGAAAGATCTCAAGCCTCTTTAAAAACTATCTAGATATGGACATACCCAGTGGATACCTACATACAGATGGGAATTTCTTTATGGATGGCAGTCTCACTGACCAAGTCTAGGAGTTAATGGTCTTAAAGATTGAGTCTGTGCTGTCCAAAATATTTAATGTCAAAAATACAGTTCTTGGATAACTGTGTACTTAATCATAAAAATTCTTTTTTTTTTAAGTTTATTTATTTTGAGAGATGCAGAGACAGCACGAGTTGGGAAGGGACAGAGAGAGGGAGAGAAATAGAATCCCAAGCAAGCTCCATGCTGCCAGCACGGAGTCCGACGTGGGGCTTGAATCCGTGAAGCCACGAGATCACGACCTGAGCCAAAATCAAGAGTCAGATGCTTAACCAACTCAGGCACCCAGGCACCCCATGTGTACTTAATCATAATAGCCAATACAACTCTGCAAAAACAGAGTCACAGCTTCCAGGACTGGGAAAGGAAATTTGTGGGTAACGATCATCTACTGAGTGGCAAGCACCAATTGGGTGTGTTATACCTGTTCAACCTGGTTCCTTCTAAGTGAATGGGGGTTGGGGGTTGGTGGGGATGAGGGAAACTTGGGCCACAGCCTATCATCTTAGAAACTGGTGATGGGACGTGGGGAGAGCGAGGAAGCAAGGAAAATGATGAAGGCTGAGTCCCCAAATGAGACCTCTGGAGTAAGGAACAGACCCCCCATACCTTAGTTCGGGGCCATGAAGGGACAGAGGGTGGAGAGAGAAGGACTGGATTCAAAACACAAGTTTTACAACTCTGCTGATGCCTGCTGAGTCTCAGAGGATAACCACTAAGGAAACTTTTCATTCCTACCTAGGCAGGTTGAGTAGGACCCAGCTAGGCAGCAGTTGACCAGAATCAAGATTCTAAGAAAATAAAATACCACGATCACAGTAACAGCCAACGAGTCAGGATTACTCTTTGTCAAGACAGAAGGATAACAAAGTTTAGCAAAACTTTAAGGAGAGTCTAGATATCACAGATTAGTCAAAAGTTAGTATTCCAAAGAGTTGGGCCATTGCAAAGATAGAACACAAGCGCAAACAAACAATATTCCAGAACACTTAAATTTCAGAGCAGAAACTTTCCTGCTTTTACTCCTTCCTGTCTCAGTAGGATCTGACCTTCGGTTTAAAGAGAGAGACTGCAGCTGGGAAGGAAACGGTGCCAAGAGCTGCAGCTGCAGAAAGTTGTTTTCTTTTAACTTTCAGAGTGTAAAATTAATGCATATGCGAATTTTAAAAACCAAGCAGTAGACAGTGGTACCATGAAAAGTAAATTCTCTACCTGAACTCGTTCCTCCACTCCCCATTTCCACCCTTCTATTTTTAAGTAGGTTTTGTTCAGCGGGTGGTTATCGCCATCCTCTGAAACATATGTTGATACTTTCATTTCTTGTTTATCAACTTGAGATAGTATCTACTGAAAGATGAGAAACTTATTTCTTTTATCCATCCACTTCTCAGTTTTCCCAGTTGATACTGTTTTGGTTTTTCTGGTGATCATGTATAATCTTAAAGAGTATGCTTCAACTCTATATTTTGTTCCATCAATTTTAGGCAGTATATCTTGATCTTTTTGCTATATTGAAGTGAGAAAGATCTGTGACATTTTCTTCCACGTCTCTCTGCTGCCTCAATAGTCAGATTCTCTTGTAATATTAGTCAGATTCTCTTGTAATATTAGTCAGATTCTCTTGTATTGTTGTCTTGTATTGTTGTCTTCCAAGTTTTGTTTATATGTTGATTCTACAAATTAAAACAGCATTTACATTATTCCAATTATTAAATTACTTCTTACTGAAGAACTGAATAGCTCTACTTATTGACAAAGAAAGGGTAATCTTATGTTATTAAAACTGAAAGATGAATGTTCCAAGTGTCAAGGTCAAATGGCTTCCTTAAACTCCATCTTCAAGACTTTCTATTAAATTTAATTTGGTCAATGATACCTTTAATTTCCAAGAACTCTTTCTCTTTATTTGTTCTTGTCTCATAGCCACCTATTCTTTGGCTTCTTGACTCTGAAGATGTTAGTTTTTTTTGTTGTGGTTGTTGTTGTTTATTGGTTTGTTTGTTTGTTTGGTTTTTTTTTTTTTTTCCTCTGTTCTCTTACCTGTTTTCTTCAGGAGTTAATTGTTAAATCTGTTCCACTTGGACCTTCTCATTTTTGTTGTTGGTTTAATATAAATTTTCTGGGATTTTTTTTCCCGTATGTGTGAATGATGAAAAAGGTTGGTCAATATTAGTAGCATGATTTTCCACTGTAGTATTTGACTTCTTTCTTGAATGAAATGATGAATGACAGGGTCTCTGTACATATGAGCTATTTTAGGGTACTATTTCAGGTACATTTAGATATTTTCTTCATCATGTATTGTTTGAAATTTGGCTTTTAAAAATATTACTTTAAAATATCATATCTTATTTACTGTTTTGGTGCACCCTCAAATTTTCTGTGCTTGTTTTCACTCACTGTAGTGTCTGCTTTGGGCCAGGGGCCTGAACGGTTACATGTAATTTCTAGATATGGTCAGTAGAGGGCAGCAAAGGGTAGTGGCGTGAACGCTTTCTGCTAAGGTCTGGGCATCCCTCTTTTCCCTTTCTTTATAGAGGTAAAAGTCAATTCGTGGTAGTAGAAAGTCCAGGGTGCCAGAGTCAGGAGAGAAATTACCTATAGGGATACTGACCCAGGATGGGGATCGAGCTGAGGAGGCACTGGAAAGATTTAGCCACAATTCACAGCTTTGGTATCTATCATAGAGATTAGAACCACTAGACATTTGGAGGAGAACCATTAGCACTTTCACAGTCCTGATCCTACTCCCAGTCTGTCTAAAGCCCAAGGTCTCTCTCCTTCAAGTAACAGGAATCTCCTATCCACCTTGAAACTGATGCACACTTCCTGTCTGAGAGTTAATACATGCTACGGGCAGTGGTTAAGAGTTCACAACTAGCCATTTCAGGGAGGAGAGATTGAATGGGTTAGGGACACCATAAATATGCAAATGTAGGCAGTTGATGAAAACACATATGTGTCAATTAAGTAATTTGAGAGCCAACCTACATCAGATGTGGCTTAAAATATATTTTCTTTCCTCCTCCAAAGGGAAACATTGTCTAGGCCTGGAAAAACTATATGACTTTGAAATTAGACAAACTTGACTCTATGAATTATTAGGTATGTGGTTCTCAGTTACTGAACTTTATTGAGCTTCAGTTTCTTTATCCATAAAAAATGGAAATAATGATTTTTATTTCATAAATCTGCTGCAAGGAAATGAGATGATGTCCCTAAACTGCCTGGCAAAGAACTTGGCAGTGTGTAGTTATTCAATCGATATTAACACCTGGTGTCTCTCCCAGGCTTTGGTAATGGCAGAATACATGGATGGACTAGAGGGAATAATGCTTAGTGAAATAAGTCAGAGAGAGACAGAGAAAGACAAATACCATATGATTTCACTTATACATGGAGTTTAAGGAACAAAACAAATGAATAAAGAAAAAAAGACAAACCAAACACAGACTCTTAACTATAGAAAACAAACTGATGGTTACCAGAGGGGTGGGGGGATGGGTGAAATGGATGAAGGAGATTAAGGGTATACTTCTCATGATAAGCACTGAGTAACGTAGAGAATTGTTGAGGCACTATATTGTACAATTCAAACTAATATAACACTATATTAATTTCACTGGAATTGAAATAAAAATAAAATAAAATTTTAAAAGAAAGAAAGTAAATTAAGAAAACAGTCCTGTCTTTGGAAAGTGCTTAAAAATGTAATTATTGGCACAGGGTCACCTTATACTATGTCTTCTATTTGATATTTAAGATGAAAAGTTAAGTGTTAGAGGAAATAAATGAAAACAGACCCTATCAATGTTATTCTGTTTAGAGCTCATTCGTCACACATTAAAATAAATAACAATGGTATTTTGGAAGAAATTAAGCTTTAGCTATTCCATGTACAGGTAACTATTACATGACTAAGGAAAACTCCCTCGATCGTTCTAAGAAAAACTTTTCTCGCCTTTGCGCCACTACAAGGGGGAGATGATATCAGAACATTACATCTGTTTCAATGAGTTCCTAAAATACTGTCACTCACAATCCTGGTTACATAAAAGAATCACTCAAAAAAAGTTTTTAAAAATACAGGTTTCCCAGAGCTGATGTATCAGAACCTCTGGGGGGGAAGTGCCTGAAAAGCTCCCTCAAGCGAGTCTAATGCATATCAGAATTGATAAACAGAGAGTGGATTCTAGGAGGAGAGAAGTTTTCCTGGTCTTTAAATCTCTAAAATCTCTGAAGGGGAGAAGCAGGAAATGGGACGCAATCTGGGAGTTGGGGAAGGTGCAGAGGTAAGTCTGCCTACGTTTCTTACCTTAAATAGATTTTGACAGATGCTCGAGGAAAGGCCAGAAAGTGTTGCCCAATGAGCCTCCATGGGTCTAAATACAGCCAAGCATGCCCAGACTAGCACTTGTTGCCTGTAAAAGTGGTGAGAAGTCTGGATGCCACTATCTACGTGACAGTTCTCTGCTAGTTTGGTTTTAAGATAAGAGGCCTTACCACAGTCTAAAAGGACCACAAGGACCTGTGCGCTGGCCTCGAGCTACCTCTGCAGGTGTGTCTCACTCTCCTGTACCTTCTGCCTGTGTCTCCAATCTAGCAAACTCTTTCGTGTCTCTGAAACGCATATATTTGCATTCTGTCCCTTCAGCTGAAAAACGAACCTTACCCTCCAACATACTTCTCTTGTCTCCTCTTCCCTTCCCCCTTCCTTCCCCTTCCCTGTCCTCTCACTTAGTAATTCCAAATTGTTCTTTAAAGCTCCATTCCAAAGAGCTCTTGCTTGCCCTCTCCACAATTGAAATCAGGTGGGTCGAGTCCCTCTTTTAATTTCTCATTTCACTCTTTCTCTGTGGTACTTTCCAGAGTCTGGTGTTACACAATTATTGTTGGGACTCTGTTTAATTTCTGCTCCCCTGCCCCCTCATTTAAATCCAAGTTTTGTGAAAGTTGGGCCTTGGTCCCTATTGCCCAGACTTATCAAGTGCCTTTCTTCTAGTACACAAACACTAGCTGTTGAATGAATGAAGTAAATGAGAGACAGACTATTTTAGGTCATGCTTTCTCCCCCTCCATCGGTGCCAGAAAACTATTTCATTCACTCACTCAATAAAATGCTTGCATTGCTCCACTGTACCAATGCTCATGAGAAGTAAATGATAAATCAGACATAGACTTTTCCCTTGGGGTCCATAGAGTCTAGTGGGGAATAAAAGACATGTATTCAAATACCTGCTATAAGACCCTGTAAGGGAAACCATAAACTTTGTCAGTAGGATCAAATTGCAGTCTTCCACAGTTGTCAAAGGAAAGAGACTGTCCCTGTGAGAAGAGATTGGGGGAGGAGGAGCTTACAGGAAACTGTGTGACCTCCTGAGTCAGCTGGATTTGAATGCCTCATGTTACATCATGGCTGCCTGGATTTAAAGTATCTAACCTGTCTGTGCAGCAGCCTCCTCACCTGTAAAATGGTCAGTTTTCTAGTGGAAAGGGAACACCATCTTTCATAAAATGTTTTTGAAATTTAGAACTACAGGTTCTTACGGCACTCAAGATGTCCAGATGGCAAATACACACATGAAAAGATGTTTAGCATCATTAGCATCATTAGAGAGGGCAGGGGGAGGGGATACAGGGTTCAAAGAACCCGGAGACCTGAGCAGCCCCCAGCAGCTGGGGAGGGTTCTCATGGCAGGTGGAGGTTTGCTATAGCTCTGACTCCAGCAACCAGTTGTAATACCAGTCGTGACGTGGGATGCTTACCCTGTGCCCCGCAGACCTTAGCTGTGCCCTTGAGTACCCTGCTGTCCTAGTGAAGCAGCTGAATTAGTGATAGCCAAAACCTGGAAACGATCCAGAACTCCTTCACCAATTGGCTAAGCAAACTGTGATACATCCATATCATGGCATACTACTAAGAGACACAAAGAAATGAACTATGCCTCCAGCCATCTGGATGAATCTCCAATTACGTTGAATGGAAGGAAGCAAATCTAAAAATGTTACACACTATATGATCCCATTTTTATAACATTCTTGGACTGGCACAGTTACAGAAATGGAGAACGGATTTGTGATTGCCAGGGATTAAAGAGGTGGTGGGCATGGAAGGAAGTCTGTGTGGCCGTAAAAAGGTGACACGAAGGACCCTTATGGTGATGGAAGTGTTCTGTATCTTGATTGTATCAACGTTAATATCCTAGTTATGATACTGTACTATAGTTTAGAGAGATATTACCATTAGGGGGAAATGAGTAAAAAACTGATGCAATCTCTCTGTATTATTTCTCACAGCTGGATATGAATCCACAGTTAGCTCAAAATAAAAAATCAAAAGGTAGAGGCCAAATCAGGGAAACAAGTATGTCAGTTTGTCAGTTATGACCTGAGCCTTAGAACCGTGACATCATAATGGCAGTGATCTTGACTACTGTGGAATCCTCAGGCTTCAAGCATTTTACAGTACTCTGCCACGTGCTGTAGACTCACTTCGATTTTCAGTGCCAAGAACTGAAGAAAAAAGGATGTTCACGCCAATCAGAAAGCATGCTGAACTTTTAGGTGGCCATTCAAGGCTTCACCTTATAAGGTAGTCTTTTAATATACTATTTTTGATCATCAAAACAGACCAACAGTAACTGGAAGTGTTGTTCTCTTTTGTTTCTTCTAACGCATATGGACTAATTCGTAACTTCAGCACTGATTTCATGAAAAGCTACTCATGTTCATAAGATTCAGTGCTGCTGAGCAGAAGGGAGGCAGCTTTACATTCTGGGGGGAAGACACTTTCTTGGCTCCATGAGAGAAAATTTTCTGGTCTGTGAAATAATCTATCCTATTTATGAAAGAATTTTTGCGTTCTGTACAATTTAGCTGTTTTACCCATGATGACCAGAAAGTCCTGTCAGAGTCATAGCTCAGCCAAGTAGTAGCTAAACTCTTATGTTTAGAAACTTTTTGATGTTTCTGTGATTTTTGCTGGTGTTTGAGAATTTCCCCCAAAGTTTGAATGTTGATTACGATAAGACTGGGGTCAATTTTCCAGGATCTTCAGTTATCTACATTTTATGTTAACATGAAGCCAAGTTGTATTTAATTCTTCACAAACATCATTTTATTTTATATTAGGCCACAAATTGTCTTGTTTTTTGGTAGTGGTCTACCTTCTTATAATACTCTCTACCTTTGGCCTCTTGGTTCTCCCCTCCCAAATAACAGCTCGTGATTAGCTCTGTGGCTTTCTCCTCCCCACCTCTAAAAGTTGGCATGCCCCAAGGGCTTTGTCCTTGAAACTGTCTCCATCTGTATCAACTCCCCAAGTGATCTTATCTCTTTTGATAGCTTCCTATAACTTGGTGATTCCTGAGTTTGAGCTCTGGAGTCTTGCTTTGGAGGTTGAGACTAATTTTTAGTGTTGTGTGAACCCTGACATTTAGCATAAAACTATATTGTATGTATTTGACTCAGTAACTAGCTGCTCCATGGTGTTTGATGTATTTGCAGGGAAAGCTCTTCTGTTGACATGGACGCCCACAGCGAAAACACTACATCATCTGAGGGTGCCACCCATACCCTGCTTATCCATGGCCCTGTTGAACTCAAGCAAGGCTGGAGGAGGCAGAAACGGCACCTCTTCTTGTTCAATGATTTGTTGCTGATGTCTAATACCGAGTATGTATACTATGCTATACACCTTTCTGATTATCATAAAGTTACATTTCCATTAGCCTTTACTGTAAGAAAACATTGTGTTTTTCTTTTGTTTTTGCAAGTGTTTTGATCCTTCATTCATTCAATTATGGAAGTCTTGTTTTGTACTGTGCCCCTGTAGAGAAGACAGTTGAGAACGTGACAGGTGGTGTCTCTCTTGCCTGGGACCTACAGATAAATGATAAAAATAAGAGGGGGGGATGTATAGATTGTGATTAGTGCTTCCGGCGGAAGGGTGCCATGTGGAGAAGATGGGAAGGTATTAGTGAGGGGTTGTCTAGGAGGGCCTCTCCAAGATGGCAGCATTTAAACTAGATTAGATGAGAAGCAGTCACATTCCTGGACAAGATGACTGAAACTTCTAGGATGAGGGACTAAGCGGGCCTAAGTGGGTGCCACCTGGTCTCTTGGGGGGAGTGGCTCAGGGAAGGTAGATTTGACTGGAGCCTAAAGTATGGAGCATGAGATCAGATGTATTCAGGGATCCAGTCACACAGGGTCTACACAGGCCATGGCAAAGGGTAGAAATATTATCCCAAAAGATTTTTGTTTAATGTTTTTATTTTTTCACACACAGAGAGAGAGAGAGAGAGAGAGAGAGAGAGAGTACATGCATGTGTGTGGGTGCGTGTGTGTGTGTGTGTGTGTGTGCGTGTGTGCATGTGTGAGAGAGAAAGAGAGAGCAAGCAGGGGAGGGGCAGAGTGAGAGAAGGGGACAGAGGATCCCATGCAGGCTCTGTGATGACAGTAGAGAGCCCAATGCAGGGCTCGAAGTCACGAACTGCAAGATCATGGCCTGAGCCAAAGTCTGGCGCTTAACCATCTGAGCCACCCAGGCACCCTGACAATATATATTTTTATTTAAGGTTGAAAATAACTTTTAAATCTTTCTGATGCAAGCTTATGTTTTGTTTTTGGTTTGTCTCTTGTAGGAAAAAACTGTATAACTATTTTTATCTGGGGCGCCTCAGTGGCCCGGTTGGTTAAGCATCCGACTCTTGATTTCAGCTCAGGTCATGATCTCACAGTCATGAGATCAAGCCCTGAGCCAGGCTCTGTGCTGGGCATGGAGCCTCCTTAAGATTCTCTCTTTCCCTCTCCTTCTGCCCCACTTGTGTTTGTGCACTCTCTCTCTCTCTCTCTCTTTCTCTCTCAAAAAAAAAATAATAATGTATTGTGTATTTTTGTTCAGCCCTCAAATACTTTTTGAAGTAAGCAAGACACAAACGAATAATTAACTGTAACAATAACCATAAAATTATATGTAATAATAAGTCACAAATCTAACAATAATAAATGAATTAAGAGTTTTCTTTAAGTGCTTTAAAATACATACTCTCTACTTAATACTCAACATTCAGAAAAATGGCTAGGGAAAGTGTTTTGAGGGTCTTCCTAGGCCAGACTTTGCTCAACACACGCTTTGTAAAAGCCCATGTAACCATTTGCTGGGCTGTGCACAGAGGGTAGTAGAGATGAGGGAGGCACACTGTGCCCTGGAGCAACGAGCCCTTGTGTCTCACGAGCACAGCTGCCCCCATCACATTTATGAAACAAACTAACAGACGTCTTGTGTGGGTATCTTTCTTTCTAGTTATAAAAACACCTTTAAGATAAAAAATCAAATACCACTGAGCACCATGTGGATAACCAACTGTACCGACAAAGTGGGAGATACCAGCATCAATGCTGAGAGGTCCTTCATCTTGGGCTGGCCCACGGTGAACTTTGTGGCCACCTTCAGGTAAGGCTTACAGCTTGGTCTTGTATTTACATGGGTTAGAAAGGAAAACATTTTAACCTGATTGTATATCAAGCCAGTGACTCACTTTTGAACCTCCATCAATGACACTTGTTTGCCTTGTACTTTCTCCAAAAGGGTTTTTATGTGCAAATGTAAGGAATAAGATAACATAGAGTGGGGACTACTGGAGTCACTTCCTTTGGTTTTGATCAGTGGTCTTTCAAGTGGGCTCTAGGAGCCACTTGAGGAGTTGGGTGTTCTGGGTATGTGGAAAGAGAATCAAGAGAGTGTGGTTCTAGGGCCTCACTCCAATATCCTGCCCCCTAATTCCCAGGGAGTTCTCTGTGTTTGTAAATCACAGGAATGTTTCTCTTGAGCAAGTACTATTAAATAGTCCAATTAAATTTGAAAAATTGCTTTTATATTCCCAAGTTAATTCATTTAAAAATAAGATGTAATTACTACAAATAAATTAATTATGCCATCGACTATGAGATTGCCTGAATTGCCGTGTACAGATTATCTTAGTTGGTATCTATAGAGAGGTGACAGTCTAAAGCAAAAGTTTGATTTCATGGAGTAGGGATTAGTTGTGCAAGACACATTTTCAGGCTGACATGAGGATGGGGAATGTGGCATCCCGAGAGACATTCCTGGTTTTACAGGGGTCATGCAACATTTACATCTGTTGTTTGAAACAACCACACCCCAAGTCTCATTCTTGCTTTACACAATGAGTGTTCATCACATGAACACATCACCCTTCTTTCTTCTCCTCGCCCCACTCCACCAAAATCTCACGTGTCATCATAAAGATGAGGCAACGAAAATGTTTACAAGTTGTTAATTTATTAAATTCTGTAATGCAGCTGTTGACATAATGAAAAATTTTCAAAACTTACTGGGAAGAAATATGGATGTATATCATCTCGGCATGTCTTCTTTTCCATGGCATATTTCTGAAAAGATTATCAGTTCCTATTGCTTAATGGCCTCTCCATGTTGCAAATAGGAGGAAATAGTTTCAGTTGATAATATATAAAGTCTTTGATTAGGGAATTTCCAAGAAACTTTTTTTTCCTAATGAGAGAGAAAATGCGGAAGCCAGGTTTCCACATTAGGTTAGTTAAAAAGCTATATGAATATATATAAGGCATTTCTAAGAATGCCTGGCACCTAGTGCTTTTTTTACTTGTTATTATTACTGTTCTGCAGATTGGCATACATATTTAGAAGCTATGTCCATGCAGGTTGGGATGCTAAATGGGTGTTCCATTTTTCTGATGAAACAGGTCTTGAAAGTCGTGATGGAGGGAGTGGGGAGCAGTGTTGCTGGTAGGAGTGTAAAATGTGGCAGCCACTGTGGATAGTTTGAAGGTTCCTCAATAAGTTAAACAGAATTATCATATGACCCAGCAATGCCACTTCCAGATATATACCCAAGAGCAATTAAAAACATGTTCATACAAAAATTGATACACAAACGTTCATAGCAGCATTGTCGATAATAAGCAAAAAAAAAAAAAAAAAAAAAAAAAAAAAAAAAAAGGAAACAACCCAAGTGTGTATCAGCAAATAAACAAAATGTGGTATAAGAGCTGGAGACAGTGGGAAATGGAGAGCGACTACTTAATGGACACTGGGTTTGCTTTTGGGTGATTAAAATGTTCCAGAACTAGATAGTCATGATGGTTGCACAATAGTGAGAAGGTACTAAAGGTCACTAATGTTCAATGTTATGTGTAATTTACCACAATAAAAAAAAAAATGCTAGTAAGTGATAAGTCCACATATGAATGGGGTTTAAAACATTCGCATTTTTTTGCTACTAAATCCTAGGGAAACTTTAGCACAGAAAATAACCTTTAGTAATTTAGCCGCAGACGGACTGATTTTGCTCAGAGGATCATAGTAATGAAGAATAAGTTTTCTAGGAACTAATTTAACATATTACAATATGCTAATATGTATAAAGAAATAAAATATTATGGGTGTTCTTTCCTAAAAAGATATTCTTATTTCTAGGCCAAGATAGTTCCATCCAAATGCCAAATTTCTTAAGTACGATTTAATTTGAATGATAATGTTTCTTTATATTTGAATAGCACTTGCAGGGGCAGGAACACTCTGAGGTAAAATTAACTTTTTCCAGTTCTGGAAACTGAAACTCAGAGTGGTTAAGCAACATGCCCATGATCGCATAGCTTGCATCACATAGTTACAATTAAGCATTTAGATTAGAAACCAACCTTTCTTCCCCTTTAGGATCTATTTCCCGTTATTGTAATACTGCTCGTAAATGAGCAGGGTCCATCAAAAACTCGATTGTGAGGAGAGTACAACTTACACATGCAACCACATCAATAATAACTGGCTGCTGCTATTTTTGTCTGAATGGTGATCTTAATAATTTGAGTTTGATTTTTATTCCCATTTCTTAAATTGCAGGTCTTCCGAACTAAAGGAAAAATGGTACTCTTTCCTTCAAAGGTATTTTGTCAGTATACATATTTTGGCTATTTATTTATATGCTTTTTTTTAAAAAATGTTTATTTATTTTGAGAGAGAGAAAGAGACAATGAGTGGGGAGGGGTCGAGAGGGAGGGAGAGAGAGCATCCCGTGAGCAGGTTCCATGCTGTCAGCACAGAGCCCAATGCAGGGCTTGATCTCACGAACCATGAGATCATGACCTGAGCCAAAATCAAGAGTTGGATGCTTAACCAATTGAGCCACCCAGGTGCCCCTACATGCTTTTAAAAAATGACACAGTATGTTGAAAATATTAGCAACATAGATTGATTTGAAAGTAAGCTAATAGCTAATTCATCCTACTCAATTTGGGTTATTATTGAATTTGATTAGGTACATCAATCTAGCCAAAGAGAAGGACCAGCCAAAAAGCATTCCCCTCCAAATCTTCACTGGAGACATCGAGAACTGTGGCGGTGTAAGTGTTTTTAAGACTAAAAATTAAATTCCAAGTTCCTGATTCAGACAGAATGAAAGAGATGGAGATGGAGGGGTAGATAGGGAGGGAGGGAAGGAAAAAAAAATGAGGTAGAAAGGAGAAAAGAAAAGAGAGGAAGAGAGAGTATTTAAAAAAGTGCCATGTGGGAAAATGGATTTCCCTGTCTACACGTATGTCTTTGTATACATAAAAAGTGAATCTTAGGTAATATGAAGCAAGAGGAATCCATGCTAGCTACAGTGTGTAAGCATGGGAAAATATTGCATATTAAATGCCCATAATATTTCTCTGAATCCTTCTAATAGCAATTACAGTGGCTTCTAGTAAAGTGATTTTCACACGCAGGTATATCTTACTAGAATTAAAATATTTTGTTCCAATGGTCACTACTTATGTACAGAATGGTTTGGATTGTTTCCACAGTTCTTTTTTCCCCATGATGTTTTATTTGGTATGATTGTAAACTTACAGAGAAGTTGCAAAAATAAAAATAGTACAAAAAACACCCCCTGTACTCTTTACCTGGATTCACCTATCCGTAACACTTTACTCCATTTGCTTTACCATTTCTTTTCTTTCTCTGTCTCTATTATGTGTATGTATACCCTTATTTTTGAGGCTCATACAACACCATGGCCCTTTATCCTTAAACCTAAGTATTTCCTAAGAATAAGGGTATTCTCTTCTATTACCACCCTGTAGTTATCACCTTTAGTAAATGTAACATTGGTATAATGCGTTACCACGCCATTAGTGTTCCCATTTTGTCAGTTGACCTTGATAACGTCTCCTTTCTAGTACAGGATCTACTCAAGGGTCAGGTATTACATTCAGTCCTTATGTCAAATGCAGAGGAGCTTTGAAAGGTCTTTCGTTCCAAGGAATATCAGGATTGACTTGAGCTCAGAGGGATGACACTTTTAAGGGATCAGCATATTTCTTTCTCACTTTTTTTATGCTACTGGAGAAAAAAAAATCAAACCAATTGCCCCAGTTATTTGTATAAAGTTTGATTTCTGAAATTGTAGTGCAGTAGCCAAGACATTTACAATGATATTTTTGGGTATTTTTAAATGACACTTTTTTTTTCTGTAACACTTTACAGTAGCTCGAGATCACACAAAATAGTATTTGAAGGTGGAAAAAGACGTAGTTGAAGACAGTTACTTCCTGGCCAAAGGAAAGGCCATGCAAATATTTTGATCTGTTTCCAAGCACCAGATAGATGCACTGAATGGAGAGGAGAGCAGAGACACAGCAGAGCACATTCTCGTCTCTGCCCGCTTTGATTTCAACTGTGGGAGTGGGTTACACTCAGAATGCTTCATGGAAAATTACTTTGAAATTTTTTAAAAATCAACTTATGTATAATTTACACAAAAGAAACATTTCTAATGGTCTTCATTCATTCCTAAGATCCAAGTTTCCCCCTAACACAGTTTCATTTCATCCTAGAGAAACGATCCTCAGCATTTCTTGTTGTGCAGATGTGGTGTAGGCAGATTTCCTTCTTTTATCTGAAAATGGCTTTATTTCACCTTTACTCTTGAGAGATAGATTTGGGGATACAAATTGTTTGCAAATTGTTTCCTTTCAGCCCTTTCAAGGTTTTGCACTCTCTTTTCGTTTCTGTGCTTTCTGATGAGTAGTCTGGAGTCATTCAAACACCAATCCTCTGAAGGGGATTTGTCATTTTTCTTTAGCCACTTTCAAGATTTTCTCTTTATTTTTGGTTTTTCGTAGTGTGGCTACGAAGTATCAAAGCATGGTTTTCTTGAATCTGTCCTATTTGGCATATTCTGAACTTCTTGAATTTATAAACTTGTCTTTCATCAAACTTGGGGACTTTTAGTCATTATTACCTCAAATATTTTCTTCCCCATTTTCTTTCTTCTCTCCTTCCGAGATTTCAATTATATGTGTATTAGACCCTTTTATACTGTTCACAGGTCCCTCAGACTCTGTTAATTTTTTTCAATCTTTCTTTCCCCTTTTCTTCCTCAGACTGGATAATTTCTATTATCTATTTTCCAAAATCACTGACTGCCATTTGTCGTCCCCATTGTACGATGTTCCCTAGCCAGTAAATTTTTTCTTTAATATGTTTTTCAGATAAAAAAATTTCTATTTTTAAATATATTCAATTTCTATGCTAAGATGCATCCCTTTTTGTGTATTGTGAGCATATTTGCATTTGTATCATTGAGCATTATTGTAATTGCTGTTTTTGCCTAACAATCTGAATAGCTAGATCACCTCAGAGTTGGCTTTAGCTCTTGAGAATTGATCACATTTTCCTGGTTTTTCATATGAGAAAAGAAGGCAACATTTCCCTTTCTTTTAAATAATTTCAAAAAACAGTTTATTTCTTTAAAAGTTATTTGTTTATAAAGAGCTCTATCTACTGAAATTTGTGTTTTGGAGAACATATGACATGCAGGAAAATTTACATACATCCTTGGAATTACTATTTTGAACACAGTGTGTTCCTTATGCCTTGAAAACCATTATCTGGCAGACCAAATAAATTAAGGAGTGATATTAGCATTTCAAAAGAGATCTTTTTTTTTTTTTTACATTAAAAAGATTTCATGGGAGACTTGTTAAGTTGTATTGAAAGGTTTTCAGACATCTTAAAAAATAGCAGAACCATTACTTCTAATTAAATCTCAAGCTAAGACCCAGTCAGACTTTTGAATCCTCCTAGATAATTTAGCATAGGAAGCCCCTTACATCCCTGACTTTGAGTGCTCTGATCTCTGCTGCTGGGTTCTAAACATTTTTTTATACTCCTTAAAGCTACAGGTAGTTTGAAATCAATGAATGCTTTTGTTTATAAAAGTCTGATTATCAACTTTCATGGCCATCTGACATATCAAATAATTGCATTCCATTCATAAGAAGAAAAATACAATGAAAGGCCAAGTAATGAATTATGAAAGGGTTTCTTTTAACTCTGTTCTTAGTATTTTTAAGGCCTATGAGTGTCCACTTGTGCTGTTTGCCTTCTTTAAGCACTCTTTATCAAAGGACATAGGCCTCATTGCCTAATAATATTATATATTGTCTTATTGGTTACATATTGTCTTATTTTAAAAAGAATTTTTTTAACATTTATTTATTTATTTATTTATTTATTTATTTATTTTTTTTGAGAGACAGAGCATGAGCTGGGGAAGGGGACAGAGAGAGGGGGGGAATCACAGATTCCGAAGCAGTCTCCAGGCTCCAAGCTGTCAGCACAGAGCCCGATGCAGGGCTCGAACCCATGAACCATGAGATCATGACCTGATCGGAAGTTGGCCGCCTAACCGACTGAGCCACCCAGGCGCCCCTCATATTGTCTTATTTTAAAATGTCTTTTGGAATTCAGATAGTCTTATAGATAATATCTCAGAATCCTATTAATCCCTTTCAGGTAATTTTCTGTAAACTGTTTTCCTAGTTTTGTAGAGCAGTTTCTCAATGTAAGGTATGGTAGAGAGCTATTATAAATAATAACCCACTCACTGGCAGAGTTGGGAATGGAATGTAAATTTCTAAACTTTTCAATCTCATCTCCTAGACTCCTTGGTTTTATTTGTCTCAACAGATTTCAACAATGAAAACCTTAGTAACTATGATGCCTGACACAAAGAAAGTACTGACCAAATAGTAATTTTTTAAAAATGTCTTTTATAGCTAGTTCTTATTCTGATTTTGCTGAAACTGAGTGTGTAATTGCAAATGAATAAAGCCATACTATAAAAACACAACTCAGGAAGAGAGAAAAACATCCAGCTCCTCTTTTTTAAACTATCCCCTCTGCTCCATTTTGGAACTAGCTTTATGGAGCTGAGGATCAGCCCATGCATCTTCTTGGGATTCTCAGTCTTTTGTTTGTTTTGTTGCTTAAGCTGCTGTATTTTGTGTGCCACAAATCCGTTAAGAGAAATATATGTTTTACTGCTTCCCACTAGCTTCATGTTATATAAAGAAATGAAAACATAATTAAGAGTGTATGCTTTTCATGTGCTTTATTTTGTCATTACCTGAAAGCAAGCTTTGCCTTTAGAATATGGGTAATAATTTGACAATAATTAGTTACATGGTTTCAATTTTTTTCAATTTATAGCAATTTTTCTTTATTTCTTTTCTATAGTCTGTAACTGTAACAGTGGCAAATTCAGACACAGCGAATGACATTATCAACATGTCACTACCAATGCTAGGAATAACTGTAAGTTGCCTGCAAACTATTTTTAGTTAAAAACCAACCTTGACCTTTGAGATTTGTGTGTGTGTATGTGAGTGTGTGTTGTGCATCTCCCATTATAAAGCAGCTGATTATTAAAGATATCATAGCCATATTTTGCCCCCCACCCCAAACTGAGAAATTGAAGGCAGTGAAGCTATATACATGGGCGCTCTTCTGGTATTTCCATTTTCAATTTTGTGCAAATTCAAAATCAGAGCAAAAAATTGGGCTATAATTTTAGAGTGCTAATAACAACATGCAGTTCACTGTGTACATTCTATACATAGACAGTAAAATATTTCAAAATTTCTAAATATTTCCTTCTCTAGTGGACTCTTCTTTCTGTGTCATCTTTCCTGATTCCTCCCCATCACTATTTACCCTGGTCATCACCCAAAGACTCAATCTCAGTTTAATGAGTCTTAAATTACATGTTTTGCTGTAAAGGTTGACATGAAGACCACATGGCTAGAAGCTACATCCCCTTGATATAGGTCCTAAGGATGAGACTGCTCATGCCCCTTCGGAACTGGTAAAAAAGACAAGTTCTGACTGAGACCATGGGTCTGGGGGCATCTGTGTACACATCACTTTCATCCAGTTTTGGTTTCAGCTCCTTACGTTTTGATGGGGCTAGTATAAGTTGCTGATTTTTTTTTTTGATGAAAGAAATGGGTACATATATATTTTTTAATTTTTGTAATGTTTATTTTTGAGAGAGAGAGAGAGAGAGAGAGAGAGAACATGAGCAGGGGAGGGGCAGAGAGAGGGAGACACAGACTCTGAAGCAGGCTCCAGGCTCTGAGCTGTCAGCACAGAGCTCGACATAGGCTCGAACTCATAAACCACAAGATCATGACCTAAGTTGAAGCGGGATGCTTAACCGACTGAGTCACCCAGGCACCCCAGGGTATATTTGAGGGGATGCTTTGTAAGGGAAAAAAGAGGGTGACAGTCAGGTTGACAAAACTGAGGGAGCACTTATAAAGCACAGCTTCTTATATAAAATCCTCTGTAAATGTGAAAGTGTCTTGCTATTGTGACATGACATAATTACAAGATTTGTATTGAAATTCTATCTGAACCAATGGTATAATAAAGGCCCTTAAAAATTCAGGGCAACCAGAATTTGGCATAAGAACTCAATTATTTCTGTAAAAACAAAATTTAATAATACACTTGAAATAAAATTGAATTGATATGTAGTGAGTAAAACACATCTCTACATTGATTTCTAACAATGCTTATGATTGTATATCATACACATCTCTGTATGATATATACACCCTGCATAAGAATTAAATCTTGGAAAGAGAGTGAGTGGTTTTAGAGATGAAGTTGGGAAGACTGATTAATGATATTGTTCATTTTATTTCATGTTTATGATTTTCCTTTGCTTGAAGTGACCCATCTCACTAGACAACAATTTCCATTTTAATGAAGAACTGGGGTTATTTGTCTTATGTATGTCTGATTTAAGGGATTCCAACATAGTGTTCCCGAACCCTACCTTAAGAGATTCTTATTAGCTCTTACTTCCTATTTGCAATACAATTTTGAGCTGATTTAGCTGTGTGTGTGTGTGTGTGTGTGTGTGTGTGTGTGTGTGTGTGTGCTTGTGATTCTTTCCATACCTCTGACCCTCCTCAAGGCAAGGCCATGATTTTTAATCAGAAGTCAAGGACAAGCATAGTACCTATCACCAACAACTCCATTTCAAACATATTTTACTTTATCCTCCTAGAAGACTCTTTAAAATAGTTCAGCAATCTTTATAATTTAGACTTGTTAGTTTCAAGTGGGATTTCCAATATTATTGGGCAACAATTCTTCACAGAGTAATTGTTTTCTGCATCTGATTTGTTCTCTAGGTTAGAGTTCTTGTCCCTTCTCTCCCTGTAGTGGGGCTTGACTTCACTTCCTATCTCCTCAAAGCTTCTTGGGCATTTGTCTGCTCAGGGCTGTTGAGCTACTATGGCCTTTCAAGTTACTTTGCTCGGGAATCGTCATGGCAGGGTGTGTGGCTCTCTGGACAATATGCTTGTCTGTGCAGGGACATTTGGAGGCAAAAGCCAACATTATCCAAGGAGTCTAGAGACAGAAGACAGGACTTCTGAGATTAGACTTTTCCTCCTTGGTGAAGGGGCACAACTGTGGTTTCTTATGCCAAGGGCCACCCACAAAGTGAGGGCTGGATTGTACTGTGGTTCTCCAGCCTTTATCAAGAAATGACAAGAATCTGAGAAGGTCTACTGGAGGCTGTGAAGGGAACAAGTTAACAAGTGTTGTTAACTCAAAAATTGCAGCTACCTCCATAGACCAAATAGCATTTATACTGGCCCTAATTCTTTCTTTTTCAAAACATAGAAATGCTAAGAAAATGTGTTCTTCAAGTGCTGTGAAAGATTTGTTGTGATGCATAATCTTTTTGTTTCCAAGGGCTCTGAGAAAGACTATCAGCTGTGGGTCAGTTCTGGCAAAGGAGAAGCCCCACAACCACTAATTGGTAAGTGTCAGGGACAATCTAAGATGGGTAGGTTCAGAATTGTAACTCTAAGTCTCAAGGTAATGATTGTTCTGTCTTTAGCTTAAATACCCTTAAAAGTGAAAATCACATGCAGTATTCACTCATACATTTATCAAATAATTCCTGGGTACTTACTCTTTAGCAGGCACTGATAACATCTCTTCATTCAGCAGTTTATGGTCTAGTTGGGGAGAGAAATGTAAATTTTTCTTCTCTATCATTTTTTTTACCTGACAAATAGACATGTATTGAAAGTTTTTGTTTATTTATTATTTACTCACTTATTTACCCACTTACTTAGGTATGAAATCAAAATGGATTGGAATTTCTTTTTCCCATACATTTATTTTTCATATTTCAGTCTTGAATTCCATTTCCTAACTACTAAGTAGCCTCTATTTTGAGAGTCCTCTAAAATCCAGTCATGTCTCTGAATCCAGGTATAAATATGTACCAAACACTTGTCCTGTGCCCATAAGTTTTTCAGCATAATAAAGAAAATGAGATAATCACATTTAAACTCGTCCAGTCTTCACTGACTAAACCACCTGTACTTTGCTGTTTTTCAAGCTTTTTCCAGCATGGTTCTTAAGGTTGTTGATAAACACATTGCACCTCTCCTAAAATAGTGATTAGCATGAGTGATCTAAAAAAGAAAAAAAGAAAAGGAAAAAAAATCTTTGGATTAGCAAATTTATTCAGTGTTTACCAGAAATAGAAAAATTAAAACAAGAAGACAGGATCTGTAGCAGACCTTGAAGTACAGTAATGTATAGTAATAGTGACAATGATTTCTGCTCAAAATCTTAGAGCATTCCCTCTTATATGCATTTTCTATCCTTTTAATAATCCTGTGAGGCTATTACTCTTTTTCAAGTGATCTAAAGAATATCTTCAACTGACCTGGAAATCTAAACAAACAATTTTTTTCTATGAAACATATATTCTCAGAGAATCACCAACCACATAGCTGACTCCACCATTTAATGTTTTTGTGTTAACGTTGACATCTTGCAAAAGTCGTTCAGCAATAAAAGGGGAAAACATTAAATACTTAAATATATTTATCTTAATAAAGTGCATTGATTTAGATAAAACAATGTAGATGATAACTTTTGAGACTTGGAACAGCTTCACGCATGAAGGCAGCTCTAAGGAATCTGAAGAGCCTGTCATTCATGATGATCCTTTAGCAGCATTTGAAACGTCTTTCTTAACATGCTCTCAATTCTCAGTTGCAGATTAACTCCTGGCTATCTTGGTGATTTGGTTGTACTGCTGTCATAGAAGCTTCTTTTGCCTTAAAGGAGGGAAGTCACTGTGGTTCTCGTGAACCGAGCATTGACGTTTCATCTGTGCCAGATGAAAAGGAGCAGCAAAGGCTCCCCAAGTTACATACAATAATAAATCAGAAATGACAGAAAGAGAACTTTCATTCTATTCTTAAAAACTGAAATCCGTATCACAGCACAGGGTCTTTTGAAAGTTCTATGGAGAGGAAACAATTTAAAACATGAAAGAGCAAAACAAATCACTTGGCAGGCAACTGTTCATGATTTGGGGTGTGGTTTTCCACTTTGTAAACACCATTTTGCACTTTGCTGCTGAGTTTCCAACACAGTACAGCCTTCCCTCTGATCCTTGCTTGCAGGACAGCCCTGGTAGGGAGGGTGGCAGTGGGAGGGAAGCACAAAGCATAAAGGCCACCCATCCCATCCCATCACCCTTGAGTATCTCTGGCTCTAGAACTGACAAAAGGAAATGAAAAATCTGTTTGACTGATATCATGTGTGAGAGAATAGTGACCATAGCAAGTCTTAATACTGTGGCCAGCTGGGGCACCTGGGTAGCTCAGTGGATTAAGTGTCAGACTTCAGCTCAGGTCATGATCTCGTGGTTTATGAGTTCGAGCCCCGTGTCAGGCTCTGTGCTGACAGCTCAGAGCCTGGAGCCTGTTTTGGATTCTGTGTCTCCCTCTCTCTCTACCCCTCCTCCGCTCATTCTCTCTCTCTCTCTCTCTCTCTCTTTCTCAGGAAATGAATAAATGTTAAAAAAAAATTTAAATACTATGTTCAATTGTTCAAAAAATATTAATCAGCAATTTTTATTAATATATTTACTCATTTCCTTATAAGTTTGTGGGTAAGCATTTCAAAGGATGAATGTAAGACTCAGAGGGGTCAAGTAGTTTGCCTAAGGTGTACAGATCTAGTTAGTGTCAAGGCAGAAACTAGAAGGCCTTAAATATTCTCAGATGGAAACAGCAAAAGTCAACATTGTGCAGAGTAATGCACTGATGAATCTATGTATTCCAAGCAAAGGAACATGATTTAAATTTTCTTTTCTCTTTTTAAAATCTTCTCCTTGAGCACCTGATTTCTGCAGCGTGTCCCCATAAGAGGGTATATGGTGTATATGGGTATATGGGGGAGGAATCCCCAGGAGAATAGCAGCATATGCCAATGTGATGCACACACTCGTGTTAAGGTAGGTTTGATGACAGCCATCAGCACCAGCCTGAATTTACATTTAGACTTTTCTCCATTTAGGACATGAACATCCCTATGGAATTAAAATGAGCCATCTTCCATCTACTCTACTGCTGCCACAGGGACCAGAGGCCTCCATCTCTCCTTCCACCCTGCAGGAGCCCCTCCTTCCAAAGGAGGGGTTCCCAGAGATGCAAGGCCAGTTCATCCTGAAGCCCAGGCACCCAGTGCAGAACGAGCAAGGGAGAGGTGAGCCCCTTCCCTTCCTTCAAGTGCCTTCTTTTAGCTCATATCTCCACTCTTGAACACAAATTCATGACACAGAGCTTATTCTCCGTGTGGGGGTGGGGAGGGACAGTATAGGCAAGAACCCAATACCCACCCAGAATCAGGCTTAGAGAAACTCCCAAAGGTCTGAAATCAAGACCTGACTCACTTCTCAGAAGGTCGTTTGTTTTAATTCTTCTAGGTAGACCCTTACTCTTTTCTCTGTATCCCCAGAGCACTTTCCACATAGTATTGTGTGTGTACACATCTGTGTGTCTTCTTAGAGCACAAGATTTTTATGGTCTAGAAACATGTTTTCCCTATTCCAGGGTTTTGTCTAGTATCTCAGGCCATCACAGGAGGTGTGATGTCTAGTCTATGTGGCTTAAACACACCTGGAACAGAAGAACTTCAGTGGAGTAAAGAGTTACAGAATTGAATTGCATTTATTCTGGGCTTAGGCTGAAGGGGCCTTGGGTTCTAGTTAGAACTGAACTCTTAATTCTACCCCCACTTGCCACGTCTGTTTCAGACCCATGTCAAGACTGGAACTAGATGATCTTTATGGTTAGGGCTTTTTAATCTTCTTACTATTTTTCCCTACCATGCCAATATTCCCTCATTGATATTTCATTCTCTGATGAAAATGTGATATTAACCTGAGAAGCACTGGGGTCAAAACAGGAAGTATTTTTTATTGTTATTATCATTATTCTATAACCTCAAAGTTTCAAAAATTTTATTTTTTAATATTCATACTCTAACTCGATCATTAGGAAGTGCTAACCCAAATCTTGCCAGTACTGTTTGAGAAAGGATAGATTTCTATCGAGTTAGCTTGTTTAATCATTCCCATATTTTTCATGTCTATAGCATATATTTTTATTAGTCACAGAGGCAACATGAACTCTAACACCAAATAATGTACATTACAAAAGGTCCAGCTAAGCCCAAAAATGTCTTTGAGAAAGTATAGGACTTCAGATATACTTGCTTTTTTGTTTTTAAATGTTTGTTTATTTTGAGAGAGAGAGAAAGAGAGAGACAGAGAGTGACATGAATGGGGGAGGGGCAAGGGGAAAGGGGAAGAGAGAATCACAAGCAGGCTCCACACTGTCAGTGCAGAACCCCACATGGAGCTCAGTCCCATGAACCATGAAATGACCTGAGCCAAAATCAAGAGTCAGATGCTTAGCCACTCAGACTCCCCATGTATTTGCTTTCTGTATATACTCATGGAGTAGCTAGATTTATGGCTTTGTATCAAGGGATACGACACTCTTCTTAAAAGCATTCTTAATTAAAGCTCCATAATGGAATATATTTGGATAGTTTTCCAAATAATAAAACTAGGGTAAGAGTAGGGAAACCAGGTTGCATACAACAACTCAATTTATATATTAACTTGTATCTTAAGCAAACATTTGTACGTTTTGATGTACAGGAATCTCCTTCCAGATTTGAGAATTTATTTGCTTTCTTCCTTCACTCCTTTTAAAATGTCAGGGGTATGGACTTCAGGGTGGGAAGAGAGAGCCTTAGTTAGGCAAAGTGGTGGCATTCCTTCATGATTGCATACATTCTAGAGGTTGTAAAATGAAACCGAGAATGGGAGTGAGGTCTCCTTTGGGGGGAAGAGACTGATATCTAGACTGCCCTAGGCCCTCTCAGCAAGGAAATTACTTTTATTAAGGCTGCCATGAGCCAAGCCTTGTGCTGAGTAGTACATTATATTTAGTTCAATGAGTTGTAGGTAGCATCATTTACGTTAAATTTGAGCAACCCGAAGCTTAAAGATTTTTGAGCAACTTGTCTAAGTGGCAGAACCAGGATACTTCTGGTTCTTAGATATGGTCTCTCTGATCAAGCACCAGGAGTGTTGCCACCCATGTAAGTGGACATGGTGATGCCCTCACTACATCCCAGAGAAGCCAGTGGATGGGTGTTTAAGGGTATTTGGTGAAATGTTGCTCATCTGTTTATCCAAGTTGTAACTTGACTTTTCTCTGGACTTTTAAAGAGCTCAGTTATTTAAGCAGATTATTTAAACAAATGTTAAGGTACCTTATAAGGAAAACATTGATAGCTGAGCAGTAGAAACTTTGAACTCAGCTTTTCCATTGCTGATCACCTTTTCTTTGTAAAGCTCTTCTTCTGCATGCCTTTGATAGGGAGTGTTGGATAATTAAAAACCATCTCCAGGTAGCTTGGTGGGGTGTCACAAGAAACACAGCCACCTGGGAGCGCCTGGGTGGCTCAGTCGACTAAGTGGCTGACTCTTGATTTCGGCTCAGGGTCATGATCTTACAGTTCGGAAGATCGAGCCCCAAGCTGGGCTCTGTGCAGGCAGCGTGGAGCCTGCTTGGAGTTCTTTCTCTTCTCTCTCCCTGCAGCTCCCCCTGCTCACATGCACTTGCATACACACACTCTTTCTCTCTCTCTTTCACAAAATAAATAAACTTGAAAGAAAGAAAGAAAGAAAGAAACAAACAAACAAACAAACACAGCCACCTGGATAATCTTCCCACATAGCCAGCGTGTAAAGACTACTTCCCATGGACCCCCTCTCATACCCCCCACCCCCGCATAAAGTCATCCATGGAGATGGCTCAGAGTAGAGGAGCCTCAGGCTGGCTGAGAAGTGGGGTCAGGCAGATTGTGTCATGAAAGGCAGATCCTTTTGATCAGAGACAGTGGAACATTCAGAAAACCAAAGAGGAAATCTAAGTCTGGGAGAAGACTCACTGTGAAAGCAGATGATTACCAAACTCTGCTTGATTTGAATACTCAATCTTTTTAGCTTTTAAAACTGGATCTGACACTTGAATCCACCGATCATACTTAACAAGAGGACACTAACAACTACAGGCTAAGTGCCTCATGATGCAGTATAATAGGTAGTAAATGGCACCAGAAGTATTGACCCTGAGTCTGATCAAGTCTCCAGTTTTAACTATCAGTTTGCTGGATATGGGGAAGAACACAGTAGCACCATAAGGATGGTATTAGCCAATTTCAGAATGTGGGGAATACTACACAAATGACTCAATTTCCCTCTTCTAGCCATAGCAATGAACATGCAGTAAAAACATAAATGGAAAAAATTAAGGTTAATTAACTTCTACTACTACTACTACTCTCATTTCTTCCTTAGGTTCAGGCCAGAAGACAGTTAAAAGGAATCCTTTCATAAACCGGGCCCTTAGGTGGGGCCCCAGAGCTTGCCAGGACAGCCAGTGCACAGCTCCACCTTCTGCAAAGCCAGCACAGCTCTTCGGAGTTTCCCTCATGGATGTGTGTGATAATGACCACCTGCCCTCCCCCATTCTGGTAGGTCTCATTTTGGTCTCTTATTAGCCCTCCTGAGGAGGGGGAGCCCTGAGAGGCCAAGTGTTCTCATTTAAATCTACAACCAAATGGAAAAATAATTAGCCAGTTCCTGGATTTGGCTGAGAAGCTTTGTTTCTATTACTTCAAAGAATAAAATCTGATTTAGGTACTGCAAAGTCATGAGGCAAATACAACAGGAAAAGATAACTCTTGTCCATTCTCCTTGTTTCCACAAAGACCCACATAGGCCTGTTCAGACCAGCCAAAATATGGACTGTGTGCATGAATCTCTGAGAGTCTATCTCATCTTTATATTCTCTTTTCATTGCCTTCCTGAGCTCATATTAGTCTCCTTCAGCTGAGTCTACTCAATCGTACAACTCAAAATATCTCACGAAGCATAGTGACTCATCTTCTGGCAAATATGAATCTGTTAATACTAACAGAATATGTCAAATGAAAGCCACAGACTTTGGCCTGTCCTATCTCAAATTGGTGTACTGAATTGTCAATGTTAACATTTATTGAGTATCCAGGGTTTCTCTGAGCACTATACTAGATGTAGGGAATGTTATGCTACATATGAAGAAATTTATGATGTTACTTACATGCTAGGTACTACCCCAGTCCCTGCATTACAGCAAATTTAGGGGGTAGCTATGAATATCATCATCCCAACTCACAAATGAATTAGAAAAGCCTCAGTAAAAATGTATGTGCCCTGGGTCACACACCAGATAAGTAACATAATAGAGTTCAGATCCTTTATATTACCTGGATCCAACCCCTATTATCTTTCTACACTGCAGACAGAGGACATGAAGGTACAACTAAAGGCAATGAAAGACTCATGGGAAGGGAATGTAATCAGAGAAGGAGGAGAGAGTTTTTGAGCCTGATTTTAAAAGAGGGAAAGAAGGAGAAGAAGTAGGAATGGAGTATACAGTCACTTAAAGAGGAATAAGCAAATGGAAAATGAGCGTGGCAAAGAGATTCCCACACTTGGGGAATAGCATGTATGTAAGGGAACAATGGAAGAAGAATGGAGGGGTAGGAGAGAGAAGGGTGATTCTACAAAGGCCTTGACACAGAGACTAACTTTTTAAAAGTATAAATTCACTGAAAAGGAAAAAATCTGATTAAAACAAGTGTTTAAAATGGTTTAGTGTATGACTGTAAAGTGTATTTTTGGGTAGACAATATATTTAAAGACGCTGAAAAAACAAATCCAAATTTACTTTAGTCCTTCCAGCTCTAAAACACGGTACGGTCACATTCCCTAGCTCTTTCAAAAAGGAGGCAAGCTTGTGTTTTGAACTTATGGATATGAAATGTCATGTACTTTTCATTTCTTTCTATAGGATATGCTTTGCTTTATCAATCAAAAAGGGCCATTCACAGAAGGCATCTTCAGAAAATCAGCCAATATGAAATCATGCAGAATCCTGAAGGAGAAACTAAATTCTAGGGACAAAGTGAACTTGGACAGTGAATCTGTTCTTGTGGTAGCATCTGTCTTAAAGGTAGGGAAAGTTCTAGCATTATCTACACATGAGTAACTGAAGCTATTATTGGTGTCCTTCATCATGATTGCCCAAGAACCATAATAGGCATAATAGATTAAGTATCTGACAAACTGAAATACACGTCACAAAGTCAAAATTTAAAGAAGCTACTTTAGGAGTTAAAAACCCCATATTTCATCACACCCCACCCTCCCCACCTTCACTCCTGAAGACACCATGCAAAGTACTAATACTAGTAATAATAAATTTCAAAAATATACGCTTACACACACAGAATATTTACCAAAGCAAATGTCCTGCTTTTGATGACTTTCTCACCACCCTCATAACAATGAAGGCAAAGTTTCCAAAAGAAAATTGATATTAAACATTTGAAAATAAGTTTATGATCAAAAAAGTCTCAATGAGGCCACCAAAATGTCTGTCCACTTAATCACTCTTTCCCATGTTTTTTAATGTGTTGTACTTTAAAAGCATAGGAACGACTTTACCAATTGTGCCTTTCACCTTTACCATCCTTGGCATCCTTTGTTAATATTTGTCATGTTTTATCCACCATCCCAAGGTTAAAACTACATGATAACCATTTCCTGCCACATGCCTCTTCTTATAAATCTAACTTTTAAACTGGGTGCAATAGACAAAATTAGTTTGGAATTCTGAAAATTCAATGGATTTACACAAAAAATAGATTAATTTTGAAATGCTACAGCTAAATCACAAGTATCCAGTTACATTTCTATAAGAGGAATAATAGAACAGAGAATGAACTTAATCCATCTTGACACTTGTTAACAGCTCTGAACAAAAATATGTTAATGTAGTAATGACTACAAACAAGTTACTAAAATTATCTTAGAATCTCAGTCACTTTTGGTCTTTCCTGATCCCCCATTAATGTTTTACCATATGATAAATAGAAATAGTCCAGAAATGACTTAGCTACCACAACTACACTGGGGCCATAGTAATATATACCAGTAATATACACAGAGGCATCAAGAAACAGGGGAAAGAATTATGATACACCAGGTATGCAAATAGTAAGATGAGTGTTGCCTTGCTTTTCTACCAAGAGTTTGTAGATTCTTTCCTATTTCCATGTTATAAGCACAGACTAGGAAGGGGGTGGCCACTTATGGATATGGTTCATAGACATTTCTAAAGTTTTTTCTTTCTAAAGTTGACTGATCTTGGTGGAGAATCAGGCTTTGCAACCTCGACCTTCATAATATCATGTCAAACTAACTGGAGAATTGGCTTAAACTAGAAAGGAATATATCACAAGGATGACAATGAGTTTGCCATTAGACTGTCTACTTTTATACAGTTAAGAAAAGGAAAAATGATGCAAGTATGAGAGTAGCATTCTCCCAAGGAGCACATACACCTCAAGTCAGAAGACTTAGTTCTTTCCTGATATGTATGCAAGAGCACACATGTGTGGTTTTTTGTTTGTTTGTTTCAGTACTTTTCTTGCTAGAATTAGGAGCTAGCACTGTGTCTAAAGAGCTAGCACTGTGCTATTTGCTATTTGCAAAAATGGGTTATGTGTATTTCTGTACAAGAAGCAAATAGAATTTAAGATGGTCTATCTCTGGACCTGTCACTTTGTAGTAGTTTGTTAAAATGTACACAAAAGAGTAAATTACAGATGATAGAAGGGAGCTTTATCTTCATTTCTACCAAAGCCTAGGCTCTGTTTTTATGCTCTTAAGTTTTAGTTGGGAAAAAATCCAAGCACTGCTTGTGTGTGTGCAAGTCAATGGAGAGTGAGAACCGAGCTCTGTGTGGGTCACAGTTTGGGTATCTGTGAAGGAATGGGGACTGAACTCAATTTTTCAACTAAATGTTTTCCAGTATATATTTTCTATAAGAATTATATTTATTTACTTATTTATTTTTATGTACATAAGGATTTTCTTCGAAATATCCCAGGAAGCATATTTTCATCCGATCTCTATGACAAATGGCTTGCTGTTGCTGATCAAGGGAATGAGGAGGAGAAAGTAACTGCAGCCCAGAGGTAATGATGTAGTAATTACTCTACTCTGGGCATGTCTCAAAAATACAACCAACGTACTACTAGAAAAATATTGGCTTATAGTTATAGCTTTGTCCACTAAAATAATGCCAAAGAGTTTCAATTCTTCATACCCGTGGAGGCCAACTTAAAAACAGAGGCATGCCTTAATGCTATTATTGAATTCTTATGTTTCTCCTGATCTTATTAATGTGGAATCCCTGACCATGTTATACCTTCTGAATATATGAAACTGGTAGACAAAATCCACTGAGCTAAAAGGGCTGCTCCAGCATCAACTGCCAGTGATACGAACTTCAGTTTGTCAAACATTTAACCAGAGAAGTTTTATCTGGCTCAGGAACTGAATTCCGTGAAACATTATTGCATACGTTCATGCCTGCCACTCCGTTACAGTGGGTTGTGTTCTAGATACACAATGAAGTACTCTGCTCCCTGTCTTTATATTTCCAACTTCCTAAGTGAAATGACTTGCCTTATTTAAAAGTGCATTTTTCTAACTTTAGGCTGTTAGACCAGCTGCCAAGAGTGAATGTTGTTCTCTTGCAATACCTTTTTGGAGTGTTATACAACATTGAGCAGCATTCCTCATCCAATCAGATGACAGCTTACAATTTATCAGTGTGTATAGCCCCAAGCATTCTTTCTTCATCTAATTCCTGCAGCTCGGGATTAGAAAGTAACTTCATAAAAAAGGTAATGAGAGCTTTCATTTTTATCCTCTGCTGGGTAGAATCCCTACTTTGAACCTGAAATTTGCAGTAGCAACTCTGATGGATCAGTTTCGTAAAGTGCACATTTTTGTCATGCTGCCCTGAAGAGGCAGGGTCCATTGTCTTGCTCTGGTGGGGTATGGCAAGGGGTGTTGTTAAGTGGGGAACTCAGAGCAGTTGAGGGGCTTTGTCCCCATCCAGGAGACTAAACACTAGATTGCCTGAACAAACCAGAGAGGAGTGCCATGATACAACAGAAAAGAGGCTGGGCTTTGGAGTTTGACAAGTCAAGGTTCAACTTTTAGCCTAATCCTTGAGGGACATGTAACCTTGGGCAAAGCCATGGTTTCCTCAGTACACAATGGTGACCACATCCAGTTCCTCTGGTCATTACTGGCACATCTTAGGTGGCTTGGGCAACATGGGCACCCATGGCTCCAAATACATCGGCCTTCCTCTGCCAGTTGTGGTTCATTTAGAAAAATACATGGCTACTATTTTGCCTCTGCTATGTCACAAGGAAACTGGTAGAAGATTCCAGAATATCCTAATGGAGCCACAACATGCTTAATAAGATCACAGCTCTTTCCCAAGCTCACCCAGAAAGCGAGCGTGAAGCAAGGTGATACATGAGGAAGTACTGCAGTTAGACAGATAGCCATGTTTTCTCTCCAGCTGCATGAGTTTTCCTTCACAAAAAAAAAAAAAAAAAAAAAACACAGAAGTCACTGCTTCCTAAGTTTAAGATACTTCTTCATTTAAGAAGTGAATTTCATAAGTTTTTGTCAATGCTTTATTGTTTTATTTTTTAAGACTTATTTATTTATTTTCAGAGAAAGAGAGAGAAAGAGAGCAAGGCAGGGGCAAAGAGAGAGAGGGAGAGAGAGAATCCCAAGCAGGCTTCTCACTAGCAGTGCAGAGCCTGACTGGGGCTCAAGCCCACAAACTGAACCATGAGATCATGACCTGAGTCAAAATCAAGAGTCACGTTTAACCGACTGAGCCACCCAGGCACCCCTGTCTATGTTTTATAAATTTTAATAAGATGTTATATATGTCAGTTACAGCTCAATAAAACTGGAAACAAAATTTTTTTTGAAAAGAAAAATTTAATAAGGTAGGTTATACTTTGAAAATTATCCTAGTTTTCAAGATGTAACCATTGATATCAAAATGTTAGCTATTAAACAAGGTCACAAATTATAACTTTAGCCCACTTTTGAACAGCATTTTAAAATCTGTACCCAAATTATATTGGAAAGTATCACAGTTATTACTTAGAGAACTCTGCTTTCTATATATTTTTATCAAGTCTGAATTTTTCCTCAGAATTCTTTCACATTTTTTGTTAGATCCAAGATTCACATACAAAATGTGATTTGTAACTATGCCATTTGAAAAAAAGTGCCTCATTTTTGTCTTTTTGTGTTACAGGTTTCTCTTGTACAATTTCTCATTGAAAACTGCCTCAAGATATTTGGGGAAGACATCACTTCCCTCTTGGGAGAGAGCTCAACGAGCTGTGATAACAGCGAGAATGCTGCAGGTACCGTGAATAATTTAATTGGCTTTGGTAAGAAACAGACAGCAAGGTTGTCAGGGTTCATGGGAGATGCTTAGCCAGTGCTGTTCTGGAGCCCAGAGCACATCCCCAGGGCAATGATTTTCATCTGCGCCTTCTTCCGAAGTCTGGTTCACAGGTCAAGGGAGGTCTCACCCTGTTGTGAGACCAAAGAAAGGATAAGATGAGGTCTCTGGCTTCAAGAAGTTTCTAGTGTGGATCATGATAGCATTAGGAGACATGATGGTATGATATAGTGTTTGGGAATTTTTTCAAACAAAATTTTAAATGGGTCCCGTATATATATATTATATTTTTATATATGTAGTTATGTATAATACATAATTATGTATTTATATTTATAAAATATAAAAATATTTATATATTTTACACATATATACATGTGTATATATATGTGTAATATATATGTAGATATAAAATAGATGTGATTTGGTCAAAACCAGAGTGAGGGGCACAGAGCACTGCCTGTTTTATTCCCTCCTCTTTCCTTTTTCTGCCCAGTGATCCCTGGGGCACCACAGGATTCCAGTGCTCTTTGAAACAGGTTGGAAATAACTGGCATCATTGAGAAAAAAGGACTTGACTTGATGCTAAACGGCCTTTCCAAAGTATAAATTCCTGTGCCCCTGTTTACCAACTATGTTACCTTTGGCCAAGTATACTAGCTCAGTATCAGTTTATTCATCTCTAAAATGTGGATGGGGGCACCTGGTGACTCGGTTGAGCATCCGACTTTGGCTCAGGTCATGATCTCATGGTTCGTGAGTTCGAGCCCCACTTCGGGCTCGCTACTGTCAGTCTGTCAGCACGGAGCCCAATTCGGATCCTCTGTCCCCCTCTCTCTGCCCCTGCCCCCCTTGGCTCTCCCCAAAATAAAATAAATATTTAAAAAATAAATAAGTAAAGTGTGTATGAAAATAATGTCTAAATCCTAGAACTGTTCTAAAGATTAAGTAAGATAATGGATGCAAAATAAATTTGTAAATAAGGAATTAACAGGGCTAGGAGAAGTTCCCCTGAGACTAGAGCTAGTATTATTTTGAGCCTAGTGAGTCACAGCTACCTGGCGGCAGCCCATTTTATAAGACTGCTTAATTTTATATATATTTCTTATATTTCTTTAGGAAAATACATGTCTTCAGGAATTACGATGAGTCTAGTGTCAGGTCTGAGAATGTACTTATATAAGACAACTGTGTGTTTTTTATTTCATCAGAGACAGCACAACAACCTCTTGAATCCAAGCTGGTGACGGTGATAGTGATTTACAAAAAGGCACAACTGCAGGATAATACCAAGACTTCATCTGGCATGGATCCACATAGCCACCTGTCTACAGTTCTCAAAGTCACTGAAGACTAGAATCTCCATAATGACACTTGATCCTTCCTTTTCCTCTATTTCATATAAAATAGGAAATATAAAGAACTCTTTTTCCAATGAATGAAAAATGAGCCCCTTCCAAGGCCCCAGTTTATCCCATTTGAGTTTTTCTTTTCCTTGATCCCATTTATCCCTATTGAGGTAAGCTTCCCACAAAATATCTCTTCTATCTTCAATGCCTACCACATCATATTATATATTTATTGTATTGTTTTGCATTGTATAGTTTTATATTAATACAATAAAAATCACTCCCTAACTCAGTGGATCAAATGACCGTTTTATTTACTTATGATTCATATTATGAATTCCATGTATCTAATGGATTCATATTAACACTTCAGTGGAGGCCATCTGAGCAGTTCTGTCTCCTCTAAGGTCATTTGTACACTTGACCTAAGCTTGCAGTTCATCTGGAGTTAACTTATGTGTCTGTATATTGGTGTTGACTCTCATGTGGTCCCCATGTCTTCAACAAGCTAGCCTGGCCTGCATATGATAGAAAACGAGCTTCCAGAAGCAAGAAGCTAATGTGGGAGAGGACTGTGCAAAGGATCATGCAGAAGACAATGATTCTCAAGACAAAGAGGCATTATTTATTGAGATCACACATGAGCATCAAAACTCAAGGCAGCACCACTACCACTCACATCCTTTTATCCGTCAGCTTTTTTTTTTTTTAATCTTTATTTATTTTTGAGAGAGAGAGAGAGAGAGAAAGAGAGAGCGTGAACAGGGGAGGGACAGACAGGCAGACACAGAATCTGAAGTGGGCTCCAGGCTCTGAGCTGTCAGCACAGAGCATAATGTGGGGCTCGAACTCCCGGACTGCGATATCATGACCTGAGCCGAAGTTGGATGCTTAACCGACTGAGCCACTCAGGCACCCCTATACATCAGCTTTTAATCAATTCTGTACACTGGAATTTCCTAAAGGGCATTCCAAGTGTAGTAGGAAGTATCTTTGAAATAATTGATTTTTACCTCAAGTATTCCTTGAGTATATCCTTCCCCCTGTCCCAAGCTGTCTTAAGAGACATTTCCTTAGGGAATAGAACCCTAGCAGAATATGAGGAAAAGGGAGCTCTTTGTTTCTTCTGAAATTTTAAAAATACAGCTTTTTAGAAAACAAAACCGACTCATGCCACAGAGTAAAAGATTTGTGTGGAAATCTCATGGGAAAAGCCCCAAACCATTAGATACATGGACATCAGCCCAATTTCCTAGAAACCTAAAGAAAGCAGGAAGCACTCATAGAATAGCTAAATTTCATGATAAGAAAGATGGGGCCCTGTATACTCACACAGTTTCTTGTATATAAACATGGAACAGATCAGTAAGTGGTATTGCCATCAATCTCAGAATACTATGAAAGAAATAGAACCACTGGATTTGAAAGACATGTCTCAGCAACAATAGTATAAATCAATTCCCCAGGACCAGATAGCATTTAGGACATCACAGCAGATACTAGCATATATCAATGACACTGAGCACCAGATACACGCCACCCCACCATTTCACAGCCTCCTAAAACCTTGGCACTGGAAGACCCCAAAACACAGACACTCACAGAGGAAATTAAGAGATCCTGAATTTCTACCAATCTGGGAACAAAGGACCAAACTAGATATCAAGTGAGTTACTTAAAAATACAAAACTGTACACTTCTTAACATATGTCAATGTATAGACCGAGATTAGTACCAACACATATAGAATAATTGATCCATGCATTGTTTTCCCAGAAAGGGTTCTCTGGTCAAATAAGGTTGGGAAATGCTGGATTTTCCTTTTGGCAGTCAAATGTCCATTAACATATTAAAGTCTTAGCGAAGACCCACAGTAAAAGTAAAAGCAAAAACAAAAACAAAAAACAGCATTTTTCACATTTATTTGATAGTACTTGACCCTTTTGGAGTAACTCCATTAATTAATGATGCTGGGAACATACATTAATAAACACTGCGCTAGGGTCAGCTGGGTGGCTTGGTTGAGTGTCAACTCGTGATTTCAGCTCAGGTCATGATCGCAAGGTCGTGACATAGAGCCCTGCATCAGGCTCTGCACTAAGCGTGGAGCTTGGTTGGAATTTTCTTTCTCCCTCTCTGTCTGCTCCTCCCCCCACCCCCCCACTCTCTCTCTCTCTCAAAATAAACATTCAAAAATAAATAAATAAAAATTGCTCTAAATTTATTTCTCCTTAAGTCACAGATTTTATCATTTTACTCATCTACTAAGAAACCATCAATGGACTTCAAATAATCTTTAGATTTTTTATTTTTTTCAGAAAAATGTCCTTTCAAAGAGCCTCCACAACGCAACCTGCTCTAGTGATCAATTTTGTCTTTACTCTTTCCCTCTGTAAATCCTTTGCTTTAGCTAGGTCAGACACTTCACTGGTCCCTGAGAAAGTCACACTCATTTTTCTAACTATAATTCTCACCTCTCCCTCATCTCTACATTTCCACACACTAGCTAGGTGGCCATTTGGGTTCTCCACTCCCAGAAATTTCACAAAGCCTTCCTGATTTCAAATTAATTGCTCTTTTATAACACATGAGCACTTGACCCTACTACATTGACTCATATGCTGCTTTACACCATCAGGATTTATGCTGGTAGGTTCATATATCATCCAGCCAATCCAAATTCCTGTGGTAAACAACTGTATTTTGTGTTAGTTTTGTATTACTTTTAGGGACACCTGGGTGGCTCAGTTGGTTAAGTATCGACTCTTGATTTCGGCTCTCTTATGGTTCGTGAGATTGAGCCCCACATCAGACTGCACCTAGTGTGGAGCCTGCTTGTGGTTCTCTCTCTCCCTTTCTCTCTCTGTCCCTTTCCCACTCATGTTCTTTCTCTCAAAAATAAAAATAAATATTACTTTTTTAAGAAGTTTATTTATGTTGAGGGGGTGAGAGCACATGCAGGCTCACGTGAATGGTGTAAGGGCAGAGAGAAAGGGAGAGAGAGAATCCCAAGCAGGCTCTGCCCTGTCAGTGCAGAGTCCAGTGCAGGGCTTAAACTCATGAACCCTGAGATCATGACCCGAGCTGAAATCCCAAGTCAGATGCTTAGCCGACTGAGCCACCCAGGTGCCCCAATATTATATAACTTTTAATGCCTGGGTTTATGTCTACTCAAAAAATGAATGAATGAATATGTTCAATTCTCTAAGTATAGAGATTTCACATAGATTGGTAACAACTGCAGATTTTTAAACTGAAGAGGTAGAACACAGCACATATGAAATTTCAGTGGGTGGCAATAAGACATCAGTTTGACTAATTTTTTTTTAGCCATGACTTCACAGCCTTATTCACAAGTTCTGAGATATACTATTTTTACTCATTATGCAAAAATGTGATATTGATGTAATATGTTTGAGAATAATTGCATGTTTGTATGAAATCTCTTTTAAACATCAATAATCCAGAATAAAAGGGGCAAAAAAAACATGAGTAGGTAATGTTTCTGTGAGTTTTTAAGCCCAGGAAGATATAAAAAACATCGAAAAGAAGAGATACAAACAACAGGAAATAAAGAAAAGCTGAAATTTAACTGATTTGTCAAATGCAACTCATAGAGGAGATTCTTGACATGGGGAAATAGTTCATAAATGTTAGTTTTTCCCTCAGGGTACTCAAGCATAATATCTCTCTGAGAACAGCAATTTCTTTCTTTTTTTAAATTTTTTTATTTTTTTTAAACACTTATTTATCATTGAGAGACAGAGAGAGACAGAGCGTGAGCAGGGGAGGGGTAGAGAGAGGGGAAGACGCAGAATCTGAAGCAGGCTCCAGGCTCCAAGCTGTCAGCACAGAGCCCTATGCGGGGCTCAAACTCACAAACTGTGAGATCATGACCTGAGTTGAAGTCAGTTGCCCAACCAACTGAGCCACCCAGGCACCCCACAGCAATTTATTTCTTAATTTTGAGGAAAGACCCTAGAAACACCAATAAACTGTAAAAGGACTTACCTGCCTAATCTAGAATGAGTACAAGGCAATTAGACTTCTGATACTGGCCTTTACCATACCTGGAAGTAAGATCTGTGTCATCCTCAGTCAGTCTGCACTTAGTGATGTAATTAAGGTCAAACATCTCCAAAAGTAAAATAAAGGGACTTAGGATGACTATCTTATTCCAGAAAGAAAGCTACTCACAGGCTATCAATATCAGAAAACGATTCTCATGGATGGTCAGGATTAATTAGCCTGATAAAATAAATGGAATATACATAAAATCACTCAATTTTTATTCCAAAAAAGCAACATGTAAGAATTCAGTAAATGGAGTATAAGTACAAGAAGCCACCTTTTTTCAGTGAGCACCAAGCAATACCTTTTATATTTTTCTATAATTGTTTCCATGCTAGCTGAATCATCCAGTAAATACTCGAAAGATTTACAGTGGATGGTGACTCTATTTTCCAGTTTTGTTTTCTTTTGCTTATCCATAGCATAATTGGTGCTAAGAAAAAAAAAAATTGGTTTCTTTATGGTCTTGGGCCTAAATATCAGTATTAATTTAATTGGCTTAGTTTTTTAAAGAATGAAATCATTCTTTTGTCAAGTAAAAGAAATGACTAGAAAACCAAATTGTAAATGGAAAGTTATAACTTCCTAAAATGGAAAAAGAGAAACTGTTTTCTAAGAATGGGAGTTTTTCCAAAATGTAAAGGTATAAAACTGGTTGGGGAAGAAAAAACAAAACAAAAACAACACTGTCTTCAGGATAATGGTTACCTCTGTGGAAGGAAGGGAAAGAAAGGGATAGAGGAAAGGTGACAAACTTCAAGCACACATAATATTAATTTATTTTTTTAATATAATTTATTGTCAAACTGGCTAACATACAAATTCTTGAGAGATTTGAAAATGCTAACATTTTGCCATGTGTTTCACATTTCTTAAGATCTTAAGAAAATGTTATAGGTAACTTTATTATGTAAATATCCACACATACCCATGCATACACACACACACACACACACACACACACACACACACACACACAATTTGTATATATAAATATCCAAAACATTTTGAAATGAAGTAAACTACAGAAATTTGTATCATTCGACAATTCTATTTTTAACATGTTTTTGTGATTCCACTATACTGATACATGTTGACCTGGTTCACCCAATCTAGTCACTGGATAGTATTCCATTATGTGATAATGCACTTATGTATGTACACATCTATCTTTATCAAACTTTCTAGAGGCTTGCCTAGTTTATTAGCTTTCAAGTAAATAGATTTTAAAAATTATCTCCACTGATGTTTTTCCTAAGTCATTAATTTGTGTTTTGTTTTTATAGTTCTGTCGCTTCAACTTTCTTACTGTTTTGATTTCTTCATCTTGCTTCTTGGATTAAATGCTATATTTACTTGTAGTAAATGTATTTAAGACTTCATAACTTCTAAGTACTGACTGCTTTAGCTATATCTCACAAATTTATTTTTAGTATTTTAGTTTTTTGATAAAACTATTAGTTTATGACTTTCCTTGTGAAGTATTTTTGAACCCATTCATTGTTTAAGCTTTTGGGTTTTTTTTCAGTTTTCTATCTGTAGGATATTACTATTTGTAATAATTAATTTCTAATTCAATTGCATTGTAATCAAATAATATGGCTTGAATAATTTTGACTCTTTGCGACTAAATCACACAGTTAATTTTATAAATATTTAAAATGTTGCATGGACACTCTAGGAGACTGTGTATTCTCTGTTGGGTTCTCTTTTGAGTGCAGGGATATGTAAATTCACAATTATGTTATATGTGTTATTCAAATTCTCTATATATTCTCCAAATATATAGTTTCTGAGAGAGGTGTTAAATTTGGTTATTATATTTATATGAACTTCTTGATTTTATTTTGTAATTCTGAGATTTTGTAGTTGTTGGCTTTTGGTGTTTTATAGTTTAAGTCTGTATTGTTAGATACATATAAATTTATAATTTCTATAGCCTTTTCATAAATTGTAGCTTATTTGATTTATTTATACTAATGCTTTGACTTCATATTCTATTTTGACAGATATTGTTGTACCAGCTCTTTTAAGGTTCATATTCTTAGTATATTTCGTTTTTTTTCCTTTTTATATTTTCTGTTTTAGGGTGTGTGTGTGTGTGTGTGTGTGCATATGTGCATGTGTAGCAGTGTTTCTTATAAGCAGTATATGACTGATTTTTTATATTCATGCTGATAATTTCTGATTTTTAATATTCATTTAACCTATTTACATTTATTGTCATTATAACGTGCTTAGAGTTACACTGACCACCTTAGTTTGTTTTTAAGTTTATTTATTTTGAGAGAGAGAGAGAGTACAAGTGGGGAAGGGTCAGAGAAAGAGATGGAGAGAGAGAATCCCAAGCAGGCCCCACACTGTCAATTCAGAGCCCGACCCAGGGCTCAATCTCACAAACCGTGAAATCATGACCTGAGCCAAAATCAAGAGTTGGATACTTACTTAACTGACTGAGCCACTCAGACACCCCAGTAACCACCTTATTTCGTATTTTTGTTTCATCAGAGATTTCTCTTGGTTTCTTTTTTCTTCCTTTCCTAATTTTTGTTGGATTGGTAAATTATAGTTTAGTGTTTTCTCTATCAATTTTTATTTATATATATTAAAATTTATCAGCCATTATCTCTTTGACTATGTTGCTCCAATATTCCTCTATTATCTTTTCCAGAATCCTATTAAAATTTTATGAAAAAATGATTCTCAAAGAATATTCCATGTAAGCAACTCTTTCCATTTTTCTTCTTACGCTGCATCCTGGGTAAAATTCTCAGTTTTGTCTTCCATTTTATTGATTCTTTATCTTTGGTCATTCTAGAGTTTATACTTTCAGTTTCATGTCTTTTCCTTCTTTTTTTTTTATGCCTATATGTTTTCTGGGATTACTAATTAGATCTTTTTCCTATTTCATATAGTTTTATATTTTTTTTCAATACATATCATTCATTCATTTTCCTCTTGGATTTTGGTACCAAGAAGTGGGGTGCCACTGTGATAAATACCTGAAAAAGGTCAAAGCAACTTTAGAAGTGGGTAGTGGGTAGAGGCTGGTGGAGTTTGGATGGGCATGCTGAAAAAAGCCTGCATTGCTATGAAGGGACTATTGGTAGAAATATAGATGGTGAAGGTGATTCTGGTAAGTGTTCAGAAATAAAAGTGGAGAGCTTCAGTGATAGACTATATTTTCTTGGAGAATACATAACTAATCAGAAACTGTTAGAAATATGGGTGTTGAAGGTCTTTCGGAGAGATCTCCGATGCAAATGAGGAACGTGTTATTGGAAACTGGAAGAAAGAAGATCCTTGTTATAAAGTGGCAAAGAACTTGGCTGACTAGTGTTCTGGTGTCTTCTGGAAGGTCAAACTTGTAAGCAATAAAATCAGGTATTTACCTGAGGAGATTTCTCAGGAGAGTTTTAAAGAAGATCGGTTCTTCCTGACTGGTTATAATAAACTGCAAGAAGAGAGAAATGAGTTGAAGAAGGTATTAAACAAAAAGAAATCAGAACTTGAAGATGTGGAAAATTCTCATTTCCCCCAAACCAGTTTGTCTTTTCCACTCCAGCATTGTGCTCATGCTGTTGCTGCTCTGAGATGGCTCCCTTCTTGTCCTCTTCCCTGTCCAAATCCAACCTATTGAGTGTCTGCTTCCCAACAAAGTCTGTCTTGATTTGTTCAGTCTTGTTGCCATTTTCTCTTGTGACTATCTATAGCCTTGTAATCATTTTCACATAACTTTTATAAAATGTAGTCTTTAAGGCATGTCTTTTTTTTTAATTTTACACTTTCTGAAATTGAAGTGCCCCTTTCTTTATGTATATATGTATATGTTCTTCAGTGATTCTCTGTCCACTCCTAAATGCTTTTAAATGGATACCACATGTATAATCCATGGGTTATAGAAAATGAGGAAGTAGAAAATCTTGACTTCTCAATGCTTCTCAGATGGACCTCCATGGCACTTCTGGAGCTACCAAAAGATGGCTGATGTGGTGGGAGATGTAAGTAAACCAGAGGATACCTGCCCTAGTCACTCCTACAACTTTGAACGAGCAGCTCAACTCTTTTTTTTTTTTTTTTTGGTAAATTTTGCTTTATTATTTTATTTATGGATCTGAACAAAAAGTTTTGTGAACCTGAAAATATTAGCATAAACGCAAAGTACATTTTAGCTTTGTGTCTCTCACTTAGGCCACAGGATTCTGCACCCAAAGGGACAGGCACAGTTATGGCTAGATAAATGGGTCAGCTTGTTCTTGATTGGTTTGTGTGCAAACATGCAGACTACATCCACAGTGATCATTCCTCTTAATCTTTTCAAACAACCCTGTGCCAATCTCCTAAATGTTAGTTCCTGTCTGTGTCCTCATTTTCTTAAAAAATGTTGCCTTAAGTCTCCCAGAATAAACATGAATTATAGCTCTAGTATGTCTTTATAGACGGCAAGTTTTAAATTTCTTTCCAAAGCACATGCATAGATTTTAAATGGCTATAATTTAAGATCAGAAGGTATTCTCCTTAAGATAAGATTAGAATTTGGAAGGAGAAAAACACAACCTTTATTTAGAAACTTTTTATCTTGAACATAAAATTCTGTTCCTGCAGAATTTCAAGTTATACATCTAGTTTGGATGCAAGAAGTAAATGTTGGAAAACTGGAAGTAGGTGAGGTTTAAAAAGACTACACGGTGAGTGAGTTTACACTGTTATCTACTTCTTCCCTTTACTGGGGAGGCCAGGGAGAGAGAGAACAGCATACATTTTATTGTAAGAAATTGGCTCATGCAATCATGGAGGCTGGCGGGGCAAGCTGGCAGACTAGAAATCAGGTACAGTCTTGAGCCTAAATTCCACAGGCTGGTCAGGAAGATGAGAAATCCAGGCAAGATTTCTGTGTTGCAGTCTTGAGGCTGAACTCCTTCTCTGGGAAACCAGTCTTTGCTCTTAAGGCCTTCAGCTGATTAGATAAGGCTCACCCACACTAAGGAGGGTAATCTCCTTTACTCAAAGCCTACTAATTTAAGTCTTAATCACATTTAAACATTATTTTCACAACAACATCTAGACTAGTGTTTGACAAAACTACTGGATACCATGGCCCAGGCAAGTTGACACATAAAATTAACCACTCTTCTCTCTCACATCTTTTCCTCAGTCACCTCTATTCACTTTCACCTTGCTCCACCAAATAAAATGCAAATGACTTCAGTTTTGTAAGGGTCTACAGTTTGGTGCAGACCTGAAATCCCTGAACTAATCAGTACTTCGGAGAGCTCTCTAGATAACACAACCACAAAGACCAAATCGCCAGCATCTTTGTGTGTCAGAGGCTTTCCTGCATGGTAGGTTTGGTAAAAGACACAATGAGTGAGAGAAGTGGAACCTGTGAGGCAGGTTGATCTCAAAATGTTAATACAGATTTGTCAATGAGTTGACATTATGGATGGTGTACCATTTGTGTCATTATTGCCAGAAGGAAATTTTCGTGAAGTCTTTAAAGCAGTCCTTTGGCCAGATATGTTATGTCAAGACTGATGGGGTGTGGGAAAATAAGGGTGGATCTGAACTGCTCTTTAATCCTACATTTGGAATTGCAGTGGTCATCTCCCAGATTTGTTTACAGCAGAACTGGGGTATACAGCACATTTCAAGCTTTCAAAATGACATTTGAATGCATTCAAATGAGTGCAAATGGCTGTATAAAGTAAGCACTAAAAAATGAGATTAACCAGTGCTATGCCTTATGAGTGCTTGCATGTTTTTCTTCTAGCACCATGGTAATAATAAAACTTATTTATAGAGTTCTTGGTGGTTTAAAAGCAGCATGCATGCATTTCCACATTTGATTCTCCCTCCCAATAGCACTATGGCCAAAATATTGTTGTTCCACACACATGAAGGACATGAAGGACAAATAATAAATACTGGGGTCAGAACTAGATCACAGCTTTTTCCACTACATCATCGAGTCTGTTAAGCATTCTTAATTGCTGTTCTGGGAAATAAAAATCATTATGTTTCTAGAGTAAATTATGAACCAACAGCACTGACTACTTGTTTTAGAGGTAGGGGTTCTTACAGAAAAGAAAAAAAAAGCAACTATTTGAAGCATTACTATGAAAGCCTCTCACTGTGAAATGTCAGAGAAAAAAGTTAAATTTACATGAATATCATTGATTTAAAATGTAACATTAAAAAAAGCTGGAAGTAAAAAGAAATGGTGTTTTCTACTTATGATAATAAGGGAAGTAATTTTCTTTTGTGCCTCTTAATCACACTGGAAAACAACAACAACAAAAAAAAAACCCTGCAATTCGGATTTAACTGGATCTTTGAAGAAGTGGAGGAGGGAGGAGATTCATTTGTGGATTCTGAGGTCCAGTTTGATCTTTCCTTCTTCCACAGAGATCAAAAGATTTATTGTTACTTGAGAAGGAAAAGCAGAATTCAATTACACATGAGAAGAAGGACGCTGGAAACAAAGTAGCTGCCTTTTCAATACTTCCTAATTGGGTATCCTGTCTCCAACTAGATATTATTTTAATTGATTCTTCAAAATCTTAATTCCAATAATTAAGCTATTCAGACATCGGAAGGATGTTAACAGAGTCCAATAAGAGCAACAGGATTCAAAGTCACTGCAAATGACTACAGTGGCAAAGAGGAACCAGAATTGACGAAGGAACTGTAAAAGAGGCAACTTTTTTCCTGACCCTCCAAGGTTAATCTGCAAGGCCTCACATGAGTTCATTTATCCTTCACAGGCCAGACAATAGGTCTCAGAAATTTCAGAACTTGTTCTCTCCATATAAATCCATCCTTCGTTTTAGGCACAAAACCTAATTATTCCCATTCTGTCATCAGCAGCACTGTGACTTCTGGGCCCTCCCCAGCTCAGGAAATTTGCTGAAATGAACAAATCAGGAGACTATAGATGCTGGAGAGGATGTGGAGAAACAGGAACCCTCTTGCACTGTTGGTGGGAATGCAAATTGGTGCAGCCGCTCTGGAAAGCAGTGTGGAGGTTCCTCAGAAAATTAAAAATAGACCTATCCTATGACCCAGCAATAGCACTGCTAGGAATTTACCCAAGGGATACAGGAGTACTGATGCATAGGGGCACTTGTACCCCAATGTTTATAGCAGCACTCTCAACAATAGCCAAATTGTGGAAAGAGCCTAAATGTCCATCAACTGATGAATGGATAAAGAAATTGTGGTTTATATACACAATGGAATACTATGTGGCAAGGAGAAAGAATGAAATATGGCCTTTTGTAGCAACGTGGATGGAACTGGAGAGTGTGATGCTAAGTGAAATAAGCCATACAGAGAAAGACAGATACCATATGGTTTCACTCTTATGTGGATCTTGAGAAACTTAACAGAAACCCATGGGGGAGGGGAAGGAAAAAAAAAAAAGAGGTTAGAGTGGGAGAGAGCCAAAGCATAAGAGACTCTTAAAAACTGAGAACAAACTGAGGGTTGATGGGGGGTGGGAGGGAGGGGAGGGTGGGTGATGGGTATTGAGGAGGGCACCTTTTGGGATGAGCACTGGGTGTTGTATGGAAACCAATTTGACAATAAATTTCATATATTGAAAAAAAAAAAGAAAATATATTTAAGAGCCTGAATTGTGTGGAAAATATTCTTAACTTTCCCAAAATCAAACTCATTATGCATAATACAGTAACTTCTACAGTTGTTGGCTTTTTTTCTTTTATAAAAAAGTACAACTGGGGTGTCTGGGTGGCTCAGTAGGTTGAATATCCATCCGACTCTTGATTTTGGCTCAGGTTACAATCTCACAGTCATGAGATAGAGCCCTGGGTCAGGCTCTGCTCACTGAGCATGCAGCCTACTTGGGATTTTCTTCCTTCTTCTCTCTCTGCCCCTCCCTCACATGCACGCTCTATCTCTCCCAAAATTCATAAACTTTTTTAAAAGAAAGAAAAACCATGGTGCGCCTGCGTGGCTCAGCCAGTTAAGTGTCTGACTTCGGCCCAGGTTATGAGCTTGCAGTTTGTAGGTTTGAGTCCTGCATTGGGCTCTGTACTGACAGCTCGGAGTTTGGAGCCTGCTTCGGATTCTGTGTCTCCCTCTCTCTCTGCTCCTCCCTGCTCATGCTCTCTCTCTCTCTCTCTCAAAAATAAATAAATATTTAAAAAGTTTTTTAAAAAATCACAACCATGACAAAAGTAAGTGATAAAGCCTCAACTGTATTTAATTTCCATGACATGAACCACGAAACAGTCTCTGTTTCTGAGAGGATCATAAGTTCTTTGGAACGTAACAAGAAGGCAAATCTTAGAGGAGTCTCTACTACTTAGAGCAGTACAGACGCTTAAAATTTGGGCCATGTATTTAATTGTGTTTTAAATTGCAATTGTTACTCATTCTCGGTCTTTCACCCTTTGCTTATCTCAGCTGACAAGCATATTCTCAATAGTCTTCATCTTTTTCTACATATATGAAATACCAACCATATAGAGGTGAAAATCGGGAAGGAAATTAGCATTCCCTGAACACCACTTTCTTTTATAGTGCCACATTTTATTTATTTCAGAGCTTCTATCAATATTGCCTGGAATGACCTTGCTCTTTTGTTGAGTTGTTCATGGTTGATTTTCCCTGAACAGAATGTAAGTTCCATGAAAGCAGAGACCTTCTCTGTCATTTGCTCCTCTAGATCCTGAGCACCAAGAGGTGTGCTTGGCACACAGTAGGTGTTTATGTTTTTTAATAAACTCCAGGCCTAAACTAGACACACTGTGGACATTACCTCCTATAGTTCTCAAAGTCATCTTGTGAGGAATCAAGTAACACATCAAAAATCAAACAGTTACGAATTTAGGTCTGATATGTGTTCATGGTTTGGGGACCATGTTCTAAGGAATGTTTCCCAAAGTGGGCCTTGGCTGTAAGCAAAATGATCATGGGAAGTAAACAAAGTGGCATTAAGTAACAACAGCATTAGACCATAAAAATTAGTCCCTTTAAAACTTCTTTGCAATTAATTTTATTACATTAAGGGCAAAATCTCAGATTGGTGCCAGTGACGTATTCAATGGTTTCTCAGTAATTGTTACTCTCCCTCTTTATTTCATTGAAGGGCAGGTAAGAATATAAGCAGAGTGTCATTTGCAGTGTATCAATGTTTTCACAACTTATTTAAGGCAAGTGGTTCTCCTTGCCCATTTGCAATAGTTATATAGTGCCTTCATCAATAAAATTTTAGATAAGAATCCTGATGGGGCGCCTGGGTGGCGCAGTCGGTTAAGCGTCCGACTTCAGCCAGGTCACGATCTTGCGGTCCGTGAGTTCGAGCCCCATGTCAGGCTCTGGGCTGATGGCTCGGAGCCTGGAGCCTGTTTCCGATTCTGTGTCTCCCTCTCTCTCTGCCCCTCCCCCGTTCATGCTCTGTCTCTCTCTGTCCCAAAAATAAAAATAAACGTTGAAAAAAAAAAAAATTAAAAAAAGAATCCTGAATTTATTCAAGGAAAATATTAAGTAATATTTTAACAGCACAGGCGATATATTTGGCAAAAATTGTGGAGGTGGCACACGATGTCTGGTTTAGAAAACCCTGCTCTAAAGCAAATTTACAAGGCCCTGAAATAGAAACTAGCAATAGAAAGTATTGCTGCGATAGGGAAACTCAAGACACATAACATAATTATCTCCAAAATGTTTTTAAAAGTGATGCGCTTAGGGGCACCTGGGTGCCTCAGTCCGTTAAGCGCCTGACTTTGGCTCAGGTTATGACCTCATGGTTCGTGGGTTCGAGCCCCGTGTTGGACTCTGTGCTGACCACTCAGAGCCTGGAGCCTGTTTTGGATTCTGTGTCTCCCTCTCTCTCTGCCCCTCCCCTGCTCATGCTCTGTCTTTCTCTCTCAATAATAATAATAATAATAATAAACATTAAAAAAAGTGATGTGCTTAAAATACAAAAAACTAACTTGACATAACTGGGGAAAATACCACATATAATTGCTGGGTGTACAATTAAGTTATAGCCCCTGACTAGTGGTGCCAAAAATACGGTGGTAGACATATAAAAGTAATCAGAATACAAGTTAGGAAATAATGTCCAAAAGAAGAAAACAACACAGGTGATGTGAGAAATCATAGTTCTACAGTGTTGATTACCTCCCGTTATCATTAAATTTGCTCATTATAGTTAATAGTTATATTAATTATACCTTTTGTTTAAAGTTATAATATATAACTTATATAAATATTATAAATTAATTTACTTAATGTGTGTGCTCAGAATAATAATGAATATCCTTGCCGATTCTAATATATAAAGAGAAATAAGAACCGATAGCTTGTAATTTCATTTTAGATGGGTATACAAATAAGAAATATTCCCACTTTCAAAATTGCTGGGCACTCTGTCTTATTATTTCAAGAAAAGCCTCAGTGGGTTTGGCAAACACGACCTGCTACATTGCCAGCCATTTAAAAGTAATCAAACTCATAAACCTGGTAAATCTTCCACGTCTTTAATACAGCACCACGTTTGTGCTTCATTAAGATAGGGTGCTGCCCAAGAAACTGTCATCACTGAATATGCTCTCACATAAACGTTTAACAATGAAGGGACTGGTTTTCCTCTTATATTCTTTATGCTGACATCTGTTTATAGGGAGTATTAGAGTAAATTCACGTGTTCCAAAAGCTTGGGCTTTCCGGGAGGCCACCTGTCAGTCGCTTGCTACTTTCTGCAAACAGCTTTCAAATGTATAAGCTTCACAGGACATCTGCTGCTCTCTTCTTCAGAAAAGGCTATCTGGTAATGTGGAGAACCGGGACCTGACAGCACAGACACAACATTCCAACTCTGATTTTTCCCATTTATTTAAGCAAGTGGCTGCATTTCTCTAGGCCTCAATTTCTCCATCTGCAAATTGGGTGAAAGAATCTCATTAGGTGATTATGAAAATGAAGTGAAAAAAAGCAAAAGAATATTCAGCGGGGTATCTGGCACATAAGACCTCAATTACCATCAACTACTATCAGCCTGTGTTAGGAAGTATACAATGTTTCCTCTGGGCTTTCCAGAGCCCTCCAGGAAACATGAGCCTTTTAATCTTACTGTCTTGTGCTTGTACCTACTTCAGTGCTCCAGGCAAGCTTCACACACGTGATTTTGGGCTGTTTCCTCAGCTCCTACAAGTTTTCTCTCTCTCTCTCTCTCTCTCTCTCTCTCTGTGTGTGTCTCTCTCTCTCTCTCTCCCCCCTCTGCCTCCCTTGCCAGAAGAGTGAATCTTGAAGCACTACTTCCCTCAGTGACTCAAATCTCTTTCCTTCTGCTCTACAACCAGAGAAAGCCTGTGTTAAAACTCAAAACAGGGACTTTTTGATTTCTCCAGAGAGGTGACCTTCACCATGTCTTCTGCAGTCAGTCCCGAACATCCTTCTCATTTGCCATTCTTTTCTTTAGCTGGCTAAGAGTAACATTTAATAAGCTTGTCCTAATCTTTTTATAGCCACTAATTGCTGCTCCCTGGAAACTTTTACATTTTGTTTCTGACAAACATTTGCCCAAACAAAACATAAAGAAAATGTTTGAACTCAGCCTGTGCTATTTTTGCATACCATTTCTTCATAGTCAAGTGCTATGATAAAGCTGATGTATGAGTTCAGTGAGATAGAGTATATAAGGCCCTTGGACTCATTCACCTATGTATAGAACAAAATGTTTTAGTTCTTTAGATTATCTATTCAGAGGAAGAATCATTCCCAAATGTTATGTTTTCACAGTTGTGTATGCTGAGTATAAATGTTCTTTTCTGTGGCCCTGCCAGTCTGGCTCAAGCTGACTGATTCAACAGCCAATTGGCTTCCTGAGAGCCAACTGGAACTGAGAGACCACAGAGCTCTTACTCGTTACCTTGGCGTTTACTTATCCTGAGGCTCGATTGTTCAAATCTCCTTGGATTCTCAACACACCGCAGTACCCTTATTATAAATTACCTCTTTTGGCTTAAGCAAGCACAAGTGGAGATCTGCTACATATAACCCAAAAAATCCAAATTTAAAACTGAAATTTAAAAAAATTTTAAGGATATTAATTAAGCTTGTCAGCAATATATTAGACTTTTGTATGACTTAGTACATATTTTTTTTTTTACTATAAAACTCACTACTTGTTTCAACAGCCAACAGGTAAGGTTAACTACCTCTAAAAATATCAGTAAAGAAAAACTCTCTTATTCAGTAAATTTCTCAAAGTAATGAGACCTATAAAACACACACACACAGCATTTCAGATTTTTTCATTATAGCCTCACCACAATTATCTTCTTATTAAAATGACCTTAATCTTTTGAATTAAAATAATAGGAGTTTCTTTTTTTTTCTTTTTCAGGAATTCTTTTTTTTCAATATATGAAATTTATTGTCAAATTGGTTTCCATACAACACCCAGTGCTCATCCCAAAAGGTGGCCTACTCAATACCCATCACCCACCCTCCCCTCCCTCCCACCCCCCATCAACCCTCAGTTTGTTCTCAGTTTTTAAGAGGAGTTTCTTATGATACTCAATATTCAATATTCTTGTGATATTAGTAATGTATGTTAGCGCTAGAACTTTAAGTGGTGATACGATGCACTTTTGCAAATGTGTATCATTTATTTTGGCAGCAGATTTTAAGCAAAGTTTTACTAGGAAGTCACAGTAGCTGTTTTACTTCTTTTTGTAATATATATGTTAGGAAATTCATCCCCACTATACTTCCTCAGGTTCTTCTTCGACTTTTACACATACCCTTCTAACATACCACACTTTCTTATCTCTGCACTTTTTCTATGATGTTGATGCTATTTAAAATTCTATCTCCACGTCTCCCCCCAAAGCTAATTTGCAAGGAAAACTTGTATTTATCCTTCAGGGCCCTATTTAAACATCACCACCTGTGGCAAGCATTCTCTGTGAGCTTTCTGTCTATACCTCTTTGAGCAGAACCAATTTTTTACTTCCATTTATTTTTTATCATATCACTTTGTAAAAACATCCAGTATTTTTATGATTTGCTGCTTTATTAGTAATTTCAGGTCTGTCACCCCAAGTTACCTGTGAATCCCTTTATAGCAACAAACTTGATCTTGTTCATAATTGTGTTTTGCTAGCACATTGGACCATTTCTCATTGATAACTGACATTTAATACATGTTTGTTATTGTAAACAAGAAATTTCAGTTCAGAAAAATGTGAGGAAAATTTCAGGTGGTCCTAGAGTAATGGGGTTGAGAGTTATTAAAATGTTCTTAAATACAGTATTAGGGCCCTTTATGGTTTCAATGTGTTTTTTTCAATTTATGATTTTATTAAGGTTTGCTAAGAGTTTTTCAAAGTAGTTTTATCGATTTCTATTTTAAGCAAGTGTATGAGAGTTCCAGTTGTTCCATACCTTACCAACATTTAGTGTTTTCATATTATATTTACATACACACACACATACACACACACACACATATTGCTTAATTTGATTTGACATCTTATTTAGCATTGTGTTTCTAATATGTATAAGTGAAGTTGGATTATATTAATTCATTTCTGTTCTTAATTTGATCATCTTCTTCATTCTACTTTCTTTGTGTACACTCTTGCTTTTTTCTAATTTCTTATACTGAATGCTTAGGTTCATACAGATTTAATACGTTCTGTATTTGTATATATACATGTGTGTATATGTATGTATGTATACATATATTTATATATTATATACCATTAGATGTATATCTTAGTATATTAATAGCATTCTTATTATATAGTATAAATCTTTTATATATTCTTATTAATATCTACTTTTTTCTGTATTGTGTATACTAATATATTATATAATTAGTATACTAATATTGGCTATATTAATATCAGGCAAAATATATCTTAAAGTAGAATTATTTTCTGATGAAGTTTAAGACCTAGTGATATATATTTAATATATGAATATATAATATATATCTAATATATGATATATATCATATATAATCTAATATACAATATTATGTAACATATATAATGTTATATATTATATATTATATGACATAATATTATCTGCATTATATATTTACATATATAATATATATAATTATGTATATAATTAGTATAGTTATAATTTTATATATGTCATATAATATATATTATATAATGTATGTCATACATAACATATATAACTTACATTTATATTATATATTATATATATATAATATATAATGTATGCCATAATATATAATGTTATATATAATATATATTATATGTCATGTAATATGTTATAGTATTAATATAATTATATTTATGTTATATAATATGTTTTACAAGATATATACTATGTATTATATGACACAATATTATTATACACATTATGTATTTATATGATATCTATGATATATATTATATATCACCTATGATATATATCATATAATATAGTATATAAAGACATATAGTATACATATACTACACATGTAAAGTATATAACAAAATATATTATAAATCTTATTATGTATAATATACATCTAATATATGTATATTGATTATATAAGTATATAATACATAAGAAGTTTAAGACCTAATGATATATATCTAATACACACATAAATACATATTAGGCTTATATATGTGAAAAATAGATTAGAAGACTATACATTTTATATATATTTATATATAATTTGTTATATAACATACATGTATAATGTATAATTGATATATATTATAACCTTAGGATGTGGTACTAATATTATATTGGATTAATTAATGCATACTTTTTGACTATTTGGATAATTTCCACATAAAATAGAATACTGAAATATTGATCACTAATTTTTGCTTATTATTTACATATATTATGAAATGCTTTTCTTTTGGATTATATTATTGAACATTTACATTTTTACCACTTTATTAAAGGGTAAATGGTGTGTATAGCTATAGGTTGTCATTTTATGTGTACTCATGAAATTTGCTGGTATGTAAACATGACTATGTGGGAAACAGTTCTCACTTACCTCTCGATTTTCTCTGAAAAGTAAGTTGATATTTTGATTAAAGGTGAGTGTTGATGCTACCCTGGAAACAATGGTTTCAAAAAAAGACTAAATGTGTATGCAAATCAATGGACTGTGTCCTTATTTATCAGTAAGAAAAGAAGATACTTTTGTCTTAAAGCAAAGATTCTGTACAGAAAGTTAAAGGAGACGGTGGAAGAAAAAAACATGTATAGACAGAGAAAGTTTAGAAGATTTGCAGAAAATAAATTTTGTCTTAGTTTATAATAATGGCATATAATGAGTCTGAAGAGAAGAAATGAAAGCCATGAAAATGTTGACAAAGTAGGCTCAGCTTTCTTAATTTATAAAATAAAAAAAAAAACCTCATGAATTCTTTACTGCGAAAATATTACATTAATAGAGGACTAGACATAGTTTTTTCTTTGTTAAGATAACAAACTGGCATAAGAGTATTCAGTCTGATCTTAAAAATAGGTAGTAAGGTAGTAAGCCTACCTAGGTGGCTCAGTAGGTTAAGCATCTGACTCTCCATCTCAGCCCAGGTCATGATCTAACGGTTGGTGGGTTTGAGCTCATCATTGGGCTCTGTGCTGAGAGCACAGAGCCTACTTCAGATTCTCTCTCTCACTCTCTCTCTGCCCCCCTCTGTTCATGCTCTCCTCTCTCTCTCTCTCTCTCAAAATAAATTTTTTAAAAAATTTTAAATAAAATAAAATAAAATTAACATTAAAAAAAAGAAGTCTTTTTAAGAAAAAAAAAAGAATTAGTAAAAGTTATTTGTTACCATCTGTGTAATCTGTCCAGATAGGTGAGATTTTTTTCTCACCAGATTAATTTTGCTTATGCTACTGTGTTATGCCCTGATTGCTTAAAACAAACAAACAACAACAACAAAAAACCCAGAAGTTCCTTACTTCTGAGAGAGCTAAGATTGTTTACAGTTATCCTAACTCCTGCTTATGTTCATTTATAAATATTGTGCTGTCATTTCAATTAGCAAGAAACCAAGCTATGACTGTTCATTGTTCTCAGGTACCTACGCATCCAAGTTAAAAATCAAATGACCGGGGTGCCTGCGTGGCTCAGTTAGTGAAGCACCTGACTTAGGCTCAGGTCATGATCTCACAGCTTGTGAGTTCCAGCCCCGCATCGGGCGCTGTGCTGACAGCTCGGAGCCTGGAGCCTGGAGCCTGCTTTGGATTCTGTGTCTCCCTCCCTCTCTCTGCCCCTTCCCCACTCACACTCTGTCTCTCTCTCTCTCAAAAAATAAATAAACATTAATTTTTTTTTTAAATCAAGTGACCAATCTCCTCTGCTAATGCTTTTGAATTTGTCATCTCAAAGTCAGCCACAAAATTCAGCAAAATCAAAGGTAAATTAATAAACAAATTCAAGATGTCTTTTTAAACCATTTTGTTTTCCTTTTTTTTTTCCTTGCCTTACAAAGGAAACACTACTGAAAGTAATTTTTTAAGTATATTCCATATTTCATAATTAGCTCAATACCATCATAAAAGCTGCAAGGGAAGAATTGTGAAATCAGAGTCGTTTCACCTGTATTGGTTGTCACATTCTGGTAAAAATGTTATTATTCTAAATATATTTCAGAGGTCATATACTTTTTAGGAAAGTACTCACATATCATACATAATATCTTAGTACCCAAAACAGAAACTGATTTAATCCTTATGTAACATGTGTATATTATAACCAAGAAGAGGATTTTACTTTCCTCCATTCTGATATTGTTGGTTACTGATATAATTAAACATAGTCATTCATCCTTATCCTTAACTTATAATTCTGACTTCCTTTCCTGTTTGTCCAAAAGCTCTGACATGAGGCAGAGGCCAAACATTGAGTCCTCTACAAGGTAGAACATTTTCAGAGCCTCATGAAAAGGATTGTACCAGGAACTCTAATGATGCTTCACAAAATGGACTCACAATACAGCACAAAAGCAGTTCAAAAAGACATCTGGAAAGAGATTGATTTCCTGATCTCCCAACTTGTGCTGGGGGTGTAGGATCTTTAGGAGACTTCTCCAAGAACAAAAGAGCTGGTGGGTGCAATTTCCGTCCCCTCATCGCCCCCCCGCCCAGCCTAGAAACTTGGACACCTGCAGGACGCAGCACTAATACTTTCTACTTAGCTTGCTAGCATGGCATGATCACCCCACCCCCACATTCTCTTGCAGACCTGCCTGCTTCAACATACCCTCAGCAGAGGTCAATCCAAAGCTGTGTCACAAGTCTGGCAGCATGCAAGCAGCCCCAACAGGGGTCAGCACCACTCCAAAATGACTCCTGTTCTGGGGGAGAGGAGAAGAAAACCACACACACCTGTTTGACTATGGCCCCAACAGCAGACTGGGGGTGGACGTCTGGTCTGAGTGCAGGTCCCCTCCATCAATGAAAGCTTCTAGGGACAACACAAGGAAAGTCCCTTGAATTTCACGAGACTAAGTTCTGGCAAACTGTTGGTCTGAGTAAACTTAAGCCTATGGCGGCCCATTAACAACACAGGGACCAAAACCTGCCCAAAACAGGCAGAGAGAGCCATTGCAGATGACTGGACTAAAGGCAAACATGGCTCAGCCACAACAGTAGGGCACATACAACACACAGAGGAGACACCTCTGAAGCATCAGGTTCTGATGAATAGGGGATAATGACTACAGGGCACTACAGAAACTTTTCTTCATAAGACCACTACTTTCAAGAGCAAGAGATGTAGCTGACATTCCTAACACGTAGAAGCAGACACAGAGAATTAGACAAAATGAAGAGATAGAGGAATATGCACCAAATGATAGTACAAAATCACATCAAGAGAGCTAAATGAAATGGAGATAACTAATATGACTGATAGAGAATTTAGAGTAATGTTCATACAGATACTCATTAAACTTGAGGAAAGCGTGGAAGAACTCCGTGAGTCCCTCAACAGATAGAAAATAAAAAAGAACTAATCCAAGATAAAGAACTCAATAACTGAAATTAAAAATACACTAGATGAGGGGTGCCTGGGTGGCTCAGGCGGTTAAGCATCCAACTCTTGGTTTCGGCTCAGGTCATGATCTCACAGTTCATGGGATCAAGCACTGCGTTGGGCTCTGTGCTGCCAGTGTGGATGGAGTCGGCTTGGGATTCTCTCTCTCTCCCTCTCTCTCTCTGTCCCTTCCCCACTTTTTCCTCTCTCTCTCTCTCTCTCTCTCTCTTTCTCTCATAAACAAACTTTTAAAAAATACACTAGATGAAATAAATAGTAAACTAGAGGAGACAGAGGAATGGATCAGTGACCTGAAGGACAGAGTAAGAGAAGGCAATCAAGCTGAATAGGTGAGAGGAAAAATACTAACACAAAATTAAAATAGACTTAGGTAGCTCAATAACACACCATCAACTGTAATAACATTTGCAAAATAGGGATCCCAAAAGAAGAAAAGAGAGAAAAAGGGGAAGAAAGTGTATTTGAAGAAATAATAACTGAAAAGTTCCCAAATCTGAAATCCAGATTTAAGAGGCATAAGAGAATCCCCAACAAAATCAACCCAAGGAGGTCTACACCAAGACACACAGCAATTGAGATGGCAAAAAAATAGTGATAAAGAGAATTTTAAAAGCAGTAAGAGAAAAGAAAGACAGTTACATACAAGGGAAAACCCCTAAAGTATAAGCTGATGGTCAGCAAAAACTTTGCAGGCCAGAAGGGAGTGGCATGATGTATATTCAAAGTACTGAAAGAAAGAAACCTGCGACCAAGAATACTCTATCCAGCAAGGCTATCATTCAGAATAAAAGGAAAGATAAAGACTTTGCCAGACAAACAAAAGTTACAGAATTTATCACAACTAAACCTGCCTTATAAGAAATGTTAAAGGGGATTCGTTGAGTGAAAAGGAAAAACCATAAGCAGGAGCAAGAAAAGTAGAAAGCACAAAAGCAATAAAATCAAGTATATCTACAAAAAGCACTCAAGGGATTCACAAAATAAAAAGATGCCAAGTATGTCACCATATACCTTAAATGTGGGGGGAGAGAGGAGAAAAATTTAGCACCTTTAGAATGGGTTCAAACTCAAGGGGACCATCAATTTAATAGAGACTGCTATATGTATAAGATGTTAAAGGTAAACGTAATAGTAACCATAAATCAAAAAACTGGTAATAGATATGCAAAAAATAAAGAGAAAGGAATCCAATTATATCACTAAAGAAAGCCAGCAAACTATGAGAGAGAGGAGATATGTTCCCTCTAGACCTACTTTGTTGACGATTTTTATCATGAATGGATATACTTTATCAAATGCTTTTTCTGCATCTATTAAAATTATTATATGGATTTTATCCTTTCTTTTATTTTTGTCATGTATGACATTGATTGATTTGCAAATATTAAACCACCATTGCATCCCAGGAATAAATCCTACTTGATTGTGTTGAATGATTTTTTTTAATGTATTGTTGGATTCGGTTTGCTAATATTTTGTTGAGGATTTTTGCATCTATGTTCCTCAGAGATATTGGTCTGTAGTAGTTCTCTCTCTGTCTCTTTTTCTTTTCTTTTCTTTTCTTTTCTTTCTCTCTCTCTCTCTTTTTTTTTTTTTTTTTTTTTGTAGTTTCTTTATCTGGTTTTGGTATCAGGGTAATACTGGTCTCATAGAATGAATTTGGAATTTTTTCTTCCTCTTCTATTTTTTGGGATAGTTTGAGAAGAATAGGTATTAACTCTTTAAATGTTTGGTAGAATTCGCCTGTGAAAGCCATCTGGTCTTGGACTTTTGTTTGTTGGGAGTTTTTTGATTACTGATTCCATTTCATGATAATCAGTCTATTCAAAATTTCCATTTTTTTCTCATTCAGTCCCCTCAGGTTTTGATGGCTAAATGTTTATCAATTTTGATGATCTTTAAGAACAAACAAACAAACAAAAAAACCAGCTGCTGGTCTCATTAAGCAAAACCTTCTGAGGAGGCAACTTTTGAATACGTATTTAAAGAATGAGAGATGATATTCTATGTGAAGACCTGGGCAAAGTATATTCTAAGCAGAAGGAATAGCAAATATCTCCGAAGCAACAACACGTTGAGGGAAGAGCAAGAAATCTGTTATGGCTGAGGCAGAGTAACAAAAAGGAGTAAGTAGCAGGTTAAGTTCATTAAGGAGGTAAGGATGAGATCATATAGGGCCCTGTTTACCATGGTAAGAAATTAGAATTGTAATCTAATTTTACTAAGCAAGATTTAAACAAAGGAGTAACATGATGCAATATAAATTTTAATAACATCATCCAGGCTGTTATGTGGAGAACATACTGCAGAAAAACCAAGAGTAGAAACAGGGAGACAAGTTAGGTAGTCTAAATAAAAAATGATTATGAGGGGTGCCTGGGTGGCTCAGTCGGTTGAGCGTCCGACTTCGGCTCAGGTCATGATCTCATGGTCCGTGAGTTCCAGCCCCACGTCGGGCTCTGTGCTGATGGCTCAGAGCCTGGAGCCTGTTTCAGATTCTGTGTCTCCCTCTCTCTCTGACCCTCCCCCGTTCATGCTCTGTCTCTCTCTGTCTCAAAAATAAATAAATGTTAAAAAAAATTAAAAAAAATGATTATGAACTGAGCCAGAGTGTCAGCTGAGTAGATGATGAAAAGTAATTATATTAAAAATGCATTTTGAATATAGACCTAGAATGGTCCATTCTAGCCATAAAGAGGCCAAGACATGAAGAGCCCCGTCCCAAAGAAGAAGAATCTTGAACTCAGTTCTCTTCTCCTGGCTTACAGGGCAGCTTTAAGTTTTGATAGTAGATTAAGGACCAGCTTAATAGGAGCGGAATTTCCAAAATATCTGGGTTGGCCAGTGTGTCCTCAAAGCTGGGATAAGTGTTCCCATAGCAGCATATTTGACTGAGTGACTAACATTGTTCTCTAGGAGTACCAAAAAAGCAGTTCTTTTTCCTATCATTTGTCCAGGAGGATCCATTATTAATACCTTATCTTTTTCAAACACCTTGTTAATTGGCAGAGTAAATTATTTTGTAAAAAAAAATAATTTTCCTTTTCTTGGTAATGAGAAACTCTTTTCATGTTACCCAAGCATAATAATTATCATCTACTAGGTGTTTACATATGTCAGACTATACTAGATTCCTTACATATATTATTTGATTTACTCATCTCAATATGCCTATAAAGTAGGTATGGTCATGACCCTATTTTTTTTTTTTACACATGAGGTAACTGAAGCCCAGAAAATATAACTAATCCACCCACAGCCACTTGGCCCATTATGGTAAGGGCCAATATTCAAATCCAGAACTTTTTCTTAAGTCCTTGCTCTTAACCTTTATCATATGCATAGGCAAGAGTATGCTGTGGTTAGAAAGAGGAGACCAGTATAAACTATGAGAGACAGAAGAATATTCTAGCTTCCACCTTTCACTCACATGTTCATCCAAGACCATTATACTTAAAAAAATCTTCCATTTTAGATCTGTGGGGGTCTTCTGGGGATTCTTTTACCTGCTAGAAAACTTTCCCTACAATGGTGATTTTTTAATAAAAGAGCATGATAGAGAATAGTTTCCCCCATCCCCCTTCCATGTCTAGGCAAACGCATTTCTTTTTACAGCTCTCTTGAATCTTGGGTAAAAGAAAGAGACCCTGAGCCAGTAAAACTAGTGCTCTTTCCAACACCTGCTCCCACTGTATGAGAACTAAGGATGATCAGGGGAGGAGATCCAACTCAAGCTGCATCACATGCTTCACTAGACTGGCATTGTTCCAGAGCAAATAAATTACTTGACTATAGAAGGAACAGTTATAATGGGATTTCAACTAAATAATAACAATAATAATAGCAAAAATTAGTAATATTAACAACTATGGATTTATTTGCTTACTAACTTGTCCAGAAATGTGAGGTCCACAGCTCTGATGTGTCTGTTGTCCAATGCTTGTTCTATGGTATATATAGATCAAAAACTCTTCCCTGAAAATCCATCTGAAATTTATATACAATGAGATTCACAGAACCCAGTTTTTTATTGTCCATTTGGTCAGGGACTAATTGCTATATTAAAATCACCCTCTGTCAGCTACTTTTAAAAAAATGTATGCTGGTTTCTTATTTAATCAAACTTACACATTTTATTTTCCTTGAATATGAAATTCTAACTCAAAATTTAACCTTAACTCAAGCCTTACTTTTTTTAATATAAATTAGAACATACTAGTCTTGTAAAAATATTATTTCTGATTATCTGCTAGTACATTCCTCTCCCTTCCTTCATCTGACAAGTGAATCATATAATAACTCAATCATTATGTAAAGATATGTGATGATACACATATAGAATACTCTATATGTTGTTTCTATTGCATAATTCATCTTATTGTTTGCATCCATCAAAATACAGCATTCATGTAAAGTTTCTCTAATAATTTTTTTCTCCCTATGAACAGACATATACAAAATGAAGTAACTGCCTTGCAACATGTAATTGGGCTGACTTATTTATTTGTATGTGAGGATTTATACACTGATTTATTTCCAAAGAGCAATTGAAGTAATTTTTTTTAAATGGAAAACATAAACATTTTAATATGAAGACGAGAGGGAAGGTTTTAATTAAGGAGAAGTCTGATATATTTTTCTGGCGATGACAACATAGACATTGTTAAATTTCTTTGTGAGAACAATGAGGGAAAAGATAGGAGGGTGCTTTTATAAAGTCATTGTTCTTATTACTCAAGTCAATGAGCTGTTAAGGACAAGCTTAATTATGACCTCTGTTCACCATCTTGATACTTAATAATGCACCAGATGCACTTTTCTTGTTTTGTCAATTGCCTGATCTGTCAGTTGACTGAGCATTCCCTGCCAAATGTGTGACTGTCTTCCATCTCTGGAGGAGATGGATGGTTTACCCACATCTAACCTCCAGGTCAGAGCCAACTCATTTTCTTCCCAAAATATCTTGTTCCCTGGGACAGGTTCCATCAGAAATTAGGCTGGAAATTTGCTTGCTTACTCACCACATCTGAGGTCAGAAGAAACATAGGAAAAATACCTCATCTTGATAAATGATTGAGATATATCAGATGACAGAATAATTTTAAAAGTTAAACAGTTATTTTTGACATGGAGGCTTTCCAGAAGGTTCACTAGCTCCAGGAACTAATGAAATGATTGTGTCCTGCACAGATACACCAAAGGAGCACAACGAATTCAAGTTCTGCTCTGCAGCCAACAATTCCTTCAAAGTCTTCCATTTATTTCTCAGAAATGATGATCTCAAGTTGAATAAATAATTGTATTTTTTAAGATATAATGAGAGATTATAAAAAGGAATATTTTAGATTCTTATAAATGAATGGAAAGATGTAAATAATTACTTTTTAATTTTAAACTATCCTTTTACTAATGATATATACAATTCTCCAATTTTCAAAGAGTAAACATTAATAGTAAATTCCAAATTTACTTATCAATTGAATTACCCTTCAGCTATTTTAGGTGCTCATCATTTTTTATGTTTGGTTTTCACAGGAAAATTTAGGCAACACTTTAGGTAAGCAATAGCTTACAATTTTTTGTTTTGTTTTGCTCTGGTTAGGTAAAGTATTCTTTCCTTAAAACTCAAGAATTAGTCTTCAGTACTGTACTGACAAATATGGCTTAGGTAACATATACAATTATTTTCGGCTTTCAGAGTAAAAGACCTTTGTTCTTCAGCAGAAACACACACACACACACACACACACACACACACACACACATCTACAACTTGAAAACTGAGCTTCTGTTAGGCCTCTTTGCCATCTGTCTGTAGAAGAAATCAGTAATTTGATAGGCTTTGTCACATAGACTAACCATCTGCAATCCTGGTAACAGTATTTAAGCTATGAGATCCCAGTAGGAAATCTGTCCAAATGTGCTTCCTCAGGTCACCCAGTGCTTTATGTTTTCAAATATTTTAAAAGTAAATAAAAAGGAAACTTTGGTTATACTGGGAGAAATTTCCTTTTCAAGCAGAATGATCCAAGAAAACACTTGGAAAGATTATATCCAAATGCATACAATTTGACATTGTGATTTCTGGAAAAATATGAAGTTAGTTGAAGATATCAATCCATAAATAGGCATTATGAAAAGTTATGTTCAATAAATATAGAAGTTGACTTTGGTACATTCCTAGAATTAATACAATTTTGGATATAATATTAGACAATTATAATTCTTTAGAATTAACATAAGTTAACATACTTACTTCAGTAAATTAAAAAAAATTAAGGTTCATTTATTTTTGAGAGACAGAGAGAGAGAGCATAAGTGGGGGAAGGGCAGAGAGAGGGAGACACAGAATCTGAAGCAGGCTCCAGGCTCTGAGCTGTCAGCACAGAGCCTGATGTGGCGTTCAAACCCACAAACCATGAGATCATGACCTGAGCTGAAGTCAGAGGCTTAACTGACTGAGCCACCCAGGTGTCCCATCAGAGTTACTTTTTTTTTTTTAAAGATTTTTTTTTTTCAACGTTTATTTATTTTTGGGACAGAGAGAGACAGAGCATGAACGGGGGAGGGGCAGAGAGAGAGGGAGACACAGAATCGGAAACAGGCTCCAGGCTCCGAGCCATCAGCCCAGAGCCTGACGCGGGGCTCGAACTCACGGACCGCGAGATCGTGACCTGGCTGAAGTCGGACGCTTAACTGACTGCACCACCCAGGCGCCCCATCATCAGAGTTACTTTTAATAAATTTAGTCCCAGAGCTGAAATAAGGCTGTCTATGCTGCATTATTAAATATTCATCTAACACAAGCAGGATGTGCTATAGAACAAAATTAGAAGATGACTTCATGAAGCGTTCCATGGCAAAAGTCATTTCTACAAATTATAGAAAGAACTATTAGTCTCCTCTCATAAATATACAGTAAGAATATTTAGTTGGTTTAAGCTGTGAAAGACATACTCACACAAAGGCTATCCATTAAATATTTAATTAATTATAAGGCGTAGTTTACAGAGGTACATTTTTTTTAAATTTTTTTTTTGTTAACGTTTATTTATTTTTGAGACAGAGAGAGACAGAGCATGAACGGGGGAGGGTCAGAGAGAGGAAGACACAGAATCTGAAACAGGCTCCAGCCTCCGAGCTGTCAGCACAGAGCCCGACGCGGGGCTCGAACTCACGGACTGTGAGATCATGACCTGAGCCGAAGTCGGCCGCTCAACCGACTGAGCCACCCAGGCGCCCCCAGAGGTACATTTTTATGTCCAGTATCTAATTCAATATTATAAAGATGCCTTACTGTCCTTCAATCTTATAAAATTTAATATTCAAGAATGGGTTTGATCTCACTGTTTGTTATTCATAAAAACAGGAAACACAGATAGTTGCAAATAATCCAAACATGTTCTTTATATTATTAGGCATTACAGAGTCACTGAAGCATCTGTGGGTTCAACAATCCTGCTTTCTAACTGGAGGCAATCACCATGGACCAGTAGATACCTATATCCAGTAGACAACGTAAGGTGGAGTGGAAAGTAAACACCTGCTCTTCAGGATTAGCACTCACTAGCCCGGGAGCCCTTCCTAGCAATTCTCTGACCCCTTCCACTCTGCATCTGGACTTTACTCCTCCCTCACTTCAGCCAAGTTTCCTGAAGGTTACTCTTTGTCTCCTTAAACTTTTTACATAAAAATCTCTTCTCCCAACCAGATTCCCTATTAAATCTTCTTGGGCATCTTGTCCAAATGTCACTTACATCTCAGAATGATAGTCTGTATCTTGTCTCTCCTAGATTGAAAGTTCCTCGAGGGCATACACTGTCTTTTATGCCTCGTTGGGATCCCATGTAACCCTACAAAGTATTTTGATAATTAAACACTCAAGTTTACATTAAGTTGATCCTCTGGTCATCCAATTTCAACAAATTCATTGGACTGGATCAGAAAAAGGCAGGAGATTTTAATTTACACAATGTGTTGGAGTTGGCTACCTGAAGAGTTGTGTGGATAAAGTCTGCACGGCAGTATCTGCCATGTCTGTAGGACATGGGAATGATGGCACACGTGCAAATATTTGTGCCCCAAGACTAAATGAGCTTAGCATGAATCCAGTGCAAAAAGTTGCAGCTTCTCACCTAAAGTTTTCAAAAGATTTTGCAGAAGTTGTCTTTGCATGAACTTCTATCGGATCGTATGTGCTCCTGGTCTTGTTCTGCTCCTGTACGGGTCAAATGAATATTTATTTCCTTTAGACCAGTGATGCCATTTTCTGCTCAGGAGTCTGGGAAATGGGCTGAGTGTAGCCCAGAATAAATGCTTACTTTGGGGGTGCAGGTGTTTAGGATTTCATAATACTATCCTTTATCCTTTATAATTATTCCCACTCCTAATCTGTAATGATAGGCCATGTTTAGCCATGAAGAATGTTCAGCCTCCACAGAAGACTGACTCTCTATTGTTTCATATTTTAGTAGTAACAGTCACAACAATGAGAATTTCCTGATTCAGAAAAGGAGAATAAAATTCTCCAATTTTCAAAGAGTAAAAATTAATATTAAATCCCGTATCTTCTTACCAAGTGAATCACCCTTCAGCCACTTTGGGTGCTCACCATTGTTTTTATTAATTCCTTGCTTCAGGCTTAATTTTATAATATTTAATAGCAATTATTGACATTTTTTATGACTTCTCATAAAAATGGAGGCTGAAGCAAGTGGCCTCACTTGCAAAAATTCCAAAAGTAAAATAAACAGTACTTTGCTCATCCCAGTACTTCCTAATCGCACATACACTAAAGGAACCTGAGTGTCACTAAATGTGGAGCTTGGGCCCTCATCTCTCCATCTCACATCTTCCAACGGCACCAACAGTTAAAGCCAATCTTGATAAAAGCTCTTTAATAGTGTGTTCTCATCTCATCACAAAACACCATACATTACACTGAAAAGCTAAGAAGTCAGCCAAGTTACATTGGCCTTTCATCACTGTCTTAAATCTTGTAAGTTTAGATTTCAGAAGACCAAACAGTTCTCCATTTGGAATTATAAAGCATTATGAAACTAACACCATTACCTAAGAAAGCAAAAGCCAACGTAATAATTGCCTACCTGTGCCAAATGACGCACAGGTGCTTAATTTCACTCGATTTACTTTCAGGACCTCTCAGCTGCTATTTCTCAGTAGTTGCTGAGAAACACAGTTTTTACTGTATCTACAGAGCATTTAAAAAGGGTGTAATTTTCCTCCTACAACATGGAGTGTAGAGAAACTAATCAAAATCAGGCTCTTTACTAATGTAAGAGTGATACAAACCAAATTAAACATAGAAAGTTTTATTCTTGGAGAAACAATCATTTATGAGCTATAGGGAACAAACACATAAAAAGTATAAAAAGTAACTGCAGAAATTTAAAATATTAACAGCACAAACAAATGGGTTAGCCCATATTGTGAAATGGTAAATGGACTGAACAAAATATTATGTTCCATTTTCTCTTATATACCCTCATCAAAGATAATATTGTGCAAATTTTATATGGGCTATTTTATTGTTCCCACTTGTAAAGAAGACTTCTGCACACTTTTCATGCCCTTTTTTTTTTCTTTTTTCTTTTTTTATTTTTTTAAATTTTTTTTTCAACATTTATTTATTATTTTTTTGGGAGAGAGAGAGACAGAGCATGAACGGGGGAGGGGCAGAGAGAGAGGGAGACACAGAATCGGAAACAGGCTCCAGGCTCTGAGCCATCAGCCCAGAGCCTGACGCGGGGCTCGAACTCACAGACCGCGAGATCGTGACCTGGCTGAAGTCGGACGCTTAACCGACTGCGCCACCCAGGCGCCCCCTTTTTTTTTTTTCTTTTTGATAGGCATAAAGTTTCATATATACATTTTGTTTATTTCTCTGTCAATAGTTTCTGCAAGTCAGTGTAACAATAAAATGATTTATTTGATCTTTTTAAAAAAGTGCTGCTTTTTGACAGAACTGTTAAAGAAAATTTTTATTTCATTTGTTTATGAGAGAGTTGGCACTAGAAATTTAGAAAGATTAAGCACACTTTATTCAATGTACTGACGTGATTTTATTTATCTTCTGGTTCACTGGGGTATGAGCCATTTAATTACTCCATTGAGGTGATCCTGTGGATGGGACGACAAATACCTTTTTAAACAAACATCTCATTATTGCTTATTAGCTTTAAGAGGAGAGTACAAAACTGAAGGCAGAACTAAATTACTTTTTGACATATACATTAAGAAGTAATTGTACATCATATCCTTTTGAATCTTTCTAGTTTCATGGTCCTGTTGTTATACATATGCAACATATGGTTTCTCTTCTAAAAGAGCTTAACTCTAAGACACACAAATACTTACACATTTCTGTCAGCACTATCCCAAACACGCCATGTCTCTCCCGCTAAATGCTTACATCACGTTAACTTTTACCTGAATTTGAGAATGTTGGTACTTTGTATGCATGTGATGTTAATTTCATAGAAAATTACTTTACATTCTCTGTAGTAGAATGGGGAAGGGGATAGGAGAAGTGGCAAACATCTTTTCCGAAACTGGATTCAAGCTCACCTGCATCTTGAAACTTACCAGTCTTGGGAACTTACTTGTATGAAGTGACCTCAATTTTCTCTGTTGTGGACCTATCAGGTCAATTTGATTTGGAGTCGAATACATTTTGCAAGTGAATATTTGCAAATGTAAATGATTCCATAAAATGTAAAGTTATACCAGATATGGAGGGAATTTTTCAGCAGGAGATGAAATGCACTTTGATATAACTACCATAACGTTTGTACATTGGCTTCATCTTTTTCAACTTTAACAGAATTTATCTTAATAGCTATAGCTTTTACCTTTCCGAGAAGATTGAGTAATTATTAGGGCTCCTGGGTGGCTCAGTCGGTAGAGCATCCAACTTTGGCTCAGGTCATGATCTCGTGGTTCACGGGTTTGAGCCCCGCGTCGGGCTCTGCGCTGACAGATTCTGCTTCAGATTCTATGTCTCCCTCTCTCCCTGCCCCTACCCCTCTTGCACTCTGTCTCTCTGTCTCTCTCTCTCTCTCAAAAAATAAATAAACATTAAAAAATTTTTTTAAAGATTGAGTGATTATTGATAATAAAAATGTTAGAAACTATCACTATTCTATAAAAAATGTAACTTGCTTTAGGTAGATTTTGCACATGCATGAGATGCTTTGCCTGTTCCCCTTTTTTTTTTACCATTGTTTTAATGCTACGGATGCTTTGATAGTGTGTTTATGGATGTAAATATTTAAACAAGAATTATATCTGCATTGGAATTTTGTTAGAAAATATTCTTCAGGTATAAATTACTTTCTATAAACATTTTACATGAAGCTTTTCTTTGATTAATCGATTTGTTTTTCATACTCACTTTTACACTTTATAGCTTTTGAGTTTTTGAATGTGTTTTTGCAGCCATAAATCTATCAAATTAGAATTTCTTTGTTCAAATTTTGTAGTTTTGCTGTGTGCTGTCTTTAATGTCAATTTAAATTTTTTTGGTTTATTTTTACTATTTATTTTTTATTTTTAAAATAAAAAATTTTATTTTATTTTTTGTATTTTTACTATTTTACTATTAATTTGTTAATAGTAAATTAATTATACTTAATTTTTATTGAGTAAAAATTATTTTACTATTTATTTATTTTTACTATTAATATTCACTGTGAATCCTTTCATATAACTGAAGATTTCCATATTTATCCAGGATAAACATACTGTAATACTATTTAATACAATCTACCCATTCTAATATAGGCTTTGGAAAAAACTGTTTTCATTGTGACATGAAATATTAGTGTGTCTTAGATCGACTCTTTTTAGAGTCAATGAAAGTAACTTAATTTTCCATACACTTATGTTCACTTTGGATATAATGTACAAACTTATCATTTAGACCATTTAGACCAGAATAATTCAAAAGCAAGTTAGAGTTTGCAAATAATGGCAAAGGGCTTCTAATGATACAAATCCTTAGGGAGGGGTTAGTGTCTTTGAGTGGGTGTGGACAGAAACAAATAGGACAAACCCTGAGAAAATAATTGAGAGGTAGAATGATAAACAAGTTAAAAATTCTGGGAAAGAAATTAAGAGGGAGAGAGAAAGATAATGATAACTATTATTTGATGATAAGAAATGATAAATTACATATGCATTAGATTTCTTTAAATGTTTTGTTTTAAGTTTTTATTTATTTATTTTGAGAGAGAGAGAGACAGAGACAGAGCACGAGTAGGGAGGGGAAGAAAGAGGGAGAGACAGAATACTAAGCCGGCTCTGCACTGTCAGCATAGAGCCCAATGTGAGGCTTGAACCCACGAAGCCATGAGATCATGACCTGAGCCAAAACCAAGAGTTGGATGCATAACTAACTGAGCCACCTGGAGCCCCTAAAGAGATTTTTGTTGTTACTTGTTGCTTGCTTTTTAAAGTAAAACATTTCACAGTTGATATGTATACAGGAAAGTTAATAGATGTACATTATTTTGATAAACCATCTCCAAAAAATTTTCTATGATAGTCCCTCCACATGTTTTTTTTTTTAAGAATTTTTTTTTTCAACGTTTATTTTTTATTTTTGGGACAGAGAGAGACAGAGCATGAACGGGGGAGGGGCAGAGAGAGAGGGAGACACAGAATCGGAAACAGGCTCCAGGCTCTGAGCCATCAGCCCAGAGCCTGACGCGGGGCTCGAACTCACAGACCGCGAGATCGTGACCTGGCTGAAGTCGGACGCTTAACCGACTGCGCCACCCAGGCGCCCCTCCACATGTTTGATAAAAGACTTAAGACTTGTGCTGGGGAAAACATTTTAAAGTTTATCTGCATTTTAAGTTCTGGTCATGATAGAATAATGCCATAAACAACTGTGGAACTGGAAAAACTATGTAAAGCAATTGTTTTCAGGCATTAGACAACAGAAAAACACTGGAAATAATCCTTCAGAGAAGAGAAAGCATGAAGTAAGCTACACATTCACTCTGATTCTCTCCTGGGAAGTCCTATTCCCAAAATGAAGTGGAGGGAAGCAGAGTACAACAAGAAAGCAGCAATCATGAACAAAGCAGAAATTAGTGTTTGGGGCTGCCAAGGTAACTGGAATTTTCTGGGAAGGTACCAGAGAGGAGAAACATGTTCAGAGAAGGAACATCAGAAATCTTCATAGAGAGCCACTAGAGACAGTTTTGGCCAAATACTATTTTATGGTATATATGGAGCAACATTTTACAAGGACTAGAGCATAACAGTTACTGGGTGACTGTGAGTTGAATGATTCTGGAGATAACATGGCGCTGGGAAAAACTGGAGTTTCAACTATTCACAGTGGAAAGAACTTGCTGAACATCTTGGGCATTCAGCCGAGAGCCTAGAAGGATATACTTCAGGAAGGTTACACTAACACTGTTCCAATACAACTAAGTAGAGTCTTTTTTTTTTTTTTTCAATGTTTATTTCTGAGGGGAGGCGGTGCAAAGAGAGAGGGAGACATAGAATCCGAAATAGGCTCCAGGTTCTGAGCTATCAGCACAGAGCCTGACGCAGGACTCCAGCCCACAAACTGTGAGATGACGACCTGAACAGAAATCAGACACTTAACTGACTGAGCCACCCAGGTACCCCCAACTAAATAGAGTCTTAAACCAAGCCTCAATAGGATCAAGCTGATCCTCTAGTAAACTAACTACCCAGTACTACAAAACTCAATGATCTTTACAGGAAGACAAGAAATCTAGATTCTCAATAGCATGGCATCCACAATTCCCTGCAGACAATAAAAAAATACTAGATGTGTGATGACCCAAGAAAATATAACAATCTAACTATGAAAACACCAGATGAAAGATACAATCTCACAGAGGGTCTCGATTTTGAAATTGGAAAAATAAGGTCTTTAAAAGAGTTATTATAAATAAATGAAGAGATAAAGATGTACAAATCAAAAGAGTAAAGGGTCAATCATCAAGAAATCATAATGCTCTTTTACATATACCTAGTAACAGAGTTTCAAACTACATGAAGAAAAATTGACAGAATTAAAGGGAAACACTGACAAATCCACAATTATAGTTAGATATCATAACACTTCTGGCTCACTAACTGATAGAATAAGTAAACTGAAAAATCACAAAGAATATAGAAGAATTTAATGACATTATCAACTAATTTAACCTAAACATTTTTTAATGTTTATTTATTTTTGAGAGAAAGAGAGACAGAGCAAGCGGGGGAGAGGCAGAGAGAGAGGGAGACACAGAATGTGAAGCAGCCTCCACGCTCTGAGCTGTCAGCACAGAGCCCGCCATGGGGCTCGAACCCATGGACCGAGAGATCATGACCTGAGCCGAGGTCAGATGCTCAACCGACAGAGCCACCAAGGTGCCCCTCAACCAATTTAATCTAATTGCCATGTATGGAATACTACACCCAGTACCTTGAAAATACATACTCTGTCAAAGTTGACATGTAATAGTCACCAAGACAGATCATGTACTAGTAGGGCAAAAAAAAAAAAAAAAGAAAAGAAAAAGAAGTCTTAATAAACGTACTAGAATTGAAATCATGTAGAATGTGCTCTCTAACCAGACTAAAACTAAATTTAAAATTAATTAACCCAAACCTATAATGATGATACCAAAGTTTTTTTTTAATTAAGCAATACATTTCTAAATAATCCATGGTTTCAAAAAGTAAACACAGAATGATTAGGAAATATTTTGACTTGAATGATAATGAAACCATAAGAGGTTCAAATTTGTGTGATACTGGCTAAAGTAGTAAAGGGAAATATACAGCTCTATATTAGAAGAGAAGAAGACCAAAGGCTATAAAAACAAGACTGAACTTTTATTTGCACTTAGCAAATAAACCAAAGAAAGTAATAAATATAAGAGCAGAAATCAATGAAAGAGAATACAATCAAATGGTAAATGTGATCAACAAAGTCAAAGTTGATTTTTTGAAAAGATTAATAAAATTGATAAACCCATAACTAGAGGGATCAAAAATAAAAGAGGGAAAACCAAATATTAATATTAGGAATGCAAGAGCATATAACTAGGAAAACTGCAGACAAATAATAGGGTAATATTATTTGAAAAAAATAAAGTAAAATTATTTGAAAACAAACAATAAGGTAATATTACTTGAAATTTACACTGAAAAACTAAACAACTCAGATTAAATGTACAAATTCCTTTGGAGAAAACACACATTGCTAAAAGATATAAGTTAGAGAATTTGAATATCCCAATATCTGTGTGAGTTTGTAAATAAAATCTTTTCCTTAAAGAAAAGTCCAGGCCAGTCTAGACTGATGAATTCTACCAGCACATAGGAGGAAATACATTTTTTTTCTTTTTTTTTCAAAAAATACAGGAAGAAGGGGAGGGAACACTTTCCAATTCATTTAATGAGGTTAGAATAAGCTTGATACCAAAACCAGGTAAGAACATTACATATAAAATATTTTACAGACCAATATCTCTCATGAGCATAGACAGAAAAACCTCTAACAAAGTATTAATAATTTAAGTCTAGCATTGTATAAAATATATCTATATCATAACCAGGGTGTGTGGGTGGCTCAGTCGGTTAATCGACCAACTTCAGCTCAAGTTGTGATCTCATGGTTTGTGAGTTAAAGCCCTGCGTAGGGCTCTGTGCTGACAGCTCAGAGCCTGGAGCCTGCTTCACATTCTGTGTCTCCCTCTCTCTGTCTACCCTTCCCCTGCTCATGCTCTGTCTCTCTCTCTCAAAAATAAACAAACATTAAAAAAAAATTTTTTTAAATATATCATAACCAAGTAAAGTTTCTCAAAGGAAAGCAAGGCTGGTTCAACACTAGAAAATTAACTAATATAAACATTTTTACTAAAGAAAAATTATATAATCATCTCAATAGGTACAGAAAAATGATTTGAAAAATATTCAACACTGATTCACGATAAAAAAAAATTTTAGCACATTATATTCGATGGGAAAAGACTAAATGCTTTTTGCCTTAGGATTGGAAACAAGAAAGGAAGTCCATTCTCACCACACCTATTCAACATTTTTGTTGAGGTCCCAACCAATATATCAATGAAAAAGAAAGAAAGAAAGAAAGAAAGAAAGAAAGAAAGAAAGAAAGAAAGAAAGAAAGAAAAAAGAAAACATAAATATTGGAAAGAAGAAACTAAAATTCTCTCAATTTATATATGATACAATTGTTAATATAGAAAATACCAAGGAATCTATATAATGACTAGAACTATTAAGTGAATTTATCAAGGTTACAGGATACCAATACAGGTCAAATGCAAAACTAAGTTATTTTTCTAAGTTTTAGCAATGAATAATTAGAAAATAAAATTTACTTATTTTTTTAACGTTTATTTATTTTTGAGACAGAGAGAGACAGAGCATGAACGGGGGAGGGTCAGAGAGGGAGACACAGAATCTGAAACGGGCTCCAGGCTCTGAGCTGTCAGCACAGAGCCCCACGCGGGGCTCGAACTCACAGACCACGAGATCATGACCTGAGTGAAGTTGGCCGCTTAACCGACTGAGCCACCCAGGCGCCCCTAGAAACTAAAATTTAAAACCATCCTATACACAATAACAAAAAATTAAAATATAAAAATATACTTAGGAATAAATTTAAGTTAATGAATACCTGATGTAATAAAGAGATAAATACCATACCTATGAATTGGAAAACTCAGTATTATTAAGATGCTATTGTTTCCTAAATTCATTTGTAAATTTAGTGCAGCATCAATCAACCCCAGCAGGCATTTTTTAAGTTTGTTTTGTGTTTAGAAACTGGTAAGTTCACTCTAAAATGTACTGGAAATGCAAAATATCTAGAAAAACCAATTTAAAAAAAAAGAAGAACAAGACTGGAGAATTTACACTACTTGATTTCAAGAAATACCATAAATTTATAGTAATCAAACTATTGTAGTATTGGTGTAAGGACAGACAAATTGACAAAGGAAAAGCAGACAAATTCTAGAAATAAACTAAGATTTATATAGTCAATTGATTTTTGACAAAGGCACTGGAAGTATTCAATGAGGGAAATAAAATCTTTCAACAAATGATGCTGGAACAAATAGGAATCTATATGAAAAAAATTAACAAGATTTTATCCCACACAAAAATTAAACTTTAAATCATAAACCTAAAAGCAAAGCTAAAACATTAATACATCTAGGAAAATGACAGGAGAACTTCTGTGCCAATGTGAGTTAGGCAAATACTTTTTATGACACAGAAAGCACTAACTGTGAAAAAATGATAAACTGATTTCATTCAAATTAAAAACATCTACTCATCAGAGACACTACTAAAAATATTCATGAACAAGTCACAGACCAGGAGACCATATTTGCAAAATATATATTAGACAAAAGACTTTCTTCCAGAATATATAAAGAAGTGCTACAAATGACACAATAAGACAACCTAATTTGAAAAAAAATAGCAAAAGATCAAAGAGATACTTCACAAAGGAAAAATCTACAAATGGCCAGTAAGATATGAAAGGTGCTTACCATCATTAATCACCAGGGTAATTAAGATTAAAACCAAATGCAATACCACTACGCACATACTAGGGTGGCTCAACTGAACACAATGACAATACCAAATGCTGGTGGGGATGGAAATAACCAGAACTCTCACACACTGCTAGTGGGAGGGTAAAATGTTAAACTTTGGAGGACAATAGTGAGGTTTCTTATCAGTTAATTAAATACCCACCTATGTCCCAAAGATTCCCTAGATATTTACCCTAGATTAAGGCAAATGTATGCCCACAACAATATGTACAAGAGTGTTAATAGTTAATTTATTCTTAAATTGTTATTCAGTTAATATTTGTAATTCATATTATTTATTCACAATGAGTCCCAAATGGAAACAATCCAAATGTATGTCAAAAGGAAAATGAATAAACAAATTGTGGTTATCTTTAGGCAACAGAACACTGTTTAGCAACACAAAGGAACTGCTGATGTATGCAGCAACATGGATGAATCTCCAAAACATTATGCTGAACAAGAAAAACCAAACAAAATTACATACATTTACTGTATAATTTCATTTATATGAAAATATAGAATAAGCAAACTACTCTATAGTTTTAGATTTGGAAATGATAGTTTCCCGTGGGAAAGGGGATTGACTGGAAAGGGACATGAAGGAACTTTCTGGGATGAAGGAAAACTTCTGTACCTCGAAAATGGTGTGGATTAGAGTTATGTCAATTTGTCAAAACTCTTCAAACTATACACTTAAGGTCTGGGCATTTCACTATATGCAAATTTTATATCAATAATTTTTTTTTTAAAGGAAAATACATCTACCCGTGGTTTACTCTCAGAACACAATTCTTTCTGAAAAACTAACATTGTTGGAGCGCCTGGGGGCTCAGTCATCTAAGCGTCCGACTTCAGCTCAGGTCATGATCTCGGGGTTTATGAGGTTGAGCCCCACGTCAGGCTCTGTGCTGAGAGCTCAGAGCCTGGAACCTACTTTGGACTCTGTGTCTTCCTTTCTCTCTGCCCCTCCTACTCTCTCAATCTCTCTCTCTCTCAAAAACAAATAAAACATTTTTTTTAAAAAAATTTAAAAACTAACAATGTCATTGAACACTCAGACAAGGTGTTTTTTTCATTTCTGTCAAGGTTTTTGGTTTTGCATTAATACCTGGTCTTGACCATATTTTATACAATTATGAAATATATTTGAAACATACTAATTTTTCTCTGTATTATTAGACTTTTGTCTCACACTTAAACCACTTGATAAACAATAAACCATTCTTGTTGAGCATCTGGTCAGTAATAATGGGGTTGTTTTTAGTGGGGATTAGTCCCTTTCCTGAGGCACTAACTCCTTCCTGTATATCAGGCAGCTTAGTAATAAACTGTCATTTAAACACAACTTCTTGTATCCTTGAACTTGGACAACTCTTTTCATTGCTGCATTTTGGTCTGCTCTGTGCCCGCAATCTGAACTAGCATCTCTTTGTTGTATTTCTCATTTATTCAATACCTATTTATCACACAGTTACCATGTGTCAGGTGGTGGGTGACTGTATGCAAGGCAGTAAGCATTTAATGCTTTAAAAAATAAGCAAATAAATTCCCGTTCCTTTTTGAGTTTACAGTCTGGAGTATTGTTTTCAGACTGTAGTCAAGTAATCACACAGGTACATGTACAATTAGAACTATGAATCAGTCCAACTTAAGCACTGGGAAGAAAAGTGGTACATGACAATATTTAAGCAGATCTCACAGCACAAGTGGATTCTGCCTAAGAAGATATATTTTGAACTGACGTTAAGAGGATCTGTAAGATCTAACGAGGGAACACAACTGACATGGTGGACGGAATGGGTTTCAGGCAGACGCAGTGGCATGTTCAAAGGCGTTAAAACAGGAGAGAGCATGGCACTGTACGAGAGACAAAGAAGGCCAGGATAGCTGGAGTACAGAGAGTACAGGACAAGATAAAATTAGAGAGGCAGGCATGCTAAATATTTTAGCCAGTGTTCCTAAAATGTTCCAGGCCACCAAAGGGTTTTAAGAATGAGTTGGAGAGAAGAAATAGTTTTGTTTTGTTTTGTTTTGTTTAACAGTTTTGGGTTTTGAAAATATCACTGTAGGGGCACCTGCGTGGCTCAGTAAGTTAAGCGCCTGACTTTGGCTCAGGTCATGATCTCCAGGTTTATGAGTTCAAGCCCCACATTGGGCTTTGTGCTGACAGCTCAGAGCCTGGAGCCTGCTTTAGATTCTTTGTCTTCCTCTCTCTCTGCCCCTCCCTGACTTGTGCATGCTCTCTCTCTCTCTCTTTCTCTCTCTCTCAAAAAAAAAAAAAAAAAAGAAAAAAAAAGAAAAGAAAAGAAAAGAGAAGAAAAGGAAATATCACTATAGAGGTCACAATTTATCAAGGTTGTTTCACAAACAACCCATTAAGCCCATTAAGCCTTTCCTCTCAAGTTGAGGTGTTTCTCTCCCTTTTGAACAGCATAGCCATTTATTGTATCCCTTGTAGAATCCTTGCAATAATCTTGTCTTGTACTATTGCTCAGTTGTTTAATCATCGCTAAAATGGAAATTTTATCTGAGGGTCTGGAAATTTTTATTTCACCTTAGAATACTCTGCTGTACCTAAAAGTATAGTGGGGGTTCAATGTATTTTTGTGAAATCTAAGAAAAACTGTAAGGGAAAAGGTACTGATTTATTCTCATCCAATGACCAAACAAGATGAGCCTGAGCATGCCCATACTTGGGGTAATCAGTATTGCAGTGTAAATGGAACATACAACATTGCAGTCGATTGTCTCTTGGGAATCTGTTGGATTCTCAATAGGCCCACATAGTCAGTAGGACCTTGGGGCTGTCTTCTCATCTGGTTGGACTTTGGAGGTCTGGGAATTTAATTTCTGGTACATCCGTAATATAACACTATATGTTAACTAACTGGAATTAAAGTAAAAACTTAAAAAGCCCCCCCCCCCCAAATTCCTGGTACATCCAAAAGGAATCACACTCTGGGGAGCTGGCTCACAATAACCAAACGGAAAAGCAAGTGGCATTAAAAAAAGAAACAAAACGGATGCTACTCATTTTTCAGAGGACAATACAATTATAACTTGTGTTCCTTGATTAGTAAATTGTTTCCCTATAGGTAGGGTATACTTAAGAAGCCAAATTATATGCAGAGAAAGCAAGGAATCAGAGCAAACTAAGTTAATGATTTCCTCTAGGCCAGTTATCAAGCTATCCCACTGGTATGTAGCAAGGGCTATGTAATCACATTTGTTGACCAAGGCAAGCTTTACCTGCTCAATGCTAAGGGACTCTGAAAGGGGCATGATATTCTTTTGCATGATAGTCTCTTTCTTCAATGTGTTAAAACTTTCAATTAGGCGCTGGGTAAGTCTTAACTGGGAAGTATGTATACATAACATTTAAAACCATGCATAATAATTATTTGATTCATTTAGAGTAACTTCTTGAATATCTCTTCTCTGATCCAGTATGAACTGATTTAATAATTTAGCTGTGAGGGGCACCTGGGTGGCTCTGACAGTTAAGCATCCGACTTTGGCTCAGGTCATGATCTCGTGCTTTGTGAGTTCGAGACCCGCTTTGGGCTCTATGCTGACAGCTCAGAGCCTGGAGCCTGCTTCGGATTCTGTGTCTCCCTGTCTCTCAGCCCCTCCCCTGCTCATGCTCTGTCTTTCTCTGTCTCTCAATAAAAAATAAATGTCAAAAAAAATTAAAAAATAATTTGGCTGTGAGAGGCAATTTTATTTCTCTACTTCCATGTTGCTGGGAAAGGAGAAGGTCCCTGACCATTCCTCATTGGGAGCAAGCATGACATTTTGACTAAGTATAGCATCTTTACAGCAGTCACCCAAGCAATATTTCCTAAACAGTGCAAGCTCAAAAGAGGTAAAAACTCGAGAGTGCCTAAATTACTTCAAACTTTATTAAGAAGTGGGAACATAAGATTGCAAGAACCTATAATTTTAAGCTTCAGCTTTACGAAGTTTAAACTCTTATACTTTACAAAATATCTGGCATTGGTAATAAAAGCACAAGCACATCCCTAGGTCACAATTAAAACAAGTTTGTTTATTTTGTTGTCCACTTGTCTGGGAAACTAGCAATTACTCAGAGATATGTGTTAATATATTTCACTATGGTTATGTAGTTATCAAATTTGTCATTATATATTTTGAGGCTATTTTATTAGGTACGATATAAGTTTAAGATTGTTGGATGTACCTGGAGAATATTATAATATTGTTATCTTCAGTAATGCATTTTGCCTTAAAGCCTACCTAGCCTGATCCTAACATATACATGTTTATTTGTCTTTCCTTGTGCTTTCTTTTTTTTTTTTTTAATTTTTTCCTTGTACTTTCAACTTGCCCTTATGTTTTAGAAATTTTTCTTTTCTTTTTTTTAATGTTCATTTATTTATTTTGAGAGAGAGAAAGAGAACAGGGAAGGGGCAGAGAGGGAGAGGAGAGAGAGAATCCCAAGCAGGCTCCACACTCAGCATGGAGCCTGACATGGGACTCGATACCATGACCATGAGGTCATGACCTGAGCCCAAATCAAGAGTCAGATGCTTAACCGATTGAGCCACCCAGGAGTCCCATAGACATTTTTCTTTTAAATGGCAAATAGCTATGCTTTTTTTAGTTTAATCATATAATCTCAGTCTCAAAGTATGATTTTAAAACTGTTATCTGAGCCTCTGAGGATCCCCCAAAACTTTTGGTAGTAGTGGGTGTCTTCGTCTGGGCTACTATAATGAAAATGTAATTGACTGGGTAGCTTAAACAACAAACATTTATTTCTCACAGTTTTGGAGCTGTGAAGTCCAAGATCAAGGCACGAACAGATTTGGTGTCTGGTGAGAGACTACCACCTCCTGGTTCAGAGACAAATGTCTTCTTGCTGTGTCCCCACATGGAAGAGAGATGTCTGGAGTCTCTTTATAAGGGCACTAATTCCATTCATGTGGGTGCCATCCTCATCATCTAATCACTTCCCAAAGGTTATCAAATTATTAAACTTCCTAATATTATCAAATTGGGGATTAGGATTTCAACATATAAATTTGGGGAGAACACATTCAGTCCGCAACTGAGGGGTATGTAAAATCAAAACTCTTTAGTATTTTTCCCAGCTTTATTAGATATAATTGACATACAGCATTGTAGAAGCTTAAGGTTTACAATGTGATGATTTGATACATGTATGTATTGCAAAATGTTTACCACAAAAATAAGGTTAGTTAACACATCTTTCACCTCACATAATTACCATTTTGTTATCGTTGTTGTTGTTGTTATTGTTATGGTGAGAATACATAAAAACTAGTCTTTTAGCAATTTTCAAATATATGATACAATATTGTCAGCTATAGTCACCAGATGTATATTAGATCCCCAGAACTTATTCATCTTATAACTGGAAGTTTGTACCTTTGAGCAACATCTCTTCATTTCCCCCAATTGCCAGGTATTGGCAGCCACTGTTAATTCTCTGCTCGTGTGAGTTCATTTTTTTTTTTTTTTGGATTCCACATATAAGTAATATATAGTATTTATCTTTCTCTCTGTGACTTATTTCACCTAGCATAATGCCCTCAATTTCATCCATCCTGTCACAAAGGTCAGGATTTCTTTGGGGGTTTTTCATGGCTGAGTAGTAATCCATTGTATATATGTAACATAGTGTGTGTATATTGTCTGTATGTATATACACTCACTACATTTTCTTTATTCACTTGTCCATTGATAGACATTTAGGATGTTTCTTTCTATGTCTTGACTACTGTAAATAATGCTGTGATGAACATGGGAGCACAGATATTTCTACAATATAGTGCACTTCCATTTCCTTCAGATAAATGCCCAGAAGTGGAATTGCTGGATGATATGGTAGTTCTATTTTTGTTTTCAAAAGTTTATTTACTTATTTTGACAGAGAGAGAGAAAGAGAGAGACAGCACAAATGGGAGAGGGGCAGAAAGAAGGAGAGACAGAATCCCAAGCAGGCTCTGTGCCATCACCATCAGCACAGAACCTGACATGGGGCTGTGAGATCATTACCTGAGCTGAGATCAAGAGTTGGATGCTTAACCAACTGAGCCACCCAGTAGTTCTATTTGTAATTTTTCCAGAAATATCTATAGTGGAAATTCCCCATAGTGGCTATACCAATTTATATTTCCACCAACAGCACACAAGTGTTCCCTTTTCTCCACATCCTTGTCAGCATTTGATATCTCTTGTCTTTTTGATAATAGCAATTATAACAGGTGTGAGGTGATATGTCATTGTGGGTCTGATTTGCATTTATCTGAAGATTAGTGATGAACATTTTTTCAGGTGCTTGTTGGCTATTTGTATGCCTTCTTTGGATAAAAGGGAAAATTCAAATCCTTTGTCCACTTTTAAATCACTGTTTGTTTTTGTTTTTGTTTTGCTATTGTGTGAGTTCCTCATGTATTATGGATATTAAGTGTTTACCAGATATATGGTTTCCAAATGTTTTTTTATGAAATCTTTATTGGTTAATATTTCAGGCTACCAAATCCATCAATTGTCAAATTATCCTCAAAAAAATTATGTTCAATCTTCTGGCTTTATTTTTGGAAACCATTCATACTATGTAATTGGCAGATAAGAAATAGAGATATAATTCTATTTGTTCACCTCTTATAGATATGTTCAACTGTTTGATTAATTTTTTTATAGATACTTATAGAAGTAGATTGGAAATTATGTCATGACAAAAGTTTGGTGTGACAAAAGTTTAGTGACATGTTGCAGTATTTCTCATAGTGTGTTTGGTAGAACAATTTACAAAATAAACTCATATTTTAATTCTGAAAATAAGTGTTTTAAGATGAAGTTAGTGAAGTATTATATTAAATTAGATTAAGTAGCTTTCCTTTTTTAAAGCTTATTTATTTTGAGAGAGAGAGAGAGTGTGTGTGTGCACACGCGCAAAGGTGGGGGAAGGACAAAGAGAAGGAGAGAGAGAATCTCAAGCAGACTCCAGGCCATCAGTGCAAAGGCCAACGTGGGGCTTGACTCAAACTGAGATCATGACCTGAGCTGAGATCAAGAGTCAGATGCTTAACTGACTGAGCCAACCAGGAGCCCCTAAATAGATTTCTTAATTGCAAGACATATGTAATGTACATGATGAATCTCTGAGAAAGTATTTCTCAGACTAATTTTCTTGGAGCATCACATGGTTCTAAACATTTAGAGACATGCACCACACTGGAAACCCTGACTTCCATGTTTAAAGTTCAAATTTCCAATTTTTTTCATCAAATTATATATATCAGGCCATTATCATATTTTAGATCATGACATATAAATGATTTGTTAGTTTATAGAATTAATAAAAGTATTGCTAGCTACAATATTAAGATATCTGAAACAAAGCTAAAGTTTGATTTCTTTCTCATTTTTAATATCATAATCTGATACATATTTTTATATAAAAATAATCATAATAAAATTAAAATTGGAATACTTATATATTTTGGTATGTAAGATTAAAAGAGTTTGCAAAAGGAATTAGAGATCTCAATACAAAAAGGAAAACACATTTAAGAAATAAGTTTTCCATAGCAACAGAGTCATATTTATCCCATAGTGATTGTACCAAAATAACTTATCTGAAAGCCCTGGACACTTTGAATTAATGGAAAAATTGAAGAGAACATTAAAGTCTCATTACCCTAGATAGTGATTCATGAATTAGATTTAATAGCCTAAGTATTCTCCCATCTGCTGAGAAATATATCTATAGAGGTTTAACATTAATTTTAATAGTTCTAGTTTTAAATGTAGTTTTTCACAAACAGAACTTATTAAAAGAATTTGCAGCACTTCTGTGGAAAAATCCCTAAAGTTTCATATGATTGAAATCTGCACAGAAATACAAAAACAAAGAGACCATTAAAATAGATGTAAATGTCAAAGGAATGAAAATGACTTCATAAGAAACCACACAGTTCATTGTCTATTAAAGGACTGATTTTCCTGTTTGTAGATTATGGTAATTTCTAGATTTTGTCTCTGATTTTTTTCTATTAACTAGTCGTATCCCTGTTTATTAACAACTGGATCAAAATGTGGACAAAACTGAAAATTTTTAAAATCACAAAATATTTCAATAGAAATGGTCCTCAGAGGGGATCTAAAACTATTCAATTTACAAATGAAGAAATTGATGGCAGGTAAGGTAAAATATTTACCCAAGGTTACAGTGACAGTGATTTTATCCCCTATTTAAGCATTTCAATTCCATGACATAGAGCAATTGTTTATTGTTATCATAATGTTGAGGTTTCCAGTGATAGGTAAATAGGTGGATAGATAGATAGATAGATAGATAGATGACTAATCCCTCCCCCAAAATATTTCAGTGTGTGTGTGCACATATGAGTGTGTATACCACTGACCCTCCAAAATTTTAAATCTAAATAAGACTCTGAGTATCAGGCATTGTACTATATGACCAACTAGTTATTCTCCCTAAAACAAATTAAGTTTTCTCTCTTTTTATCCACCTTCATCCATCTCTATTCTTTCAATCTCCTACTTTCTGAATTGTTTGAATTTAGTAAATTCCATTCTCATAAATGAATAAAACTCAAAATAAAATGACCTTGTGAGAAATCTCATTTTATGGTAATTGCAACCAGACAATACTAAAGAATCACCACATTGTTCTAAAAAAAATTCTGTATTTGCAAAATATATGACTGCCATTGGTCACATTCCTTTAAGAAGAAAGACAGCACTTACACTAAGAGTATCACAGATGTGTTTCAGGTTTTTGGATGGTTTTTGTTCTAAATCTTGTTCTAAATTTTTGTTCTAAAATCTTGCCTCTCTCTTAGGGCTATCATGAAAACTAAATGAGATAATGGAACCAGAGCACTTAGCTAAGAGCCTGGGGCATAGTAGGTAGTCAAAATAAATATTGCTTTACTTAATTCTCGGCTTTGTAATTGTATAATTATTTTAATTCCATAAAAATAGAAAAAAATGTGTTTGGCTGAAATGTAATAAAAGTATAAAAATAGAAAAATATATAACCCACTTGAAATTACTTTCTCCAAGCTACTCAGGAATTCAAAATGAATTGAAACATAAACACAAAAGAAAAAGAAACAAAGAAATGTCCCATCTTATTTGTGCTTCCTTGGAAGAAATAAGACAGGTTATGCTAAGGCTCCAGTTGGTCATTGAAAGCTCAGGCCACCTGTCTATCTTCTTTAGTACCAGAAAGTAATCTGAGGGAGAATTAGACATTCAGAGATCGCCCAGATTCGGTCAGTTTTCATAGCTCTATTTTAAATCAGGCACTTAATATACATACATTATTGAGCACCTGTTTGTACTACCCCTGGGATAATTGTTAGTGGATATATGAAACTAATAAAAATTGTCTTTGCCTTAAAAAACTGGCAAAACTATTGCTCCTATTTAGCTCAGTGTAATAAATAAAGTATGAGGGAAATGAATGGTATTGAAGCATAACACATGGAGACCTCAGCCTGCTTGGAGATAGGAAAAATTAGGTCTGAGCTTAATCTTACCCTATTCTAAATAGGAATTAGCCAATTCAAAGGTTGACTGAAAGAAGAACATTCCATCTGTGGACAGGCAGAGACAAGATATCATGTGTTGTGAAATGGATGAGAAAATGTGACTAGTGCAAGTCTGTGGGACATATGAGAACTTCAGGCTATTATTGTGCAGACTTATTTATTTTCCTTAACTTTCAATGACACTTCTTGGTTTTGTTTTAATGTTTATTTATTTATTTTGAGAGAGAGAGAGAGAGAGAGCACACATGCATGGGGCGAGGGGCAGAGGGGCAAAGGGGGGGGACAGAGAGAGAGAGAGAGAGAGAGAATCCCAAGCAGGCTCCACACTCAGTTCAGAGGCCAATCATGACTTTAGCTGAAGTCAAGAGTTGGATGCTCAACTAACTTAGCCACCCAGACACCCCAGTGACACTTCTTTGTGATGAGAGTGAGAGATATTCAAAGAAGAAACTTGCAACATGCAAATTAAAACAAAAAAGCAAGTGAATAACTACAAATACAGATGATTAAATAAACAAAGAAAGTGAGGTGACAGAAAAGGTGGTCAGGACAGGCTTCATAAGGCAAGAAGGATAAAAGAAGACACACGCATGAAGCCACGGAAATAAGAAAGATGTAAAGGTATTGGAACCAATGGAAAGAGGCTTTTAGGTAAATAAAATAAAATCAGAGGACTGATACTACTTGACTTCAAGACTCTATAAAGGTACACTTTAGGATATTGGAAATAAATAAATAAATAAATAAATAAATAAATGGAAGCAGAGAACAAAGAAAGGGATGGAAGGGAGACCCCAGAAATAGACTTACCTAAACACAGCGAAATTGACCTTTGAGAAAGGAGCAACAGCAATAAGGCAACATAATGGAGCACAAACATTGTTTAAACACATGGTACTGGAATACTGGACATCCATATGCAAAAAAATGAATCTAAACACAGATCATACACCCTTCACAAAACAGAACTCAAAATGGATCATAGAACTAAATGTAAACTGCAAAACTATAAAACTCCTAGAAGATATTATAGGAGAAGATCTAGGTGACAGGTATAGTAATGCTATTTTAAATGCAGTATAAGAGGTACAATCCATGAAATACATAATTGATAAGCTGGACTTTATTACAGTCAAAAACTGTGGCTCCGCAAGAGGATAAGAAAAGCCACAGATGGGAGAAAATATTTGCGAAAGACACATATGATAAAGTACTGTTACCAAAAATTTACAAAAATATCTTAAATTTCAGCAATAAGAAAATGAATAATCTCATTTTAAAATGAGCAAAAAGCCTTAATAAACACCTCACCGAAAAAGACATAAAGATGGCAGGTAGGCGCATGAAAAGGTGCTCAACATCATATGTCACTAGGGAATTGCAAAGTAAAACAACAAGATGCCAGTACACAACTATCAGAAGGGCCAAAATCTGGAACACTGACAACAGTAAATGCTGGAGAGGATGTAGAACAACAGGAGCTCTGATTCACTACTGATGGGAATGCAAAATGGTTACAGCCACTTTGAAAGACAGTCTGGCAGTTTCTTACAAAATTAAACATACTCTTATACAAGAATCACACTTTTTGGGGCGCCTGGGTGGTGCAGTCGGTTAAGCGTCCGACTTCAGCCAGGTCACGATCTCGCGCCTGTGAGTTCGAGCCCCGCGTTGGCTCTGGGCTGATGGCTCAGAGCCTGGAGCCTGTTTCTGATTCTGTGTCTCCCTCTCTCTCTGCCCCTCCCCCGTTCATGCTCTGTCTCTCTCTGTCCCCAAAAAAATAAACGTTTAAAAAAAAAAAAAAAAGAATCACACTTTTTGGTATTCACCAAGTTAGTTGAAATCTTTGTTTACACAAAAACCTAAACATGAAAGTTCATAGCAGTCTTATTCATAACTGCCAAGACTTGGAAGCAACCAAGATGTCCTTTAGTAGGTGAATGACTAAATAACTGTGGTACATTCAGACAATAGACTAGTAGTGCTAAAAAGAAATGCACTATCAATCCACAAAAAGACATGGAGTAACCTTAAATGCATATTACTAAGTGAAAGAAGCCAGTCTGAAGAGGCTGTATACTGTTTCATTCCAACTCTATGACCTTCTGGAAAAAGCAACACTGCAGAGACAGTAAAAGGATCAGTGGTTGAAAGGGATTAGGGAGGAGAGAGGGATACAGGGAGAGCACAGAGGATTTTTAAGGCAGTGAAAATACTCTTGTATTATACTTTTGTATAACAGTCGATACATGTCATTATATATTTGTCCGAACCCATAAAATGTACAACATCAGGAGTGAACCTTAATATAAACTATGGACTCTGGATAATAATGATGTGTCAGTGTGAGTGTATCAAGTATAACAACATACATTGGTGGGGTATGTTGATAATGGGGGAGGCTATGTGTGTGTAAATGATATATGGAAAATTTCTGCATCTTTCTTTTAATTTTGCAATGAACATAAAACTCGAAAAGATAAAGTTTATTAATTAAAAAAAATAAAGTATAGATACATACACATATACACACATCCACAGTCCTATTTCCAGATGTTGAGACACTGACTACTGAGCTTTCTTAAACTCCCCAGCTCATGTAATTCTTTTTTTCCTCAAAGAATGTTATTTTGGATCACTGTCCACTTTAAAATATCTGAGATATTTTACTGCTATTAATTTAACCCCAAAATGATAAGTACCTCAAATTACTTGAAGATAGACTAGGCAGAAAGACTTATTCTTATATTTCTATTTAACACAGACTGCTTATTCTTAGATTACAGTTAATGTCTCTAAATGAAAAAAAAAATTAGGTTGCCATTGATGTAGGTAACAAAATCTCATTCATAACTGTGTGATCCTGAGAGGAATTTAACATATGTTTTAGTGTCACTCTGTATATCCAGCTTCTCTTCCCATATGTATCAATTAAGTTCCCAGTAATGTAAGGGACATAATAATCAAAATTATTGTCCAATTATAAAATATGAGTATACTTTTCCTACGTTTTTAATCCTTAAAATGCAAATGTGAATACATTCTTCCCAAACTGAATCATATTTTAAATATTCTATCAGGGAATTAATACTCAAAAAACTTTGTTAAATTAACTTGTTAGAAGTTAATATGTAATATTACATAATATATAATATATAATATTGAGATAACTGAATGTGTGACTAGATTATAAATTTTTCCCCAGGGCTACCTAGAATAAATATGAAAGGAGAAAATTGTCTCAAAATTAGAACCTTAACTAAATCTACAGTTAAATATACGTCCTATTTTGTCCTCTTGGCCTGAAGAAAAGTTAATTCCATACAAAATACACCTCAAAAGCATGACTACCACATTCAAACCTATTCTCCTCCATATATTTCATGTGCATCTGAGTATATACATTCTGAGTATATGACAATATTTATATATTTAGCTCTAAGGATCCAAACTGAAGAACAAACAGTAGTAAACGGGAATAAATATAACTTGAAAACCCATAAATTAACATGTCTATTTGTATTCTGTTATAAAAAGTGGCCATTATTTTCAATATGACTTCTGTCTTGATTTAAAGTGTTATTATAAACTTCCAAGTGATAAGGACCAAGATTCAGGAGAAGAAACACAGGGAGGTGAGTCAAGCACTTCCCATTGTAGTATCTCCTGATTCCATTCAAGATGAGGAGAAGCTGAAGAGTGCTTTTGGCAGCCTTTTGGGGTCATAGTGTAAGAATTCCAAATAGTGGCTTTTTGGAAGTAAGGGGGGAGTAAGAATAGAGAAGGGACAATGATCTTTTCATTGACCTTAGTGGTGGTTACTCTGGTGTTCACTTTGCCCTAACTCACTGAGCTGCACATTAGTATCTGGTGCACTTCTCTGCATATGTGCTGTACTTCAAAGTAAACAAATAAAAACATTACCATGATAAGAAATTTCAGCTCATGTTTACACCCTTAAATTAACTTCAATAAACACACTGAGCATCTTTTCCATGCCAGCCACGGTGCTAAGTGCTAATGTTACAACTTTAAATAAGAGACAAATACCATATGATGTGGAATTTAAGAAAGAAAACAAACAAACATGGAGGTGGGGTGGGGGAAAAAGAGGCAAACCATGAAACAGATTCTTTTTTTTTTTTTAATTTTTTTAATGTTTATTTATTTTTGAGAGAGAGAGAGTTAGAGAGAGACAGACAGAGAGCTAGTTGGGGAGGGGGGTAGAGAGAGAGGGAGACATAATCTAAAGCAGGCTCCAGGCTCTGAACTAACCCCACAGAGCCCCACATGGGGCTCAAACTCACGAACCATGAGATCATGACCTGAGCCAATGTTGGACGCTTAACCGACTGAACCACCCAGGCACCCCAAAACAGATTCCTGACTACAGAGAACAAACTGAGGGTTGCTGAAAGGGAGGTGGGTGGGGTGATGGGTAATAAGCAGGACACTTGTGATGAGCACCAGGTGCAGTAAGTGTTGAATCACTAAATTCTACACTGGAAATGAGTATTACACTATATGTTAACTAGCTGGAATTTAAATAAAAACTTTTTAAAAAGCCATGAAATTTTTTTATAAAAATAAACTTATGCATAGAAACAAAAAAGAAAGAGAGAGAGAGATGTCTCTTGTTTTCATCAAGTTTACAATCTAGGAGCAACATGGCATTATGAAATGCCATATGAAAATATAAGAGTTTAGCACTTACATTGAAAGCAACTGACTAACTTAATAAAGGGAATGATGTTAGTTCTGAATGATAGGTTCTGAAACGGAGTTACAAATTTATAAATTTAATGTTTAGTTTTCTATGGTCATGCTTTTACTTTGATTTTCAAACATATTAACTATACTGTAAACTCCTTGAGGTCAGAAGCTGTTTTATTCATCTCTCAATCGCTTTAGCAAGATCTACCTAAGAGACATAAGTAAGTAGACTGGATGAAGAAATAAATCAAGATATATAGAAAGTCTTCTTTAATGTACCTGGTTGCTTATGTGATTTTTCCATTTTAAATATAAGCTAATTCAAGGCAGAGACTTTATCCTTTAAATTCTCTGGAAAAAATTAAATGTCATGCATAAATTTAGTACTTAATAATTCATTCATGATTACTAAAAATCCATTGTTCAACTTTCAATTTTTAATCTTAGGCTGATTCATGGCAATCAAACAATAACTAATTTTCAGCCCTTCAAGGGTTTGTAATGTAGTCCAAGGTTTCAATTTCATACATGAGGCAAATGAAGCCCTTTGATAAGTTTAATGACTTGCCAAAACTAATAAACTAATGCATAATACTTAGATAGATGTGACCTGCAAATTCTCTTACACTCAAAGAAGAGAATTTGCTCTGAGATCACTTTATATGTCTCCAAATCTGTACTGTACTGGTGGTTGTTTAATTCATAAAAGGAAAATACTTTGTATTCAGTGTAAGAAAAGTGGTCTGATTTGCTTTGAACAGGAGGCAAATATTGTGTAAATATTTATGTGAAAAAAAATTTCATGTGAAAAAAATCTACAAAGTGTGTGTATTTAATACCAACAAATGGTTTTAATACGTCACGCTATTTTCTGGGGATAGGCAACTGCAAGGTTTTTTTTAATTGTCTATTATAAAACTTGGAAAATAATATACATTCACAATCATTTTCTACCTGAAATCAAGGAACTTTAAGTCTACCTAACCATAGATTTCATATTTGTTGTTATTATTTTAATGATTGCACCATTAGTCTGAAAAGATTCAGCCAAAGAATTGAGTCTCTATTTTGATCTATTTTATATTCAGAAGGAAAAGTCAAATAGACAACAAAATATATTAAAGTAGACTCTTGGTTTATGTGGCCACTTTCTAAAAGAAAAACCATATTACATTCACAAAGCAGAGAAAGGCTTTCACTTAGAAGTCTTTTTCATAAGACAGGGCTGAAAACTGACTGTGAGGGCCTCCAGAGACCATCTCACTAATTAATCTGGTATCCAAGGGTTTATTATCTCCGTTGGGGCCTATTCATAGGTGGAAAATAATCCTGAAGGTAAAATCATTTCCAAGTTGTTATGTTAAACAATAAAACTAGTTATGCCCCAACATGTCAGTTATCCTTACTAAGAAACTACTTAAGAGATTTGAGATGATGAGTGAATGACATATAAGATTTAAAAATTCATGTCATTTACTGAACCATGGGCTTAATTATGAGTATACAAAAGGAAAGTGTTTGATCAGTAAAATATTATCTAAAATTACAGATTATACAACTTCGTGGGCACTTGATCTTTTAAATCAAATTCAGTTAATAAGAACCAAATAATGAGTCATTTTATAGGAAAATTCTTGCACCAAAAAGATAAACTTCCTAGGTTCAAATGTTTCTTAGGGTTAAAGGTTGATTTAGAAAGATATGAATACTTCATGAAGACAAATTGGATAATAAATTCAGAGAAAACTTTGCTTTGTCAAAGCACTTTGTAATCTAGAAATTAAAATTAGCATATAGAATATTTCCATAATCAAAAAGCTACTATAGAGTCTCTACTTTCTTATGCACTGTATTAGCCCCCAAATTTTCTCATCACATTATTTCACAATATTCTTCCATACAAGACTATTTTTGGTATTTTATATTTAGAAAAATATGTTAGCTTCTTATTTTTCAGAGAAAATATCCAGAGGGAGTTAAAGAAGCTGAAAACTTCATAATCAAAATCCTTAGCTCTCTGATATAACTGAAACAATATTTCTTTGAGTTATATTCTGGCCTCAAATAATAATTCTGGAGAAAAAGTAAATACAAGTACGAGTGCTGGACGTCATCAGCAACAGAAAATACTATTTGTAAGATTCTCTCACAGCTTTGCTACTTGAAAGATAATCAAAACCCCATCCAACTTTTTGCGAAAACTCTCAAAAGAGCAAGGGTATTGCATAGAAATAGCAATAGTGAGTAAGAATAATGGGTCCTAGGCTCCTAGGGCATGTGAGGGGAGACAAACAACGCCCCAGTCAAGGCAAAAATAAAACAAGGAGGTAGAGATAACATTTGAAAATATGGTTGAGGATATTAGGAAAGTCTTTTAACCAGGGAAAGTGAATTCCCTGAGATACAGTGAAGAAATTTTGAAAAGAAAGATGAAGCAGAGGGATAAATAAGAGGTAAACAAACACAGAATAAGATGACAGCATCATGTGGTTGATGGTTCCACAGAGTTAAGGAGGGCAGTAATTAAAGTTGGGCTTTGTCTGATGAGACTAATTATAGGAAGTACAATGGAATTAGCCTATGAAGGCTCTCTCTACTCACGCTCACTTCCCCTTAATTTTTCCATCCACTTCAATCTAAATTCCTTTTCCACATTCCACTGAAACTGTTTTTGCTAAGTTCACCAACGACTTTCACATTGCCAAAGCCAGTGAAACTCTTCTTCCACATGATCTAACCTTAAGCATGTTTGACCACTCTGACTCTCCCTGCTTTCTCAGCACCCACGTACTCGTGCATTTCCTCTTCTTCCATTGGCTGTTCTTTCTGTCTCCTCTGTCTTCTTCTGTCTCCTTTATTGCCTTCTCCTCTCACCCTGACATAATATTTCCTTCTCTTTCTCTATCCTCTTCTGAGGTAATACTAGCCAATTTCATGACTTTAAACACCATTATCTCCTGACAATCCCCCCTAAATTTATATCTCCAGTCTAGGCTTTTCCTCTGAGTTTGAGTTACATTTATCCAATAGTTTACTTGACACCTCTACTTGGATGTCTAATAAGCCTTTCAAAATTAATGTGACTCTCAAATTCCTTTCACTTCTATCCTCCCTCTACCATCACAATAATATCCATAGAATAGTTGAGGGAAAAACTACTAACTTTATTTTATTTTTTTTAAGATTTATTTATTTTTGAGAGAGAGGGTGCAAGTGAGGAAGGGCAGAGAGAGAGAGAGACAGAAGATCTGAAGCGGGCTCCAGCTGACGGCAGCTAGCCTGATGTGGGGCTCGAACTCGCGAGCTGCGAGATCATGACCTGAGCCGAACTCCGAGGCTCAACCTACTGAGCCACCCAGGCGCCCCCAAAACTACTAACTTTAAATGGTATACTGTGTTTCTTCTTCTTCTTTTAAATTCCTATTTCCAGCGTCCCTTTCCTGTTCTGCATGGTCTGCTAAGAAAAATGTAACTATTGCTGTTGCTTCATATCTTTTTGATCATGATTTTCCTCTTTCCCTTTCCCTCTTCTGTTTCACAATAAAGATCTGTGAAATCGGTGACTGTTATTTTTGCTGTATGGTGCCATAAGAAAATAAATTATCAATAGGTTTTTGCTCCAATACTTTTATCATTTATGCAAGGAGGGAAGCTGCTGGCAATTTTTTTGAAACCATATTGAGTAAGCACTGGCCTAGAGTTTGGCATTGCTATGATTTGACCTTTATCAGTCTTTCTCCCTACTCTTTTGTTTGAAGGAAGGTCCTTTCCTACGTGGGAAGATAAGATAAGGCCTTTGATGTACTACTGGTGGTGGAGAAATGTGCCAAGATTCGAAGACAGCCTAGAAAAGGAGGTAAATGGCCCTATATAAATAAGGACATAGCGTGTCTCTTCTGAAATAGACAAGAGGGACAGGAAGAAAATCATAGGAACAGTAGCTGCTATGTGATACGGGAATGTGGAAACATTGAGTGTGTTATGTGGGGGCTAAACTCTCTTAACTGCTTCTTGACAACAACTCTGAAGGTCTACATCTTACTTCAAGGCTCTTAGAGTTGAATATGTAAATATTTTGGATGTGTCACTGTGGGTCCTAAGGTCAGAGCAATGTTATATTTGTGTTATACAATCTTACGCACAAAATTTATTTAATTAAGCTATATTTAATCACATACACATTATTATATGGCCCTGTTTTAGATGCTTATAAAAGAAAAAAATTGTATTTCAATGATAATGCAAAAACATTGAGAACCGGCACACTAGAGCTGTATTTCTTCTTGATTTTAATGTCATAAATTTACATTAAGCATCTTTATTTTAGTTATACTTTTCTCGATATAAGCAAAATAAGGTTAAAATCTCACAATAATACTGATTAGTGACTTATTTGGTAAATTAGAACTACAGTGAATTTGAGTCATTTGGCTTGACTATGTCCTTTTTCCCCCCCTCTTTTTCTTACTTTGGGAACAATCTCATGTGTTTTTCTGGAGAATTTTCTTTTAGTAGCAGGAATTTAGAGTGCTGGTTAAGCTTGTGGGCTTCCACATATTAGCCACATGATTTGCCTCTGTGTTTTCATCTATGATATGTGAATAATAATTTTATATACCTTACAGGGCTGTTGTAAAGATGAGTTAATGTACATAAAGCTCATAAAATTGTGTCTGACACACAGTGCTTATAACATTATTTATTACTCTTACCATCCCATACCTCTGACTCCTATATGCCAGTGAAAGCAGAAGTCTCACCTAGGCTATCACTCACATTAGTTGTTTTCAAATAAACATTATTTTCATTATTAACATTAATTTCACCTCACACATAGCTGCAATTCTTGGGGACAAAAATCAACAACTCGATCTCTTAGAAGAGACAGACTTCTCTGAGGAAAAACAAGCTTACTAAATCAAATCTTTTAACCCACTATTTAAAATTGAACTGATCTCAGGGCGCCTGGGTGGCTCAGTCAGCTAAGTGTCTGACTTCTGCTCAGGTTATGATCTCATGGTTCATGAGTTTGAGCCCCATGTGGGACTCTGTGCTGACAGCTCAGAGCCTTGAGCCTGCTTCAGATTCTGTGTCTCCCTCTCTCCCTGCCCCTTATTGCTCATGCTCTCTCTCTCTCTCAAAAATAAGCACCAAAAAAATAATAAAATAATAAAAATAAAAACAATAAAATCAAACTGATCTTGTTTTAAAATAATGAGAAAAGTAGGTAACATGTAATACATTTTCAGACCCCACTTTGAGTAGGAGAATTCTTTTGGGAGTTATTTATTCAAACAAAAATTGAGTCTAATAAAGAAAAATACAAAAAGTTACAAAACTGAATTGCATCATACTTGCAGTTACAATATCCATCTATTCTAATTTGAAAAAAAGTTTTAAATGTTGTCTCTGTAAAAATTAAATGGCTCAAAATTTTCTCAAACATGGATTGATTGACCTCAAGCCTAACTGATAAAAATTAGGGAAAAAATTTTTAAATGTGACGTCAGTCTCTTCATTTTGTTTTATTCCTCTTTATTGTTTTTGGTTTCATTTTTACAAATTATAAAAGCCCTCAGGTTTTAACGTTGTTTTCTTGTCAGAATCACACAAATTTAAAACATTTGTATTGCACTGAACTAAAAACAGAAATCACAGGATTGCCTTGAAAACATAAACTTATCTTTTACCAAGTAAGGCTCAAGGAACATATTAAGCAATACTAGGCTCAGGTACCATTTTAAAATAGTTTTGGCACAACCACTGGAAAAATTGAGAGCTTAGAACCAACTGTGTCACACACAGCGCCCCGTAAGCTTTTATTCCGCCCAAGTGCACAGATGATAATCAGATGGATAATTTTAATAATAATTCCATAAAATAAACAAAAAGTGATTCTTTTAAGGCTTTATGACATTTTACTAGCTTTAAAAATGTTATATAAGTGTATTTTCTAGATATCCATCTGTCAGTTATTAAATTATAAAACACAAGTAATTGGAGCACGATGCCCTTCAGTCTTGTTGGCTTTCCCTCTTTAAATGAAATAAAGCCAGTGCTCTCACCAGACATATGGGGAATGCCCACAGTAATAACAGTCTTATCGTGGGTTCTACTGAGTTCACAATAGTGAGAAAGACAATTTTTTTAATGAATGTGACAATTAGGAGAGAAGTTTGGAAAATGCTTTAAATGTTATATACAGCATAGATACCACCACTATTGTGACTAAATTCTAAATAATTGGTAGGAGCCAAATGCACTGGAATAATTAGTAGTCATCAATAAATTTAATCACTTTATTGTCAAAGGTAATTTGCTTGTCATGAAAATATTCTGCATCCATCAAAATAATGCTTAAAATAAATTAAGAAATACATAAAGTTCACTACATATTTTCTAATTTTATACATTTAATTGTCATAGTAAGTATTCTCACAAATGGTGGGACAAATTTTCATCCATCAGTCTCTGAAGTCAAGGAAAAAAACATCTTCTGAGTTAAAAAAGCACACCCAATTTCACCATCTCAAAAAGTGTCACTATATTATAGGGGCGTCTGGGTGGTTCAGTTGGTCTTGATTTCGGCTCAGGTCGTGATCTCATGATTCATGAGTTTGAGTCCTGCATCAGCCTCCACACTAGCAGTGCAAAGCCTGTGTGAGGTTCTCTGTCTCCCTCTCTCTCTGCCCCTCCCCTGCTTGCTCTAAATAGATAGATAGATAGATAGATAGATAGATAGATAGATAGATAGATAGATAATTTTTTGAAAAATTGTCACTATAGATACATATTTCAAGCACAAAAATTCATAAAACAAGGGAGATGACAACAGTAACAAACATTTGGGACCTGGAAAATAGAGACAGAATACCTAGTATAAAATCAACAGTAGTGAAATAAAAGAACTTGGGTTTGCACAGAAGAATCCTCAAAAGGTTCAGAAATTGTAACATCAGCTTTGTCTGGAATCTGTAGTGGCCAGGGAAAATTAAAAGAAGAAGGATTTGGTAAAAGATGTGTGATAACATAGGGCTTTAGAGTTTCCTAGATATGCTTTCCTCTTCATAATCTGATGATGTCCCTCCTCAATCCTGACTGAAGGCTGGAGAATTATTTTCTGGAGTATAGGAGGATTGACTGACTAATATTGACTGGATACATATTAAATGTTGAAGGCTGAGACACAAAACCTGGTTTCCTTGTCAACTGCCAGAGCCCTGGGATTTTATCAGAAAACTACCTTAGAAAAGATAATATAGTCTTATGAAAACCTAAAGAACTGGGGTTCTCCAGCAAAAATCCCATTCATATCATTCTAGAGTAGCTAACGTCAATAATGTCCACCTATATTTTCACAGTTTTCAGTTAACATTTTAGTTTCCCACTCTTAATTACAAAGATGAAATCAAAGACACCAGAGATGTGAGTAAAGTCTTTAACATGGTTCCAAACAGACAAAATAACTTTGAAGAAACTGACAGTATAGAAGAAAAAAACTTAAAAATTCATCATGAATATCCTCAGAAAGGTAAAAAATAAGAAAATAATGGTAGTTTTAAAAAAGGAATCTTCAAAAACTAATGGAGAAGTCTTCCAAATAAATATAGATATCCAGAAATGAAGAATTCAACAGAAAACCTGAAAAGGAAGTTGAGAAAATCTCCAAGAAAGAGAGAAAAATGATAAAGAACTGGAAAGCAAGGAAAAATAGTTAAATTGGAGAATCAGACAAGATAGTTAACACCTGAAAATAGAGGCTAAAAGAGATGAGAGACAGAGAGAAGGAAAATGGAAGTATAGAAGCCATTAATATAATAATGTAAGAAAAAGTTTTAAAACTGAAAGACATAAATTTCTAGAATGAAGTTTCACAAAGTACCTGGGTGAAAGAAGGAAAGTAAACCCTCTTGAAGGACTATCATTGTAATATTTCACAGCACTGGGATGAGGTGGGGGAGGTTACTTTACACTTAATAAGAAATCAGATAGTCTGAGAGTAGTACCCAGGAGTAGCACAGGAATTAATACAATAAGACAATCCCATCAAATTCAATACTTCCAACTGCACCCAAGCCATAAATGTCTATTCAGGTTCTTGGCCCGTTTTTTAATCAGATTATTTGGGGGTTTTTGGTGTTGAACTCTAGTTCTTTATATATTTTTATTTTGAGTGAATTGCAATAGTTTATTTTTGTTTTTTATTTCCCTTGCCTGATGAGACATATCAAGGGAAATGTTTCTACAGCCGATGTCAAAGAAATTACCACCTATGTTTTGTTCTAGGAATTTTATGGTTCCAGGTCTCACATTTAGGTCTTTAATCCATTTTTTAGTTTGTTTTTGTGTATGGTGTAAGAGAGTGGTTTAGTTTCATTCTTTTCAATGTAGCTGTCTAGTTTCTCCAGCACCATTTGTTGAAGAGACTATCTTTTACCCATGGTATACTCTTGCTCCTTTGTCATTAGATTAATTGACTATATAAACATAAATTTATTTCTGGGCTTTCTATTCTGTTCCATTAATCTATGTATCTATTTTTGTTCCAGTACCATATTGTTTTGATTGCTACAGCTTTGTAATGTAACTTGAAATCTGAAATTGTGATACCTCTAGCTTTGTCCCTCTTTCTCAAGATTGTTTTGGATATTTGGAGTCTTTTGTCGTTCCATATAAATTTTACGAATATTTGTTCTAACTCTGTAGAAACTGCTGTTGGCATTTTGATAGGGAATGTATTAAATCTATAGATTACTTTGGGTAGTACAGACATTTTAACTTCCAATTCATGGAAGTTCTTCCAATTCATGAGCATAGAATATCTTTCCATTTGTTTGTTCCATCTGTTGTCCTCAATTTCTTTCATTAGTGTTTTATAGTTTTTGGAGTACTGGTCTTTCACCTCCTTGGTTAAGTTTATTCCTAGGTATTTTATTCTTTTTGATGCAACTGCAAATGGGATTGTTTTCTTAATTTCTCTTTCTGCTACTTCATTATTAATGTATAGAAATGAAACAGATACCTGTATATTAATTCTGTATCCTATGACTACTGAGTTCATTGATCAATTCTAGTAATTTTTGGGTGGAGCCTTTAAGGTTTCTATGTATAGTACCATGTCATCTGCAACTAGTGAAAGTTTTACTTCTTCCTTACCAATTTAGATACCCATTTATTTCTTTTTGTTGTCTTATTGCTGTGGCTAAGACTGCCAGGATCATGTTCAATAAAAGTAGTGAGACTGGACATCCTTGACTTATTTCTGATCTTAAAGGAAAAGCTCTCAGTTTTTCACCATTAAGTGTGATGTCAACTGTGGGTTTTCCATGTCCTTTATTACGTTGAGGTGAATTCCCCTTAAACCTACTTTGTTGAGAGTTTGCATCATGAATTGATGTTGTACGTTGTCAAATGCTTTTTCTGCACCTGTTGAAATTATCATATGGAGAAAAAGGAATCCTCATGCACTGTTGATGAGAATGCAAATTGGTACAACCATTGTGGAAAAGAGTATGGAGTTTCCGCAAAAAATTAAAAATAGAAATACCATATGATCCAGTAATTCCACAATTAGGTATTTACCCAAAGAAAACAAAGCACTAATTCAAAAGGATATATGCATCTCTATGTTTATTGCAGCATTATTTACAAAAGCAAAGCTATGGAATAAACTATCTACAAATAGATGAATGGATAAAAAAGATGTGGAATGAATATATAATTAAATATTACTTAACCATAGGAAAGAATGAGATCTTGCCATTTGTGACAGCGTGGATGGACCTAGAGGGTATAATACTAAGTGAAATAAGCCAGAGAAAGACACATACCATATGATTTCACTCATTTGTGGGATTTAAGAAATAAAATCAATGATCATACAAAAGGGAAAAAAAGAGACAAACAAAAAACAGACTCTTAAATACAGAGAACAAACATATTTGCCAGAGGAGAGGTTGGGTGGCAAGGATGGGCAAAATAGATAAAGACTATAAAGAAGCACAAACTTACAGTTATAAAATAAACTAGTCACAGAGATGGAAAGTATAGCATAAGGAAAATAATTGATAAGATTATAATATTTGGTGACAGATGGTGACTACACTTATTGTGATGAGCATTGAGTAATGTATACAATTGTTGAATCGCTATGTTGTACATCTGAAACTAATATAATACTGTATGTTAATTATACTTCAATAAAAAAATAAAATAAATGACCTAAGGCAACTCACACATAAGAAAAGAGATAATCAGAAAGAAAAACTCCAGGATGACTTCTGTGTAGAAAGCCTAGAAAGAAATCAGCCAAGATGGAAGTAAAATGGAAACCAACCAAAGAGATGTTTCAAAAAAAAAAAAAAATATATATATATATAATACATACACACACACACACACACACACATATATATATATATATATATATATATATATATATATATAATCACATATTTATCTATGGAAGGCCTGGGTGGCTTAGTCAGTTAAGTGTCTGACTTCAGCTCAGGTCATGATCTCATGGTTTGTGAGTTTGAGCCCCACAACAGGTTTTCTGTTGTCATCACGGAGCCTCCTTCCAATCCTCTGTCTCCCTCTCTCTCTGCCCCTCCCCTGCTCTTGCTCTCTCTCTCAACAACAAACATTAAAAATTTAAAAATATATACAGAAAGATTATTTGTAATCAAGAGGGAGGGGCACATAGGTAACTCAGTTGGTTAAGCGTCTGACACTTGGTTTTGGCTTGGGTCATGATCTTAAGGTTCCTGAGTTCAAGCCCCACACGGGGCTCCATGCTGACAGTGCAGAGCCTGCTTGGGACTCTGTCTCTCCCTCTCTCTCTGCCCCACCTCCTGCCTTGTTCATTCTCTCTGTCCCTCAAAATAAATAAATAAACTAAAAAAAAAATTTAAATAAGAAATCAAGGAGGAAAAAAGTAATAAATACAAAAAAATAAGTAAATGAAAAACTATCAGTTACTGGGTTTAGTTAAAACTAAAGATAAGAAAGGAAGCAAACTACATTTTAAATTGTGAATTACAGACATAACAAATAGTAAATATTGATTTAAACAAAATTGTAACTTAATCTTATTAAAAAGATAGGAGAGAAGAGGAAGAGGAAATGGTGTATGGAATCATTATAACATTATCTAAAATAATAGAAAGTAAACCAATAGTGGTTAAAATTAATAAATCAAAGGGTACAACACAGGTCTTGTATTTGGAAATACACAGATGTGTAAAGACTAGGAGAAATAATTGGGTTTTTTTTCACTGTAATCCCTTTTTGTTTGGTTCTTGCTGCTTTTTTGTTTGCTTTCTCCTTAAGTTTTTATTTTAATTCCAGTTAGTTAACATACAGTGTTATATTAGTTTCAGGTGTACAATACAGTAACTCAGCATCTCCACACATCATTCTGTGTTCTCATGACCAGTGCATGGGAGAAATAGTTTTAAGAAAAGTCAAAAATGGTTGCTACATAAGAGGGGAATCAGAGTGAGAGTTGAGAAAATTGTATACAGAAACCAATGTGTTTTGTTAAACACAGCTGACTGGAGTTATTGCACTGGAAGATTAGAAGAAATTGTGCATTATCCAGAAGAAGGACACATGGAAACAAATATGAAAGAAAGGTTGAGACAAAGAGGATTAATGTGAAGTTTTGTTTTGTTCTGTTTTTTTTAAGATTTTAAGTATTCTCTACACCCAATGTGGGGCTCAAACTTACAACCCTGAAATCTGAAGCCAGCCAGGCACCCCTAAAATGTGAAGTTTTAAAAAAATATCTGATTGCAGTTCCAGAAAAAAAAGCAAAAGAAAATGATGAAAGTAGTAGGTAGAAACAATATGTCAGAATGTTGTATTTCTAGAGAAGTATAGCACACCATAGATTCAGGATGCATAATTTATCCCAAGAAGGATATTTATAAATACATTAACCCTTGGATATTAAAAAAAAAACTCCACAAATTATGTTAAGAGGCTAATGAAAATGGCAAATTACCATCAAAGGGAAATATAGTGGCTTCTGACTTCTTAATAAAGAATTCAGGAGACATTGAAAATAACTGTAATAACTATAAACATGAAATTATATTCCTATAAATAAATAAATAAATAAATAAATAAATAAATAAATAAACATACATATATATATATATATATATGGGTGAACATATTTTTGAACAACAAAACTTAAAAGGTGGTCGTTAAACACTCACAGAAAAATAATGCAAAATATACTTCAGGAAGAAGGAAATTGATTCCAAATGGAAACTCTGAGAAACAAGAAGTAATATTGATTTTTTTTAATGTGATAATATATGGGTAAATTTAAATATTTTGTAAATATAGAAAAATATTATATCTTTTGATATAAAAAAGAAAACAGAAACATATGAAAATAGGAAATAAACTTTTAGTGAAAAATTGTTTTAAAAATTGTACGATTTATTGGTGAAAATTTAAAGCTTTCCGTTATACATTGTATAAAAGGAGGGAAAAATATTAATTAACTTCAGATTTTGTTAAGTAAAGTATGGATGATAAAATTTATAAGTCAGCTACCAAAAGGATAGAAATTGTGTATTATTTCCAGACTAATAGCTAGAGAAAAACATTAGTAGAGGGAAATATTAAAATCAATCCAAATGAATATGAGAAAAAAAAGAGAAAAGCAGAGAGAAGAAAGCAGTATGCATAGAAAACACAAAATAAAATAACATTAATAAATTAAAATACATTAGTAATGACAACAAATCTAAATTGCCTAAATTATCCAGTTAAAAGACAAAGACTTTCCAATTTGAAAAAACAATTTGAAAAAAACAATTAATTTATGCTATTTAAAAGAAAAACTGAAGATATAATTATACAGTTTGAAAGTAGAAAAATATATAAACTATATGTCAGGAAAATAATAGCTAAATTTTGCTTTATTAATAACGCCATGTTAATGTCAACAAATTAGACTTTAATGCCAAAACCCTTACTAGGGATGAAGTGGGTCACCATAGAATACAAAGCATATTTGCAAGTAATAACACAGGACCAAAATATATAAACAAACATGGATGCAACTAAAAGGAGCAATAATCACAGTAATTTGAACACTTTTCTCTGTAATTAATATGCCAAGAAGATTTTTCAAAAGCATATGGATTCTAATTACAGTCAAGCTTAATTTATGTGTAAAATACTATATACAACAATTATAGAATATATATTCTTTTCAAGTCCACATGGAATATAAAATTGACCACTGCTGTGCTTTATGTTCACATAAAGCCTTTTATGTGAATGTTCATATCATCATTATTCATAGTAGCTTAAAAGTGGAAACAATAAGGGGCACCTGGGTGGCTCAGCTGGTTAGGCCTCTGACTTCGGCTCAGGTCATGATCTCATGGTTCATGAGTTTGAGCCCTGCATCGGACTCTGTGCTGACAGCTTTGAGCCTGGAGCCTGCTTTGGAATCTGTGACTCCCCCTCTCTCTCTGTCCCCTCCCCAGCTCATGTCTCCGTCTCTCAAAAAATAAATAAACGTTAAAAAAAAATTTTTTTAAAGTGGAAACAATACATTTATAATATCCATTTACAGGTGAGAGGATAAACAAACTGTGCTATATCCCATATAAGGGAATACAACAATAAAAAAAAAGGAACAAGCTACTGATATATGCCATACAGATATTATGCTACTGAGCAAAGCCACTTACAAAGTCTGCATATTGTATGATTAAACTTCCATAAAATTTTTAGAAGAGGCAATACTATGCAGTCAGGAAACAGATACGAGGTTGCCTGAGGCAGGAAGTAGGAGAAAAGATTCGCTGCAAATATACAGCAAGGAACTTCTGGGGGGGGGGGGGAACAGTCTGTAAAGGCTAGCTGGTATATCATTCCAACTACATGACATTTTGGAAAAAACAAAAGTATGATGAGAGTAAAAAGATCATTAGTTGCCAGGGATTCAGGGGATGGAGGAGGGATGAACAGGTGATGCATAGGGAGTTTTAGAATGGTGAAACTATTCTGTATGAAATTGTTATGATAAATATAGGACATTACACATTTTTCAAAAGCCATAGAACCCTAAACAACACAAAGATTGGGCCAAAATGTAAACTATGGGTTTTAGCCAATAATAATGTATCAATATCGGGTTCCTGAATTGTAACAAATGTACCATACTAATGCAAGATGTTAACAATTAGGGAAATTGTGTACAAAGGAGAGTGGGGATAGGGGGTTAGGTATATGAGACTGTACTATCTTCTCAATTTTTCTGTAAATTTGAAACTGTTCTAAAAAATGCCTTAAATATTCCCATATTTTTTAGCTTTTAAATAATAACTATAAAATGAAAGAGAATTTCAGATCTATGAGCCATCTTTCTCCTCTTGGACTCCCCAAATAAACATACTTATTTCCTTCCTGCTATCACCAAATCTACCTTCCTTTTCTTAACAGCCAGTATTCTTCAAAGAACTAACCATATTCAGTGTCTCCATTTCTTCCTCTCTATGTACTCTAAACTGATTCTACATTTAGAATCCTCAAAGAAGGAAGTAAATAGCCTCTCTCCAGTGGATACTTTTCAATGATGATCTTATTTTAACTTACACAGCATTTTGAGTTTTTCTCAGTGGAATAACTAAAATAGAGTAAAAATGCATAAATCATAAGTTAAGTGTATCTCTACTAATAACTTTTTTGCTTTTGTATTTGCCTATATGACAACCATCCCAATCAATATTTAGAACATTTCTACCGTACCAGAATGTTCTTTCCCATCAACGTCTCTTCCCTGAAGGCTGACTTCTATCACCATTGATTAGTTTTGTCTGTTTTAACACTACATATCAATGGAGTCATTCAGTATGTACTCTTCCATGCCTAGCTTCTTTGATTCAACTAATATTTTTAAAGATTCATTCATGTGTTTGAGTGGATTTGTAGTTTATTCCTTTTTATTACTTAGTAGTGTTCCATTGTACAAATAAACTACAAACTTGTTTACATATATTCCTATTGGTGAACATTTGGGTTGCTTCCTGTTTATCACTATTAGAACAAAACTGTTATAGACATTTTTATACAAATCTTTTTGTGAACATGTGCACTAATTTATTTGGGGTATGTATCCAGGAGTAGACTTGCCAAGTCACAGGTTGGTATATGTTTAATTTTTTAAGAAACTGCCAAAAAAATTATCCAACATGGTTGCAATATTTCACACATCCCTAGGAATGTATGAGATGTCCTCACCAACACTTAGTTTTGTAAATCTTTTACTTTTAATTTTAGCCATTCTTGTAAATACATAGAGGTATCTCATGCTTTTAATTTTTATTTTCCATATGATGAATGATCTAAGCACATTTTGTACTTTTAGTGGCCGTTCAAATATTCTCTGTTGTGAAATGCGGGTTTACCTACATCATGTATTTAATTAGGTTGTTTGTTTTTATTCATTACAAGTATTATTCAAGTATCCTACAAGTATTATTATAAGTATTATTCATTACAAATAAGTTATTTAGTTACTCCATGTATAAATACTTTGTTAGATGTGTATGTTGCAAATATTTTCTCCAAGTCTGTGGTTTATTTATTTAATTAAGGGTGTCTATTGATGAAAAAAATTAAATTTTGCTAAAATCCAATTCATGCTTTAAAAATCTTTTTGGTTAGTGCTGTTTGTGTCCTATCTAAAAAATTTCATGCCTTCCCTCAAGTCATAACTTTTTTCCCTGTATGTTTTCGTGCAGTGTTTGAGCATTCATGTTTGGATGTATGAAGTGTCAAATTAATTTTTGTGTATGGTATAAAACAGGCACGAAAGTTTTCGGGTTTCATGGATATTCCATTGCTCCAGCACCAATTATTATGAGAATTTTTCTTTCCCCATTAAATTATATTAGCACCTTATTAGTTGACTGTATGGTACAGGTCTACATCATACTCTATCCTGTTCTGTTGCTCTGTTTGCTTATCCTTACTCCCAAGCCACACTGTCTTAATTACTGTAACTTTAGAATAAGTCTTTAAAACTCATTACATAAACTCTCTCATTTTTTTCTTTATTCTTGGTAGTACTCATTGACTTGAAGTCCACTTTATCTACTACTCACATAGCTACAATTTATTTTTTTTTAATGTTTATTTATTTTTGAGACAGAGAGAGACAGAGCATGAACAGGGGAGGGTCAGAGAGAGAGGGAGGCACAGAATCTGAAACAGGCTCTGGGCTCTGAGCTGTCAGCACAGAGTCCAATGCGGGGCTCGAACCCACGGACCACGAGATCATGACCTGGGCCAAAGTCGGACGCTCAACCGACTGAGCCACCCAGGTGCCCCTACATTTATTTTTTATAAGTGGGTTTTCAATCTTCCTATTTCCAACCTCTTTGTATCCTTATTTTTAAAGGCTGAATGTCAGAATGGTGCATTAAACAAGACCCAACACTAAGCTATTTTCTTGGATCTTATTTTCAAATCTAATCTGATGTTTTCTGCATTTTCAGTGGAATTTTTATGCTACCAATATTTCTGTAATTATTGATACGATTATGTCTTTCACCTTGCTGACTGATTTCTGTTTGTCCATCCTCTTTTCCTTTGCACTACAATTCATACCTTCTTGTGTATTATTTGAATATTTTTTAGTATTTCATTAAAATTTTTTTTAATGTTTATTTATTTTTGAGAGAGAGAGAGACAGACAGAGTGAGAGAGAGGGAGACACAGAATCTGAAGCAGGCTCCAGGCTCTGAGTTGTCAGCACAGAGACCAACACAGGGCTGGAACCCACAAACCATGAGATCAGGCAGGACCTTAGCCGAAGTCTGACACTCAACTGACTGAGCCACCCAGGCACCCCATTTTTTAGTATTTCATTTTACCTACTCTATGGCCTTTTAATTGTGTACCATGTTTTATTCATCCTTAATTGATCACAGTGTACCCTAAAATAATAGTATACAACTTCATAAACAGTGTAAGAAACTTACATATGCCCTTCTTCCCATTGTGGTATTGGTATATATTTTATGTCTACATATTTCAGTTTTCACAATGCATGGTTATTGTGTTTCCTTTATTTGGGTGTGTGGGGGGGGGGGTCTTTTTTTTTCCTTTTTCAAATTTTTATTTAAGTTCCAGTTTATTGTATTTTCTTTAAACAGTTCAATAGTTTCTTAAAGAAAAAAAATTAAATATATTTTCTTTCATCCACATATTTGCCCTTTCCTGTGCCCTCCATTTTATTCCTGAAAATCCAACCTTCCATCTGGGATTACTTCTCTTCATCCTGAAAAAACTTCTTTAACCTATTGTTCATGCATGTCTGCTATTTCTGCTAGTGCAGAACAATCTTTATTTTATCTGAAAACATTTTTATTTCACCTTAATTACAGTGAATGCTTTCATCAAGTAAAAAGTGTGTGGTGACTTCCTTTTAGCATTTAAAAGATGTTATTCCATTGTCTCTGGCTTCCATATATTTAGTAAACCATCTATTATTCTTATCTAAGACTGTTTTTAAGGTTTTTCTTGTCTTTGGCTTTGAATAGTTTCACTATGATGTAGTAGATAAAATTTTCTTTGTATTTATCTTGCTTGGTGTTTCCTGAGGTTCTTAGTTCTATGGTTTGAAACTTTAATCAATTTTGAAAACTTTTTGACTACTCTCTTTTCATTTTTGTTCTTTTCCTGCCCCATTCTCCTTCTCCTTTCCTGGGACATCAGTTATATGCATACCAGGCCATCTGATATTTCTTCTCTGATATTTGCTTTTCTGTTTAGTAATATTTTATTATTTTTTCCATGTGCTTCAGTTTTGATTATATCTATTGACAAGTCACTAATAATTCACTAATTCACTAATTCATTAATAATTCAGTCTGGTGTTAATCCAATTCAGTAAATTCTGCATGTTGAATGTACTTTTTTTAATAAAGTTTATCTTCCAGGCAGGTTTTTAGGGTTTTCTTGGTTGGTTGGTTGTTTTGGGGTTTGTTTGGTCTTGTTTTGTTTTTTGTTTTGTTTGTTTTTTTTAGAGAGAGAGAAAGAGAGAATCCCAGGCAGGCTCCACACTCAATGCAAAGCTGAGGCATGGCTCGATCTCACACTCGGGGAGATCATGACCTGAGCAGAAATCAAGAGTTGGACGTTTAACTGCTTAACCATCCGAGCCACCCAGGTGCCCCTCCAGGCAGTTTTAAGTTCTTGGCAAGATTGAATTTACTCAGTGTAATAAGGGGAAACCAGGGGTGTGGCAGGAGGGAAGGGAGAGCTCTTAAGGCTTTTTCAGATTCCAATCCAACATGTCAGCCCAACTTGGCTGTCTTCCCCTTTTCTTCACAATTTTTCTTTGCCTATGATAAGCTTACTATTGCACCTGCCTAGGATTCCCAGACTACCCCAAGATGCAAATGGCCACTGACCTGTGAAAAACTAGGAACGATTTACCTTTGGAATTTATTTAGACTTACCTGATCCCACAATTCTTTGATGACTTAAAGTAAAAATACTATTTCTTAATTCATTCATTTATTTCTCACAGCTACAGTGGAATTAATGATCTGTTTGATGGTCAGCCTAACCAGAAGGTGTAAAACAGTGTTTGATACACTTGGTTATTCCTTCATCTTTTTCCTTAGTATCCAGGATATCATAATATTCAAACTTTCCCTTGCCCTAAATTCTTTCTTTTTCCTAATGTTGGTTTTCCTTAGGGCTCTCTCCTCTATCCTATTCTTTTTCTCTCAGAATGATCTCTCTCTTCCATATTCTTCATCTAAGCCTGAGGGACCACATGATAGCATTAAGCCTTTTTGAAATATAGAATAGTCTTGTAAATTAGAGACTTTTTAAGAACAAAGAATAAATAACTGTAGTTTCTAAAGAGTGGAAAAGACTAAGATTTTAGGGAAGGAGTGTTTACTTAAGGAAAAAAAAACCCTTATTGACAACCATATGTTTAAATGTTTCACTGTAATTTGCAGTCTAAGGAAGAAATTATAAATTTTATACAGATTCTTTCATCACCAGATGATTTACAAATATAATTTGCTTTCAAAAAATCATGGCTTTATAAATAAAAAAGTGAAGTCTCATAGTGGTTAGGTATCCTTTTATATAGCTTTCAAAAATCATATTAAAAAACTGTAATTAGTCCATGAAATTATATATATGATGACAACACATATTCATTATTGTGTTATACTCCAATTTTCCAATTTCTTAGGAGAAACAAATATGAATATAAAATAGCACTTTTATTAGACCATAAGTATGTTTCTTATTAGACCTGCCATTATGTTTGGCCCATGGAAGTACACACTAATGCTTAATGTTACAAAAAAAAAGAACTTATACCATCTTACCATCATTTGTGGAGCTCAAATAAATAAAATTCTGCAATAAAGCTTCCCACTCACCAGATAACCTTGTTTCTTATACAGTTCAGAATAGTCAAATATGCAAAAATGTTTAAATTGACCATCAATGCCTTATATGCATTGTACATGAATTATTAAAAAAAAAACCCATACCCACCTCAACTTTTTAAAGAGTTATATTTCTCAAGTTTTCCCAGTGAAAATATCAAAGCAAAATGCCTCATAATCTCACACTCAAAGCCATCCAAATAAACATAACATCCAAGTAAAAATAATGGCCTCGTTATAAAAACACAGCTTCAATACAATTTTCCTAGCCTCTCCTTCCAATCAGATTCAGAAATTCTGGAACTACTACTCCAAGTCGTTTTGCTTCCTAACTATGATATAAAATTAGACTTAAATCTCAATATGGCTTAGATTAACTAATACTAGTCTTGAGTCCTAGAATCTCTGAGTCAGAACTTTATAAACCAGGAACATTTATCATCTCTGAAATTTTCAGAATAACAAATACACATCTGAAATTTCCTTTAACATACTTCAACATAGATAGGATGGTATTATGTATCTGCTCTTTAGCTTAAGTTATACTCTAGGTTCATTCAGTTATCTTAATTGAATATTCACATTCCGTGATGGTCACCTAACATTATATCAGAAAGTGCACACTTCAGATGTAGCTACTCCGAGCACTTCACTTATCTTTATTTCTGACCAATACTAGAGTTTTACTAATTAAAGTAATGAATATTAGAAATGGGGTTTCATCAGTGAAATTAATTCTTCTGTGTCAGTGTGAATATTAAAAATGAGTTTTCAAGGTAATATTATTGATAATAAAGACATGTGTTTTTTTATGTGTTTGTTTTTTTAAGTTTATTTATTTTTGAGACAGAGAGAGACAGAGCATGAACGGGGGAGGGGCAGAGAGAGAGGGAGACACAGAATCGGAAGCAGGCTCCAGGATCTGAGCCATCAGCCCAGAGCCCGATGCGGGGCTTGAACTCACGGACCGCGAGATCGTGACCTGAGCCAAAGTCGGACGCTCAACCGACTGAGCCACCCAGGCGCCCCAAGACGTGTTTTTAAGATACAAAGTTTTAGAGACAGCCTTACCCTTGCATGAAAAGTATAATAATCTAGGAAGCCCTATTACCTTCATCTTTCGGCACAGAGCTTGAGGGCTAGTTTTTAATTGTTCTGAAATCCTTACTCTGGAGTGGAGAATTCTGCTTTTCTGATCCCAGATATAGAATGAACCAAATCCTGCCTTCAGAATACTGTTGCAATAGTTTCAAGTAACTGTTTTATTAAAATGGTCTTTAAGGCACCTAAAAAGACTGAGGCCGGAACTTTATCAAACTTTCAGAAGATGTACATATAGTTTTATTCACCCTTGGCAATCTGTGTTTATCTAATAATTTAGTTTGGGATTTGCATTTATTGTAATCTAGTAATGAGGTTGTAGGGAAATAGCTAAACTACATGTCACCAAAAACATTTTGGCAGCTACTAATATGTTCTAAAGGGACCTTAACAGTTGAACTCTCTCAAGTCTATTTGCATCAGTATTTGCCTGTAAGCTCTGAGCCCTGATACTGGAAGGTTTCCTAAAACTCATTTTGTAAGCTTCTTTGAGAAGCTAGGAATTAGTGTATGAAAATATACCAAGAATTGACATATGAAGAGGCTCCAGCAACTAAACATCTCATAAGGTATAAAATTTTCAGCACCTGACAGTGGGAACATATTGAATACGAGTTCAGAGGAGTCCATAATTTGCACATCAAATACAATTAGAGGCATTACAGATCCAGGAGAGACAACTGAAAGGAAGAAAGAAGAGTGGCAGACCTTTGCATTAGAGGCTGTTGGGAATCTATGAATGTTCTTTTTTTATTATTGTTTTATTTTTTATTTTGAGAGAAGGAGAGAGCACACAAGCAGGGGAGCGGCAGAAAGAGAGGAGAGAAAGAGAATCCCAAGCAGGCTCCACACTGCCAACACAGAGCCCAATGTAGGGCTCAAACACATGAAGTGTGACATCGTGACCTAAGCCAAAGTCAAAAGCTGGATGCTTAAGTGACTAAGCCACCCAGGCACCCCTTAGGAATCTATGAATGTTCTAAGGAGAGAATAGCTGTAGAGAAACACTTTTCCTTACAAAATAGATAATTAATGCTTATTAATAGAAACCACAAATTGATTCCTTCAGAAGCAAGCAGATTTTTCCTCCTTCAGTTTTCAGAAATCCACATTATGTGCTTATTCACATGTTTTCAGAGCATTTACTCATAGAAGGCCATGCTTCTATGGGTAGAAGCATGGGACCATGCCCCATAGGTACAGCTCAACAATAAAACTTCAAGAGGAAAAAAGAGACATAATAGAAGGTGTTGACAGTCTATAGAGTCACTCTGCCATAAATTACTCTGTTTTAATGGTTTCTGTCCTCACGTATATCCACTAGAGATTCATACTGTTAGGATAAAAAATCATTTTGGCATTGCTGAGATCATTTGCCCACTTGAATCATATGCGAATACAGCATGCTTTGTACTGGGTAGACAAAAAAAAAAAAAAAAGCTACCATACAGTGAAGCAGAGAAAAACAACATTTCTACACATGCATAAATTTAAGTATATCTGTGGAATAAAAAAAGTACGAATTCATAGTCATGCCACCTAGTCAATCATTAAAACTATTTGATTAAAGAAAAAGAGGTGCTCTGCTGACATTTTTAGTCCTTGATTATAAGCCTCCCACCATTGAAGTTAAGATGGAGACAGCTGCCATGAATTCAGGATAAAACTGATTTGTGTGTGCTTTCCGAATCTCAAAGGTTTAGGTCAAAACTTTACATTTATTTTCAAATGCCAAAAAAGGATCAAAGGAATGAGAAAGTCAATGAAACTAAGAGTTTTTCATGCATTTTAAGAACATATATTGAGTTTTACAACATCTTATGAGGAAGCTTCTATAACATTGATGAAATGGCAACTCAAGAAAACAAATTCAATTCCGCAAATACTCATAGAATAGAATATTTGTAGTGTATGCACTATGGAGACACACAAATAAGCAAAAGCTGCCCCCCAGGGGAGTTTAAACATAATGGGAAGTATAAGCTAAATTTGCAAATAACTATAGAGAGTATAGATTATAAAAAAGAAGGGATAGATTACAAGTAATTAAGAGAGTCTAGATATGATTTAGGAATCAGCAGAATATGAAATGACGAGTTCAACAGGAAAAAAACATTTTCTTATTTCTTACTCTCTTCTAGAGACTTTACATTCATCAACTCATTCAATTCTCAACACTGTCCTTTGGAGTAGATATTTTTTGTCCAAATACACAGACAAACTTAAGTGCACAATGATTAAGCAGCTCACCCAATGTTACCAGTTAAAAAGCAGCCCAGTTCTGCCTCGCTTGTTCTTGGAGATGTGCTTTGAAACATATGATAGTGGAAAGACTATGCTTTTAAATACAGGTTCGACAAAAACAACCTTGTCTCTTAACGCTTAGCTTGCTTTAAAGAGATTTACAAAGAGAGAGGAAGAACTGTAAAACTAGATAAGTTTCAGTCCTTGATTAAAATTGGAAGACATTTTAGTTAGAGCTGGTGGAATAAAAAAGCACCTACTTACCATTACTTTGACTCAAAGCACAGTTAAAAGAAAGGAACACATTTTTTTTTTAGAAATAAGGGAGGGATTTCTGATTCTAGTATGAACAGAATAAATACTATACCAGACAGTTCCCCCGCTCCACACACAGAAAATAACTGTAAAATCCAGACATAATACAAAAAGCAATTACCTGAAGGCACTGGTGAACTGTGGACAGTTCTGCACTGCGTAAACACCCGCAAGTGAACAGAGGAGCTATGCCAAGACAATTCCCATTTTCATGGTTGTTAACAAGAGGTTATGTGGTATTTGCATCTCACACACAGGATAGGTGCCAGTGGAAAGATTACAGTCTTTCTGACCAAGGGAACAATAAAACTAAAGTCATGTATACCATGGATGCTAAAGAATGTAGGAAAACTCCTGAAGGGAAAGAGCCATTTGGAGATTGAATCCTAAGTGCTATCTACCCATATCTTTCACTGGCTCCTGAAACATGTATTTGTGGCACAGAATCAAAGCAGATTAACAAAAGCAAAAGAAAGAAAGAAAGAAAAAGGAAAAAAGAAAAGAAAAGAAAATGGAACTGGCACAAGAGTTTCCATCAAAGAAACAGAGTGCACATGTGAATTTTAGCCAAAATAATAGCCCAATAAAACAAAGAAACAACACTCATTGGAGAAAAATAACAGAATCTAAAATCTCCACAATTTCATAGTCATAAGTACCTGGAATCCAATTTTTGGTATGCTTAACACACCAAAAAATAACTTAGAAAACCACACGCACAAAGCGGAAGACATTTCAACAACAACCAAAAAAATCAAACAAGATCAATCCTGAGATGAAACAGATATTAAAACTCGGAGGAAAACTTCTGGAACTATTCTGAATGAAGTAAAACAAAATATGCTCATAATGAATAAAATGATAAGAAATCTCAGCAGAGACACAGAAGTTAAAACAAACAAAATGAGAACTTTGGAACTGAAATCTACAATAGCTGAACTAAAAATTTCACAGAATGAATTTAACAACCTAAGCCTAGAAGAAAAAGATAACAGGAACAAGTAAACAAACTTGAATAAAGGTCAATAGTAATCATCAAATATGAAAAACAGAAATAAATGATATTGTAAAAACAGAACAGACAGTCAGGGACTTGTTAAATATCAAATCATCTAAAATATATGTAATGGGAATCCCAGAAGGAGAAGAGAGAATGGAATTGAAAAATTATTTGCATTAGTAAGGGCTGAAAACATCCCAAGTTTGATGAAACAAAGAACTTACAGATACTTAATGATGCTACATGAACATCAGAGTAAACACAAGGAAACCTTTGCGTATGCTTCTTATATCTAACATGTATGAATTATTTAACCTTTATAAAATCTTCAAAAGATAGGTAATATTAGTATCTTCATGTTTAGATTAGAAAACTGATAAGCACAAAGAAAAAAAGATTAAAATATATACATATACGAGGTCTTCAAGCTATTAAATGACCAATCTATGATTTGATGACCAATCTATATTTGGAAGCAAATGAGAAAGTGGGAATTAGTGTAGGTGTGTGAATCTATGATTTGAACCCACCAGTCTGATTCTGGAGGCCCTGCTTTGAGTTTATAGCTTTGCACATACATTGATTTGGTATCTCTGAACTCCTGAACAGCAAACTGAAAATATGGAACAAAGAAATATGTATGCATAGAATAAAAGAAACGGAGAAAAAACTGATAATGATTACCACTGTCTGTATCTGGTGAAGTTACTAAATTTCATGCACACAATAAAAGAAAGTAAGGATAGCCAAATGAAAAAGTAATTCATAAGCAAGTTAGAAAATATTAGACTGGCTTTCAACTAGTGTACAGCTGGGAGTAAAATACATGTAAACAATTTAAAAAAAAACTATTTGAAATCCAGCCAACTAAATACAGTTCAAAACTTGAGTACTCAGAAGGGAAAAACCCATATTAAAAAGGACTGTTCACAAGGTCTGAAATTTTTATACTTCTATAGAAATAAAGAGGTAAGGCTAAAAAAATGGATATTATGGTCACAAACTGAAGTGTAATATTATAGGGGCACTTGGGTTGCTCAGTTGGTTAAGTCCTCGACTTTGGCTCAGGTCATGATCTCAGGGTTTGTGAGTTTGAGCCCCACATCGGGCTCTGTGCTGACAGCTCAGAACCTGGAGCCTGCTTTGGATTCTGTGTCTCCCTCTGCTCCTCCCCTGCTCCCATTCTGTCTCTCTCTGTCTCACAAAACTAAATAAAAACATTTAAAAAATTTTTTGACAAAAAAAGAAATATAATATTATAAATCCTGGTGATATCACAATTAATACCAAATATTAATATCAAATATTAAAATCAGAATGAGTAACAAATATTTTGGAGCAAATGAGAAAGTGGGAATTAGTGTAGGTGTGTGAATCAATTATTGCTATGTAACAAAACCTGAAAACTTAGCTGCACACATTTATTATCTCACACAGTTTCAGTGGGTCACACAGGTCAGCCCTAATCAGTGAGGAAGGGACCTGCACAAAGGTGTGAATGTCACAAGGTGAGAATCATTGGAAGCCATCTTGGCAGCTGGCAGCACCATGTGCTCATTTCTTCAACTTTTATGACAATTAATGTTGTCCAAAGTTGAAACATGAGATTACATTATAACAACTCCAAACTTTCAATAGTTTTAAAATAGCATGAAACTATTAAAGAGATTTATTTTCAAATGGCTTTAATTCATTTTGACAATTACATTAGAATTTTTTCTGTCGTTTGCCAATAATTTACGCCAGAATTATTCAATATCATAACAAGGTATCTTAATAAAGTTTATAGCTTGTATGGAATGATGCTATATTTAATCATAGAATTTCTCTATGGAAATTAATTTTATTTTATTTTGGAAATATAATTTAATATCTAATCTCTCATTTTGTGAGATTTGTGCCACAATGCGAAAAATACCAGAGGGAAGTAGGCTTTTTATACCTTTATAAAGTCTATTTTACATTTTGTGAGATTTGGGCCACAATGTGAAAAATACTAAAGGGAAGTAGGCTTTTATACCTTTATAATAAAGTCTATTTTACAAACTTCAGGATTAAGAAACTCACAGAATTATGGAGAAACAGAAAACATTACAAAAGCACTGACATGTTAAGGTAAAAATAGAGAAAAGTCACTCTCTTGCATATGGAAAAAAAAATCCTTTGGTCTGACCTTTGAGCTTCTCCATTCTCTATCTTGATCTTATTATCCCATCTCATTTTCATTTTTTTCCCAAAAGAGGACTTGTCAATGTCTTCCTGTCAGAAATGTGCTATTTAAAAACTATCAAGGATTTGGAGTTGTTGGGGCACCTGGGTGGCTCAGCTGGTTAAGTGTCTGACTTCAGCCCAGGTCATGATCTCACAGTTCGTGAGTTTGAGCCCCACGTCAGGCTCTGTGCTGATAGCTTGGAGGCTGGAGCCTGCTTCGGATTCTGTGTCTCCCTCTCTCTCTCTGCCCCTCCCCAGCTCACGCTTGCACTCTGTCTCTGTCAAAAATAAATAAACTTAAAAAAAAATTTTTTAAATAAAATAAAAAGAATTTGGAGTTGTTAAATACTGTAACTCCATATTTCAACTTTGGACAATAAATTCCCTAATATGAAATATGAGGAAATAAATACAGAGTACAGCCAGCTGCCAACATGGCCTCCCAAATATTCTATTCCCTTTTATTTTCTACAGTGGTTTATATCTTGTCTTTAAAGGATTTGATTTAAAGCATGGACTTCCTCTGCTAACTTTTCCTAACTTTTATTTCTCTATAAAAGCCTTAGGTTATGGTTTTATAATTTATCCTATTCTCTCTTCTCTTTATGGGTTTTATAAACCAGAAGCAGTATTCCCAACCACCACTTACTTGGAGAGTATAACTTTTAACCAAAAGGACCCTGTCATAACAGGAACACCCTAAGTATTAGGCAAATATAAGGACCCTCTTCTTGTCCTTACTACAGTCATCTAAGATTCTGCCTGTGAAGCGCACGTAAGAAAGAGAATGCTAAGCCTTGTCTCATGAGGATGAAGTGATATTCTCTAAGGTTTATTGGTTTTGATTAGTTTTCTAGTTTCTGCTGCCCTGGAAGGCTGCCATTTTATTTTAAACAGACACTGAAAGCAATTTCTCCTCTGGTTATTAGTAAGCAAAAAAGTGTGGTGAAGTCAGGTATTGGCAGGATTTTATGGAATGGGATGTTGTAAGACTTGCTGTTTATTTATTCAGTCATTTCATACATATTTATTAACATTAACTATGCACCAGCCACTACTCTAGGTCCTGAGACTCGGTAATGAATAACAAGAACAAAAGTCTCTTTTCTCACAGAATCTACATTCCTATGAATTGCTTGTTGCCCTTGCACCATTAGTTGGTATTCCAGTTATACATTCTTGCATAAAGAAAACACCTGTGGGGGAATTTATTCAAAGATGGCCCCAATACTATCTCCCATCCAACATGCTCTAAATACAGTCTGACTCTGACACACCTTCAGAACATGGGGTTTAGTAGAGTGACCAACTCGTCCTGGTTTGCCTAGAACGTTTCTGGTTTTAACACTGAAAGTCCTGTGTCCCAGGAAACCCTTCAGTCTCAGGGAAGACTTGGTCACCTGAAATTTATTTTACCTTCCCTAAATCCAGGTGGTTTATGACTACATTGGAAAGAACATATGTGACTTCCAAGACTAGGTCATAAGAAGCAACAGAGCATTCACTTCTCTTAGAACCTAGAGCCAAGTTCTGAGGAAGCCCAAACTAGGCCATGCGAAGAGACCATATGGAGAAGCCACAAAGCCATGTGATATTCCAGCCAACAGTCCAGCTGAGGTCCTAGCTAACAGCCAGAATCTACAACCACAAATCAAAGGAGAGATGTCTCCATGTGACTCAAGACCTCAGCCATCAAGTCACCCCCAGCTTTCAAGTACTCCCAGTTCAGACATTGTGACATGAAGATAACCCTGCCCTCCTGTCTTGTCTGACTTCCGTACCCACACAAACACTGAAAGATGATGGTTGTTACTGTTTTAAGTCACTAAGTATGGGTGTGATTTTCTATTCAGGAATAGATAACTAACACACTTTCCCAAAACTTGGTGATTCAAAAAAAAAAAAAAAAGAAAAAGACCATCCTGACACAGCTGTCAGTTTTATGGACCAAGAATTCATGCTGACTTTGGCTGGTGATTCTTCTGTTCCTCACTGCACTGACTGAAGCTACTTAGTGGTGGTCAACTGGCCAACAGACTGCTATGAACAGTTCAAGATAGCTTCATTCTCCTGTCTGCATCCAGAAGGCTATGGCTGGAAACTGGGGCTCACGAGGACTGCCATTTGAAGCATTTCTCCATCATGGCAGGCTCAGGTTAGGCAGATTTCTCATGCGGCAGCTCATAGCTTGCATACAGTGTTCTCGTAGGCCCCAGTAAAACTTGCAAAACTTCTTAGGACCTAGCCTTAAAAGTCCTAGAAATTGTTTTCCACCATGTTTTACTTGCAGTTAAGCAAGTAACTAAAGCCAGCTTGGATTCTAGAATAGAGGCATTGGACTCTACCTCTCAATTGGAAGAGTAGCAACCAATTTGTAGCCATAGTGAGTCTTCTATACTTGGTATCACAAGAATGATACATGAGCATGAGGATTTAGGATGTTAAGATTGAGACTTTAAAGGTAACAGTACATCCCTTTCCTCTATCTTTAGGCCGAGATATACTCTTCAAAAGCTATCTGGACACTCAACCAAATGTTACTGTTTTATAGTTTCAAAGGCCATTATATTAAGGTCAGAGTGTTATGCTAATTATTTAAAAATGACAAATGTCAAGCTTCCATGTGTACATGTTAGGAATTTAAAACAGGTCATGTGGATTGCTACTATCTGTTTCTTTTGTATTAAGAAAAATAATAAAGGCTATTTTTAAAAGTAAGATTCTCTGACTCTACAGCTAATCTTTATTAATACTCTGAGGAAGTTATGTAAATGAATGTAGGAATCAGTGGAAATTCCAAATGTAAGGCAAAGGATGAATGTTCTAAATAAAATAAGTTTCAGACTTGATATTTTCACACATGTTGCAATGTACTTTGCTTTGTGTTATAATTGCGAGTAGGATTCTGCCAAGGAGTTATTAAAAGCAAATTTAACATTAAGCAATGATTTTTTCACATCAATAGCTGCCTTCCAGCAAGCTTTATGTCTTAGGCATATGGAGCTAGTACTTTTTTCAATGAATTACAATCTTCATTGACTTAATAATCAGTGAGTGGCTATTGGATTCCTACTTCTTGACTTCAATGGTTTCAAAGTCCCAGTTTGCAATATACTATTCATTTGATTTGTACATTCCACACTAAGAATCTGAGAATGATTTTTTAAATAAATTTTATTTGAAGGTATTCCTTTTTAAATCCATATTGTATCTTCACAGATTAAGATAAATAATTAAGAGAAACAGAAACTAATTAGAGATATTCTTCACGTTATCTTCTTCCTTCAGCCTCTTGTTTTTCTTCATCATCATTATTAATACACACTGATTTACCCACTATATGCAGGGCTCAGTAAGAAACATCATGGTTTCAAAAAGATACAGAAAACAAAGTCTACACTCAAAGCATTTACAATCTTGTTGAGAATCTGTGACATATATATTTAAATAACATTACAAGGTAGTTTGGGACTGGATGTCAGAAGGACAGATGTATGTCCCTTGAATACAGTTGAACCTGAATGATATTCTCTAATCTAAGAAATCATGACCAAAGACATTACTTCTCCCTTTTGGGGAACTGTTCTGGTACCTTGACCATTCTCTCTGGTCATCCCAACTCCTAGGGACATCACTCAAGACATCTTCAGAATTAACCTTCTGCTATGATTCACTTTTTATGGATGAGTCCTCTTCTCTAATTCCCCAGAGGACTACTGCACAAAGAGTTGCTTTTGATAAACACTCATTGAAAGAAGCTATTATTTAAAAACTAGGAAATTAACATCAATAGGAATAAGTGGGAGATATAGAAAACACAGAGAAAAAGAATGCTAAAATAGGCTAGAAATGGTGGGGCTAAGGCATGAGAAAGAGCTGTAAGAATGGAAAGGCTGGCACTAATAAGGTAGCAAAGGTTCTCTTACTGTGAGTTATCTAATAACAGGTCAATGTGAGTAATCTAATAAGACAGAAGTAATTTGTAACAAATAATCACAAAACGTTGGTGACCTACAATGAGAGTTTACTGCTTGCACAAATGTGATCAGGCAGTTCAGTTGTAATTTTCCTTAGGTTTGCTCACAAGTTAACTGAAGATGAGCTGGCTGTCAGCTGACCTAGAATAACTTTGGCTGCCTCATCTGGGACAACTTGGATTGCATCTCAGGTCGCTCATTTTCCAGCAGGCCAGGGCAAGGCAAACTCAGCTGCACATGTGCTCTACAGGACTCTCCAGTAGAAAAGAAGCTGGGTGCCAGAGAAGTTCATGAGTGTATACATCATCATACATGACCCAAAGCTTTGCAGAAATCTTGGTGAGGACACTGGAAGGGGAGACTAAAGCCAATATTACCTTGATTTAAATTTTTTTTTAACATTTATTCATTTTTGAGAGTGAGAGAGAGCATGAGCAGGGGTGGGGGAGAGAGAGAGAGGGAGACACAGAATCTGAAGCAGGCTCCAGGCTCTGAGCTGTCAGCACAGAGCCTGACGTGGGGCTCGAACTCACAAACTGTAAGATCATGACCTGAGCTGAAGTCAGACTTTCAACCAACTGAGCCACCCAGGCACCTTGTTGATTTTAAAAGAGAAACCAACTGACACCTACTGTATTCATTTTCTGTTACTGCTATAATGAGTTACCATGAATTCAGGAGTATAAAACAACACAAACTTATTACATCACAGTTCTGTAGGTCAGAAGTCTGGGTTGGCTCCACCGGTTCTGGTTTCACAAGAGCAAAGTTAAAGTGTCAGCTAGCTGAGTTCTAGGAAGTTTTAGGAAAAATCCACTTCCAAGTTCATTTAGGTCATTGATAGTTTCTAGTTCCTTGTGGTTGTATGACTGAGTTCCTATGTCCTTGCTGTCTGTAAACCAGGGGTTATTCTCAGTGTCTACAGTCAGCTATAGCGGGTTGCTTCCTTCTCATAATTTGAATCTTTCTGATCTTATTCTCCGGTTCATCTCTAACACCTCCAGCCAGAGAAAGTTCTCTGCCTAATTGGGCCCACTTGAATAATCCAAGATAATCGTGTTTAAGGTCTGTACTCCTAATTATATCTGGAAAATTCCTTGTGTCATAAAATATGACATATTCACAAATCCCAGGAACTCAGGTGTGGATATTTGGGGGTGGCCACCTATCGTACCTGGAATCATATGTTTTATGATTCCCTTCCCCTGAATATATTACCACAAACTTGTAGTCATAAATTCAAATTGGCCCCAATTTTATACATTTTATCAATTGCCAGCCTGTGTGTTATACTGTGTGCTCTCATTTGGGTTTGAAAAAATATGATGGTTATAACTAGGGAATAGCATCTGTTCAATTCATGATCACTCTCTCTCCTCACCACTAGATAGGGCAAAGGAATAATCAGTAACTTAATTATCCAAGAGCATTTCTTCTTCAAAGAAAGCACTCTGTCACCCCCACCACCAGCCTCAGATTCTCAAACCAAGAATTCTGATTCATCTATATAGGTTTTAAACATGTCCAACTACTTCGGATTGAAATTGTGTCTTCCCTAAAATTCTTATGTTCAAGTTCTAATTTGGAAACAGAGTTGTTGTATATACATTTGGTTAAGATGAGGTCATACTGGAGTAAAGTGTGAGTCCCTCTCCAATATGACTGATATTCTTATAAAAAGGAGAAATCTGAACAAAGACACACAGGGAGAACATCATGTGAAAATGAGAGCAGAGATCTACAAACCAAAAAATATCAAAGATTTTCAGCAAACCACCAGATGTTAGGGAGACGCATGGAATGGATTCTCCTTCATAGCCCTCAGAAAAAGCAATCATACCCACACTTCATCTTGGCCTTGTAGCTTCCAGAACTATGAGATGATAAATGTGTGTTGTTTAATCCACCCAATTGTGGTGGCACCCAATTTGTATATTTGGCTACTTCTGAGCATAACCAGTGGCTGAAAAAAAAAAAAGTATCACCTATGACAGTTGTAAGGGAAATCGCTGGAAGGGACTATGCCAGGCTATGAGCATATAGCCTAAAGAGATCATCAGTCTATCCATTCCACAAAACAGCCTTTTTCTATTTCCCGTTCTGGGTTCAACTAGGATTTCCAGCTCCATAATAAAATCATATTAATATTTATGCCAAATTACTAGGATTCTGAATCTATATTTGCTCATGCAGAAATTAAGCCCCTTCCCACCTCCTTCTCAACCTCAGAATTCCCCCCTATATTTCTGAGACTCTTGTTTGAGGTCTTTCATTTTCTTATAACCAATTTCCTCTTTGTGTCCCTCTGCTCTGGCTTCTTCATCTAGGTACCCTTCCATTGCCTCTGCTCCGGGGCCTTCTGTGGGAGCACCGTATGGAAGGCTCAAGAGGTCAACACCAGTGGCCTCCTGAGTCATAAGGTGACAACACACTGGCTATGTGGCTAGGGGAGGAGAAAGAGACAGGACTGTGATGATCATCTTACCAAATCTATGGTATAAATGCTCTGATGGGCCCTAAAGAAACACTGCTTGTATCTGACGTCTCACTGAGTCTTTCATGATTATAATTCCTCCAGCCTTCACCTCTCTCTCCTTTGAGGCTCAAAACCCACCCTAAAGGCAAGGAGAGGAAAAATTCAATCTCATCCTCTCCATGTTGGCATCATGTCTTCACCACCCAACTTCCACAAAACACTTCCCTCTTTCCAAAACAAAAGACTGACAATTCTTGAATATAGATCCCTAAAGAGATCATCCATCTATCCATTCCACAAACAGCCTTTTTCTATTTCCCCTTCTGTGTTGAACTAGGATTTCCAGCTCCATAATAAAAGAGTAGCTAAGGAAAGTCAGAGAAAGGGGAGCTTACTGAGAAGGGGGTCAGTAAAAGAAATTTAAGAAAGAAGATAAGACTTTTACTTATTTTTTAATTTAATTCCACTATAGTTGATATACAGTGTAATATTGGTTTCAGGTGTACAATATAGTGACTCAACACTTCTGTACAACACCTGGTGCTTATCATGACACCCTTCATCCCCATCACCCTCCTTCATCCCCATGCCCTCCTTCATCCCCATCACCCATTTCACCCATCCCCCACCCACCTCCCCTCTAGCAGCCATCAGATTGTTCTCCATAGTTAAGAGTCTGTTTCTTGGTTTGTCTCCAGAGGAGGTAATATTTTTAACATTAAACTGTGGGATTTAAATAAATGGAGAGAGAAAAGGCATTCTAGGCCACTAGTAAAGAGAAAATAAGAGACATACATTCGGCTGAACAAAGTTAAAAGTACAGTTCGTTTCATTAGTCATTACAGTTCTTCACAGGTATCCAGTAGAAGAAATCATCTTTAATTCAAACCTACATAAATCTCACTTCACTGTCTCTTATTCCCAGAAAGAATGTCTATATTCCTGGGAATTAGTTAGACAACAAATATTCCTTTCCCATTCTCTTAAAAAGGAAATTTTAGCGGGGTTTTCTTTGGTTTAGATTTTTAACTCAAATGACTCACCCTGGCTTTGTCTAAAATAAGTAATTTCAATTTGTTTCACCTCACCTGTGTCATAATTTGGTTTTCTATAAGATTTCCATTCACTCTCTTCAGGAAAACTTTTTTTTCCCTTTTCTCCTCATCAGCACCACCACAAACTCCAAATGGCTCTTTCCATCTCTCTGAAAATCTTTATGGAGTAGAAACATCTTCTCCCTCCATTAGCTTTTCCTAGCCACCTCAACCTTGCTAACTAAGGTCTTGGTGGCAGTGGGAAAAAGTAAGTCACCTGCTATTCACATTTAAAGAAGAAAGGACCATAGCTGGGAAAAGCAGGTCTTTTTCTACATCTTAAGAGACCTGGGCTACTGTGAATCCAAACCTGGCCTTCCATACTCAGACCTCTCTGCAATCATGACAGCCACAATACAGGTTCTGGTTTATGCCATCTGAGGGTGTGTGTGTGTGTGTGTGTGTGTGTGTTCCAGACAGAGCTTATGTTCAGCCACTTATTCTTCAGCAGAACACACAGCGGTTATTAAGTTACTAATACCAGGGATTATTTTATTGTGGCTCATTTTATGGCTGTGGCAAACCTCAGAGGAGTATGGTTTAGTGAACAGAACTTGCTCAGGACTTAAACTGCTCTAATTATTTAATATATCAAATGTTCTTGCTCCAAGAAAGAGCAAGTTACTTGCTTGTTAAGAAAACAAGCATTACAACTGGTTGACAAAACCCAACTGGAATTAGTTATGAAAGGTCATATAAACAGGCACATGTTTTTGTAGGGCTTTTCAAAATGCAAAATGTCTATAGATAGTAAGATAATTCTGGTGGTGATAGAGCAGCATTGTGAAGTCTTGTTTAACAGTCTGTTTAATGTAAAAGAGATTAAACAAATTCATGCTGAAAAGGTGATTAAATACACACTAATCTATTACTGAAAACTCACCAAGTAAGAGTTTCAATCTGTTATATTTCAATCTTGGGATTTTGTTTGTTTGTTTTGTTTTTGCTGTCACTGAAATACACTTGCATTAAAAAATAGGGATGGTAATCTGTGACTGTCACAGTTGTTAGGGTGCAGCTGAATCCTGTTTAAAGCTTCCAAAAGATTTTTTTTTTTACAGTAAGTGCTTCTTGGAACAGAATGACACTTGTCCTAAGGAAGTATAACATTTTTTTTGTTGCTGTTATCGCTCTGACTGTAAGGAATTCATGTAAAGCTACAAAATGTTGGCAGAAAAGAGAAACAACATTTTCTGAAGATCTACAGTGACTTGGGCACTTTGTCATAGAGAACTTTAACTTCTACACCAATTTTCAACATAATAATAATAGGCATTATTATTTTGATTTTACGAATCAAATGAATAGTTCTAGGTAATGAAAATAAGAGTCGAGTCCTAGGTAAAAGAACTTGCCCACTTAGGCTCGTAAATGACCATGTTTACATTCAAATCTAGATCAAACATGCAAATTTTTCCCACCTCAAATTTCTGCCTTTGGTTTATTGGTCTAAAATACTCTCCAGGGTTTGGGCTCTGGCTCTCCTTCTTACCTCAGCCTCTTACCTTGCCAGTGCCCTCCCCAAAGTCCCTCTGTATTCCCCTCCGCATTTCACCACCTGACCCCATCTCAACTCTCAGCACCTTGTTTCGTTCCTATGAAGCAATGAAATACCTGTTTACTTGGTTGTTTGTTTAATTTATTTGTTTGGCCAGTTGGCATTTTGCCTATTGCCTAAAATGTCCACTCGGTAAGGACATGTCTGTCTTACTCACTTCAGGATAGCCAAAGGTTAGCAAAAGCTTGCCATATAGTAGAAAACTCAGTAAATATTAGTTGATTCTAAATGACTTCTGGCTTTTTTCACTCACGACATTGCCTGCCAGGAGCCATTAATTCTCTTGAAAAAAAAACTGTTTTGTTTATTAATTCCCAAAATGAAAAGATGTTAAAGATAAAATAATAACAAAATGTCCCTGCTAGATACTTTATAGTCTTATATTACAGTTTCTCATACAAATCTTTCAAGTAATACTTGAAAACCAAGATGTTTCAATACCCCAGGGATAAAATGAGTACGGGTTTACCTACCCTCTACAAAAGATCAGTGTGGAATAGAGAGGAGATCATCCCAACAGAGCCGTATGTTTTGTGGAAGGTCCAGAGTTCTGTGTTCACAGCACTACTTTTTTTATCTTTTCCATTATAGATAGGGAGTGGCAGAACTGTATAGTGGGCACAAATATATGTGAAATGGCATTATGTTCTCTGTCTGGGGATTTAAAGTACCAATAGGATACAATTCTCTGTCCTTAAGGAATTCACAGTCAAGTAAGTCCATTCATGTCAATGATAGTTTTCATGTTTGTAGCTACTACAAGATTAATGTTGACAGTCACCTGTCTCCTAGGGATACAGAGCTGGAGGAATGGAGGGCAGGGTGAGGAGTAAACAGCAATAAGGTTACAAGTCTTTGTTTATTTCTTTTTTTATTATTATTAGCTACAGTGCAGTGTATGTGACATAGCTGACGTTAAGGAAGGACTTGATTTGTGAGAATTTGCCATTTGTTTCTCACTGTTTCCCATTGCTGGTTGCCTAGTCATAGTCTAACTTTACTAAAGCCCAAGGGAAGTTAAGAAAGCATATTTCATTTCTCACTCCATTAACAGTAGGGGAAAGCTATGGGAAAGTAGATATAATAACACTTGTTGCCAAAAGTCCAAAAGACCGTAAAACATGATCAGACCCAGGTGGGAGCTCCACACACATGTGTGATCACACCATAGACCAAGCATCCTTTTGAACTAGAGATGCAATTGAATTAGATTTGCCTAGTTTACAACAAATTTCTCTGAAACTATTTGCCTAGTTTTATGGCAGTCAAGTCCAGGATGAGTGGCTTTTGTGTTGTCTTCTCTCACATGGTATTTTACTCATTTCTTAAGACAATGGAAGAAGCAGCGTCTCAGAGAAGCGGGCACAGAGAAGGGTTTACCGAATTCTGCAGTAACACCTGCTTACTATTGTAACCACATTCTTCAAGAATGTTGTCTCCAAATAGAAAGATAATGATGGAAAAATGGTCTTTGTTATCTATAGAGATGTCCACTGATTTGAACCACAGCCTTAAAGAGGTATTTACCAATGCTTTCTTTTGTCTCTTTTCTTTTTTTAATAAATGAACCATTTTTAGAGTGAGAAATATAAAGCATATTGTTCTAGTGCCTGCTTTAGAGACAACTCCAGCTAAAACGTGATTATACTCAATGGTGAGGTAATATCCTTTGTCTTTTATTACTCAACAGCCTATAAATTCTGTGAGGACTTGTGATTTTCTCCAACTTCCTACCTACTCCAATATTTCAATGTTTAGAGTTGATGTTAACAGCTGCATGGCCATACAAGAATACCATACCCAACTACCACCTGTTTGAAATAAAAAACACTACCCCTGAGATTTTAAGTATAGACACAAGACAGTGCCTGTAGGTTCTTGCTCTTAAAGTAAGGGACTGGAGTTTTAAGGGTGTGGTATTAGAGTCAGTATCTTGGTTTTCTCTCCATGAGATGCTAATAGGAGAGGAACTTCAAGATTTGAAGACACAAGTTCCCTACCTATAGTCATCTCTCTGTCTGTCTTCTCCTTTCCTCTTTCTTTATCCTTTCCTGTTTGAAAATTTTCTACCCAGATTAAAAATCAGTGTTGTTTTATTTCCCTTAAGATTGTTTACTTGACATTATTTGATGTGACTTTTCCTTGGAAAATAATAATTGTTATCTTTCTATTTTTACTCTAGTAACCTATTGTTAAACTGTGTAGTTTACTTGTTTAACCTTCATTTTCCTGTTCATTTCCTTTAAAAATAATTTATCCTTAGGATTTGAGATCTATTTATTTCTAACTTTAACTTTCTTTTTTCTAATATCCATTCATCTTTGATTTTATCAACTTTTACAACCTGATGTTGCTTCTAAAATTCATATTTAAAAAACTGTGTTTTTTTTTGGTAAGTAATCTGTTGTCTTTACAGAAACTTTAGAACTTTTCCCTTCATCCTTCATGCTCTAAAATCTCTCTACCATGCTTCCAGGAGTGCATGTATGTGTTCCGAATACAGTGCACTCAGGATTTGGGGATTTTTAACCATATCTCTATTTCTGGAAATTCCCTATCTTTTCTTTCCTCTAAATATCACTTCCACTCTCATTGTTTTCTCCATCTGGCATCATTTTGGTAGATGTTGGGACTCCTAATGCTATCAACCATGTCTCCACTTTTAAATCTTTGCTTATCCCTTTTTGTCCTGTGTCATTTTATGTCCCTTCTCACATTTCCAGCCCATTAATTTCTTCTTCAACTGTTTTTGTAGTTTTCTTCTGGAAACAGAGTCAGAGTTTAATGTTAATAATTACACTATATTCACATTCTCTAATTTTTGCCATTACTATCTATTCTTGTTTCATAAATTCTTTATCTTATTCCTTGTTTGTGATATCTTTGCTTCTAAGTCTTAGGACATACGTGATATCTATTTTAATTCCCTGTACTGGTGTTTCTATTAAGTCTGGTTCCTTTTGTTGAGTTTGTGACCTCTTTTTCATGACCAGGTAGAGTGTCCAACGGTCTTTTAGATCTGGCTATCTCTGTGCCAGGATGACCTTCGCAGAAACAAGGGCAAGGGCCTTTCTTTCTACTTGAGTTGTCACTCACACATCTCTGGCCTAAAAGCAGATATGTGACATATGCTGTCTGGCTGAAGAAGGGGCGATGAGGGACAGAGACCCAGAGCGTGACCCAGTTGACTGCTCTACCGCAGAATCTCTGAGTAAATGTCCTGGCAGATGTCTGTTAGGACTCATCTGCTCCTGGCTTCTACTCTTGGCAGCATGAAGAGCACTCTCCCCAAACAAAGTTATTCCATTAGTCCACATGGACTAGTGGCTGGATCCTTCATTATATTCATACGAACCAAAGTATATGATTTAAAAATGATAGCTCTGGAGCTATGAGTGGTGGATGCCAAAATGTAGCTCTACTGTGTGTGTGTGTGTGTGTGTGTGTGTGTGTGTGTGAGCACGTGCACACATATGTACACACATGTACTTTATGCATTTGTTTATATAGAGAAAAAATTCAGGGGCACCTGGGTGGCTCAGTCAGTTAAGCGGCCGACTTTGGCCCAGGTCATGATCTTGCAGTCCATGAGTTCGAGCCCTGCATCAGGCTCTGTGCTGACAGCCTGGAGCCTGGAGCCTGTTTCAGATTCTGTGTCTCCTTCTCTCTGACCCTCCCGCATTCATGCTCTGTCTCTCTCTGTCTCAAAAATAAATAAACGTTAAAAAAAATTTTTTTTAAATTCAGGTTTTTAAAAATCTTGAAAAGTAGAAGTGCATTTTGCTTTTTTATTGTATTTATTCATATTACTTGAATTTTTTACACACAGGTATCCTATTTAAATTTAAAACAATTATTAGAACTGAAAGAATTAAGTTTTTGCAATGAATACATTTCTGAATACTCAAACCTACAAACCAGCAGGAGTCTGCACCTGAACTGTCCCACTCTAACCTCCACTGGAATATGTTTTAAATGAGTTACTTTTTGGTGTTATGCCACTGACTTCATTAAGAAAATGTTCAAAAAAAAGTCTCTGTAAAATTTGTTGTTTTATTTACCCTATGAATATTGTTAAGAAAACAAGTCACATTTTAACCCAGTATTTTAGTACCCAGAATATTGTGCAGGTCTCCTGAGCACTGGCCTTGTTTATATCTTAATGAGTTTGTGAATCTTGCAGCTAATTACACTTTCCTCTCCACAATGGCTTCTAGAAAGCTCTGAGAAAATCACCAACCCACTTTTAGCAAGCAGACAGAATCTTGCAGCAAGCATTTGTTAAATTCTTTACTTCCTGCTTTATCTTGTTTTTTCATATTTTCCTTTACCTCAGTCTCTTCACTTGTTTGTTTTTATTTTGTATATTTTTACATATTGTCTAAAATATTTTTTTAAAACAAAGTAGGGTTTAAATTACTAAAATCGTAAATATGCAAAGCAAACAGTCCCCAGACAAAGTGACATTTCCATTTATGACCTAAATATTACTAGTCTTACTCTGGCCCTAATACCTATCATTCTTCCATTTCCCCTCCATAGCCCTAGGGAAGCCATTTATTCTTAATATACTGTTGACTCTGTTAAGCATCCACGAGTGCTTTAAAAGGAAGATTGGTCTGGGAGGAGGCAAAATTGCATCATAATTTTCTGTAGATTCCCAAATGAAAAGTTTCCTCAAGAGGAACTCACTGGGGAAAGGCTGTATTTATCACATGTTTAATAACGAACAATGTGGAGGTTCAAGTTGTCATTTGCATTTCCCATTAGTTAGATCCCAAACGAGATCATCATCCAACTAAATTTACTGAATTCATTCTCTTTTTGTTGTTGCTATTAAGCTTTACTGACGTGCAGAAAAGGGTTAAAAGCCACATGAGTAAAAAGGAACTTGACTTTTGTTTTATTATAAATATTCTGAAAGACAAAAATCTAAAATATTTCTTTCAATAGCTTTCCTATTTCCATATTTCTGACAAATATGTCATGATAAAGCTGTTTTTATTACACTCTACTAGCTCAGCCTACAAAATGACAAGGAACAAGAGGCAGAAAAAAGAAAATAAAGCTAAAAAGAGTCATAATCCTAAACTATAAACTGTAAAGAGTATCTGCCAAATCCAGAAAGGATGCCACAAACTGATAGACACCGTTCCAGAATCCCTGCAGGGAATGGAGTTCTCAAAAAGTAAATGGCACAGTCCAGGAAGGCTCAGCAACTGCTGTTCACTTGCATCCATGAGTTCTCTAAGTGCCCAGTGCCACCCGCAAAGAATGGAAAAATAGAAAGGACCAAGGGAAAAACTATTTATACTTGCCACCTTTACTCCTGAGACATAGCTTCCTAACTCAGCAATTAGAGTGGGGATGAGGAAAAAGTATAATCATATTTGCAGTAGATACCAGAGTCTGTTAATAAGGGAACTACATAAACACACATTCACAATTTGGAAAATCACTGATATATGGCACTTCACTGCCTATTTGTCCAAATGAAGGACAATGTGCCCCAAGAGAAGACACAGTGAGTAAGTGAAGAACATTCAGAGATAATGCTCACAAACTGATGTTGGCAGCTGCCCTAGATCATGCTGTCTGTTTCTCTCCAAACATTTCACTGTATTTTTTTTTGGAGTAAATAGCTTACATATTCGAAAGAGTAATAGCCAAAAAGAAACTAGAACAGAACTTAAACATAAATACAAACAAAACAAAACAAAAAAAAGAGGAAAAAGCAAAAAAGGGAAAAGGGGAAAAAGAAAAATATGTAGCAATTAAGAATCTGATGAGGGGCGCCTGGGTGGATCAGTTGGTTGGGTGCCCGACTTCTGCTCAGGTCATGATCTCAGGCTCCCTGAGTTCAAGCCGCCCTTCTACCACTGTCAGGCTCTGTGCTGACAACTGAAGCCCGGAGCCTGCTTCGGATTCTGTGTCTCCCTCTCTCTCTCTGCCCCTCCCTCACTCACACTCTGTCTCTCTCTGTCTCTCAAAAATGAATTACAAAAATGTTAAATGTAAAATGTTAAAAAAAATTATAAAAAAATAAAAGAATCTGTACTACAGAGACTGAAAATAGAAACTACATTTTCCAGATGAATTTAAAGGCAGAGTTGCAGTGAGTTTAGATTCCACTAATTGATGTCTTTTTTCTCTTTTTTTCTTTTTTTTTCGTGTGTGTGTGTGTGTGTGTGTGTGTGTGTGTGAAACTTGAATTCGAGAACTTAGAAAGTGAGAAGACAATCATGGAATTAAACATCACTTTTCCTGGTGTGGGTCATACAAGCTGCAGTGGGGTTCTGGAAATAGCAACTACAGTGATAGCTTCCCAATTTCGAGGGCACTTTCCTAATTTTGACAGGAATGTCAACTACACAGGCAACCAGTTCTGTTCTGTGGCTCTGTGATTCCAGATGATCATCCTGAACATGTTTCTTTAACACTTCCAATATTTTTGTAACCCATATAATATGTATATAGTAATTCTATTTATTAAACAAGTTAAATTCTGCCCTCACAACTCAATATCAAAAAAAAAAAAGGCAATCTAGGATTTTCTATCTGATCTAAATTTTTTTCAATAGATAAAGGTCCTACTAAAACTAAATGGTGGGATCCAGGAAAATCCATGTATGCATTGGTAAAATAGTTATTTAAATAATCACCGGTGATCACCTGAAATGAAGTGCCTTTTGGAGTCAATGCTTTGACAGCCCAGGTAGCTGCTATAATAAAGTATTATGATAAAAATGAAGAATGTAAAGTGTGTGACTGTCAATAATGTCATCTAAGTACTTACTGAGGCCAATAAAAAATGAAATAGCCAGTTCAAGATTTTTAATTCCCAGCTTAAGTTACAATGATTATAAGTCAATTCTCAACTTCATCAGGTCTTTCTGGAAAATTTAGGACATTAATTGGGAAAGACTGGTAGCCTAATGATTTGAATGGATACATTTGGCTCCATTTGACTCGGATAACTTTGAGTACTCCCAAATTCCTAAGTCCATAAAGGGCCACCATGGTGAGCAGAAGTTCTTCCTTCCCTGTCTGATGAGTAGAGACTTTTCAGACCAGAAATCCTCTAATGGCTTCACCTGACCAGGATAATTTTCAAGAGAATGACAGGTTTTCTCATGTTGTGCTTCATCCATCTTTGATTGCCTCAAAATCAATAAATAAAATCAAATCCAAACGTGTCATGGCGAGGATGGTACAAAGTCTAATTTAGAAAATGAACAGCTTACAAACCAAAATAATTAAAATATTTAGTTGTTGGGGTGCCTGGGTGGCTCAGTCGGTTAAGTGTCTGCCTTCAGCTCAGGTCATGATCTCACGGTTCATGGGTTTGAGCCCTGCATTGGACTCTCTGCTGTACACTCAGAGCTGCTTTGAATACTCCATCCCCTTCCCTCACTGCTCCTCCACTGCTCTCTCTCTCTCTCTCTCTCTCTCTCTCTCAAATAAATAAGTAAATAAATAAATAAATAAATAAATAAAATATTTTGTGTTATTTTTACTTGGTGGTTAGCCAAGGAGAGTATCATAGAAATGGATTGGATTCTAAGACCATGGAGGAAGGAACAAAATTATAGACCACGATGAAAATATAGATGTGAAAATACCAAGATTTAAGAAAATAGAAATATTAGAATAGATTAATCAAGTATAACAGTCTCCTAACTAAATCTCCTAAGAAGGCTCAGAGTATACTGTCTACCCCAAAGCACTAAGAAATACATTGTTTTAGTCAATATCCTGTCAAGGAAGACTGAAGTACCACCTTCCCTGTAAAGCTCTGAGGCTCCATAGTGGCTATCCTTCCAGACTGAAAAATGCTTTTTAACCAGTCTCCCTGATTTCAGTAAGCCACAATAGAGCATCACTTAACCAGGAGGAGCTAGATGGGCAAGAGGACCATGATGGACAGGAGGACCAGAGCAATTATCAAAATGATGTGACCTGCAAAGATCTTTGGTATGAGCTAATTTATGAAGGGCTAAGACATATGAACAGAACTGAGGTTCTACTTGATTTGTATAACACTAATAAAAACCTTCTACATCTGATAAACAGAGGCCCAATTTGAGTCAACATAAAGGAGTTAAGGCTCCTCATCCAATTTCTAGGCCTGGGTCAACAAACATACTCAGCTGAAGATGAGACTATAGAGATTTCAGGAGGACCTTACAATAATACCACAAGTATAAGTTTTCCTAGAAGATTCCTAGAATCCTACTCAAAGGACTAAGATCATTTGTCAGGATGTGATGGTTAATTTTATGTGTCAACTTGACTAAGCTAAGGGATGGCCAGATGCTGGTTAAAAATTATTTCTGGGTGTATTTCTGAGCATGTTTCCAGAAGAGTTTAACATTTGAATCAGTCAAATGAGTAAAGAACATCCACCCTCACCAATGTAGGCAGACATTTTCCAATCTGTTGAAGGCCCAAACAAAACCAAAAAAGGCAGAGGAAAGGTGAATTCTCCCACTTTTTTTTGAGTTGGAACATCTATCTTCTCCTGCCCTTAGACACTGAAGTTCTTGGTTCCCAGGAGCTTTCGAACTCTAGGACTTAGACCATTGTATCCCTAGTTCTCAGGCCTTCATCTTCATACTAGGAGTTGTACCATTAGCAATGCTGGTTTTTAGGCCTTTGGACTTGCAACTGAATTATACCACTGGCTTTCCTAGTTTTCCAGCTTGCAGACAGCAGATTGTAACATATCTCAGCCCCCATTAATTGTGTAAACCAATGTCCATAACAAATCTCCTTCTATCTATCTACCTGTCTATCTATCTATCTATTTATTTATCTATCCTATTGGTTCTGTTACTCTGGAAAACCCTAACACACAAGGTAACTGTGTTGAGAAAAGGAACTATCCATACTTCCCAATAAAAATTGGATACTGATTCTGAGATGACATAAACCCATGGAGGGCCCAGAATGCCATTGTTTTCTAAGAATTAGAAAATATGTACCTAGGGAGAGTTATAACTGGAGCTTTGGCTCAATTCCATTTCAGCAGAGGCCTAGTGCATCTAAAAACATGCTTGTGGTTATTTCCTTGGTTCTTGAGTGCTCAGTTGGAATAGACATACTCTTACAGACAAAGTCACATTAGTCTCCTGTAAAGTAAAGGATATTATGATAGAAACAGCAAAATGACAGTCTCAGGGATAACTCCTCTCTACCAAAATAGCAGGTCAAAATCAATTTCTTCACTTTTAAGGGGATTTCATACATTAGTACCTCCATCAAGTACTTGAAAAATACTAGAATTATAAATCCTCCTCCATCCTCATTTAACTGGCCTATCAGCCCCTGTGAAAAACAAATTGGTTTAAAAAAAAATCAAAAGATTATTGTTAACTTAACCATGTGGTGACTCAATCATAGTGATCCATATGCAGACTCTTTAATGGAAAAAGGCAACATGGCCCCTGATACCCTGAATGCTCCAATTTTCTCTCTCTCTCTTTCTCTGTCTCTCTCTCTCAGACACACACACACACACACACACACACACACACACACACACACACATTTACCTTCAGCCAGCAAGGATAGAAGGTTAGGTCATCATTACTCCTCTATAGCTCTTGGCTCTGTGCTAGAGTTTAGTCTGTTAATACTTGTGTCATCTCACCATTCCATAGGCCATCATGCTGATCCTCCACATGGTAAAATAATGTTGATAGAATCTAGTCAGCAAAAACTATCAGGTACCTTAGAGGGTATTCAGTAGCAATAGGAACTCTAGACACATAGAGAGATAATTTCCAGGAAAACCTAATGTCTTTCCAACTTTTTGACACTCCAGGGAGTTCAAGACATACCAGGATATCCCCTCCAAAATGAAAGACAAGGTACTATACTTCGCTTCCTCATCACAAAGATAGAGATAACAACTGTTGGTGAGCTTTTCGGATTTTATAAAAAAAAAATGGATGTGTTTCCTCCTTCAACTCATTAAATAAATAATTTGTAAGGCTGCCAATATTAAGTGAAAGCCAGATCACAATAAGACAGTTCAAGCATCTTCGTAATCCAGCAACATAAGTGGGAATCCAGAGGATCTATTATTGATCCAAAGGTCTTTGGCAAAACAGACTATTGCATGAACCCAACAGCAAACCCTGACTGAAGATTCATAGATAGACCTCTAGGATTCTGCAGATATGCCATACCATTTTTAAAAGATAAATATTCTCTTTTTATAAAACACTTGTTCTCTTGCTACCAGTCTTCTTGGTAGAGACTGAGACTTAACCTTGCGATACCATTAACATGAAATGTGACTATTCATCATGAATTGAGTATTATCTAACCCAGGAAGCCATAAAGTTTGCATGTGTAAATGACATATATAAGACTGGACTCTAGCAGGATCCAAAGGCACAAGGAAGTTGAACATATGGCCCCTGCCTGTTCCTGTTGTGCTATCACTTCTCCTTTCAGTAGTACCACTTACAATACCTAGGGATTTCCCCAGGGCCAGTTGATGGAGAACGGGAAAATCTGAGGCTGGTTTGCATGATACACACCACACATGCCAAAGTGGTCTACTGAAGCATTAAATATGTTTTACTCACACTCAAAGCAAAGAATATCATTGAAGATACACACAAATTATCTCAATAGAAGTAAATGAAAAAATGGGAAACTCTATTGTTGTTCTCTAACCATAGGTGCTTTGTGCAGAGTCTTGTGCATTAAAATAACAATTACTGAAATCATTAAGTCATGTTAACTAAAAACTTAACTGCTAAATTTTTGTAAAGATAGTAAAAATGCTTCTAAATTTTTGTCACAATAAAACCTGTATAATTATCACTATCTTTGAGATATATATATATATATATATATATATATATATATATATCTGTAATCCGTCTGGGAATGTGGGTTCAGATGGTTACAAGATGCACTGAGGGGGCCTAGTTGAGGTGGAGCCTATCAGGAGAACAGAACCACATAAACATGTGGTACTTGGAAATGTCAGGTCCTGCATTGGGTAGGAGTGAGATGTGGCACTGAAAATAAACAGATTAGTTGAAAGTTGGTATGTGAAAGGGCGGGCCTACACTGGCCAACTCCATCTTGTTCTGTGTCCTTCACCTTGACCATGCCTCCTCCCCTTGAGTAACCTCCTGCTCACCTGCCTAACAGGACTCGGACCCTTCCCCAGCCAATCGGCTGAGGCCACAGCCATTACCTCACCAACTGCCCCTATGCCCCAATAAAACCTTTGTCCTTTTGAAACTCGCTCTCTCTCCCTAGTATCTCACCGCTGCGTCGGTGCAGGTAGGGGATTGAGCTCGAGCTAGCTCGAATAAAGGCTCTTTTGCTTTTACATCGGACTCGGCTCCCTGGCGGTATTTGGGGATCACGAATTCTGGGCATAACATATGTACAGAACAATCAGCTCCCAACTCTGCCCCTCTACTCCTCATATACACACATACATATCCCAGATACAGACATATCACACATATGTTTCTGCCCCCAGGCAAAGAATTAGACATAGGAATGTACACTTTGAGAGCAAAATCACATTGGTAAAAATAAGTAACACTTGGGTGCTCGAAGACATTTTCTGATACAGATTCAAAATTTATTTCCCATAAAAAAATTTATTTCCCATATTCCCTCTCTTATGGAGCTATGAGAATAAACTGCAGCAAAATGAAGATGTAAACCAAAAAATATGTTGGAATAAATCCAGAAAAGCAAGAAAGGAATCATCAAGCGCTGAGAGGACACTTATGTGTGGAAGATTAAAGAGCAATGAGTCTGGAGAGGAGCAGGGAGGTGGAGCTCCCGGACTGGGGGATTTCCAAGATATCATGAAGAGTCTTAAAAGAAAGTGAGAATTCCCCTGCAGCTTCCAATATGTAAAGAGCCTGGAAGTTGTCACTGTCATCCTCACAAGAGAAAAGTTGTACAAACTGCAAATCAGTGACGTCTCAGATCAATCAGAGAACTGAGATTACAGGGCAAACCACCACCTCAGAAACTAGAGAGATAGACAAATACAGAGACTCACAGCTGAGATGGGCTTACTTGAAGCAGAAGCCATGGAGCCACTAACTGGTAGAAACACGTAAATGACAACATCAGTGGACTGGTGGACTGGTGGACAGCAGGAGGCTGAATGTGGACTAGCTTGAGTGAGGGGCCCAGTCTTAGAAGATCCACTACATTTTCATGGATTTTACCTCCAAGAACTCCAGCAGTTCTCACCTTGAAGATCAAAGAAAATCCCCTCCTGTTTTGGGCTAGGAGGGGAGCACAATACCATTCTGGTGAAATATGCCCAGAGCACTCTCCATAACAAAGATCCTCCCTCCAGAGGAGATTACCAGAGCCTCAGGGGATCTGTGGAAAGGGCAATTAGTCAACTCCAGGCCTCGCTAGCCAAAAAAGGCTAAGAAATGCTCCTAAAGGTCACATCCAAGGGACTCAAGTCCATTAATAAAAATGAGATTTAGTCAAATTAAGATTATAGAATACTGCCTTTCCCTAATACCTTGCCACCACATCCATAGGGCTTCAGTATAATAACCGTGAATTATAAAGGAGACAGCTGCAAAACACAGAGTCTATTTAAGAAGTTCTTACTAAAATCCAAAGAAAACACAGAAGAAAAAAATAAACCAGAGAAAACTGAAACTTCTGGCACTTACAGCTACAGCAAACATTTAAACACAGCCAGCTCCTACCCAGATTAATATAAAATCTCACACTTAAAGGCCTAAATGCCTTAGTTCCTAGTCCCTGATATATCATGTGCATTTTCAATAAAAATTATAAGGTATGCTAAAGGCAAGAAGAAAACACAGCTATAAGAGACAGAGCAAGCATCAGAACTAGGCTTAGATGGGACACAGGTTTTGGAAGTATCAGATGGGAAATCATTTAACATACTATGATTAATATGCTAAGGTCTCTGAAAGAAAAAATAGACAAATGTAAGAACAGAGAAAGAACTGAGAAAGAACTGAGCACCTGGGTGGCTCAGTCAGTTAAGCATCTAACTTAGGCTCAGGTCATGATCACAGGGTTCGGGTGTCATGTCAGGCTCTGTGCTGGCAGCTCTGTCTCTGCTCCTCCCCCATTCACATGCATGCACGCACTCTCTCTCTCTCAAAAATAAACATTAAAAAAAATTAAAAATGTCTAAAAGAACACACAAGAAACTGTTAAGAGAGTTTATCTCTAGGAAATAGCATAGGAAGTCAGTAGGGAGGAATAAGAACTACTTTTCTCTCAGAAACTTCTATAATATTCATGTATTTTTGGAATTTTATTTTTTAGTGAAGTATATATTATCTTTATAAAAATATAGTTAATTAACAGGGAGCACCATCACACACACAAAATATATGTTAATAAAATTATTTAATGCAAATTTTATTCAGTTCTATGATGATGACACAGAAGAAAATGAGGGTTCAATAGGAAAGGAAACCAATGAAAAAGGTAAGAAAGACACAAGGAACCACAAAAACAGAGTCAGCAATAAGGAAAAGGAAACATCAATTTCTTGTACAAATAATATGAGGTCCAGGGCTTCAAATAATGTGTCTATGGCCAACGTTCTATTAGAAAACACTGGGGGTGCCTGGGTGGCTCAGTCGGTGAAGCCTCCAACTTCAGCTCAGGTCATGATCCCACAGTTGGTGGGTTCCAGCACCGCGTCTTGCTCTGTGCTGACAGCTCAGAGCCTGGAGCCTGCTTCAGATTCTGTCTCCCTCTCTCTCTGCCCCTATCCCACTCATGCTCTGTCTCTTTCTGTCTCTCAGAAATAAATAAACATAAAATAAAATAAAATAAATAAAATAAAATAAAATAAAATAAAATAAACACTGAAAAACTGGTGTTTAACCAAAAAGAGACAAGCAGGCAAGTTAAGGAACAGGGATCCATATTTGCTAAGGAAAAATGACAAGCTCATATTTCAACACGAGATCAGATGCCTGGTGAAAGACTGCAGCAGCCTGCAAATAAGTGAAAAATTCATCAAATGGCAAAACAATCAAGCTTAATATTTGCATCTAGAGCAAAGAATTAAAACTCAAGAGTCAATTAGAAGGAAGCAGATTTTATATTCTCTGATGTTCCCTTAAAACTATATATATTAAGTAAAAAACAAACCTAGATATCCCTACGAAGTAAAGAGTCAGAAGTTTTGTGAATTGGGGTGCCTGCATGGCTCAGTCAAACATCTGACTTGGGCTCAAGTCATGATCACTCAGTTCATTGGTTCGAGCCCTGCATAGGGCTCTGTACTGACAGGTCAAAGCCAGGAGCCTGCTTCAGATTCTGTGCCTCCCTCTCTCTCTGCCCCTCCCCTACTCATGCTCTGTCTCTCAAAATAAATAAACATTTAAAAATAATAAATTAATTTAAAAAAAAGAAGAAGAAATGGGGCGCCTGGGTGGCTCAGTCGGTTAAGCATCCGACTTCAGCTCAGGTCATGACCTCACAGTTCATGGGTTCAAGCCCCGCGTTGAGCTCTGTGCTGACAGCTCAGAGCCTGGAGCCCACTGCGGATTCTGTGTCTCTCTCTGTCTCTGTCTCTGTCTCTGTCTCTCTCTCTCTCTCTCTTTCTCTCTCGGCCCCTCCCCTGCTCACACTCTCTCTCTCAAAAAATAAACATTAAAAAAAAAAAAAGAAATGCTGTGAATTGTTAATCCCTCTGCTTTGCTTTGGACTTACTAGCAAAAGTTGCTGCACGTGTGCGGAAGGAAAACTTAAACTAAATACATTACCTCAAAAGTGAAGGTGAGCCCACTGTAGAGGGGCAGCCTTCCCCTGGCAAAACCTTTTATAGTAAAGAGGAAGGCTTAGCTGTAACCAGCTCTAGATAACCAGAGTAGCATGGCTTTAAGATCCAGTAGAACAGGTTTCTCAGGGACGGTGTTCAAGAAAAGAAAGCATGGACAGAAGAGTGATAGGACCTGGGAAAACAGTGATGATTACCCTGATCTGCTTTATAACTTTACCTCATGCCAGACTTTCCACTGGCTTCTTTCCACACCTTCTTTTATTCTTCCCTTTAGTATGATGCTTACCAGTGAGCAAAACCAAGTCTTCATTCTGCATGTCAGCCCTAGAAATGTATATGTTAGCACAAGCTCCCATGTATTGGAGTCCTAATGGCTAAGAAGTGTTCAGAACAGCTTATGATAATCAAATGTCAGCATTGTTTGACATTGTATGGCCAAATAACGGTCCAAAAATATTCTGTCCCAGTTCTCTTCTAGACATCACAAGAAAATAAGCATTTATAATTATCTTTAAGAAGGAATTCATAAATAACAGCTTGTTATTTGCAGGTCAAAATCAAGACAGTATGTGCTATTTAACAATCAGAAGGTTGGAAAATTAAATGGATGGAAAGGAGAGACCAGATACAAATCAACACGGTAGTAGTTTCCTTTATGAGGTGTTTGCAAGGGGCATTTAATAACTAAATAGCAAAAGTCCTCATTAAAGCAAGAAAAGTTTCACACCTACTTGTCATGGAATAAATAATAATTCATAGATTTGGTTAAGTGTTTTCCCTTGGAGTCAGAAGTACCATCAAGACTTCACTAAACTTATTGTGGCTGTAATTTCTCAACATATGCATATATCAAATCATTATGTTGCACACCTTAAATTGATACAATGTTATATGTCACTTATATCTCAATAAAACTGAAAAAAAACCTCAGTTTTCTACATAAAATAAATGAATAAAAGAGCTCTTAAATAAGAATCATTAACACTAAGTAGCCATGGCTACAACTATATAAAATGTGCTCATATATTAACTTGTTTAATCATCAGACGAACTGTCTTCTGTCCTCACCCTCTTTCCTGAACTCCCTCTTCAAATTAGAGGTGAAGGGAGGGAGGACTGGAGAAGATAACATCTGAGCCAGTGCAATAGAGCCAAACAGCTAAACTAGAGTTCAACACAGAGTAACCTGAAACCCATAAACATTCACCTTGGAACAACGCTTCCCTCTCTGAAATACTGGTTCTGTCATTAATAAGTTTATGGAATCAGATAAAATGATTAATTTCCTCCTATGTGAAATTCTCTGAGGACATGGATTCCAAGTTCTCTTTTTGATATAATATAACAATCCATCATTCCTCTGTTAAAAGCATATAATAAAGCCAGAAATAAAGCATGTGATTGTACTGAAAAGTTGTTTTTTTTTTAACACAGGTGGTTATTTCCCTCGGAAAAGTAAATAATACTTGGAAAATCAATAAAACAAGTAATCATTTAATTAATACTTATTGAGGGTGGGCTATGTGTCAGAACTGTGCCTGTGATTGATATGGAGGATGCAGTGATAAAAAAGAATATTACTGCCTTCAGAGCTCAGAGACAACTGGAGGAAATGGGCAAGTTGAGGAAGAATTTCAGCATCATGTGTTAGGGCAAGAAACTGCACATGAAAGAAAAAGTATGTAATAGAGACCAGGAAGTCAGGACAGGCCCCCTGCAAACCACAATGTGGAAATATACCTTCAAGGACTCGAGATTAACTAAACAAATAAACAAGGAAGAGACAGAGGTTTTATGCAGAGAGAGCTGCAATAAACAAATACGAACAAACTGATATCTTAAAAGCCAATTTGCATATTTAACTGTTCAACTTCCCAAATGTATCCTCAAAGTGCCATTTAAACCACAAGACCTGATGTAGCAGAAGTCATCCTAAACAAATCTAATTCTACATTCTCACAAAATGATCTTCATAGATGTTCAGTGGCATGACTAAGGCAACCCAGTTGTGTCTGACTCCAACATTAGAAGCCTATGCTTCTTGTCGCTAAGCATTGCCACCTCCCCACACATTGTTTTCCTTGAAGATCACTGAACACAAACATCATCCTGGTACAGAAACACGTCTAAGGGCACTGAACCACTGAAATAGTGCTGGATAATTCAATAGAAAAATACATAAATATAAACTCAGTTGAAGAACAAGATATGAACCTGTTCTAAAGCCATTTGGAAAGGCCTCCCTGAATCTATGCTATACCCACATTCTAGAGGCATCTCAAAGAAAAACACTTTTTCATGCACAGCAGTAGTCAGAGAATTTTTCCCCCTCTGAGGTTTAAGAGGGAAAGCCAACAAGCCATCATACCCACAGAACTGGGTATGATGGCATAATTTTACTTGTGGCTTTGCAATAAATGGTGATTTATGGATTTATATATTTTAATAAGGTATTACCATCCTATAATTTTTAAAGCAAAAAGGTAAAACAAATTTGGGTTTTCATTACTGACTTTTACATCCCAAGGAGGGATGATCAATGATTCTTTCAAAAGTCCATCACATAATATTCACTTTTTAATTGCGTGTCTGCTATAGTGAGAAAAAGTAAATGCCCTTAAGCATGTGGATTTTATATTTAGCAGGTGTTTCCCCCCAACTTGGCTGACTTTGAAAAACGTGCAGACCTATGAGTAACATTCTCAATGACAACCAAAATAAAAAACCAATACTCAAGAGATTAAAGCCTCAAGAGAACCCCCAAATCGCCTGAGAACTCTCCTTCTTCAAGAGGAATCGTGGGTGGGTCCTGGGCTGCATGAAGGACCCCAGTGTCTCAGGGCCTAACTTCCCCCCACCCCACCCCACAGCCAGAGCAGGAAGCCAGTTCTTTCACAAGGTGCATAGCTTAGGATTCCCCAGCATTCTGTTCAGAAATTGATTCTGGTAACCAGAAATTTCTACAGGCAGTAGACAGAGAAGATATAGAATTCCTACCATTAAAAACAGAAATCACTAATAACTCACACTTTGGCTTTTTTTCACATGACACTAAAAATACCAAACACTTTGTTTTTAACCAATGACTATATTCTATGTATAAATATGGTTCTGAAACTTTATGCATCATTCAATGCAGTCCGAGATTCCTGTAAGCCCATAACTCACCAACCAAAAATGTTTAAGTGGTACCACTTAAAGTACCACTTGAAAGAATGAGGCCACTTAGGGGCATCTGGACAGCACAGTAAGTTACTGTCTCTTAATTTCGGCTCAGGTCACGATCTCATGGTTTGTGGGTTAGAGCATCTGGTCAGGCTCCATGCTGATGGTGCAGAGCCTGCTTGGGATGCTCTCTCTCTCTACTCTCTCTCTGCCCCTCCCCCTGAGCTCTCTCTCTCACTCTTTCACAATGAATAAATAAATGAAATTAAAAAAAAAAGAACGAGGCCACTTACATTTAAGTTATAGCTACCTGTCATCTCTGCAGCCAATCCAAGTCTTAGTTCCACAGTGACAAACGCTGGGTACAGCTGCTTTTCACTGGTTTCCCCAAACCTCTCCCCAAAATGTGTGTATGTAGCAGTCTTTTCCAAAGTTTGGTGTTATATAAAAGTGATTTATGTCAGAGAAAGTTAATAACTTAAAATCAGATATTAGACAATTGTGCTTTCTAAAGACTGTGGCTATCCTGCCATGAAAAACTGCTCACCTCTTAACTGTTAAGCACTTTTTTAAAAAGGCTCCAGAGTCTCATTGTGCTGCATGGCTCCCTGCTCCAACCTCTAATTACTAGGAACATCTTATGCCAAGCATTTTATCTAGCAACTTGTCTCATCTTAGTATGTAAACCATGCCTTGGTGTCTCACCTATCCCAACCAAAGTAGACTACACAGATATTTTTCTTGAGGAGTTGTCTTTCTAAAAGGAACTCTATGCTAGCTGTTACCAAAACAAAACAAAACAAAACAAAACAAAACAAAAACAAAAAAACAGCTGAAAAAATAATTTTGCCCACTAAAGTAACAATAATTTTGCTAAATTTAGTTAATTTTTTGAAGTTATTATGAACAGTGACATTAGTAAGGCAGATAAAGAAAGACCCAAGATGGGATATGTCAGTTCTATAAAACGCCTCATTTCACACTTGTTCGAAAAACTTTGACTGAGTGCTTGCTCTGTGCAGTGTTCTATTGTGTATGAATAGCAATAAGCCAGACAGATGTGGACTCTGGAGGTTATAATCCCAAAGGTGTGACAGATCAGTTTTTTCAAAGTATGCGTACACAAGCTTGTGGGAGGTGATATGAAGAAAATAACTGAGTGCAGTGGTAAAAAGTAGTAAGGAGGACCTTCCTGGAGAGGATGGCCAGGAAAAAAAGTGACATCTGGGCCAATCCCCCTGGAATGGGAAGATGGTGGCCACCTAGAACTCAAGTTCAGAGTATCACTAGCAGGACCAGGCTCTGAGAAGAAAAAGGAACTGAAAGGAATTCAGTGTGGCAGCCCAGCATACAGGCACACATCTTTTTCTTCCTGTGAGTCCACCCTTTATAACAAAGAGCAGCGCCCCCAGACTGAAGGAAAATGTGATCAACCACTCATACTCCTATGACTCTGGGCTGTCTGCTAAGAAGAAGTAGCAAGATCTCCTTCTAAGTGGAAGTTTTAAATGCTGTGTAGTGGAGACACTGTAGAAAACATCTGCCAAGCCTGCAAGACATGTCGAAGAACTGTAAGTAGTGACCCATCTGCAACTTATTTGCTGCCCCTTCAAAGAGTAGACAAGTGACAAACTTGACTGATGGCTAGTATTTGGTTTGCTTTGGTTTGGTTTTTACATCTTGCTTATTAGAAACACAGTCACCAAAATTGCTATGCTTAAGAAGGAGGCCTGTAGCAGTTACTTGATAAATGTAGCAATTGACATGGAGATAAGAATCAAAACCACTACATAAAAACTTTCAGGGGGTGCCTGGGTGGCTCAGTTGGTTAAGTATTGGACTTCGGCTAAGGTCACGATCTCACAGTTTGTATGTTCAAGCCCCGCATTGGGCTCTGTGCTGACAGCTCAGAGCCTGGAGCCTGCTTTGGATTCTGTATCTCCCTCTCTCTCTGCCCCTCCCTCGTTCATGCTCTGTCTCTCAAAAAAAAAAAAAAATGAATATTAAAAAAATTAAAGAATAAACATTGTTAAAATGTCAATACTACCCAAAGCTATCTACACATTCAGTGCAATCCCAATCAAAATTGCACCAGCATTCTTCTTGAAGCTAGAACAAGCAATCCTAAAATTTCTATGGAACCACAAAAGACCCTGAATAGCCAAAGTAATATTGAAGAAGAAGACCAAAGCGGGAGGCATCACAATCCCAGACTTTAGCCTCTACTACAAAGCTGTAATCATCAAGACAGCATGGTATTGGCACAAAAACAGACACATAGACCAATGGAATAGAACAGAGACTCCAGAATTGGACCCACAAAAGTATGGCCAACTAATCTTTGACAAAGCAGGAAAGAATATCCAATGGAAAAAAGACAGTCTCTTTAACAAATGGTGCTGGGAGAACTGGGAAGCAACATGCAGAAAAATGGACTAGACCACTTTCTTACACCATTCACAAAAATAAATTCAAAATGGATAAAGGACCTGAATCTGAATGTGAGACAGGAAACCATCAAAACCTTAGAGGAGAAAGCAAGACAAAACCTCTCTGACCTCAGCCACAGCAATTTCTTACTTGACACATGCTCAAAGGCAAGGCAATTAAAAGCAAAAATGAACTATTGGGACCTCATGAAGATAAAAAGCTTCTTCACTGCAAAGGAAACAATCAACAAAACTAAAAGGCAACCAACGGAATGGGAAAAGATATTTGCAAATGACATATTGGACAAAGGGCTAGTATCCAAAATCTATAAAGAACTCACCAAACTCCACACCCAAAAAAACCCCAATAATCCAGTGAAGAAATGGGCAGAAAACATGAATAGACACTTCTCTAAAGAAGACATCTGGATGGCCAACAGGCACATGAAAAGATGTTCAACGTCGCTCCTCATCAGGGAAATACAAATCAAAACCACACTCAGATACCACCTCACGTCAGTCAGAGTGCCTAAAATGAACAAATCAGGAGAATATAGATGTTGGCGAGGATGTGGAGAAATGGGAACCCTCTTGCACTGTTGCTGGGAATGCAAACTAGTGCAGCCTCTCTGGAAAACAGTGTGGAGGTTCCTCAAAAAATTAAAAATAGATCTACCCTATGACCCAGCAGTAGCACAGCTAGGAATTTACCCAAGGGACACAGGAGTGCTGAAGCATCGGGGCACTTGTACCCCAATGTTTATAGCAGCACTTTCAACAATAGCCAAATTATGGAAAGAGCCTAAATGTCCATCAACTGATGAATGGATAAAGAAATTGTGGTTTATATACACAATGGAGTACTACTTGGCAATGAGAAAGGATGAAATATGGCCTTTTGTAGCAATGTGGATGGAACTGGAGAGTGTTATGCTAAGTGAAATAAGTCATACAGAGAAAGACAGATACCATATGTTTTCACTCTTATGTGGATCCTGAGAAACTTAACAGAAGTCCATGGGGGAGGGGAAGGGAAAACACAAAAAGGTTAGAGAGGGAGGGAGCCAAAACATAAGAGACTCTTAAAAACTAAGAACAAACTGAGGGTTGATGGGGGGTGGGAGGGAGGGGAGGGTGGGTGATGGGTATTGAGGAGGGCACCTGTTGAGAGGAGCACTGGGTATTGTATGGAAACCAATATGACAATAAATTTCATATTAAAAACTAAATAAAAATAAATTAAAAATTTAAAAATTTAAAAAAACGTTCAGGAAAACACATATGGACATGATAGCTAACGTTTTTACAAAACATATGATATTGTTTATTCATGAATTAGCATAGTTCTGTTGGATTTTAAAAAGTTCAGGGGCGCCTGGGTGGCGCAGTCGGTTAAGCGTCCGACTTCAGCCAGGTCACGATCTCGCGGTCCGTGAGTTCGAGCCCCGCGTCAGGCTCTGGGCTGATGGCTCAGAGCCTGGAGCCTGTTTCCGATTCTGTGTCTCCCTCTCTCTCTGCCCCTCCCCTGTTCATGCTCTGTCTCTCTCTGTCCCAAAAATAAATAAAAACGTTGAAAAAAAAAATTTAAAAAAAAAAAAAGTTCAAAGCTACTTCCCTTTCTATTCCAATGGGCAGATAACTTCTATAACAAACACCACTGCAGCCACTGTGATTATGAACTACCTCTTTGGCACCACAAGTGAAGGCAGAATCAGATATACAGAACAATTCTTTTTAGGATTGATTTAAGTTTTCTTTCTCAATTAGAGACACTTATTGGTAGTCTCACCAGTGTATCTACATAAAAATGAGCAGGGAAAAGTAGATAAAACCAAAATGGCAATTATGACTATGCAAATCTTGACAGCGATTCGTCTTAAGAGTAGAGTCCCCCAAGGCTAAAAAAAACTTCAGACTATAATATAAGGCCTGTTATGTAATCATGGGGACATGAGAAAGAAGAGCTCCAAACACATTTGAGAAGTTGAGATCAGGAAATTGTTAACTTCTATTTCATTGAAGCCCTCAACAGCCAACCAAAATCTTATCTTTGAATTTGAGTCGGGGGAGCATATATCTATCTGGAAAGCAAATCAAATTCCATGGTTTTATCTGCTTGTCCTTATCTGTAAAAGAGGGTAGAGCTGACACATGAAAAACAGACCCTTCCCATAAACAAGCATGTTCATTCACAAATGAGATTCTTCCAGCCGTTACCTCTACTGAGCTCATTGGTATTGTTATTATCATTTATAACAAAGATACCTACCGCTTATTTTGAAAAGGGCTTGTGCATAGTGTCTATCTGCAATAAAAAAAACCCATGACCTTACTCATGTAGTAATTAAGTCTACAGCCTATCAGCTCACATAAAACAGAGAGGCTGAGGCTGTTCTAGGTGATGGAAGAGAGGAACCTGGGACTCTGAAAGGAGCATCAGTAAAATTCTTTCACTCCAGGAATATGCACCCCAGTTGGGCAGCTCCTGGTGCAAATGGGAGGTAGGGAATTGGCAGGGAGTATCATTCATGGGAAGAGGAGCCAAACTAGAGCTGAAACCCTCAGCAGACCAGCAGACGGGGCCATCCAGAGCTCAGTACAGGGTGGAGTGGCACCCAGCTCTGCCATAATACCACAGTGTGTGTTGTAGCTGTTGGTCGCCATTGTGCTTCAGCAGAGACTGTCCTACAACTCTGGGGGAGAGGAAGACACAGGCTGGGTTGGTGTGAGGGGAGAAAGCCACTGACACAGGTCCTGGTATGAGTATACATCAGACTCAGGAAATGCAACACTGAATATAATGAACTAGTCTAGCTTTAGTTCTACTGCTTCCTTGTTATGTGATTTTGAACAGCATAATCCCACCTCTCAGTCTACATGCCCAAGTCTGCAAATGGGACTTAACATTAATGCCCATCTTTGGATGTTGTTTGTTTTCTCTTTTTTCTTTTGTTTTAATTAAATGAGTTAGTGCCTATAAAGTCACTCTTCTGAACACTGCCCTCCAAAAAATATTGGTCACTATTTAGTAAGTCCTTGGCAGGTACAGCTGAGCAGTTACATGTGCAATTTTCTCATTTAATCCTCACAAATACCTTAGGAGGTTCAGCCACTTAGAAATCAAGAAACTGAGGCATAGAGACGTAAATTACCTTACTCAGAGACATACAATAAGCCATCTATCTGACCCCAGCTCTCCTGTGACCTTAACCACTATAATGTAACAACTCCACACAGCTAATTCCCAAATGTGTTCATTATTAGCATTTCAGTAGCCAATATTCTCACTGATTTTTTTTTATTCAATAAAACAATAAACTGAAGGGCGCCTGGGTGGCTCCGTCAGTTAAGCATCTGACTCTTGGTTTCAGCTCAGGTAATGATATCACCGTTTGTGAGATTGAGCCCTGTGCCAGGCTCTGCACTGACAGCACAGAGCCTGCTTAGGATTCTCTCTCTCCTTCTCTCTCTCTCTCTTTCTTTCTCTCTGCCTCTGCCCACCCCCCACCCCCCACTAGGTAAATGAAGAAGCTTTTCTTAAAAAAGCTTAAAAAACCAATAAACTGCATTATTTATAATTATAGACTTTTTAAAAATGAGGTCCAAAGCTACTTTTCTTTCAAGTAGGGAAAATGTGGCACATGAAACATTTTATTTTCTGAAATGATTGCTTATCCAAAGATTATTCACCATCAACAAATACTTACTTTACTGTAATATCACAACAAACCTAAAATGCAGGAGTGGAGTCAGGGTTTTGATGTTAAGTGATGTCATGTGAATAGTAATACTAGCAACCATTTAAAGACACTCTACATTTAAGTATTATTTCAGGTGCTTTAGGTTATATCTAATCCCCGTGATAACAAAAGGAAGTGTCACCCTCACTTTCAGAAATGCAGAAAGTCAGAAAAAACAGTAACTTGCACAGCGCTCAAACCCTTAAGTGATGAAGCGAGGTTCAAGTTCAGGTCTTTCACTCTTCAAGCTGTGTTTTTTTCTGGTTCAACAAGCATTGTCATAAATACATAGATACTTCCTTACTCTTTCTTAATTGTGCTCTCCCTTTCTCTGACTCTATCACCATCCAAATTCAATCCTTTATCATGCTTCACTGAAGCATCACAAATGCCTCTGGATTGCTTCCTTCAAATGCACCCTGCACACTCCCACCAGAGTTATATAAGTAAAGGCAGTGCATATTTGACTGGGATTGCTATTCTTAACAGACTTCAACAAGTCCCTTCAAGTACATACCAAAGCCTAAGACTCCATTTGGCCTATGAAGCCCTCAGAAGCTGGCCTCACATCTCATATTTTACTTTCAAGTAATACAAAACTACCCAGAATTCCCCCAGCATACCCTGCTCTTCATTTGGCATTGCTATTATACTCTCCGTGGCTGAACAATCTTCTGATTTTTCAGTCCCCAACTTTCCCCTAATCCCCAAACCTGCCACACATGTTTACCTCTTAAGAATCATCCCAGACATCTCCAGAAATAGCTGCCTACCCTTTATGCCTCAAGCTGAAAAAGGAGGATCTTTGTCAAATTCATAGTGCCCCGCACATACTTCTCACACATTATTTTGGAATGTTTTTCATATGTCTGCATCTCTCTTAAGACTGTATTTTATTTAGATTGGTTTCTCCGGTGCTTGGTAATACCAGCAATTCAGTAAAGGATTCATTGAAATAAACTGAACTGACTTCCCCGGGTATAACATTTAAGACAGAAGAAGCAGGACTTCAACTTCAGGTCTTCTGAGGCTGGGTCCAGTGTTCTGCTACATATGAAAGTAAACACATCTATGTGATAATGAATTATACTGCACAGACATAATCTTGAAATCTGCTGGGGCAGAAGAGCTAGATCAAGTGCTCACCATATGCCTGAAAATACTGTCATCTTGGAAGCAAATGACAGAGAAATATTTTTAGGCAACTTCTAAACTATTAGTATCAATATGTTATAAATCTGTACCAATTTTAAGCATGGATCAGTGTATTTATGAAGTTTATAATAGGGTAGGAAAAGTTTGCATCTAAATGAAATATATTTATATCAACAATGACCTTTAGTAATTGCATAATTACTGCATTGCCTGATACTATTTATAGACAGTTATTAAATACAGATCCAGAAGTAATGGAGGAAATCATATTTTTTCTGGTAGGCTCTCAATCTAGAAATAATTAAAGACTTACTTAAAAGACAAAGCATGAAAAACCCTCCCTAGACGAAACAGTTAAACATACATTAAATGAATATTACATTATACCTTAGAATTAGAAAAATGAAAAAATATTTTGTTTATCTACTACCTGCAAGGTATGAACACATATATTAAATATTGAAAGAAATAATTTTAAATCAGCTTCTTCAGTCTGATACTGTTTCCTTGCTGGATTTCAAATTAAAATAGTTTGCCTATTGGGGGAAATGCCTCAGTTTCCTACACTAGATTCCCTCCTTGGTCTCTCTTTGAAATGTGAGTGCCTCCTAGATACTGCCCTTGGCTCTTTTCTTCGCCCTTTTGCACTCCCTAGGGATTTCATACAGGAACTCCATTTTAACTACCATTGAGAATGAGATTGTTCCACTCCTACCACTCAATGGCAAAAATACAAACAAACTGAATTTAAAAATGGGCAAAGGATTTAAACAGACATCTCTCAAAAGAAAACATGCAAATGGCCAACAGGTATACAAAAAGGTGCCCAACATCATTAATCATTAGGAAAATGCAAATCAAAACCATAATCACCTCATATGTATCAGGATGGCTATTATCAACAATAGGAAAAATAACAAGTACTGGAGAGCTCGTGTAGAAATAGGCACCTTTGTACAGTGTTGATACGAACGTAAAATGGTGCAGCTGCTATGGAAAATAGTATGAAGGTTTCTCAAAAAATTAAAAATAGAACTACCATATGATCCAGCAATCCCACTTCTCCCTTCTGGGTATATATCCAAAGAACTAAAATCAGGAGATGTAGCTGATATATAAATACCTAAAGCAATAGTTATACTCCTATGTTCATGGTAGCATTATTCACAATAGGCAAGCTTTAGAGACAACTTAAATATCCACCGACAAATGAATGGTTAAAAAAAAAATGTGGTATATGGAGACAATGGAATATTATTCAGCCTTAAGAAAGAAAAGAAATCCTGCTATATGCAACAACATGGATGAACCTGAAGAATATTATGCTAAGTGAAATAAGCCTGTCACCGAAGGACGAATACTACAAGTCTATTTATATGAATTATCTAAAATAGTCAAACTTAGGGGCACCTGGGTGGCTCATATGGTTAAGTGTCGACTTTGGCTCAGGTAAGGATCTAGAGGTTGGGGAGTTCAAGCCCCGTGTCAGGCTCTTTGCTGAAAGCTCAGAGCCTACAGCCTGCTTTGGATTCTGTGTCTCCCTCTCTCTCTGCACCGACCCCCCCCCATCTTGCGCTCTCTCTGTGTCAAAAAAAATAAATAAATAAAAATAAATATTAAAAAGATTTAAAAGTCAAACTTAAATAGAAACAGAAAATTGAATGGTAGTTTCCAGGGGCTGAATGAAGAGGGAAATAGGGAGTTGTTATTCAACAAGTATAAACTTTTGGTTATTCAAAATGAGTAAGTTCTAGAGACCTGCTGTACAACATAGTGCCTACAGGAACTATATTGTATTATACACTTAAAAATTTGTTAAGCGGGTAGATCTCATGTTAAATGTTCTTACCACAATTTTAAAAAAAGAAAGAATCAGACTACTCCCTATGAGTTCAGTCCATTTATCACTCCTGGTTCTCCATACTCTTACAAATGCCTTCCAGGTCAGAGAGAGGGATAAGGCATAGTGGGAAGATCCTGAGCTCACCTCATCCCATGGACACACTGAAGCAACAGCTACATCTATACAACTAACTCTGAAAACAACCATAAGACTGGCTGAATAGCTTTTCCACAACCAGTCATAGAAGGCCACATCAAAAAGGGTAGGTGGGGTGGAGGCACCATCTAGAACCAACCCACCCCTACCCCCAAATGTGACTAATCATGTATGGGAGGGATATCCCAAGTATGGAAGAATAAGACCCTGCCCTGGGGACCCACACTGGGAAGAGTCCTCATAACATCTGGCTTTGAAAATCAGTGGGGCTTAACTCTAGGAGCTTTAAAAATCAGTGGGGTTTAACTCTGGGGAAGCAGGAGGGTGATAGGAAACCAAGTCCTCACCATTAAAAAAGCCAGCATGCTAAATAACTTGCCTAAGACACGGCACAAAACAGCAGTTTGAATATCACCTGGGGTATACATGAAGGAAATTTACTAACCTTAGAATGTGTGCCAGTGGGGCAGGGATCTGCAGAAGATTTCTCTGGGAACAAAAGTGCTACTGGGCACCATTTTTCTTGTCCTCCCCCAGCCTAGATAGCTTAATGTTTGTGGGAGCCAGTTCTAACATTCTCCATTTACCTTGCCAGCATTGTGTGTCAAACCCCAGTGTCCCCCTGCAGACCCACCCCACCCAACCAACCCACGTTGGCAGGCATCCCTCCAAACCAGCTCCTGCCCCACCACACCCACCAGGCAGCCCCAGAGGACCTGTACCATTCCAAAGTGACTCCTGCCCTGGAGAGCAGGGGAGATAACACCCCACATCAGCATGTCCACAGTTCCTACCATCAGGCCTCTTAGCCAGCTGTTCAGGGAGCAAGCCCTGCCTTAGGGTGTGCCTGCAGGTGTATGACAGACCTAACTGCAGACAGCTAGGATGAGTGTCATCCTTGCCCACCAATGAGCCTACAGTGGTCACAGCTGAGCCTCTCAATAGCTTGAGGAGCAAACCCTGCCCAATGTACCTCAGCAGACAAAGTGGGTTATTGTAGCTCTTTGGTCTAAGGGTAATCACAGCTCAGCCACAACAGGAGGGTGCACACAGCCCACATAGAAGGTGCCCCCAGAGCACTTGGGTTCTGGTGACAAGGGAGGATTTAGCTATAAAGCACCACAGGATCTCTTCTGTACAAGGCCACTACTTTCAAGACTGAGAGATGTAGCTTAGCTACCTAATACATAGAAACAAACACAGAGAATTAGACAAAATCAGGACACAGAGGAATATGTCACAAATGAAAGAATAACACTAATCATAGAAAAAGAACTAAATGAAATGAAGATATGCAATCTATCTGATAAAGAGTTAAAAGTAATGGTCATAAAGATACTTACTGGACTTAAGAAAAAGAAATGGATGAGTTCAGTGAGAACTTCAACAAAGACATAGAAAATATAGGGGCGCCTGGGTGGCTCAGTCGGTTAAGCGTCTGACTTCGGCTCAGGTCATGATCTCGTGGTCCGTGAGTTCAAGCCCTGCATCGGGCTCTGTGCTGACCGCTCAGAGCCTGGAGCCTGTTTCAGATTCTGTGTCTCCCTCTCTCTCTGCTCCTCCCCTGTTCATGCTCTGTCTCTCTCTGTCTCAAAAATAAATAAACGTTAAAAAAAAATTAAAAAAAAAGAAAATATAAAAAAGAACCAATAATAGCTAAATAATACAATAAAAGAATAAAAAATATACTAGAGGGAAGCAACAGCAAATTAGAAGACGCAAAAAATGGCTCACTAATCTGGAAGGCAGGTTACTAGAAAGCACCCAAGCTAAATATCAAAAAGAAAAAAGAACAATAAAAATGAAAATAAGTTAAGGGAATTCTGTGACATTATCAAACACAATAACATTTGCATTATAAGAATCCAAGAAAGAGAAGACAGAGAAGGGGACAGAAAATTTACTTGAGAGGCTCTTGGGTGGCTAAGTTGGTTAAGCAACCGACTCTTGATTTCAGTTCAGGTCATGATCTCTTGATTCATGAGATCGACTTCCACTTTGGGCTTTGTGCTGACAACATGGAGCCTGCTTAGGATTTTCTCTCTCCCTCTCTCTCTGCCTATCCCTCGTGTGCTCTCTCTCTCTCTCTCCTTCTGTCTCTTAAAATAAATAAATATTTTTTTAAAAAGAAAATTTACTTGAAAAAGTAATAGCAGAAAACTTCCCCAACCTGAGGAAGAAAACAGACATCCAGGTCCAGGATGCACAGAGAGCCCCTAACAACATGAACCTAAGGATGCCCACCCCAAGACACAATAATTAAAATGGAAAAGACAAATGAGAAAGAGAGGATCTTAAAAGCAGCAAGAAAAAGGGCTCCTGGGTGGCTCAGTCAGTTAAGCGTCCAACTTCAGCCCAGGTCGCGACCTCACAGTTCATGAGTTCAAGCCCCGTGTCAGGCTCTGTGCTGATGGCTTAGAGTCTGGAGCATGCTTCGGATTCTTTGTCTCCCTCTTTCTCTTCCCCTTCCTACCTTGCGCTCTGTTTCTCTCTCTCAAAAATAAACATTAAAAACAATTTTTTTTAGGGGCGCCTGGGTGGCTCAGTCAGTTAAGCGGCCGACTTCAGCTCAGGTCATGATCTCGCGGTCTGTGAGTTCGAGCCCCGAGTCGGGCTCTGTGCTGACAGCTCAGAGCCTGGAGCCTGTTTCAGATTCTGTGTCTCCCTCTCTCTGACCCTCCCCCGTTCATGCTCTGTCTCTCTCTGTCTCAAAAATAAATAAACGTTAAAAAAATTTTTTTTTAAATTTTTTTTTAAAGCAACAAGAAAAAACAAGAAAGAAAGCAGCAAAAAATCCCATAAGGCTATCAGCTGATTTTTCAGCAGAAACTTTCTAGGTCAGAAGAAAATGGCATGATATATTCAGAGTGCTGAAAGGAAAAATACAACCAAGAATATTCAGCAAGGTTATCATTCAGAATTGAAAGAGAGATAAAGAGTTCCCCAGACAAACAAAAGTTAAAGGAGTTCATCACCACCAAACAAGCCTGACAAGAAATGTTAAAGGGACTTACTTAAGTGGAAATAAAAGTTCATAACCAGAAGAAAATTATGAAAGGAAAAAATTCACAGATAAAAGCAAACATAGAGTTTAGGCAGTAGATTGATTATTCAAAGTCAGTATGGAGATCAAAACACCAAAGTAGTAAGTATCTACAAAAATTAGTCAAGAGGGGCGCCTAGGTGGCGCAGTCGGTTAAGCGTCCGACTTCAGCCAGGTCACGATCTCGCGGTCCGGGAGTTCGAGCCCCGAGTCAGGCTCTGGGCTGATGGCTCGGAGCCTGGAGCCTGTTTCTGATTCTGTGTCTCCCTCTCTCTCTGCCCCTCCCCCGTTCATGCTCTGTCTCTCTCTGTCCCAAAAAAAAAAAAAAAAAAAAAAAGTTGAAAAAAAAATTAAAAAAAAAATAAATAAATAAAAATTAGTCAAGACATACATAAAAAAAAGCTGTAAAATGTAATATCACATACATAATTGTATGGAGAGGAGAGCAAAAATTTAGTGCTTTTTAGAATGTACTCAAATATAATCATCAACTTAATATAGCCATCTTCCTTACCAATTTGGATTCCTTTTCATTTGTTTTTCTTGTTTGATTGCTGCTTCTAGGACTTCTAGTACTATATTAAATAAAACTGGTGAGAGTGGACATTGGATCTCTCTGCTGAAAGGAACTGTGAAGTACAGTGGGGTGGTCTCTAATGGAGGCTGCTTTTTTTTCATTTGGGAAACTCCTCCCACAGGGAGGGGGAGTTTTTGTACAAGGTTTGTACCAGAACCATCAGGGCAGCCTTTGGGGCCAGAGGGAAGGGTGCTTTACCACTAATGCAAAGGCATTACAATGAGTCTAGGGGCTACCCAGGGGCAGAGGTAGAAGAGGAGAACTCATGCTCTGCACCTATGGCTTTGATCTGTTCACCCCAAGGTCTTGGAAGCCACAAGGTCAGGAGTTGTGCTCCCAGGCTTTTAATGTGTAGCTTATTTATCACCATCCTTGCCTCTAGTTAATGTCTCTATCTTTCTCCTCCCCAAGGACTTGGGACTCTGCCTCGAGAGGCATTCTTCCATTGCTTGTGTCTAGCTTCTCTACCTAACATAAATACAGAGAACTGATGGTCGCCAGAGGGGAGAAGGGTGGGGGTGGGTTGGGAAAAATGAGTGAAGGGGAGTGGGAGATACAGGCTTCCAGTTATGGAATAAATAAGTCATGGGAATAAAAGATAAGGAATAAGGAATACAGTCAATGATACTATAATAGCATTGTATAGTGACAGATGGTAGCTACACTTGTGGTGAACACAGCATAATGTATAAACTTGTCAAATCACCATAATGTACACCTGAAACTAATGTAACATTGTATATCAACTATACTCAAATTAAAAAATAATAGTAATGTTTTAATAATGTGTGGTGACAGATGGTAACTACACTTACCATGGTGAGCATGGTAGAATTGTCAAATCACTATGTTGTGCACCTGAGATGAATGTAACATTGTATGTCAACTCTACTGCAACGTTTTTTTAAATGCCTTCCAGTCACATGCAAATGGATATATTACAAGTTCCTTAGCCTCAGCACACCTAATCAACCTCATGACATTTTGCACAAAACTTAGTCCTTATGCACATTCCTTATACTGGTAAGTGGCCCCACCCAGTTGCCGTCCTATTCTCTCTCCTCTACATCCAATTTTTTTTAATGTTTATTTATTTTTTGAGAGAGAGAGAGAGAGAGAGAGAGAGAGAGAGAACCTGAGCAGGGTAGGGACAGAGAGAGAGAGAGAGAAAGAATCCCAAGCAGGCTTTGTGCTGTCAGTGCGGAGCCCAATGTGGGGCTCGATAAACCATGAGATCATGACCTGAGTGGAAATGAAGAGTCAGATGATCAACCAACTGAGCCACACAGGTGCCCCATCTCTTACACCCAATTTTTACCATGACTCTGTTGAGTGTATACCTCTTAATATGGCTCCTCCTCTTCCATCTGATTGTAACTGCCTTAATTCAAGTACTCTTTATCTCTCACTGCACTTGCAATAACCAATTTTCCAGCCTCCACTCTCTTCTAAAATCACTGCTTTATTCTGCTGCCACAGGCATATTTCCACACTGAGAATCTGATCACATTACTCTTCTGATTGAAATATTTCTATGCACATCCACTCACAGGAAAGAAAATCCAAAGATGTCTCTTGTAATATGATCTTGACTTACCTCTCCTGTCTCACCAACTATCCTCAACATCTTTAATTGCCTTTTTCCTTCAACCTTACAGGGCTCATCCTCTATATATTTGCTTATATTATTTCCTCTGCAAAATTATTCTTCTCTTTTCTCCCTTCTTCACCTTCTATTTTTCTTTACTCATTATTTCTGGAAAAAAATTTCCCATCCTTCAACATCAGCTAAAGTTTAATTCTTTGTTGTAATCTTTCTGTGATTTTCCTAAATCCTTCCTGTTCAAACTGTGATCACAGAGGGGCACCTGGGTGGCTCAGTGGGCTGAGCATCCGACTTCAGCCCAAGTCATAATCTTGAGGTTTGTGAGTTCGGGCCCCACATTGGGCTCTGTGCTGACAGCTCAGAGCCTGGCGCCTGCTTGGGATTCTGTGTCTCCTTCTCTCTCTGCCCCACCCCCACTTGTGCTCTATCTCTGTCTGCCTATCAAAAATAAATAAATGTAAAAAAAAAATTTTTTTTTAAAACTGTGATCACAGAAACATCAGACTCTTCTGGAAGCTGGTTAGAAACGCAGAATCTCAGTTCTACCTCAACCTACTGGGTCCCACTCCAGGTGATTTTTATGGATATTACAGTTTAAGAAGCAGTATGCTAGCTCAGACCTACTTCCAACAGCACAGCAGTATTAGCAGCACCTGGGAGCTTACTGGAAATGCAAGTAATAACCATAAAAGACTTGTATCCTAAATATATAAAGGATTCTGAAAGCTCAATGATAAACAGCCAATATTTTCTTTTGCAAAAGATTTGGGCAGACATTTCACCAATGAAAATATACAAATGGCAAATAAGCATGTGAACACATGTTCAACCTAACTAGTCACCCTGAGCTATCACTATATAAACTCTTAGAATAGAAAGAATAACAACAACAAATCCTGACAATACTTAGTGCTGCTGGCAAAAATGTGGAGCAACTGAAACTCCTATATATTGCCAGTGGGAATGCAAAATGGTGCAGACATTTTGGAAAGAAGTTTGTCAGCTTCTTATAAGGTTAAAAATGCACTTAGCATACGGCCCAGCAACGCCACTGCTCAGCATTTACCCAGGTGAAGTAAAAATAATATTCAGGCAAAAAAAACTATAGATAAATGATTATAGAAGCTTTATTCATGATCTCTAAAAACTCAAACCAACTTAAATGTTCTGTAACTGGTGAGTGAATAAGCCAACTATAGTCCATCCATACAATGGAATACTATTCAGCAATAAAAAGAAATGAACTGTGGACATACACAAGACCATAGATAAATCTCAAATTTATTCTGCTAAGAGAACGAAACTAGACTCAAAAGGCTACATACTACATTACTGCATTAAATGGCATTCTGGGAAGGACAAAACTATCTGATATAGAACATATCAGTAGTTTCTAGGGCCTGGTGGTACGGGTAGAGACTGACTACAAAGTAGCATGGGGGAATTTGACAGGATGATGGAACTATTCTACATCTTACTTTTGCTGGTGGAGTGGTTACATGACTCTTTATTTTCGTCAAAACTCACAGAACTATACACAAACAGGATGAATTTTAATATATGTAAATTATGCTTTAATAAAAAATAATATAGTATTAATATATATATTTCACATATATATTATATGTGATACCCACTTTTTAAAAATACATGAATAGTTGTTAAACTATGAAAATTGATGTATTTATTTTTTTATTTGACAATGCAATTCCATTCCATAGATTTTTACCCTGGTACTATTTTATACTTAGAAGCCTTTTACTGATCATTTTAAAATTTGGGTTTTTTTCTTAAAACCAAAAGACAGGTTTCTTCTGTCTATTATTAGTTCATAATTAATCAAAAGAATATATATATATATATATATATATATATATATTACAAATTTTAGTGAAGAGTCATTAAATTTAAACATCTTATTGGAAGTATACATCTGAATAAGCAGATGGGGCTATTTTTTCCCAATTAGTTCAACTATTTATAAATAAATGAACAGGATTATGAATGGATCCATGCCTATTTTCTCTTTTTGTAAACACTAAGTAAATAAATTCACACAAATTAAGTAGATAGAAATGGAAGGGGTTGTGTTAGAATGTTGGCACCATTTCTTTTAACTCTTCCAGTTTCATGACAAATTAAAAAATCACATAATTATCTATTACTAAGTATTTTTTTTTTTAGTAATCAGCTGAAAACTCAGGTTCCCATTCAACTTTATGTAAAGCAAAAAATTAGGAACTATTTGACATGCAAAAGTATTTTTTGCTCATTACACTAAAATATAAATCTTCCATACCTTCTCAAACTCTCTTGCCCACCTTCTTCTTTTATGGTCTTTGTCAGGATTTCATGAACTTACACAAAACCAACCCTCCACTTTCATCTTTGGATGAAACACCATACTTCAAGACACAGGGTGGGGGTAGGGGGGGCGCCTGGGTGGCTCAGTCCATTAGGCATCTGATTCAGCTCAGGTCATGATCTCATGGTTTGTGAGTTCAAGCCCTGCATTGGGCTCTGTGCTGACAGTGAGGAGCCTGGATCCTGCTTTGGATTCTCTATCTCCTTCTCTCTCTGCCCCTCCCCCGCTTGTGCTCTCTCTCTCTGTCTCTCAAAAATAAATAAATGCAAAAAAAAAAAAAATTAAAAAAAAGACACAGGGCCTGGTTTCCTGAGCAGCCACCAAGATGCAACCAAGAAGTATGGGGGAGCTAGATCTTTATGGAGGTAAACCTTGATGGAGGGGAAGAGCAGATAAGAGGGAGACAAGGAGAAAATGTCCTCCTCCTTTCTCGCTTTCTCATGGACTGCTCAGAGTTGAAGTTCCTCTTTTTGGTCCTTCTAGGAAAGTCCAAAATGCAGAGTGAATTGTGACTGCTAATGTCTCTTTGCAGTTCATTGTGGTAGCCAGTACAACAACACATATTTACTTGCCTCCCTTCTTTTCCCTTACCTTCATGGCCTGAGGCTTGTACCCCGCAAATAAAGTGTCCTATCAAGAACTGTGAAAGGCTTGAGACTTTATCCCTGCTTCTGAGCTAACAAGTGAGCCTGCCACAGTCTCATAGATGCTGGGATGTACAAGTGAGATGAAGGATTTTGTTAATCATGGCACAGCAGGCAGTGTGTGCTTTGTGTTTATGTTGGCTCTCCTTGCACACTGAGTAACGTGACGGTATAGTGCATACAGCAGATTTGTGTTACTGCCGAGAAACTCCAAACTTTGGAAACTCCCAATATTTTAAAGGGGCTTCTAGGAAACCTGTCCAACATTTTCCCCACAGGGGCATATTATCTTCATTATCTTGGTCAGAGAAAAAATCCTCACTTTGCTCCCAGGGTTGACACTATCCCTATGTTTTGAGGCTGTTTGCTACACAAACATCCTTCAGAAAAGAATCTTGGACAAAATCTATCACAGATGTGCAGAAACACCATGGAGACTTGCCCCCCAACAAGCCTTTAATCTTTGCCTTCAGATCCACTTTCTAAAAGACTGAAGCTAAGATAAACATTTATCAGAGTCATGCATTTTCTCAATTTTTGGATATTTCCCAGATCTTCTTCTGGATCCTCATTTCACTCTTTTTCACTCTATTCAATGTTCTGGCTTTACTTGTGCTTAGCCAATGAGAGGCACTATCATCAGATCCTAGGGTAGTGAGTGAGGTCAGAGTAGTTTTTTCCCCTGCACCCTCCCTGCTAGGTCACGGTGTTGGCTTCTTTCAAGTGGCAGCTGTTCTGACAGCTAGTGTCAAATTTTATATTTTCTTTTTTTTTAAATTTTTTATTTATTTTTGAGAGATAGAGAGACAGAGTGCAAGCTGGGAGGGGCAGAGAGAGAGGAAGACACAGAATCGGAAGCAGGTTCCAGGCTCTGAGCTGTCAGCACAGAGCCCAGTGGGGGGCTCAAACTCATGTACCACCAGATCACCACCTGAGCTGAAGTTAGGCTCTCAACCCACTGAGCCACCCAGGTGCCCCTAATTTTACATTTTCTTAATAACACACATAAAATGTTTAACTCTTTTATCAAATAAGATGAGAATTGATGGTAATGAGAATAAATCTTATGTGATGTAACTTTAAAAAGCAAATTTTAATTACTTTACTGAACAACGTACAGTACATTAAATCTGAAAGAAATCACATTGAAGTTTTATTCAGAGTTTTTTCTAATATATTTTGAAAATGTTGATATTTTCAGAATATATCAAATTATGTATTTTTTAAAAGTTTTCCTCCTCATGGGGTGCCTGGGTAGCTCAGTTGAGTGTCTGACTCTTGATTTTGGTTCAGGTCATGAGCTCACAGTTCATGAGTTTAAGTCCCACATTGGGCTCTGTGTTGTCAGCTTGGAGCCTATTTGGGATTCTCTCTCCCTCTCTCTCTGCTTCTCCCCTACCCGTGCGTGCACAGGCACATTTGCTTTCTCTCTCTCTCTCTCTCTCTCTCAAAATAAATAAATGAACTTAGCAAAAAGTTTTCCTACTCTATATTCTTTGGCCATTCTTGGGTGCTTTCAGGTACTAGAGAATAATACGGAGAAGAGTAGAAAAGGATTTGCATTATTCAAATGCATAGAAAAGACCACCTTTAAGCATTTAAAACTTGTTACTGATGGCCTATCTACTTTTTCCTCAATGGACTCTTCTTCAGAAGCCATCAGTTTTTTAAAAAATGGTCAGGAGATGAAAGAAACAAAGTTGTTTAAATAGAAATTGATATTATTCCCTTACCGTCTATATACCATATATCTGAATTCACCCCATTCTTAACTACCAAAAGTACTAGCTTCCACCCCAGGCTTTATCTTTAACAGAAATATATATAAATTCAGGAAAGACTCAAAGCCCTGTAGGTTCATGGTGCTGTGATTATTCATTGCAGGAGGCTTCCCCTTTGAAAGGCACCCAGACAGGTTCAATCTTCAGGCAATGCTCCTTTGTGTATCCTTTAATAAAGTGGAACTGGAGCTTTTGTAAATATAAGCTTGTTTCCTAGCAGATCCATTTTGGGGAGAAACTACATATGGAAGTAAAGTATCGGGAAATTTATTGTCTTCAAACCATTCATGCTTAGGTATCTTGGAAAGTCATATACCTCCAAGTTGATGGTCACTGCACTATGCCATATCATATTTCCAAATATTGGAAAGTATGTTAAAAGCTTATGGAAATAATGAGTTATTGATTCACAAAAACCCAAAACTAACCAGTAGAAGGATAAAATCTATTTTACTGTCCTATTGAAAAGTATAGATATGTGGACATAATGTATAAAAAAGGGGGTGGAGGGGAGTAGTCTTAGGTAAATCCATATAATCCTAACATACTTCTCAGGATCAAAGTTCTTTTGGCCTTCCATCAACTCCCATACTTCTCTATCCAGGTATCCATGTACCAGAGAGCTTCATTTGCTACAGCAACATACATTCCTAAATGAAGTGTGAATCAGTGAGCTCATTTTCCTGACTTTTTGTGAGGTATATTCTCAACCCCTCAGACTGAATCTACAAATATGATTGTGGTCAGAGTTGCAGACCCTTCTTTCTGTCTCCTTTTTTCTAGGCAGTGAGAAAATGCATTAGAGACAAACAAGGAAAGAAAGCTCCTTTCTTGCCACCCTGAAATACTGAGCTCCAACTATATTCAAAGCAGTGAGAAAATCTTGCAGAAGTACTGGTTCTTGAAAACACGGTTGGTTTTTAATCTTGTTGCTTTTATTGCATTAGGGAACTGTTTAGTGTAAATTGGCATGTTTCAGAGGTTCCAAGTTTGATTTTATACTGTTTGATGAACAGATTCCACATTCAATTCTAAATCTGCACTTAAAATGCATTGTTAATTGTGCACCATTAAAAAACTTATTCAATCCCTAATTAGGATACATTGCCACCAGGTGGCAGGGGAATGCTTTCATTTCATGAACTTCTTTGGCAAAAACTAGTACTGCTATTTATTTTAACTACTTGCTTTTTATCATAATCTAGACTTCATTGGAGAGTAATAGTAACAATGTGGTATCGATCATTTTCAGTACTAACTGATATAAATTGCTCTCCCTCTCTGTAATGTTGGCATTTTGTTTACATAGCCACCAGAACTCCAAACATCTTGATCTCTAGTTCAGTGATTGCCGATGTATGGTCTGCCCGGGTCCTCATGATCCTTTCAGAGACTTCATAAAGTAAAGAATATTTTCTTAATAATGCTAAGACATTATTTGCCTTGTTCACTCTAATTTTTTCACAAGTGTACAAATAGTCAAGTTTTCCAGAGGCTACATGACATGGATAAAACTGTCATCCTGCTAAGAAATGTATTATTGTTGTATGTTTGCATTTTAAATTTTCTCAGTGTTAATTTCCAATGTGTAAATATTGGTAGATATGAGCTATACAAACTAAAGTTCTTTGAGATCTTCAATAATTTTTAAGAGTCTCAAGGAGTCCTGATATCAAAATAACTGGAGAAGTACTACTCTAATTAGTTAATCAGTTCTACTTAAATGTTGGTGTATTTTTCTATTTCTCCTGAGGACAGGGTTCTTCTCATATTTACCTCTAGATCCAGTCCCGTAGAGAACCTAGCACTAACCATGGATACTAGACACTCAGTACAGATGTGCTGATAACTAGAAGGTGTTACTAGAATGAAACAAGTATTAATGGAAACACATTGTTTTAAGTTTAGCCATTAAAATTAAATAATCAAATATTTGATTCAAATAGAAGTCTTCATATAAAAGCTTAAACCAATTACAATTTGGTTCATTTCCTCCTAGTATTTCACTGTATTATGAATACATTTGTCTTATCTCCAAGGTTCAAATTTTTAAAGATTTTTCACATTCACATGTTAGAATTTACCTTCCTGTACATAACCTTAAAATGTCAAGTTTTGGTCACAAAATATCTCTAAATTTCCTCCTAACATCCAGTTATAATAAAGTTCACGGATATTATATATCTTCTTTCTCAGACATCAGTTCTCAGCACTTTTTTTCTAAAATTCTAGTTTGTCACTTTTTTTTGAAATTAAAATTTAACAATAGAATTTTGATGGTAAATATGGCCTTGATGCCCTGTAAATTACCTTTGATACAAACTCTTTTTTTTTAAGTTAGCATATTTTACCAACACATTCTGAATACCTTTTTTTTTACTACAAAAAGTTATAAATATTTTACATAAAAACTTTAAACAGAACTATTACAAACACCTTATCTCAGTTCTAATGAAAATATATCAGAAACCATCAAAACTGAACAGGAAGTCATGCTTAATTATGCACTGAGAACATGAGAAGAGTTTAACATATCTGAAACACAAAGGCATTGTTATAACACAATATCATGTGAAATTGGAAACTGATCACTTAAAATGGCAATTAGATGAGATATGAAGAAAGAACATGCTGAGAACAGCCTTTCAAACACAGGCAAATATGGCTAGTGTAAACAATACTTAGCTCTTTTTTATCCTTCCCCTTCACAGTATGGAATCCATATATCCAAAATGCACTTTTTTACACTTTTCAAAAATACTCATGTTCCCAATGGCAACTTAAAGGACGTTTAAATTCCTTTCCTAATGTTTATTTATATTTGAGAGAGAGAGAGAGAGACAGAGTGTGAGGGGGGCAGGGGCAGAGGGAGAGGAAGACAGAATCTGATGTAGACTCCAGGCTCCGAGCTGTCAGCACAGAACCTGATGTGGGGCTCTAACTCACAAACTGCAAGATCATGACCTGAGCCAAAGTTGGATGCTTAACTGACTGAGCCATCCAGGCACCCCTACTTAAAGCGACTTCTAAAGAAATCTGAACCTTTGTCTATTTCCATGTGTAATAACAACAAAAGAGAAAAGTATATTATCTGAAAGTGGCCAAAGATTTTGTCGTCTTTAATTTAAATCTGTGAGATGTTCTTAGAAGTCATTGGGCATAATCTTTGTTTCCTGAGTAGAAAAAAACTTCTGCAGGAGGAAGCTGATGACAGGATACCTAGCTGGACTCCTCATAAGCCCATTCAATGCCTACTTCTTTTCTCTCTGATATGAAAACATAAAGGGGAGATCTGACATATTTATTCAGGCTATTCATGGAAAGCAAAATTCTACTACTGACAATTAAGGGAGACTTAAGACTATGTTTATTAATCAAATTTTCTTTCATTGCTCTACTCCCGTTTTTAACAATAATCCTATAATTGTAGTGCCCCTCTAGGATACCCAAACTCACCTGAGGGCAGAACTGAGAGGTGGAGAATAATCAAAGAGAGCCAGGCTAAGCCAGGTCATCTTTAAGTCTTCCATTCTCTTCAAACCAATCTACCATTGTAGATTAATTGAATATTCCCATTTCCGAAAATCTCCCTTCCCTAGCTGCCCCCAAGCATCAGAAAGCCACTCCTAGATATGATTTAAGGGATGGACCTATCATGAGAGTAATGAAGCCCAGCAGGTTCTCCCTGAGTGGCAAGAGGGACAGAATTGATTTGTCTGGAAGCACCAATAAGCCCGAACAGCAGATGAGCTGCCCTGTAATTATAAATCTCCCCTCATTTTTTCTCAGGACATGTTATCAGCAAGTTACCAGAAGGATTAACTTTACGTATTCCAAAGAGACAAGATGAGAAGACAATCCAAAAGGACAAGACAACAAGCAAGGCATGAATTAAGGTAGATAATCAATAAAGGCCATTGATTGACTTGATAACATACATTTGTCTTGCAGTATGGATGTTTTTTAAGGAAAATAAAATCAATCTAATGAAACAACACAATATATGAACTCAACATAAATGATGATGATGATTATAATTACAAAAAGAATGATGACAAAGAACAATTAATACAGTTCAGGTACTTTCATCAAAGAGGTAAGGTACATTACATTACCTATGTCCACAAACACAGAATTTTCTTTTTCCTCTATTCATCATATCTAAGTTCATGAGTGTTTTCATTCATTTGTTCAAAGAAATAAATAATGAATGCCTATTATATGCAAGATGCCAGGCTAGTTATGAAATATGGGATAAAAATAGATCAAATAAGATCTTTATGAAAGTACAGTGATAGTTCTACCATGTTATATATATGTATGACATTATTATTATTAATACAAAAAATTTATATGCTTTAAAACAATATATTTTTGTCCTCTTCTGGGGCCTAGACTGGTCTAGTTTGTAGCCAAAGGCAGACAATGACAGGCAGAAAGTCTCTGGAGTAAAACTGCCATTAGGAGAGCCCTATTCTGAGTAGACTGAAGACAACAGCAACAAGAGGGACAGTCCCAGATGTAGGCAAGAATGAAATATATCACTAGGCCAGGCATCTATGCCCCATTATGGTCTAAAGATCAAGATGTAACAGAAGAGGCCAGAGTACTGGGAATAGGTTGGTACAGATTACTACAGATCTGGGTTTTGATCTTACCCTACTCATAAGCTAGTCAGTTTGCCTGAAACTATTTCATAAGTACTGGAAGAAGATATGAGACTTGTGGGTCAGAAATACAAGACTATTTCTTATGGCACAGCAAGAAGGAAACATTACTTCATTCCTCAATGATGTTCCCTGAAAATAATGGCCCATGGAAAAAGTAGTCATGGCTTTGCATTCTTGGTATACCCAGCAAGATGTGAACGAGTGAGAGAGTCATAAGGCATATCTCCTAACAAGTACTAGAGCACACCAGGCAAATGTGTCAGATCTGACAGTACAAAGTGAAAGGATGCTAGATTTCCATTTATCTGCAACACTGGCTAATAGATTTACTGACAATTTAAAGCAGAAATCTTTCAGCCCAACCTGGATATTACAATTGGAATATTTAAAAAATCACATCCCAATGGGTACCTGGGTGGCTCAGTTTGTTAAGCATCTGACCCTTGATTTGCACTCCGGTCGTGAGTTTGTTTCATGAGTTTGAGTCCTGTGTGGGGCTTTGTGCTGACAGCACAAAGCCTGACTGGGGATTCTCTGTCCCTCATTCTCTTTCTCTCTGACCCTCCCCTGCTCACACATGCACAGACACACATGCTCATGTACAGGTGTGCCCTTCCTCTCTTTCTCTCTCTCAAAAATAAATACATAAACATTAAAAGACATCCACATCCCAGAGATTCTGATTCAACTGGTATATCATGTAGCTTGCCATGCATGGGGTTTTTTTTTAATTTTTTTAAGTGTATTTATTTATTTAGAGAGAGAGAGAGAGAGAAGGGGAGGGGCAGAGAGAGAAGGAGAGAGAGAATCTTAAGCAGGCTCTGCACTTTCAGCACAGAGCCCGATGTGGGGCTTGAACTCACAAACAATGAGAGCATGACCTGAGCCAAAATCAAAAGTTGGACACTTAACCAACTGAGCCTCAGGCCCACCATGAGCATTTTTTAAAAAGTGATTCTAATGTATGAAGTTGCGACTCCTGATTTAAATAGTCTATGTGGGATTAGATTGTGTGTCTCCATCTTCCCCAATGATAAGGATCACGTACAAAAATGGTTCTCAAACTTTAGCAAGCATAAGAATTACGTGAAAGGCTCTAAAACACAGATTGCTAGGCTCCAATCCCATAGTTTCTGATTTAGTAGGTATAGGGTGGGGCCTGAGAATTCCAATAAGTTCCCTGGTGATGCTGATGCTGTTGGTCTGGAGCCATTCTTTGAAAACCACTGATTTAAAGCAATGCTTTTCAAACTTGTATGAATACCTGAGATCATTATTAAATTCAAATTCTGATTTGAATTGAGATAGAGGTGGGTTCCCAGAGTCTGCATTTCAACTAAGTTCCCAGATAATAGCAATGCTGCTGGTACCTGGTCCACATTTTGAATACCAAGGATCTGGGGTTCCAGTTAAAAATATAAAATCCAAGGCCCCATTTGAGACCCACTGAATTAGAATCTCCAGGAAGAGACCTGGTTTAAGTTACCAAACACCCCAGATGATTCTTTTTAAGACAAGGAGTAGTTATAACTTGAAAAGTTGAAAGTAAAAATAATGTAATCAAACCTGAACTTCTCATTAACTTACATCTCATTCCAGATAAATTTAATGATTCATGTTCAACTAACAGTAACTTTTAAGCCCCAGCTGAAAGCTTGTGAAGGGTAGCAGAATATGCTGCCCCCAAGATATGTTGAAAACAATTGAGAAGCAGATACAAGAAAAGCTCCTTTCCCTCCCCCTATTTGTTTAAAAGCAGGACATAAATTCTCTACTAGCAAGGACAGAAAGCTAATTACTGAAGATAACTCTAGACCCTTTTCAGTCCAGAAATGGCACCAGAGGAATCTATACAACAAATCTAAAACTATCCCTGACACACACCATTAGTTTCTCCATGTATTTTCCTTCCCACAATTTGCCACAGTCTTTTTCCTTTGTCTTGTCACTTCTCTAAAAATGTATCCTCCTATTGTTAAGATGCTATAAAAGCCCAAGTTCTAACCACCCTTTGAGTTACTCATTAAGTGCTCCCCTGTGTATGCACAATGCACATGTCAATACACTTCTGTGTTGTTTTTCTTCTGTTAATCTGTCTTTTATTAGTCTAATTCATATGGCTGCAGTCAGAGAACCCAAGATGGGTAAAGAAAAAGATTTTTCCCCTCCCCTACATTTGGAATGAGGGAAGTTAAATTCTTGTGTGCGGTCATTCTGAATGGGGGCCAACACAGAAGTCAGAATTTGAGCAACTAAGATCTAACCATAGAGAAAGCTGAATAATAACCTAGAAAGAAAAAAAATAACCTAGATTTCAACAACCAGAGCCAAATATAAAGGCTATTCAGAAAGACGTGCATTATAGAAACAGGAGGAGATGCTGAAAGGAATCTAGCTGACAAGCCAAACAATCCAAGGGTGGGAGAAGAAGCTGGAGAACAGATCAGGGAGAGAGAGACACAAGCTATGATGGTACAGTTAGCATGGGTTTTGGAAACATGAGGCCACACACTGGCAGGCCAGAATAGCTTCCACTGAAGCTGTTTTGTGTTAGTGTTGGTTTATTTTATTTTGTTTTGTTTTAATTTTATTTTTAAATGTTTATTTACTTTTGAGAGAGAGTTAGAAAGCAAACAGGGGAAGGGCAGAGAGAAAGGGAGAGAGAGAGAATCCCAAACAGGCTCTGCACTATCAGCACGGAGCCCAACACGGGGCTTGAACTCATGAACTGTGAGATTGCGACCTGAGCTGAAATCAACAGTCAGATGCTTAACTGACTGAGCCATCCAGGCACCCAGTGTTAGTGTTGTTTTAAGCCTCAGAACCCCATCTGTCCCTATAAGATAATTAAGGATCTGCCAATAAATACTTAAATGTTAAATAAATTTATAAAGCAAATATTTTTCTTTAAATATAAATTAACACTTCTAAGTCATATGTTTAATATATATTTCCACCAAGTTGTGTTTCTTAAAACACACATCACTGAGTCCTAATATTTTAAAAGAATAGCATATTTAAGAGGAAAAAAGGAAAGTGGAGAAAAAGTTATCTAAACTATATTTTTATTATTATCCTGTTTTTACTATGATCCTCTAATGTTCCCTTTTATATCATTTCTACCACATACTTTGCTCATCACTGTTAGTAAGTAATGAATATATATATATATATATATATATATATATATATATATATATTCAAGCTTTTAATCTAACATGAAGCTGAAACAAGTTTAAGGTGTTTTGAAGTCAGTACCTAAGGAGCCAAAACATATGTCAAAACATCTCTGATGAACTTCAGTATTAAATATATATTAAACATGCTCTACTCTCTCAAAAGGATTCATTTTTATCCTTGACATCACAAATCTTTATTAAAGCAATAGCAAAAGATGAGGCTCAGAAGAGGACTAAATCACAAAGGGGAATTATCAGTTGAAATATGTTCTTTGGAGCCTGTATTTTTAGCAAATGGCTGAAATCTGTAAGTATGGAAGAAAATTTTTGCCTTTGCAGGATCTACACGAATAATTCAGATACAGTGTTTTCTATTATGTTTGAGAGAGCTCAATAATCAACTGCCTCCTGTCTTTATTTTCCAGGTTCCTCTCTTCTCTGGATCTTTCCTCAAGCATCGTATTCACTTCCCAACCTCACTCATCATTTCCACACAGATGTCCCTAAATCTACAAGAAGCCTGCCCAGGCTTCTTTCTGGAGCTTCAGACTCACATTCTCAGCTGTTTGTTGGCTGTTATTCCCCAGCTTTCCTATCTGAACCATAAATTCAGCTTATCCTAAACCAATGTAACAACTTTCTTCCCCAAAAGAGATTCTTCTTTGGTTTTCAGGTAATAGGAATTCGATTTTTTCATACTTTCATGTTCATAACTACTGCGTCATTTTCAACTCTTCTTTCTTCTTCCCTTAAATTCTAGCGGTCATCAAGTAAAAAATTTCTGTGTTCTCTCTCTCTCCTCTGATCCTCATTTCCTCCATTTTGTTTATGCCCTTATTACTTTTAACTGAAGTTCCATAACAGAAGAGGGAGAGGATCTTCTCTTTTCCTGTCCATCCTCAGCACAGCTGACAGATTATTCTTCCTTATCTGCAGCTCTCAACTCCGTGGCTCTAAAATCTTTAAAGTCTCATCTTTGCCCATCATATTAGCATTTTCACCCTGGTATTCAAGATCCTACTAATATAGGCTACTATATTATATAGGATCCTACTAATAACAGGCCTGGCACACATTCCCAATCTTACTTCCTACTACTTTCCCTAATGTTCCACATGTTCCAAACTTGGTTGCCTCTCTAAATAGGATCTGTGCCTTCTTCCTTCTAAGGCTTTCTTTCCTTCCTGCCACTTAAAAACAGCTCAGCATAGTGGAAAGACAAGCTTTGAGCTTTGGACTCAGTGCATTCAAATTCCTACTCATCAAATGTGTAATTGTGGGCAAATTATTTAAGTTTTCAAATCCTGTTTCATAATCTTTAAAATGTACATAATTCTTACCTCAAAGCTATAGCTTGAGCTTTATTTTTTTTTTTTTAATTTTTTTTCAACGTTTTTATTTATTTTTGGGACAGAGAGAGACAGAGCATGAACGGGGGAGGGGCAGAGAGAGAGGGAGACACAGAATCGGAAACAGGCTCCAGGCTCTGAGCCATCAGCCCAGAGCCCGACGCGGGGCTCGAACTCACGGACCGCGAGATCGTGACCTGGCTGAAGTCGGACGCTTAACCGACTGCGCCACCCAGGCGCCCCTAGCTTGAGCTTTAAATGAGATAATCCAGCAAAGGAACTCAGTACACATTACTGTTTTTTTTTCCTTCATGTAGACAAATCTCAAACATTGTGTTCTCACTCCATTAAGCTTTCTTTATCTTCTAACCCAGATGTGACCTCTGCCTTATTTTTCAGTAATTTGTATGAATCTTAGGACATTAACTTTACTCTGTATTAAAATCACTTACCAAAAAAAATTATTTACCAAGTTATGGAATATTTGATGCCAATGATCTTGTTTTCCCATCTCAGGATTTCTGTGGCACTCCACACAGTGTCTTGAATCTAGCTTAGTAAATATTTGTGCAATGGAACTGATTTGACTATTTCCAGTAAAAAACAGGATGTAGGAAAAAAGCCCTTAGCTAATCCTAGGTCTATAGGGATAATCTACCAATAAGATAAGTAAGAGATAAGGCTGCAGAATGAAGAGACTACATATTTAACTACAGACATCAAGACTATATACCTTCTGGCAGAATTCATTTCCAGTTATGAGAACATCAAACTAAACCTCAGGGCTACATCTCCAAGAGACATAACTTCCCTGTCCCAAAATTTGAAGGATCCAATGCCACTATATGAAAGTAGACACCAAGAATTACAAACCCAGTGAGGGTCAATGGAGGTGGTTTCACCAGATGATGCCAAAAAATGACCTATGACACAAATACTGTTAACAAAATCAGCATAGATAGGAGTGGGTCTGACTACCAGGTTGGATACAGTTTCAAGCTATTTGTTACCACTCTATAAAATATCTCTCCTCATTTTTCTCATATTTTACTATGAATACAGATTTCACATGGATGCACATGCTGTGTGGTGAAAGGCCATTTACTGCCTTTATCTCAGGTTCTAAATTCTTGCAAACATGGCTTTAGTAAAGCCATTTTTATCTAATCAACTAGAATTTCTTCACATATGCTTTCAATATCTCAAAAAAGCATGGAAGTTCCTTCTTCTTTGGTATCAATTCAAGGAAAAATATTCCGATTCATTTGCCCTTCAATCTGGAGCATTCAACTTCAGCTGAGGTCATGATCTCACGGTTCTAGAGTTGGACCCCCGTGTCGGGCCCTGTGGTGACAGCTCAGAGCCTGGAGCCTGCTTCAGATTCTGTGTCCTCCTCTCTCTCTCTGCCCCTCCCCTGCTCATGCTCTGTCTCTCTCTTTCTCAAAAAATAAACATTTAAAAAATTTAAAAATCCTTCACAATATGCACATCATAAATGAGTTAATCCTGACTAGAGCATTATTAGTTTTTGGGTTTGCTCTAAACAGTTTTATTGAAAATAATTTTATTTTTTTTAATGTTTATTTATTTTTGAGACAGAGTGTGAGTGGGGAGCGGGGTGCAGAGAGAGGAGGACACAGGATCCAAAGCAGGCTCCACACTGAAAGCACAAAGCCCCTGTGAGGCTTGAACTCACGAACCGCGAAATCATGACCTGAGCCGAAGTCAGACGCTAAACCTACTGATCCACCCAGGCACCCTGAAAGTCATTTTAAGTAAGGGTAATAGAAAGTTTAAAGAATCATTAATGAAAGTATCAGTTTTGTCCAGATGGCAAGTATTTGCACCTGTGATGTCAGGATTAAAAGTTACCGCAGCGCCTGGGATGGTGTTTCACACGCAATGTTGTGGATCCAGTCTCCATAACTGAGAGATAATCCGTATTAAGACTGTCCTGAAGTTCAGTAAAATATGTAGCATATTCAGTTTTCCCCTAGATCAATGCTTCAAAAGAGAATAGAAGAATTCTGTGGCCTAAAGGAAAAGGGAAATTAGTTTTGCAGCCCACACAGGAGACAAAAGAATGATCTTCTGTTCTGTGGCTGCTATTTTTTGCTATGCATTTAAAGTATGTGATATTGTGAAATCATGATTGGAATGCTTTCTATTAAAAAAAATTCTCCTAAGGAAAACCACGGAAAACTCCCAAGAAGTCAGAAAAGCTGAAAACCTCAAACAAGAACGTATTGAGTAGCAGCTGTTCTCAGGATTTGTCACTCTCCCTGTTTAACAAGTGCAAATGCACAAATATGATGATTTTCTTTACCTGCCTAACCTCCAGGGGCTCCCATTTACCCCAGGTGAAATTCCAAGTTCTGCATATGACTTTCAGATCCTCTCAAGGCTGGCCCCTGCCTCATCTTCCACCTTCCTCCTTGCCTGCCTGCTGTGTATCCCCCTGCTCCCACCCCATCCCCTCTCTGCTCCGGCCACACTGAGCTCCTTTTCCTGGCCTTTGTGTTTTGTGCACATTCTTCCTTCTTTCCCTCTTTTCCACCTTTTTCACCTGGATATATTACCCTTAACTCCCATGTCTCAGTTTGAATGTCATCTTCTTGCAGAAGACTTTCTTGACCCCCAGCCCAGCTTGGGAGCACCTCATTGATGTTCTCATAGTGCCCATACTTCCCTCATCACACACTATTGTAATGGTGGGTTTGTTTTTCTGTGTCTGTTTTACTTGTCTGCATTTTCCATAACATCGTATATAATTCAGTAGGGTCAGGGACCACGTCTGTACTGTGTAATAGCATTCTTCAAACTAGGGCAGATGTATTCCTGGGTGTACGCAAACAATTTCCAAAGAAGTACATGAGTAAAAGTAGTCTTTAGGGACTCAGATACCAGAACTTCCAATTCCACGTCTCCTTTCCCAAAACAGATCTGCCTGAAAACCCGCCTAAGATTAGGCATAAATGCCAGTCCTCATTTCTCACTCTCTTTTCAAAATTACCCTTTTCTCACTTCATGAAAGAAAAGCCTACCTCTCATTGATGCCAAATCTTAATATGGAGAGTTTCATAGGATATAAAAACCATCAAGAAGACAAACTCTTCAAAGCAAAAATTGAATATTAGTGTTAGTGCAGCCTCCTTTAATTGAATCACCATCAACCCACAGCATGAGTTTAGCGTCTTCCCTATCTTTTAGATATTTCTCTTAATGTAAAATGTGGGCAGGAACTTGTGCTATTTGGCCAAAATATCTGAATTCAAATTTATTCTGGACACAGTCACAGTGATGGTCATTTTTATTCTCCCCATCAACTGTTTTCTTTTTTCCCCCACATTTACTGAGATGTAATTGACAAACAAAAATTTTACATATTTGGGGCATACAACGTGATGATTTCACATATGTACACATTGTGAAAGAATTACCACAATCAAGTTAACACATCCATCAGCTCAGTTACCTTCTGGGGGGGGGGAGGGGAGGTTGAGAATGCAAAATCCTCTCTCTTAGCAAATTTCAAGTAAACAATACAGTGTTATTAACTACAATCACCAGGCTGTAAATTTGATTCCCAGAACTTATTCATCTTATAACTGAAAATGGTACCCGTTGACCAATATCTCCTCAAAGCCCTGGAAACCACTGTTCTATTCTCAAGCTCTCTAAGTTGAACTTTCTTAGATTATACATATAAATGAAATCATATGGTATTTGTCTTTTTGTATCTGGCTTATTTCACTTAGCATAATGTCCTCCAAGTGCATTCACATTGTTGCTAATGGCAGGATTTCCTTCATTTTATGGATGAATAATATTCCACTGTGTATATATACTTTTCTTTATCCATTATCCACTCATCAGTGGACACTTAGGTTGTTTCCATATCTTGGCTATTGTGAATAATGCTGCAATGAACGATGAGGGTGCAGCTATCTCTTAGACTACTGATTTCATTTCCTTTGCATACATACCCAGAAGTGGAACTGCTGAATTAAATGGTAGTTCTATCTTTAATTTTTTGAGGAACTGCTACTCTATTTTCCATAATGGCTCTACCTATTTGCCAACTTTTTTCTAAGAATTCATACTTTCAAAAGAGAGCCCTGTGGAAGTGAAGCAAAAGGAGCTTTGGAGACAAATATTGAAGAAGGAAAGCTCATGTCCAAGTTATAAACTCATCCATATGTGACCCTACACAAGGATTCATCTCTGGTTCTCAAACTATTCATTTGCCTAGTTGAGAATTAGAATTCCTACATGAGATGCTTGTCAAGAGCATGAATATTAACACATTTATTTGAGCTTACTTTTTTTTTAAAATGACTAAAAGACTAAATCTGATGTAAATGATTGACTTGACATTTTCTTTTCCTTCTTTTTTAAAGTTTATTTATTTGGAGAGTGGGAGAGTGCACATGAATGGGGTAGAGGCAGAAAAAGAGGGGAGAGAGAGAATCCCAAGCAGTCTCCATGCTGTCAGCACAGAGCCTGATATGGGTCTCAAACCCACAAACTGTGAGATCATGACCTGAACTGAAACCAAGAGTTGGACGCTTAACCGACTGAGCCACCCAGGAGCCCTGACTTGACATTTTCAATGAATTGACTAAACTAATTGGAACTCCCAACAATTAAGTAGTGGGAGTAGGGCGGGGTGGGATACACACACACACACATATGCTATTGTCACTGCATACAAACATTTTACATTAGCACACTCTATTATTAAAGCTGTATTGAAATTGACAACACTTCCATTTTTCCAATGCCTTCTATGTTAAAAACCCAAATAGGGTATGTCTAAGAGAAAGAGTAATATCCCTGATTAATTGCCATTTGTTAATTCTTCAAAAGATCCTTTTGGTGTATTTCCCAAATATTGAGAAAATAAATGACTCTAAGATCAAGTAACAAATTCGTTTGCAAATTCAAATCACTTTTCAACAAAATTGGAAGAGGACTTGATTGTTAGCAATTGAAAATAGCATTTGACAACAGGAACATGTATAATGGATATTTTTAAGTGTGTAGCTGTTATCACTACTCTTTCCATTTTCACCTACTTTTATGGGAACAAAGCTTTTTTAGCACTTACTTCTATATCAGTCATTTTCAAAATGCAGTCCAAAAACACCTACGAGTCCTTGAGATTCTTTCAGGTGTCCGTCAAATCCTCCCTTTTCCAGCTACACATTTTCATCCAGCTAGATTTTCTTCACAGGTTTCAATCAGAACAACCTACTGCAAAAGATGCATAAGTAGATACGAGAACCCAGTTGCCTTTCTGTTTTTTAATTATTTTATTTTTTTAATGTTTATTTATTTATTCTGAGAGAGACAGGGCATGCACATGCATGTAAGCACAAGCAGGGGAGGGGCAGAGGGAGAGAGACAGAAAGAGAGAGAGAGAGAGAGAGAGAGAGAGAGAGAGAGAATCCCAAGCAGGCTCCACACTGTCAGCATAGAGCCCAACACAGGACTTGATCTCACACAACTGTGAGATCATGACCTGAGCCAAAATCAAGAGCTGGATGCTTAACTGAATAAGCCACCCAGGCACCACCCCTCTTCCCCAGTTGCCTTTGTAAAGTAAGGCATCAGATTTGCAAATATGAAAAATAATGCCAATATTTTCACTATTTTTTAAAAATATGTCTTTAAAAATGTTACTTATGGTTATATGTAATGGGTTTCTGACTTTTATTTTTTAATTAGTAAATAAATATTTTTAATTTCTCAATTTTAATTTCTAATGCAGAAAATATTGATAAAACCCACATAAACAAAAGCTCTTTGAGGGTCTCAATAATTTTTTTTCAGCAAAGCAACATGCTTCTTTATTTCCCTGTCTTTCCATCTTAGTCTTCCTGCAGGATGGTGATGGGCTGGGAGGCTTCCCTCTGACTCAGGCCCTGGACACTCAGGAATTCCTGGGGTGAGAAAGTTAGGTAGGTAGAGGACTGCCACCCCAGGTTTATTCCTACTCTGCCTTCTGGGAAATCAGAAGCCCATCCTGCCCCCCAATCCTAACTAACACTGCTGCTTTTTTAAAATTCCAGGTGGCCTTAAAAAGAGAGTGGGGGGACAGGGTATGAGGGGGGAATCAGAGGGCTGCCTTGTTTGGGGAAGGAGCCCTTGAGAAAATGGATCAGAAAATGGATCAAAGCTCAGTATTGGGTGTGAGGGGTCCACCCTGGTTCCTGGGGCAGGCAGGTGACTAGGGAAGTGATTCAAGAGAGTGAAGGTCACCAGCAGGTCCTCCTGCTGCCTCTGCCACCCCTGCCCATGAGGCTTCAATGATTTTTAAGAGCATAGAGGCACCTGGGTGGCTCAGTGGGTTAAGTGTCTGACTTCGGCTCAGGTCATGATCTCGAGGTTCTTGAATTCAAGCCCCGCATCAGACTCTGAGCTGACAGCTGAGAACCTGAAGCCTGCTTCAAGTTCTGTTTCTCCCTCTCTCTGTCCCTCCCTTGCTCATGCTCTGTCTCTCTCTCTCTTTCAAAAATGAATAAACATTTTAAAAAATTTTTAAATAATAATTTTTAAGAGTGTAAAAGTGTCCTAAGTTCAACAAGTTTGAAAAAATGCTGATCTATATAAGAATAAACTGATGCTTAAACCAGCCTCAATAGAGCAATATATGATATTTATCATTAATAATTTAATAATTGAAAAAATACACAAATCTATGTTAAGATATCTATTCTCAATAAAGCTTTTCTGTGTTTAATAATTTATCAAAATTTGTAATGAAATTATTTTGCACTAATCAATTGTGTAAAAACAATAATTATAACGCAACATAATACAGAACAGAAACATTAACATTTGAAGCGTCTTTTTATTTATTTACTTTTTTTAACGTTTATTTATTTTTGGGACAGAGAGAGACAGAGCATGAACGGGAGAGGGACAGAGAGAGAGGGAGACACAGAATCGGAAACAGGCTCCAGGCTCTGAGCCATCAGCCCAGAGCCTGATGCGGGGCTCGAACTCACGGACCACGAGATCGTGACCTGGCTGAGGTCAGACGCTTAACTGACTGCGCCACCCAGGCACCCCTGAAGCGTCTTTTTAATACATTTTTTTTGGAGTAAAGTATAATAGGCTGACCAATAAAAGATTTTCAAGCAAAAAACATATTACATTAGGATAAAATTATGTGGAGTAAATGGAACAGAATTATGTGTTTCAGAAGAAAAGAAACAATGTAAAAATTCTGACAGTTAAACAAGAGCTCCTCAAATCTGAAAACATTGCAGTACATCATTGTATTTGCAGAACCTAAAACATTACGTGTTTATTTCATGAATGAGAGATATCCTTTAACCCCTGACTCAAAATGAGAAACAAAACAGTGTAGGAAGCAGAACCACACTAGTCACCATATGCTTCAGTCTAGCCAAACAGAACAAAATGTGTTAGAACCAACAATGTAACTGAACCAAAGAGGACTTCATACCATAGAGAATTCCAGGTGACATTGGAACACTAGGTCTAAAATAAACTCAAGTCCAAATGAAGAATCTTAGAGATAAATCACAGAAAACGTTTATAATTGTGCCTAGTGTATGGCAAGTCTTCATAAATATTAGCCACCCTTATTTATGATTTTATCACGTCATTATCATTACCAATGGCCTTAGCCTATTTGGACTTCACGTAAGAATTCTCAGCTACTGGGGTACTTCCAAAGGATGTTTTTGGTCTTCAGTATTTTTTTTTAATTTTTATTTATTTATTTTAAGAGTGGGGAGGGAGAGAGAGGATACCAAGCGGGTTCCCCACTGTCAGCGCAGAGCGCAATGTGGGACTCGAACTCACAACCCACAAGATCATGACCTGAGCTGAAATCAAGAGTCCACACTTAACTGACTGAACCACCCATGCCCATGGTCTTCAGTCTTAAGTGAACTTCCCCCATGCCACTTAATTGCCCCTACTTGACTCTTTCAACACTCACTCCTGTTTCTATTTTGAAAATTCTGGTCAATATGTAATTCTTACATAATTATATTTCCTTTTTCATAAGCTAACTACTCTATTGCCCCATGATTCCATACTCAGATCATCACTCTTCTAATTTTCTATATTTTCTCTGAGTAATGTTTTCAACATCATTTCCTAATCTTCCTTTCCAGCTTTAACCTGCCCTCAAACTGTGAACCACACGTCCATTAAGAGATGATTTGGGTGCTCCTAATGGATGAAATGCATTGATCATTTTGCCCCCACCTCCGAATTTTCTTACTTTATCTTAGCTCTTTTAACTAGTAGCACAGGCATTTCACCAAATGGCATTGGCAGTTTTGGCATACCCATTGTTTCCCCTCTTTCCTCAGCATTATTTCCTCTTACCATTAAGTTCTTCTCATTTTACTCCTAAAATATTTATTAATTCAGTACCCTCCCTCCCAAACCCTTCTGCATCTATTGCTCTTGTTGAGGCTCCAGGATCTCTCACAACTGTACTATCGTAATGGCTCGTTAACTGGCCTCCCCAACCGTAATCTGCCCTCCTCAAATCTACATACACTCCCTGACCATATCCGTCTGCCTTAAATATCATTCAGTGGCTTCTCATCTAGGAAAGGATCAAATAAAAGCCCTTTAACACCACACACTAGGACCCTCATTGTTTCACCTCTTTCTCTTCTAACACAATGCACCCTATTACGCTCCAAAAAGACAAAATTACATGCAGTTTTGTAAACCCAACAATCTTTCCTTTGCTTGATCCTTTGCCTGAAATTTTCTGTCCACACTTTTTATCTTAGATAATTTTTATTCATTTAAATGTCAAGAAATCTTCGCTGACCTCATCAGTCCAAAGGCTAAAGGTCTTGACGTACAGTTCTAAATTATCTGTGTAATATATATATTTATATATGCATATCTGTAGATCTTCCACTAGACTATGATCCCATTAGGACATGAATGTTGTCTTATACATCTGTTTGTTTCCAGCACTTTATCACAGTGCTTCAACTATAGTCACTGAATAATCAATGTTGCACCAAAGTTTTGGATAACTGCTCACAATTCAGGGCCATACTTGGTTAAACAAACAAAATGAAATGATAGCTCCTGGGGAAAGTTAAAATCTGTTTTAAATGAAGCTTCATTAAGAACCTAAAAGGGAAACATGAGAAGTAAATAAGCAAAGTACAAAGGCCTTATAAAGTAAGTTTGATAACCCTAAAATAATTCAAATCTAGTTATAGATTGTCTAGACATATTAATCTTTTCTATTACAACTCTATCAAGTTTCAATGCTAGTTTCAGATTCCCTACACAGAAAAACTAAATTATCTGGAGGTTTAGGATATGCCATGCTCTTTCCCATCTCCATAACTTGACCTATGCTGCCATTCATTGCATAAAATAACCTTTCTCTTTCCTTCACCAGGATAACTCATACATCATCAGTCTCAGCTGATTTGTATGTCTAAGGAAAGACATAGACTAGTGAAGTGCAAAAAGCATTCACAAAGCAAATGTATAGTTTGATTCTGTCTTTACGTACATTTTTCTCTGTACCTTCAATCCAAATGTATACAGTTTTACACAAAAATATTCAAGGAAGGGTACAATATCGACCTTTAGGGATAGAAGCATTGATTCAGGAAATCTTTACTTCACCTTCATAACATCTGGAAAGAGTTCATATTTCACTTCTGGGAAGTCTGATGGGCTTGTCCATATTGGATTAGGTGCTCCTCCTTCCTACTCCACAGCATCCTGGACAAACTCTAGTGCATAGCAGCATCCCAAGGAGTTATTTGAGTATCTGTCCCATTATATACAAGCTTTTTGAAAGTGAAATTTATTTTTATACTCCGAACTGAATGTACCTGATGTATTTTGCAGTTCTATTCCAGAAATTCAACAAATATGAACAATTGAATTGAATTTCCCATGACTGTCAGTCCAGATATACAACACCCTCCCTCCAACCAGGAACAGGGGTAGTCAGTTTTGAGAGATAAAAGCTCAAAGCTTTAGAATTTAGTTTTTAAATATACATCCTGAGATAAAATATTGTCTAGATTCAGTCAGATTTGCAAACAGCTTCCCAAATTTCAGGAGACTGGCTCTGATATCCTCATCAAAAATACAACAATCCATTGAAAATAGGTACTCAAACAATTTCTTGTACATGAATGTTCATAGCAGTACTATTCACAATATCCAAAAGATGAACATGACCCAAATGTGGATACATGGATACACAAATTGTGGTATGTACATACAATGGAATATTATTCAGCCATGAAAAGAAAATGAAGTACTGATACATGCTATAACATAGATGACCTTCAAAAACATTTAAGTGAAAGAATCCAGGCATGGAAGGCCACACATTGCATGGCTCCATTTATACAAAATAGCTAGACTAGGTAAATCCATAAAAAACAGAAAGCAGATTGGTGGTCACCAGCATATGGGGCAGGGGAGAATGAAAAGCAACTGCTTAATATATCCAGGATTTATTTTTGGTGTGATAAAAATGTTTTGAAACTATACAGAGGTGGTGGTTGCACACCACCATGAAGGTACTAGTTGCCACTTAACTTGTTCACTTTAACAAGGTCAATTTTATGTCATGTGAATTTTACCTCAATTTTTAAAAAAAGCATTTACGATTTACAAATAATACAGAAATAGTTACATAGGAGTTAATTTTATAAATATTTCCCATCATAAACCAAGCTTTAAAAGAGGAGAAAAATTAACATGTGATAAAAATCTTATTCATTTATGGAAAGCTAAATTTCCATCACCATATTCTATTTCTTTCCAGTTTTCAAGGTTCAACAGACATGACAAAACTGAAGAACAGAACTATTGGGAGACAAAGTCTGAATCAATTAATTTTTGGTATGCCCTAACTATAAAACAGATTAGATGAATTTGCAAGTTTCATTGTTCCACAGCTCTTAAATTTGTTTTTAAAAGCTAAACTTAGCTGAGCTCTTTCTCATAACAATCAGAATAATTCTTTTGTCATTATTAAATAATCTATCTCAATACGTGCCATAAATCTGAAACTGAAAAAATAGATGACTCAAGAATATGAAATTTAGATTCCTTGAGAATGATGTAATCAAGTTTATTTGGATTCAGCTATTAATGTTATCCCTGATGGTACTGCCTTTGCTGTCACTTCCATGAGAAAATAGAAATGATTTTCCATGTGGAGAATGTTAAGGATATTAGCATCAAATAGCATATGTATTTTGTTAATAATGCTAAATGGCATCTCAATGCCATGGAATAATCGTGACTCCTTATATGCTTAACTTATGGTGACAATTACTTAGGCTTAATAGAAAGTTGCTCAGGAATGCACCATACACAGTAAGGTGATATTAAAGTGTATGATATCATTTCTACAATAACTATTAATATCCCAAAAGAAACTGTCTACCTGATGGTTTCAGTTAAGCCAGCTCAACAAATGCTGACCTTCTGTTATATGGTGAACATTGAAATAGGAGATAAAAAGATAATAAAAACATAATTTCCATCTTTAGGAAATTTACAATTCAATGAGAGCCTTAGAATCCAAACAAGTTGTAACTAGACAGCGTTACGTATAATAAAATAGGGCACACTACAAAAGTGGTACAAGGAAGGCAATAATGAATTCAGTTTGGAGAAACTGGAAGGAATAATATGTGAACTGGCCTTCATAGGATGAATAGGAGCTCAGTGGATGGGGAAAGTGTTTCAAATGGTCTAGACCTAGAAAACAACCTTGTCATCTTCAGAGAACTACAAACAATGTAATACTGAAAGAAAAGGAAGAAGAGGAGGGTATAGAGCGGAAAAGAAGATAAAGGCAGGAAGGGGAAGAAGCATGAAAAAAGGAGAAAGAAAAAAAGAAAAGGAAGAAGTTCAGAAGTGAGAAGTTGAAAGAAATGTGGGTGGAGAAGTAGGCTGGGACCAGATTAGGAAGGATTTTATTGAGCTGGAACCTCCTCTTTTAAGCATCAAGTAGTCACTGAGGGAACTCATCTGGAGAATGACATGGTCAGATTTGATATTTGGAAAGGTCACTTTGGTAACAACATGGGGAAAAAATTTGCAGGGGCAAGTGTGAAATCAGGAAGATCAAATAGCAACCTATTTTAGTAGTTCAGGCTGCAAGTGAACAGTGCGTAAACTAACAAGGCCACTGGTGATGCTGCAGAGAAGACAGACTTGATATATGACATGATTGACCACCTTGGTTTCGAAAGTGAGAGAACAGAGGAAGCACTGGATAACTTAGAATGTGCTGGACTTTGGATAGCAGTGTGGCATATCAGTAAGGCAGACAGGGAAAAGAAAAGTGGTACAGTTTCAGAGTGGAGAAAGGGGAGCCACATTGCTCAGCTCTGGGCATGTTGACTGAAGGACTTAGAAGACTCCCAGCTAAAGATACCTATTTAGGGTTATCTGTTTTTAAATTATACTCAGAGACAGATGACATTATTGAGGGAGAGAATATAATGAGAAGAGAATCAACCCTGGAGAAAACCAAAGTTAATCATATTTCAAGTAAGGGGTGCTCTTAAGAAGATGTCACAGAAACAGGAAGAAATCCACTTTATGTTGTCATGGAAGTCAAGGGAGAAAGTAATTTAAAGGAGGAAATAATCAACACTGTTAAATGCCACAGAAAAACTGAGTGAAACAGTGCCTGAAAAATGTTACTTGGATTTGGCGATTGAGGTGAAAAGTAATACAGTGGTAATTTCAGTGGAATTGGGAAGCTGGAATTCAGATTACCAATGGAGGACAATAAAACAAGGTATTTTATTTTATACTGTTATGTTTTTATTATTTTATGTATTATATTGTATTGATTTTTTTATGTTTTATTTTATAAAGGTATTATTCCAGGAAGATGATGGAGAAAGACAAATAAAAAAGGCATTAGGCAGGGAAATAAAAGCTTCAAAGAGTATTATAGGCTTCTTTTAATGTCAATTCAAAGTCTTTCTTTAAGAAAATAGAATTACTAGAAGTTTGGCTTCCAAAATTTTCCTGGTAGCAGGAAAATTCACTACTAAAAATTTTGAAATAATTTGAGACAGCGGAAATTTTAAAATCGTAGGAAATCCTTACCAGCAGAGAAACAACCTTCTGAGAACACGGCACCATAGTAAATTCAGATAGTGTTATGAAAAGCAAAGGAATGTCTTTCAGAGGTGCTGCATATCAAGAGCTATTGATACTGTGGAGGCAGTAATGCATGCTGGTTAAGAATGGTTCTGGAATCCACCTATCTCAGTTCAAGGTCTGGCTCTACCACTTTCTCTGTGACCACACCCTAGTTACTTACATTGACATCAGTCTGTCTTCTCACCTGTGAAATGGAGACAATAACCCAATCTACATGATGAAGTTCTGTCAGAAGTAAATGAGATGACATTTCTCTGGCATTAAGTGATAATAATGACAATGTTGATTTGGTATATTTTGTTACTGAAGATGATAATGTTGACTACACACAGTTCATAAAGATCATATATAAAGCTATGAAACTGGATGAGACCAGTTTGAAGGCAGTGAGTGTATACAGAAAAGAGGTTTAAAGACTTTTTCCAAGGCTCTCTGATGTGAAGAAAGAACCAGCGCAGGAGACTAAATTGGAGCAGCCAGTGAGGTAGAAGGAAAACTAGGAGAGCAGAGTCATAGAGGATATGGAAAGAAAGTGTTTCAGGGAATGATCAATTGATACTAATGAGTCAAATGATACTAATAAATCAAGTAAAATGAGGACTGAGAATTGATCACTAGATGTAGCAGGAAAAAAAGTGAAAATCTTTGATGACCTTAACAAGAGAGGATTGTCAAGGTGGACACTGTTTGTGTCCCTACGTTAATGTGTGTGTGAGACCTTGATCACTTACGTGCAAGTCACTGAAGAGGGCAGATGTTTGTCCGTTTCTGGGTATGATCCAAATAAGGAACATGATATGTGGTTGATGTTTGCTGGGGGTTTCTGAGAAAGAAGTTTACATACTTTTCTCAGAGAGCTAATGGAAAGACATACTTTCTGCCACTGGATGTGACCATGAAGATCTTTATCCCTGGGATTTGTTGGCAGAGATCTTACAATCTTGAGAAGAAACTGTTTTGCCATAGAAGTAATAGAAACTAAGTAGAAACTAGTCACTAATGACATAATTGCTCATCCAGTTATCCAAAGTTGGATATACCTCTACTTATTTTCCCCAAAGTCTCTTTAGCTCAAGACAGTTATACTAGCAAATACTATTTTTTATGTAAGCCTTATTATATTTTTCTGTTATTTGCAAAAGAAATATTCTTGAGTTCAATAATTCTTAAGTTCAATTTATCAAGGCTGAAACTGCATGACCTGGTTGAAGGGAAGAACAGTGGATACTGGAAGAATTTTGGTCAATAAAAATAATCCTTATCACAATCTATATATGACCAAATCCTGACCTTCTTCATTTCTACTTCCCCATTTTAAGGACATTCTAGTGATTTATAAAATTAATGTTTAAAAACTAGAATTCTGTTTTAAGAGAATTCTGGGAGAATAAAAGTCAAATGTGAATGTCTTATTTCCTATCCATTTCTAGGTTAAACGTATGTGTCTATCTTGAGCCAAGCAGCAGTTGTTGGTGGTGAGCCATTGAGTGTAAGTAAGATTTTCAGTTGTGAAATGATCCTGGCAGAGGAAAAAATGTGGGGCTTCTTCCAACATGGGCAAGCCTGAGTTTGAAACCAACCTCAGAGACTCTCAAGATGAAGTTTGCACTTGATGAACACCAGGGATAGCTTCAAAGTTCTGTGAACCCAAGCATCTGAGGATGACGTGGTCCGATGTGGGGGTTCTCATCTGACCCCTATGGAGCCCAAGGACTGTATCTTGTAGGCTGAGACTTCCCTCTTTCTGAAGGTAGGATGGTGTGAGTAGAAAAAGGAGCAGTAAGATTCTCTCTGCTGTCTAGATGGTCTGGCTGTGTACTTTCTACACAATTCCCCAGGGGGTTAGGCAGGTAATGCTTTGGTTCCCATCATTCATGGAACCTCCAATACTCTACCCAGGTCTACATAAAGAAAAATAACAACCTGTGAGAATAACAAAATAACAACCTGAAAGAGAAAGATAAAAGAATATAGGGACCCAGTCAAATAGAGCTGCTGAGGAGATTTATGACAAGTTGGACAAAAACAGTTGAAAAGCACTTTAGTAGACTACACACACACACACACACACACACACACACACAATCTAAATATATATTGAAGTCTAAATAGATATTGGTAGGCTGTCTGGGAATGTGTTTTTAAAAGTACTAAAGAAGAATTCTTAAAATGAAAGTTGAATCAGTTTAGAAGAAAGGTATTTAATTATCTCACCAAAACCTAGAAGTTGGGGATAGTGGCAGGGTAGGATTAGGGTGGAGAAACTGGGTAATAAAAACATTCCAAACATCTCATCTGGTGGGATGAAAGAGAAAAGGAGCAAGTGAAAGTATGCTAAAGTTAGGGTGATGATAATTAGGAGGGAAGCCTCCTTGGGGAAAAAAACCTGGTATTTCCTTTCATAATTATATGTACATCAAATCATCACATTGTACATTTTAAATATATCACAATTTTATTTGTCAGTTATGCTTCAATAAAACTGAAAAAAATGGAAAAAAGCAGGGAGGAACAAGAGGGAGAGAAAACAAAAGTCTAGTGAAGATTTCAGTTTCTTCATCCTTCTGTGCCTCTTGGACTTCCATCTTCTGTGAGTCAATATAGTTCCTCTAACTTTGGGTTAAAAAAATGTATCTTGTTTTTAAACAGTAGAAGAGAAATGTATATCTAGCTTTGAGCAGCAGAAGAGGGGTCCATAAGGTCAAGTGAAAGAGAATGGAATGAATACTAACTTGAATAAACCAGAGAAATGAGAATAATTTAAACATAATATTAAAAATAAGAGCAAAATAAAGGAAAATAATCAAATAAGTCAATATGTTCAGTGTCAATGGATTGGACACGTCCATTAAAAGAGTCAGTCATTTTGGATTAAAAAAGAAGAAAAAAAATTAGAGAAAATTATTTAAAATAAAATAATTAGAAAACTGGAAGTAAAGGAATAGGTAAGAAAATACCAGGCAAATTCAAGCAAAACAAAAAAGAGGAATAGCAATGTTAATATCAGACAACACAGAACTTAAGGTATTGTCTTAAACTGGATAAGCAGGGTAAAGCACTGAGCTAGATAAGAAGGGAAGTCATATTATCATAAAAGTTACAAAAGAATGCATTGTATGAATGTACCAGTTGACATAGGTGCTAAACCACATAAAGCAAAAACTGTTATAATGGAAGGGGAACCTGACTAAAAATACATTTATATCATGAAATTTAAAGACATCTCTTGTCAAATCAGAGACCTAGTAGGAAAAAAAATGGAGAAATTGAAAAGTATAACCAACAATTAAAAATACGTAGCTTATATATCTTTTTTTTTTTTAATTTTTTTTTCAACATTTACTTATTTCTGGGACAGAGAGAGACAGAGCATGAACGGGGGAGGGTCAGAGAGAGAGGGAGACACAGAATTGGAAACAGGTTCCAGGCTCTGAGCATCAGCCCAGAGCCTGATGCGGGGCTCGAACTCACGGACCGCGAGATCGTGACCTGGCTGAAGTCGGACGCTTAACCGACTGCGCCACCCAGGCGCCCCAGCTTATATATCTTAAATAGAGAATCTAATAACCCTCCACACACTACCTCAGCATAATCTTATAACTAGAAGAAATGAGCATGTAGGAATGGCCTAGCACCTCTCTTTGGCAGCCTAAGGCAGAAGGAGAATGGGAACAGAAAGAAAAAGAGGCAAGAAGGGGCAAAGAAGGAAGAGGAGGACAAGGAGGCGGGGACAAAAAGAGAGAAAAGAGGGTAGAGAACAAGAAGGAGATGGAGATAGAGGATCTGAGGAGAGGGAGAAGAAAAGGGGGAGGAAAAGAGGGAGACCATGCGTTGAAATTCTGTCCCTGCCTCTCTAAGGCCTCTGTGTAATGAACATTGAAATGAATGAATGTGTTTTTAGTGTTTTAGAATAGTATTTAGCATTGAGACAATTTTTTTCTGCCTATCTACCTCATGAAAAACAAAGAGCACACTAAAGTGATATACACAATGATACTTTATTTAGATTTTTTAGTTCTGCACAGTCATTAAATTCTTTTCCTGGAAGAGCTATTATTAACAGTGCTAATTGTAGTTCAGTGCAACAGCTCTCAATGGCTTGTCATGTTTAGAAGGGTGTTTTTCAGTAAGCTTCTGAAAGCCCTAATTAATGGAAAAGACCAGACTCTCACTGCTTCTTCTATACATGCTTGAAGTACAAAAGATGTTTGATGAAACCATACTACCAAATGATCAAAATGAACTTTTTCCAATCAAACAAATGTGGTTTACACAACCACAAATCTATGTAAGACAATAAATGGGCTAAAATATTTATTATCTCTAAGAACATTATTCAATGCTTTCATCAGAATACCTAAATCTCCTTTTTGTCTCTCATCAAAAAGAGATAAGTAGCCTTGAATATTATACTGTTTATATTCTATTTAATTTTTCAAAAATTCTATTATGAAATTTCTCAAATATTTGTGAAGTTGAAAAAATTTCACAGGGAAGACTTACATCCTCACTACCTCGATTCTAACATAATCTCTTACTACCTTGTTTCATTCCATATCTATCCATCCCTCCATTCATTAATCCATCTTGCTTTTTTTCATGCACTTCAAAGTAAATTGAAACATCAGCCTACTTTTCCCTAAGTACTACAGCAAACACTAGTGATTAGTTTTCTGACATGGACAAGATACGTTCATCTCCACTGCAGTAAACAGAAAGATGCAGGGCACATATATTTGGTGTAGGAGCTAAGATCCTGGATATACGACTTTCTGCCCATGTCTAAAAAATAAACAAGGAAATAGCTAAACAACATCTTGAAGTTCTGTGGAAAAAATGAAAGCTACAGAGATTACTAATAATCCTGCATTTCTAAGAGAAAAGGCAATAAATTAATTTTTCCTTAGACTTCTTCTAAACCTGTCACAGACACCTATAAACACAACCCAAATCCCCTGATTTGTCAATGAGGAAAAATAGTGTTTAAGAATCCTGTTACTTAAGCAATAGAGAAGATTATAAAGAAGAAACAAAAAGCACCTGAAACCTATAATTGTGACCATGCTTGCCCAAACATCACCATTGATTTATTCATTCATTCAGCAAATAACTTTGAGTGGTTACTGTGTGTCATGTGACACAAAGACTATGTCCTAAGATGCCGATATTCTAGTCATATGTCGGGCGCTAACAGATGCTATAAAGAAAAATAAAGAAGGGTATTAGTGTCAGAGAGTAAAGACGCTATTTGGGTAGGGTCATCAGGAAAATCCTTTTTAAGGAAGCAACATTTAAGCAGAAGCATGGAGGTGAAGGCAGGAAGATGGAGACCTCTGGGCAAAGGGGGACCACAAGTACTAAAGCTGTGAGGTGAGATGGCATTCAGGACGTCTGAGAAGCAGTGAGGACCAGTGTGGCTGGAATGTCCTGAGGGAAAGAGAATGACATGAGGTTAGAGAAGTTACAGGGGCCAGATCCTACGCTGACTGAGATGGAAAACCTCAGGAGAGTACTGGTAACAGGAGGATCCTGATCTCATTTAGCATTCCAAAGAACCACTCTGGCTGCTGTGCAGACAATGTGCCTTAAGAAGGCAAGCATGCCATGTAGTATTCCATTGTGTATATAAACCACAATTTCTTTATCCATTCATCAGTTGATGGAATACTACGTGGCAATGAGAAAGAATGACATATGGCCTTTTGTAGCAACGTGGATGGAACTGGAAAGTGTTATGCTAAGTGAAATAAGTCATACAGAGAAAGACAGATACCATGTTTTCACGCTTATGTGGATCCTGAGAAACTTACCAGAAGACCATGGGGGAGGGGAAGGAAAAAAAAAAAAAGGTTAGAGAGGGAGGGAGCCAAAACATAAGAGACTCTTAAAAACTGAGAACAAATGGAGGGTTGATGGGGGGTGGGTGATGGGTATTGAGGAGAGCACCTGTTGGGATGAGCACTGGGTGTTGTATGGAAACCAATTTGACAATAAATTTCTTAAAAAAAAAAAAAAAGAAGAAGAAGAAGGCAAGCATGGAAGACGAAATCAGAAAACAGATTCTGGCAGGAATTCAGGTGAGAGCTGATGGTGCCTGGACTTGGGTGGGAGCAGTGGAAGTAGTATATACACATACATGTACAGCCACAGACTTCAATAATTTTACCAGAATGGGACCATGTATATGCTGAATTGTGTTGTTCAAATTTTTCTCACACACTCCTTTTTATTTTCCCATTACTTGGGCCTCCAACCCACACCCCAATACTCCTCCCTTCCAGTAACTAGTGTAAGAAGCCAGCCATTTATGCAATCTTTCACATTACTCTCCATTTTCATAAATCACACATGTAGAATTTTTATAATGTCTTGCTTTACAAAAATTGAATCATAGTCTCACAACTTTGTTGTGTGAATTGCTAATATTTTTTCTCACCTTTCTATTTAGTTATTCATCTTTTCTTACTTTGTAGGAAAACATTATACATGTACATTATAGGTATTGACTCTGTGTTCCATTTCTCAATTTATCATATATATTCTGACTTTATTCATGGTTTTATGGTATTTTGCCATTCTAAAAATATTTCTCATAATCAATAATGTCTATCTTACAGCTTTTGGGTTTCCTGGTTTTCTTTAAATCATCTGCCCTTAGCCATACATATATTCCAAATTTTCTTCAAAAATTTACTTTTTGATAATTACACTGTGAAATACAAGCCCAATCAATATTGGATTTAATTCCTTGTACAAACTCCATTTTTGAATACCAGAACTTGTGTTTTGTTTGTTTTTTGTTGTTTTAAAATTATCACGCTGTTCCAGAAAGTGTGGTTCCCTTCTTTATTACAGTTGTTTGTATGCGTGGCTCTTCAGCAAAATGCAAGCCCCTTGAGGACAGATTCGTGTCATTTATCATTATGTCCCTGTGTTGCTCCTGAGCTTTTTTGTCCTCAGTTCCATTTCTCATGCCCACCCCTTCCCATCCCCAGAGACACTGGGGAAAGAAGGTTGATGCCTGCTGCCTGCATTTCCCCTGCTCCCTCATCTACTGTCTCCAGTTGGGTTCAATTAATAGGAGACACTAGGTTTGAAGGGTGGGAGGAAGGGAGAAGCCAGTGCATTTCTCCTCCTTCTCTGAGTCAGCCAGCATCTGACTTTCCTCTATAATCCCAGTTCCATAACCCTGGCCCCCAAGCTCCTATATGATCATCTCCTCCTTTGGAACCCTAGAGGGCAGTGGTTTTCTGGGTTGCTAATCTCTGGTTAGTCTCACTGTCCCTTCTCTGGCTTTTCAGCTTTCCCATCATCTAAGTAAACCAATTCCCTGCTTTAAATTTCCTATATTTTCTTGGTTTAGCTCTGATACACTCTTCAACAGTATTTACCCTTGTGCCTCAATCAGAGGAAAAGCTCAAATAAATATTTTTTTTAAGCAATGATTATCATCATGGCCTTCCAAACATTAGCACAATTCGTGGGAACTGTTTATTCTTACTCATTCAACACCACGTGCAATATCATCAACCAAACACTGCTGAGTACCACTTAATCACCACCTCCAAAAATACAGCATCCAGTTTCCCTATCACTTCAGTGATGGTACTATTCTCTGTAGCGGCCATAGGCAGGCCATCCTAAGATGGGCCATTTTGGCATGAACATTATTTTGAATTAAAAAGCAAAACTCAGCAAATTCAGGAAAAGTTATTTATCCCCCCCCCAAACTGCCTAAAAATAATTTAATTCGAGGACCTGCTCCAGGAAGAGAGCTATCACTAGAGCTAACGACATTATTATAGATATGATAGACAAGAAGGAACTTAGCAGGGCCTGTTTGATCAAAATCCTCTATATCTCATCATTTCTTTTTAATATTTTAAAAGTTTATTTATTTTGAGAGAGAGAGAACAGGGGAGGGGCAGAGAGAGAGAGAGAGAGAGAGAGAGAGAGAGAGAATCCCAAGCTGGTTCCCTGCTGTCAGCACAGAGCTGAACGAACAGGGGGTTCAGACTCATGAACCGTGAGATCACGAACTGAGCCAAAATCAAGAGTTGCCCCTGTCCCATTGTTTCTGAGTGGCTCAGCAAACATTAGTTTACCAAACATTTACTCTTTTATGTCTTCCTGTGAATTACATTCCTTCCCTTTGAAGTCCCAGACCTCTACTCCTTTTCCTTAGTTCAGAATGACATATATACCTCATTTTGTCTGACTATCTTTGGAATTTCCATGTCTGTGTGGATTCCCCATATATAGGAAATTGAATGGGATTTTCTCCTATTAATCTGCCTCATGTCAATTTGCTTCTTACTCCACCTAGAAGGACCTAGTAGGGCACAGGAAATTCTTGCTCCCCAATACCTCATTAATAGATTCTGTAGATTCTGGATTTAGTTCAAAATTTCTCTGTCCTTTATTCCCATTCAGCAACATCTTTTCACCTATGAGTCTACTAACCATATTGGTTACAAAGATCTTTTCTCTTCAGGCTCCATGCTTTCTACCTTGCAAACTGAACCTTGCAACATTTATTAAGTGACTGAGCAAGTATCTATTGAGAGTCCAATATCTGCCAAGCGCTATGCAAAGCAGAAGCTACAGGGTCACCGAGAGATAGTCTTTCTGGGATCTCAGCAATTTGGCAATTATAATTCAATGTGATAAAGGATATTTTGGTGGGAAGAATTTGAGATGGCTCCCTAAATCCCCTGCCCCTGGTGTACACACCTGGTATAATCCCATCACCTTAAGCATGGGCAGAATTAGTGAATATGAAGGGACAGTCACTCCCTTGATTAGGCTACATGATAAGTTAAAGGTGATATGTAGTCACTCCTGTGATTATGTAATGTTACATAAGCTCCTATCTAAGCATATTTCCTGCTGGTCTTGAAGAACCAAACTGCCATGTTATAGAGAAGCCCACATGACGAAGACCTGACTTGAGAGTGGGTCTCAGCCTATAGCTATTAAAAAAAACAGAAACAAAAACAAAAACAAAAACATAAACATTGGGGCGCCTGGGTGGCGCAGTCGGTTAAGCGTCCGACTTCAGCCAGGTCACGATCTCGCCGTCCGTGAGTTCGAGCCCCGCGTCAGGCTCTGGGCTGATGGCTCAGAGCCTGGAGCTTGTTTCCGATTCTGTGTCTCCCTCTCTCTCTGCCCCTCCCCTGTTCATGCTCTGTCTCTCTCTGTCCCAAAAATAAATAAAAACGTTGAAAAAAAAATTAAAAAAAAAAAAAACATAAACAAAAAAACCCAGAGACCTTAGTTCTACAGCTGCAAGGAAATAAATTCTGCCAACAAACTAAGGGATCTTGGAAGCCTAATTTTCCCTAGTCAAGCCTCCAGATGAAGACACAGCTGGCAAACATCTTGATCTTAGCCTTAGATGCAGGGAAGAACATCCAGAATACCTGACCCACAGGCCATTACATTTGTGGTAATTTGTTACACAGCAATAAAGAAAACATCTGACAGGGTTAAGCAGAGGATATCACTGATACACAGAGGAAAAGACTTAACCCAGCCCGTGGTGAGGGATGACTTTTTTAAGAAAGACATAAAGCTGAGATCTGAAGACTGCATAGGTTAGTCAAGCAAGGAGAAGGGGAGTGGGGAGAGGAGGGATAAAGAAATATTCCATATGATAAATAATCCAAGAAGTGTGTGAGTGGTGGGGGAAGGGAGAAAGGGAAGGTAGGAAGGAGAAAGAGAAACACAGACTGACCCTAAACTCCTCCTGTTTAGGGGCACCCGGGTGGTTCAGTCAGTTAAGCGTCCGACTTCAGCTCAGGTCATGGTCTTAGCTCAGGTCATGGTCTCACGGTTTGTGGGTTCGAGCCCCGTGTCAGGCTCTGTGCTGATAACTCACAGCCTGGAGCCTGCTTCAGATTCTGTGTCTCCCTCTCTCTCTGCCCCTCCCATGCTCATGCTCTGTCTCTCAATAATAAATAAAAGTTAAAAAACAAAATTTAAAAAAAAAAAACTCCTCCTGGTTAGATCTCTAGTTTTCTAATTACTTGACCCTGAGCCATATACTTAAACCATATCCTTTAGAACTCTTCACCTTATGTTTCTACTCTGCCCAACCGCTGCCATTTCATCCAATACTTTAGCCAACAAATTTCATTTGTGCTAGGAAAGATCTGTGTTTTTTTTTATTTTGCAACTCCTATCCCATAAATTTTGCCATAAATATCCTAGGCACAGAGAACAGCTTCGTTGACTCAACAATAGGTCTTTCCCATTTGTTTCACATAACAAGTGTTGCATCATCTCCAGGACACTATCCTACAGTACTTCCTTAGTCTCTACCCAGGATCCCACACCTCACCCCCAACAGTGCATTTATGTAATGATTGTGTGCACCTCTGTTCATGGGATCTCTGGCTACATAGTCTCTTCCTTGGCTTTTTGAAGGTTAGGGCCATGTCCAGTTTATGTTCTGTGTTTTAGTTTGTTATTATATCATAATCACCTCCTGACTGGCTGCTTTATTTTCTTGGAAGCAAGGTTTGACATTTGAGCAACTCAAAGAAGAAAAAAACCTCTCTCAGCCCTAGTCCCCAAACCATCATTCAGTTCTTCTTTTCTCATAGAATATTTTTATGGCTTGGAGATATGGACAATGGGCTAGGAATTTTTTTTTTTTTTTTAAGTAGGCTTCACCCCCAGCATGGAGTCCAACGTGGGGCTTGAACTCACAACCTTGAGATCAAGCCCCGAGCTGACATCAAGAATTGGATGCTTAACTGAGCCACCCAGGAGCCTCAAAAATTCATTTTTGTCTTTGTTACCAATCAAGTATATATATATAGCTAAGCTTTTCTGAGTGCACATTACATGCCCAACACTGTGTAAAATACATGGATTACCTTATCCCATGCTCATAGCAAACTTATAGACATATGTAGTAATATATTCCTCATTATACAGATAGGGAGACTAAAGCCTAGTAAGTAGCAAAGCAGGGATACCAGCCTTAGCACTGTGTGTCTAAAGCCTTGGTTTTCAACCACTATCCCATGATGTTTCCACAGGTCTCAACCTGGTCATTATTCCATCCAGGAAGTCTTCCCTGACCACAGAGGCAACCAAATAATGTTGAGGCTAGGAAGCTGTCACCTCCTCAGAGAATTTTACATTCTGGCACAAAGCTAGGAACAGAACTGACACTGCTTGGATTTTATCACAGTTCTGCCATTTATCGACTTTGTGGTCTTAATCCCTCAGCCTTAATTACTTCATCTGTAAAATGAGGATAGTAATAACTATCTTATAAGGTAACCATGAGAATTAAATAAAATGAGGCACATAAAGTGTTTATTCCTGGGATTAGCAGCTTGTAAGCACTGAAGACAAATATAATTACTGTGTTCTCATCCTCAAGGGAACCAAAGCAGGTATAAATACTTAAGGTAATGCACTTCCTACTAGTTGAAAAAGCAATATTCCTCAAGAGTCAAGTGTTCCTTTCTATGCATTAAAATGATAAATGTCACACATGTTGAAAATTGAAATGTTACTTTAGAACATTATCTTAACATTATTTAAATTATTTATAATAACCAGAGGAAAGAGGGGCTATGAGTATCTTTTTCTTTGTGGATTTTCCTTTGTAATTTTTTTTGTTTATTTTATTATTTTTGAAAGAGAGACAGAGCATTAGCAGGGGAGGGACAGAGAGAGAGGGAGACACAGAATCTGAAGCAGGCTCCAGGTTCTGAGCTGTCAGCATAGAGCCCAATGTGGGGCTCAAACACACGAACCAACCTTGAGATCATGACCTGAGCCGAAGTCAGACGCATACCCAACTGAGCCACCCAGGAGCCCCTCTTTGTGGATTTTTAATGGTGAACACTAAATAACATTGTTGTAACTATGAAATATTTCAGCTGATTTGCAAATTCCCAATAACTTTGCATTAAGGTAAAGAGGATGCTGTTTAAGAGAGAGGCTCAAAGCAGCTGTAAACCCAATACATCAGAGTGAGCAGTACATTCAGGACAGGAGGTCGGATTGGCTCTTTCATTATTCTCAATGTAGTTAATGAAAGGCAAACTTCAAAATGTTCAGAATTCCAGGACTTTTCAGATAAACACTGAAAATAGGGAGTATGATTCATGTCCGAAGTTGATTTACTGAAAAATACAGATGTGGAGAGAAAATTTCAGCATTTCAATCTTTTCTAAATATGGTGTCTTTGAAATACAGCAGTGAAGGTCTGAACTGCAGGCCAAGAGATGTGGGCCCCAGTGCTGGCTCCCTGCTAACTAGCTGTGTGGCCTTGGCAAGCAGCACCATCTCACTAGGCCTAGCATCCTTATCTTTAAAAAAGAAAGGATGTGGAGCCCCACAGCAGGACCCCACACACTCCCCCTAGCTTTAATATTCCATGGAATAAACGACGTGGTATCTTTACTTATTTTCGGTGTCTTTTGTTTTTAAAGTGGATGATCACCTTTGAAAGCATACATTTTAAATAAAGCATGGGTTTAAGGCATCTTAGAAAGGCATCTTGATGGCCACTGGCTGGAAGAAAATAGACTGCAATTAGCAGCTGCAGCCAATGCAAAATTAAATCACACAGCAAGAGTATTCAAATATTTTCCTAGGCCTAGAAACAGACCATTCAGGATTATCATTTTAAAAATCTAACTATTCCAAAAGGTGCATGGTTAGCAACCATGTGAAAAAATAAGGCACAGTATGTTATAAATAAAATGGATTTTACATGTAAACTTCAATTATAGAAAGCAAAGCAAATATGAATTATTTTCAAACACTCAAGTTAGATTTTAATTCATAACAGCCCAAATTTCCAATGAACTCATATTTCAAAATATTATACAATTTTTAAAGTAGACTTTAATATAATTATACTTCTCTTGCTTCAGGGCACTGTGCAAGCCCAGAGAAATAGACTGACCCATTATACCTCAGTTTCACACATGAAATGGGAATACGAACAGCAATGCTGTACATATAGTCCCCCAAACCTTCATAGAAGAGCAATATGTTCCACTAAGCTAGACTGGAAGCTGGGATTGGAAGTATTTGTTAATGGTGTCATGGAAAGTCATTTCAAAACTGATGAACTGGCATTTCCCTTGGCAACTCATGTGAATTTTACTGACATCCTGCAAAATCTTGGACTCCTGGTTTATGAACCAAGTTTTTGTTTCTGTTACTGTTGATAGTGTTATGTGTCTTGTTTTATTTTTGTTTTGGTCTTCCCTCTCCCAGGAACTATTATTATGAGCAGATATGTTCATTTGTAGGCATACTTGAAACTGCATCCTTCTTATCGCTTTCTTTCTGTCAGAAAACGGTCTAATCCCTAAGTCAAACTGTATTACAAATACCCAATCTTATTCCTGTCCTGGTGAAATCAAACACCTTGGAAATAGGTTTCAAATCCATTGTGTGTCCTCTCTGCATTCCTCAGGAGACATAAACTAAATTGCCAAATCTCTACCAGCAGAGTTACCAAACAAAGAACAGAAGGAAGGTACCTCAACAAGGGAGAGAGTAAGCAAATAGAAAAAGATCGTCTACATATGGAGCGCATGCACACACACACACACGCATGTACACATGGATACTTATATATGTTTTGACCAAATGCCACATTTAGGAAATATTAGAAAATTTTAAAGAAGCTATATCTATGTTAAGCATGGGATTACTATAATTCTGCAGTTACCATTAGTAAATGATAATTGTGCATCTTCTAGGTGGTCTTGACAAAACTGATGATCACTGAATGGAAGGAACTGCCTTCCAACATGGGTGATCTGCTACTTCTGAGCTTTTTCTTTGGTTGCTCTGGGAAGTTTAATAGTCATTTAATCAACCTTCAAGTACTCACTGAACAAGCTCTAACTAAACATTGTGATTTGAGTGCTGAGATTAGTGAGATACTACTCCAGGGAAATTGATGTTTTGAGTGTTTCTAGGGCAACAGTTAATCTCTCCCAGCAGCAAGTCAGTTAGAAAATAAGGGGATGGGAATATTGAAACCTTTTTAAATTAAAGGAAACACCATCTTTGAAGATTAAGGTCAATGGAGAGATGCAATCAAAGACACACTAATGATACAAAGGAGCATGCTGTTTAAGTAATGACATAGTTACTCAAAAGAGCAGAAATTGAGAAAATTTCATTTGATTAAATAGTTTTTTGTTTGGGTAATTTGGGTTTGGTTTGGTTTTGTATGTTACTTTCTGTGGTTTTTCAATACAGTTTAACTGTTGATCTGCCTAGAGGTTTGGCTTCAGGAGAATCTGAAGTAATTGTGTAGTCCTGATTGTAACAGTGATGAATCTAGATGCAGGACTGTACAATATTTAAGCAAAGGCAGAGAAGAACAAAGGCAACTATTCATTTGCCTTTCTGTTTCTGTTTGCCTTTTTTCTGTTTCTCATGACCCCACCATTCTTCTTAGAGTTACCTTTCCTCTCTATTATTTATAGATATTATTTATTGATAACCCTGGGAAACATTCTTCTTTAACAAAATGAATATTGTCAGTTATAGTTATGGTTTTCTCTTTTGAGGTCTGTAAAGGCTCAGATCAAGAACCAACAATTTCTTAGAAATGAGTGTCCTTTTTATACTTTTTCTTCTCACTCATGGTGAGCAGGGGGATGGGTAATAGAAGACCCATCTTGATGTTGTCTACCTTTTAAAAAAATTTTTTTTAAGTTTTTGTTTGTTTGTTTGAGAGAGAGAGAGAGAGAGAGAGAGAGCGAGCACAAGCAGGGGAGGGGCAGAGAGAGAAGGAGACACAGAATCTGAAGCAGGCTCCAGGCTCTCAGCTGTCAGCACAGAGCCTCACACAGGGCTCAAACTGATGAGCTGTGACATCATGACCTGGGCCGAAGTTGGATGCCCAACTGGCTGAGCCTCCCAAGCATCCCTTGACATTACATACCTTAAAGGGAGTAGGATAGAAATCTGTCCATCTTTAGGAATCCTGTTGAAGATATGGATAGAAAGGATCTAACTGTTACCAACTGACATAATATTTCAGTAACTGATGATACTTCAGAGAGAAGCAGAAACTCAAAATTTATAGAATACAGAGGGATGCTACAGAAGGAAATCTGGGAAGAAAATTAAAGGGAACAAAATCACATACATAATCACAGAACCCGTCACCCACTAGATTAGTAATCTCCCTAGATGGGTAGTTTGTTTATTTGTTTACTGTTTGTTTTGGTGGGAAGGTTTCAGACTGTGGAGAGATTATAATTTTAAGTACCCAAGGTATTCAACTCAAGGAAAAAAGATAAACTTATTTAACACTTAACACTTGTCCCTGTGCCTTCAAAGACAAGAAAGTCCTCAGGAAGTTTGTATCCAGGAGAAAATAGAGATCCAAAGTTTTCAGAATAGGAGAAGTACTCACTAGTTTAGTGTACCAGCTTACCTTACCTTCTTTTTTTTCAACAAATTTATATTGTAGGTACATCATGATCTCCCTCCAACATCTATCAAGAGATACAAGCTTTGTTTTTCTTTTTTTTTTTTCACCAAAGTAGCTATAGATTGGGAGGTGCTTTATTTTTTTTAGTAGGGTAATTTGAAAAACAGTTCCCTGAAGAATCAGAGTTTAATCTCAACATACATAGAAACTAAACATAAGTGAATGGAAATTTCCAAACAGTACATTGTGTGACTGGCTGACCTCTGTAAGATGTGTATCTGTTTGTTTTTCTTTTTAAAACAAACGCGCTATTTTAACACCTACTCACTAATGGGAGTTATCAGTGTTTCCAACTGACAAACAGCCAATGCAGAAGGATTAGGAAGAACATGGATTAATAATTTCCTTGTAGGTGGAAAGAAAACACCGTGTGTTTAAAGGCAGCCATTCTGCAGGCTTAAGTCCTTGGGGAAGGGAAAGTTCCTAGTGCTTTACAAAACAAATTTTAAAAAAATCAATGCACTCCACTTGTTTTACCTATCTGAGTACCTCTTGAAGCCCAGAAAAGAAGGGTCATTTTCTAAGCTTTCTCTGATCCAATCACTCTTTTTAGAACTACCTTTCCTCATCATTGTTCAGAAGCATCACTATTATGCCTCTTCTGTGTCTGAACAAAGAATAGATGAGGGAGAAGTAGGCAAGTTAAAAAAATATAAGCCCTTTTAAAAAAAGATGACTCAGTAAAGATTATTTGATTATGTTTTTTGGTAAATCTATTTCTTGGTTTTACCTAAAAAGGAAAAAATCACACCCAAGGACCACCTTAGAATACATTAATTGTAAAAGCACTCCTTATCAGCTACAAATTTAAAAAAAATCTCAAGAGCAACGAATTTAGTCAACACAGACCTTCTCAGACCCAGGCTTAAGCTGCTGAAAGGAATGAATAAAGTTAAGAAGCTTTTACTTATAGCTTTTAATTCTGGCAGATTAAACAAATAACTAAATCTCTTTTCTCTAAATTATAAATATTTCCAGGTAGGGCGGGATTATTCAGAGAGTATTTTTCAAAAAATTCCCCAAACTCTGGCACAGGATTAGCAACATCCCTATAATGTTCTTTTCATTTAAAGAGCAATCTTGAAGGAGGAAAAAAAACAAAACACTGGTTTTATTTATACGTTGTAAACAGTCTAGCTGACAAAGAGCTTTCATAAGGATATTTGTTTTGGTGAATTAAATTGGCACTGATGCACAGACACTGATTTGAGGGAAAAAGGATACCAAAGAGGAAACAACAAAAGAATACAAATTAAAAAGTAATACAAGAAAAGGTTTAGTAACTGTCAGCAAATTATTTATTCACAGCTATTTATTGATATTACACTTCCAACAACATGCTATTAGTACTAAAATCTTGATATTTTAGAGGCAGTCATTTATCTCAAAGTCTTAAGGAACTATTCATTAAATTCCATATACTTTTTCAATATATTTGATGTATGATCCTGGATATGGCAAAGATAGTAGAATTTTCCCATTCTTATTCTTATTATGTTTTCCTTTCTTCTATGGGTATTTGGAGGGTCATAAGGCAGAGTATCTGAGGTTCCCTGTCCACATTAGGTAACTAATTTGACAAAGTCTTAAGTTCTGAAGATCGTTTTATGGTTTGTACAAATTCAGTCTTAGCCAGTGTGCTGGATCTGACTGATTCTGTATTGTAAGAGGTACTTATTAAACTTTCAGGAGGTTTTTAAGCTAGTTGACATCCCAGTGGTAGTTTGAAACTGGCCATGTAGGAGTGTTTACATCATGTTAATTGTCAAATGCTATGAATCAAGACTTCCCTAACCTCATCTCCAGAGCTGATTAATAAACATTTACCAGTAAGTACACCACTGGTCGAGCTATTTTTTTACTTTTTCATAAAATGCCAAGGAAAATAAAACCTATTATATAATACAGCTTTGACCAAAAAGGCTTCTAAAATATGTTTATTTTTTTATAAATAATTTCAAAATCTCAGGAATTGGTACTACTAAATTTAGAGAATATAGGCCAATTAAATCACATTATATTGGGCTTATCTGTATTTAAAGTTAGAAATGATGTCCTTCAAAGACATATGTTCACTTTTACAGTAAGTTAATGAGTTTCTCCATTCACTCTAGTCTCTGCATTTAGCTCTACTGATAACAGCAATCTGACATCCTGAAAACACATTTATCTTAGGAGTAACTTTACATCTGAAAAAAAAAAAACACATATATTTACATAATTAGTCATTTGGCATTACTCTGTTGAAGACAGAAAAAAAAAATCTATAGAAATTAGAGTTAACATAAAATGTAAAACCCCTGAGGAGGAAACAGCTTTTCAGGCCCAATATTATTTGGTGACAGTGGTGGCCAGGGAGGACTTCCAGGACAAAGTAAGGACCAGATTGAGACCTAAAGAGACACCATACTTTATGTAGTAATTAATATTCAAACTCTTGACAATTCCTAATAGGCAATCAAAAGATACTAATGTTGTTTATACATCAACTTATTAAAATTTTCTCCTACTAAATTGTCATAGGAAAAATAAGGCTGTTTCATTCATTTTGGCCTCCGTTTCTCATTTGGGCAAAGCAAAATGCTGGTAAAGACATGTCTTAATTTGTCTGGTGAGAAACTGGCCCTGGGTCTCTGTATAATAAATATTTAGTGCCTTTGTGGCAGCGTTCAGTTTAAGCCAGATTATAAGAGTGTCATCTGTGTTTAAACATGGAAAGGGTTCACAGTAAGGAGAGAGATCTTAAACTTTTCTTTTTTTCCTGGATTTGGCTCTTGCTTAGTATCCCTCAGGAAATGGGCTGTTAAGGGATATGCTGTCACATCACAATTCTGAAAGAAGATACCTTAAAACCACCAAAGTAAACCTTCCTCTGTGGATAATTTAGCAGGCTGATTATAGCACATTTCATCACTGACCAACAGAACAGAAATAACAACTAAAGCTGAAGGCTCATTCCAGAAACATTTCTGAGCAAACAGTTTTCTTGCGCTTTGGCTTCATGGTTTCATATTTAATCACTTCAGCATTTTTCTGGTTAAACAACTCTGATATGAAATGGGAATCCCAGAAAGTACTGTTATATTCCAAACAGCTGGAAAATTGGTAATTCTTTTTCTCTCCCACTTGTTATAGATTCAAAAAATCATTCCAAATCCCCAGTATTTACTCTGTTCATTAAATTGTCTTGTTCCATGGTTTTTCAGAAACTTTAACTGGCAGCCCTAATATCTCTTTGTAAATGCTGTCTCATTTTAAATAACTGCTTTAAATAAATAATCTAAACTCAGAACCACTGGCATCTGGGTGGCTCACTCGGTTAAGCGTCTGACTCTTGATTTTGGCTCAGGTCACGATCTCACAGGCTCACAAGTTGAAGGCCCGCGTCAGGCCGTGAGTGGACAGTGTGGAGCCTGTTTGGTATTCTCTCTCTCCCTCTGCCCGTCTCCTGCTCTCGCTCTCTCAAAATCATGAAACATTAAAAAATAAACTCAGAACCAAATTTATGGCAGCAGATTCAGGCTCCAGCCCTGCAGCACACCTGATCTACACTCCACATGTAAGAACAAAATTTTCTAGGTCAGGCAGGGCAAGCCCTCCAGATTAGTGAATTGTTACCTCTTCTCTGATTTGCATCATCACCGTTATTTACAATTTCTCTCTATTTAAAAATAAATCAAGTATCTTTGTAAAACTGTAGACTTATCACACTTAATTTTCTTTGTTAAAATCCTACTTCAATGACTTAAAGTCTGAAAAGTTAAATGGCAAAAGGCTTTTTCTTAGAATGCACAAGATACCAGAAACATCGCTGCTTTCTGTGCACCAGTGATAGTCATGAATTTGATTAATGTGTAATCATTTAAGAATCCATTAAGATGGGATATGAGCCAGTTGATGTGGATCTGGTTGTGTCCGCTTTTGTTTTTTCTTATTTGAGAGAGAGAAAGCACGAGAGCACAAGTGGGGGAGAGGAGCAGAGGAAGGGAGGGGGAGAGAGAGAGAGAGAGAGAGAGAGAGAGAGAGAGAATCCTAAGCAGCCTCCACACTCAGTGGGGCTTGGTCCCATGACCCTGGGATCCTGACCTGAGACCAAATCAAGAGTCAGAGGCTCAACTGACGGAGCCACCCAGGCACCCCTGTCCACCATTTTTTATTGTCTGTGAGGGCACTGAGCAAAATGTCAGGTACCACTGCTGAATTCTCTCTGCAGTGAACAGTAGGAGGGACTGAAATGCCCAGGATTTCCTGGCCAGGTGCCATTGATTCTAAAACAATTTGAGACTGTGTATTATAAAGTTAGAAACTCAGATTGTATAAATATGAGGTGGTCCAGTCCAGACTGAATCCTAATCAAGTGAATCTCTGAGTGGGCCAAGCAGAACCAGCCCTTTCTGTCCCTTTCCCAGGGATCTGAGAAATGATGGTTTTGGAAAGCAGTCCAGCTGCAGTTCCAGCTCTATTTCTAGGCTCTGGGTCTATCCCTTTACCTACAGACCCATTTTTAAACTGCTAGGAAACTGTGGGTAGACTATATAGCAATATGAACTGCATATTTATATGATCCTTTTCTGGATGTGTTTGGATTCTTCACTATGAAAAAGGCATCACAGATCCCACTTAGCATCTGATTCCAAGTCAGTTCCCTGTTAGGTTCTAGGAGCTTTGTTAAGCAGAGGAAGAAGCTCCTTACACTTGGTCTTACCTTTACGTGCAGGTACACTAGTTCCAGATATCCCCAAAGAACTAATCTACGGTAAGTCCAGTAGAATATTGTAAGACACACAGCCTTTCTTCATGTTGGCAGCAACACTTTGGCTGCTGTAAAGTAAGTTGTGGGTTTTTCTTCCTATTGTATTACATATTTTATCAGTAATCTGAAAATCACAATGTTAACGTATTTAAGCTGCTTAGTCAATGCTAGTAAATTTGCACTGTCAGCATTTTGCATCACTATTTACACTGAATATTCTTCCTGGATGTGCATTTGAATTGAACAAAGAAGGAAAATTGTTTTTCTATTTTCCTTCTCCATCCCCTTGTCCTTTGGGCTATTTTACAAAACACTCTCATTTATAAAAGAATAGTGTCTCATAAATGATGAAGTACAAGAATTTTAAACACCTTAATTGCTAGATGTGTTTCAAATCTGACAACACTGAATTCTAACTTAGTGTTCAACATTCTAAATTAACATTCAAAGAAAAAATTTTTTAACCTGGCAATGATGCAAAATATCAAGTTGAAAATCAATCACAAGAAGATATAACATTTTCAGACAATTTAGGGTTTATTGTGTGTTGTGTTCAGGTGCCTGAAAGAACACCAGGGAAAGAATGTACGCCATTTTCAGGTAACTTCATTTTTCATTGTGCAATACATAATTAATTCAAAAGATTTTTTAAAAAGAAAGAATTTTTAGCATTCTTTTCATTTCTTGTTAGATTCTCATTTAATGAGACATAGCGTGTATTTAAACATGTCAGCTTATGTCTCATTTTCCCAAAATTTATATTATACTTTTAATCTGCAGCCTAAAAGTGGAGAAAAAGATTCACAAACATCGTTTATATTTGCTTTTGCCTGACTAATGGTAGTTGTGTCACAGGGCCCTAGCCAACGCTTGGGGAAAGCTGCCAAATACACGCAGACAAGCCAAAAGTCACTAAAGATAAGCAAGTCACAATGCATGGTCTGTGGTGGCACCAGATACCTGCATAAAATAATCTCTCAAAATAAAAGATACTCACTTAACAGAAATGCAGTTTATTTTAACAAACTTTCCTGTAGTAATTGATATCTTTTTTAGGAAATTCCAAAAATATCCTCCCAGGTATTCATGATTGTTTGGGCAGCTTCCCATACGAGGGTCATAAGTCACAAGGAGATGCAGTCTTGGTTCCCTCTGTCCCACACAAAGGCAACCTGGACCATTGAATAATTCCTTGCTTTCAAATTAATGCTAAATGTTGTTACATTAATTAAGCTATTGGTAAGAAATATTAGATTTTTTTTTTTACAATAATCAGGCTTTAGTTGAATAAGCTGAGCTATAGAAGTGTAGCTATACCTCCAACAACAATTTGGACAAATTTAATCTAAAGGAGTTACAACTTAATAAAAACAGATGAGATTGCATCAGAGCATTTGGCAAAATATTTTCTGACAGTTTTATGTAGTTTGTTTTAAAATATGTTAAGTCAGCTTTTGGAATTTTAAAGATATTTTAGTATCTTCAATAACATAACCATTTAAATCGTATCAGCACATATTTACCAGACTCTTTCTAAGGTTAGGGTTATGGCTTGAAATGATTGCTTTAACTACTTCAGTTGAGAAAGCTTTAATTTCAGCACTTGAGTCAACGGATCAGGAATGGCCATGCAACAGAGGTGCTGACTTAGGTTCAACACGTGACTGACGCCGATTGACAAGTATCTCTGACTCCATCCCCCCTCCCACTCCATTGTCTCTGCTTAGTTCCAACCTTTATTATTTTTTTCAATTATTTTTTTAATGTTTTTATTTATTTTTGAGAGAGAGAGAGACAGACTGAGCATGAGTGGGGGAGGGGCAGAGAAAGAGGGAGACACAGATCTGAAGCAGGTTCCAGGCTCTGAGTTGTCAGCACAGAGCCTGACGCAGGGCTCGAACTCATGAATTGTGAGATCATGACCTGAGCGGAAGTCAGAAGCTTAACAGACTGAGCCACCCAGGGGCCCCAACCTTTATTATTTCTAACATGGCCCATGACAATAGCCTTCTCTCTAGCCTCTGGGCCTACAATCCAACCTCAATCCACAGGAAGGTGGCCATTTGACACCTGTCCTTAAAGCTCTGTAAATTGTTCAATTGCCTATAGTCCTTAAAAGTTTACTCTGAGAAGTCAACCAATTTTCTGTCAAGCAAAACAAATGATAAACCAATTTCTTCACAATTTATCTCCAACCTATTTCTTCAGCCTTATGTCTAACCAATCCCATATGCACTCCCAAATACCCTAAACTGTAATTTTTATCACAATGGCTAAAATACAGACTGTGTAATCAGACTGCAGGGTTCTAATCGCACCAGTACCACCTTCTGGATGTGTTAGCTGGAGACAAAATACTTAATTTCTTGAAATTTCAGTTTTCCCATCTGCAGAATGGGGATCAAAAGGTTGTTGTTAATGTTAAATGACACATATTGATACTCAATAAAGAGCAACTAGTATCAATCACACAAATAAACAATTCATTCTTACATCCATGCCTTTACCTAAAGCTATGTGGCTGATAGGTTCCTCCCCCCTGGAATCCTTTTCTCTGTGAACTCCTATTTGTCCCTCAAAGCCTGGTTCAAATGGCAATTGCCTTTGAAAGCCGTCTTTTAACATTTCACTTGGAAAAAAAATAGCCTTCCCCACTGCAGGACTTACAGCATTTTGTGCATATTGCACTAGTACAGCCTGCATCTTCATAAGCCTTCTCCCTATACTGTAAGATCTGCATGGAAAACAATAATATCTTTGCATCCCTATATTGTTATGGATGAACTGTGTCCTCCAAAAAAAGGTACAGTAAATTCTTAATACCCAGTACCTCAAAATGTGACCTTATTTAAAAATAGGGTTGTTGCAGATGTCATTAGTTATGACAGCATCTAACTGGAGTAGAATGGGGCCCCAATCCAATATGAACGATGTCCTTATAAGAAGGCAGCAGCATGAACACACAGAGTCACTGGGAAAACACCATATGAAGATGGAGGTGGATTTTGGAGTGATAAATCTACAAGCCAAGAAATGCCAAGAATTGGTGGCCTTTATCAGAATCTACGAAGAAGATGGGGTGCCTGGGTGGCTCAGTTGGTTAAGCGCCTGAGTCTTGATTTCAGCTCAGGTCATGATCTCACGGTTCATGAGTTCAAGCCCCACATGGGGTTCTACACTGACAGTACAGAGCCTGCTTGGAATTCTCTCTCTCCCTCGCTCTCAAAATAAATAAATAAACTTAAAAAAAAAAAAAAAGAACCTATGAAGAGGCAAAGAAGGATTCCTCCCAAAGCCTTCAGAAGGAGTATGACCCTGCCAATACATTGATTTCAGACTTCTAGCCTCCAGAACCAGAAGATAATACATTTCTATTGTTTTAAGCCACTGGGTTTGTGGTACTTTGTTACAACAGCTCTGGGAAACCAACACATATCCCCAAATTCAGGGGAAAAAAAAACTAATATATTTGTGTTGAAGAAGCAAATGACTTCAAGGATTTCACTTAATCAATTTGGACTTACATAGAAAAGTAGGAATATATACAGATGGCCATATTAGAACATCAAAAGTTCTCACTTTAAAAATCTATAACTATGCAATTTCATATTTTAGTGTCATATTTCAACTTTTTTCCCCATCTAAAAACTTAAGATGATACAGTTCTAGGATTTCGAACATTCCCATATTCCTCCGTGCCCTGTCATCTACATTGTTTATAAAATGGAAACTATTATTAATCATCAGAGCAATTATATGAAAGTTTTTCAACAGACGATTCATTAAAAAATGACACAATTATTTATCTCTATATGTTATCTATAATCTAAAGATATTGTGTCTGAGACTTTAGAAAATTTTTTCCAAAGCATTTTTACTTACAACATGGTTGCTCTTAGTGATCTATTAATTTATCAGAATGTAGTTATGCTGATATGTGTCTTACCTAGAAACATTCATTTACATGGAAATAACAGTGTAAAGGCAGATAAAAGTAATCTTACATTTCAGGCTAGAGTCAAGGTCTACTCTCTACTTTAGTAACTGTAGCTAAGAAAGAAGGGAAAAAAATCTAGAAGAATTTGGAAAGAGAAATGTAATTCTAGTCACTGTGGTTAGAAGGGACATTTATTGTACAACTGAAAATTCCAAAGTATACAAGGAAGGCAGAATGCCATACTATTTGGTGCCTAAAATAACACATTATAAAGTAAAGCAATTTCATTTTTGGATCATGGAAACTTCAAGACTATGAAAAATGTGCTTTCTGAGATCTCTATGAGCCTTAACTTCAAGAACATGCAGTAAAGGTGTGAAATCTATCATGAAAAAGAAAGCCCTACACTCCCTGAGCCCAACATCCAGTTTCTGACACCTACATTTAATGTTGCCTCTAAACAGATGTCACAGCTTTTATTGTTTATGACTTCAAGCACCAGGACTCACAATGAAGGAAACACAGTCTTTTCTCCAGCTTGTGTAACTCCTATGAGTGTACACATTTAATCCAGTCATCTAATAATCCAACAGTCATTCATTAATCATGAGTTATGTCTGATCCTAGGCCCATCACTGATTTGCTGTGGCAGCTCTGGGTAAGTTATTTTTCTCTGAAGCTCAGTATTCTCATTTGTAAGCAAAGATAATGACAGTATCTGCTTCCTAGGATTGTTGTGATGATTATATAAGAGAATATGCTTAACATAAAGCCTAGCATATAGTAATTACCCAATAAAAGTTAACTGCTATATGTCATCATTATTACTGGGATGTGTTATGGAACTAGTAAGCAAGTTGAGGGTAGGACTGTGCCTATTTCTTAATGGACACCCAATACTAATACCTGAAAGCAGCGAATGTCAAAGTAAGTCTGTGTGCCAAATCCAGTCCAATGCCTGCTTCTGCAAATAAATGCCTATTTGAACACAGTCTCTCCTGTTCTTTTATATGTTGCCTATGTCTACTTTGCCCAGAAGATGTAAGCAGTTGTAAAAAAGACTGGATAGGCTGCAGATTCTGACTATTTATTATTTGGCTCTTTAAAAAATAAGTGTGCTAATCCTATGCTAGAAACTTGCTACTTACTGTGTGCTCCTCAGCTCATTAATGCAGACATGTAGGCTCCCTTGACCTACTGAATCAGAAACTACACATTTTCACAAAATCCCCAAATGATTCACATGTATATTAAGAGTTGATGAGCACTGGTCTAGGCCAGGGGCTTGCAAGCTTTCTGTAAAAGGCCAGACAGTAAATATTTAAACCTTTGTTGCAGGGCTATTATACTTGTTCAACTCTGCCTTCTAACTCAAAAGTAGCCACAGAAAATATGTAAATAAACAGGCATGGTTCTATGCCTTAAAACTCTGTACGGAACCTGAAATTTCAATTTCATACAATTTTCATGTATCACAAAATATCCTTTCAATGTTTTTCAACCATTTAAAAATGTTGAAACCTTGGGGCACCTGGATGGCTCAGTCAGTTAAGTGTCTGACTCTTGATTTCGGCTCAGGTCATGATCTCATGGTTCACGAGTCTGAGCCCTTCATCTGTGGAGCCTGGTTGGGATTCTTTTGCTTTTGCTCTCTCTCTGCCCCTACCCTGCTTGAACTCTCTCCCTCTCAAAACAAACAAACAAACTTAAAAAACAAATTAAATATAAATGTTATAACCTTCCTTAGCTGTGGGCCATACAAAAATAGGCAGCAGGTGGGATCTGGCCTGCAGATCAGAGTCAGCAGTCTTGGTCTAGGCTAATGCCATATCACTGCTTAGCCAACACTCTGTCCCTCCTCTCATGCTCCCCCCCAAGACTCTAAACACTTACTTATATTTTCTAACATATGTGACTTTATGTTACTTATCTCCCTTACCCTAGAAAGAAGGGTATGTTACTTATCTAACTTATCCTAAAATACATTTCTGTTCCTCCTATATAATTTCTAACTTGTAGTATAAAGTTCCTGTCAAATGATGTGATGGTGTACTATATCCTTTTCACTGGCAGAATAGAATATAGCACCAAGAGGCTCAGCTAGGAAGCTATAGGTAGATAGACAGTCAGACAGACAGGTGGGCAGATAGATAACCTTCCTCCAAAGAATAGGAAACTGATCACAACGAAAAACTCTTTTGCTCCTAAATTCTAACCAACCATACTGAGCATTTCTAAATATGCAGTCAGGATTCATATCTGTTTGATACACAATATCCTCCTTCTTCGCCCTTCAAGTGGGCTGAAGTCTTTGGAAAGTGACATAGGAAGTCCTCACATCTTGTCCTTCCTTATTTCAGAGGCTAGTGAGTCACAAGCAACTGGAAGGAACAGCCACAGAGGGTCCCTTCTGGGAGGAACAGCTTTGCCCCAGCCTCCCTGCTGGGCCCTGGGCCAAGCTGCTGTGGTAAGGGGTGATAGGAAGAAAGATGGCTAGAGAGGGGAATCCCCCCTTTCATTTAAGCCAGTGCCCTTTGTTCCTGCTTATACTAAGATGATAAACAAATCAGTTTCATAAAAGAAGCTTAGTTCATAGAAACCTTTAATTTGTGTTCAAAGTTTATTGAAGCTAAGCTCAATAAATGGGTAGATAAGAGGACTTTGTTGACTAAACTCAACATTAATGATTTAGGTTTAACAATTTGAGAAACAAAAAAGTACTCAAGATTCATCAGAAACACAAACTATATGAACTATCTGAACCATTTAGAGGAAATATTCATATACACAATTTCATTTATTACATACAGATATATATGTATGTTCATGTATATATATATGCACATATATAGTATATTACATTTTTAATCTGAATGAATGTGTTAGAATAGATTTTGACTTCTGGTCTAGGCTACTGCCACATCCTTTTTGACTTACTGACTCTATTTTACCTTTCTACCATCATCCAATTTTCTATCTCCTTTCTAGGGTAATTTACTCTGCAGGACAGACTGAGATGAAAACCTTTTTACATAATCTAACACATCGTTTAATTGTAAATCATTCACCAATGAAGTATTTCCTCTAGTGTATTAATTAGAGTATCTCAGCTATAGCAAACAGAAAATCCTGGCTTAACTAGCCGAAGCCTTATGAAATTTATCATTTTATAGGAGAAATTTTGAAGTGAGGCAGCTTCAGCGTTGCTTAGTTCAATGCCTCAACAATATCATCAAGGATCCTTTCTATTTTTCTATATTGCATTATTCAATATGTAAGCTTGTCCTTAGGCTAACTACATTATATCTTAATCAGACAAGGTAATATCCAGTAAAAATACTGTCTTTTTGTGTCTCTTTTTAATGTTGACCAAGTTTTTCTCTAAGCCCCCAGAAGATTCCACTTCATCGCTCATTGACCAGAAAGGTATCAAACTTATTACTAAAATATAAATAGCCAAGAATGAAATTACCATAATTGGATCAGAAAAGTATATGGCCATGTGGAAGAGATTAAATCACCTGAACAAAGATCAGCATTAGAAAGAAGAAAAGTGGGGAGGGGTGTGGGACTTATCACTGAGTAGTCAAACAGTCAACACTACAATCAATAAGAGGTATCCCACTCATCAGCTGTTGAAGAAAGCTAACTAATTTGCAGGAAATAGATAGTAACTGGGAGATTCTGACTGTGACTATATAACATGAATACTGGATTAAAGTAATATAGATCTGAAGCAGCCTAAATGTAATTATAAAATTAAAGGCACATACCACAATCTAAGAATAGCTATAGAATTTGGCAAAACCTAGCCCTAACACCTTTCAGTAAACCAATGTCCATCAAGTAACTCAAGTGGTTGTAATTTGTAACCTTCACTCAAGCCCCAGCCAACTTTCCCCATGATATGATCAGTTCTAATTAATATAATTATGGGCCAATTAGAATCTGCATTCTTTTTTGTTCAGCTCAATCAAAATACTTGCCACTTTAAGAACATTCCTTTGACTCTTATATTCGTCTCATATTTTTTTGTTTTGTTAGATTTTGATCACAACTTTACAGTCATTCTAATTTTCACTATTTGTATTTGTCAACAGCAACCAACACTTGCCTTCACAAGCAGGTACTAGGGAGTGGTAGGGACTGTAGAAGCATATGCTCTACTTAAAAGATTAGCTGCTTCTCAGTTTGGCTGACTAATGCTAGTGAAAATGTGAACCCAATAAGGTAAGATTTTCCAATTTTCCAAAATAAATCGGGAATCTAGATGTTTATGTAGTCATGTCCCAATTTGCTAATGTGGGCAATTAGTTACTGGATACTGATTACACAAAGGTATTCATTTTATGAAATTCCTTGAGCTGCACATGTTGATTTGTGTATCATTCTGTATTCAAGAATAACATGTACTTGAATACAAAGTTTACTTTAAAATAAGCAAACAAAACAAAACAAAAAGAAATTCAAGTTATAAAAAAAACCCTCTAAAATTATCTACAGGTTATCAGTTTGTGACTGCCAGGGGTTTGGGGGGCGTGTCTCTTACAGCTTCATTTCAGGGTGCTGCAAGTGGGTACAAACAAGGCTTGGTCATTCAGTGGTTGATGGATGATACAGGACTGAAATTAAAAGAGAAGTTGTGTATTCTGTTCTTTCTGTCCCTCCCTGTCCACCCTTAGTGTCTACCCAGCAGCAGAAGTATAGAAACTTGGTTTTGTAAGCCAAGAGGAAGAGCAGAACACTATTTCTGAAACCCAGATGGTGAGGAGTAGCCATGGCACACAATTACTATTTACTTTTTTTTTTTAACTACAGTAAAACCTCGGGTTATAAGTAACTTTTGCTGTGAGTGTTCTGCAAGACGAGCAAACATTTCTAATAAATTTTAACTTGATAAAGGAGTGCTGTCTTGCAATATGAGTAGTATGTAATGCCAAGTGTCACATGATCACAACTGAGCCAATGATTTTTCTTCTCTCTCTCTCTCTCTCTCTCGCTCTCGCTCTCACTCTTGCTCTCTCGCTTTCCTTCTCTCACTGCGGGATTGTGGGTGATCATCAATGCAATGTCACATTTCCATGAAACCCTCAAAATGAGGCAAAAAGCAAATGTCTTTGTATAGGTTCCTTGTTAAAAGTTGCACAAAAAGAAAAAGATTCCGTTGAGCCAATAGATAGCAGTGATTCCATTAGTGGTAGTGAAAGTCGTCCTACACGATAACCCCCCTCTCTTGTCTCCCTTACAGCAGCCACAAAGGTTTTCAAAGGTAATATAGGTTAATTTGTTTATTTTTCTTTATATTTTGTATTTTATTTATTATTTTGTATTATATTACAGTATTGTAATCATTTTTATATGAATATTTTTGGGTTGTGGAACAAATCATCTGAGTTTCCAGTATTTCTTATGAAGCAATTTGTTTTGATATACAAGTGCTTTGGATTACAAGCATGAATTATGCTTGCAAACCCAAGATTTTACTGTATTTCTTCAAACTAGGAAACAAAAACCTATTCTAAATCTAACCTATTCTAACATTAAGTTTTCCAAATATAAGATAGAAAGCATATCAAACAAATTTCCTTTTATAATTTAAAAGTGCAAGTTAGAAACTGACTGATACTTGTTAATATATATCAGGACTTAATGTGTTTCAGAGATAGTTCTTTATCTTACTTTCCTGCCATGTTTTGCTCTTTTTTATAAGAATGTATTATGCAGCAAGTAATTTAGGATGGGATTATCTCTAGTGGGCTTCATAACTAATTTTGTTGGAGAACTATTTCTTTTAAGTGTTTTGCTGCTAAAAACATGACAGAGCTACTCTGTTTTTCCCATGAGTGTTCTGAAGACACATTTAAACATTTCTACCTATGAGAATCTGCTTAATTCCCCTGCAGAATATTGAAGGGGGGAAAAAAGTTACTATTTGACCACGAAAGACTAAGTCATTTAAATATGATCAGATATCTAGAAATAAAATAGCACATTCCATGAAGAAACTGAGAAATCACAACATAGATATATTGTACATGAGCAACTCAGAAACACAGTATAAAAGAAGAGGAACATAAGTGATGTTTTTAAATTAAGCTTACTAGAACATGAAAATAACACCAACACCACATTAATTCAATTGGTTTTTCTTACATAGGACAGAGTAAAAAAACAAGTAAAGATAAAAACTGGTGGTAATAAAGTTCTCCATTCCTTATGCTTAAGGGTAAATTCTAGCTTGAGAATGTCTGAGGGTTCAATGAATAATATTTCCCTTAAATCCAAAGTTCTTCCTTAATAGATTTTTAGACAACTATCTGCTCCTCGATAGTACTCAGTCTTAGTTTATGAATAAGATGAAAAGAGTTTATAGGGATAATGTCTTTTACACATGGCCCTATGTGTGTTCGTATATACACGTGTGTGTATGTGTGTGTATACTTGCATAAACTGTTTAAAATGGAAATGTCTCCAGAATAAAATGTATCCAGGATAAAATTACTAACTGGATTCTTAAAAGATGTAACTACTGCCTCAGAGTCTTGGGAAAACTGTTGCTCAGAAGCTGCCAGGATTCCAAGATATCAACCAGGAAGTCTATAAGAAAATGTGGGGAAATTTTAATTAAAAGTCCACTATCTAATCTAAGGTGATTTGAATACTTCTATAGATGTTTATGAAATTTTATCACGTGTCATTATGGTTCATAAAACACATCATTTATACAAACAATAACCATATAAGTCAAACTCTCTAAACTGTCAAGTTACCCTTAGCTAAAGCAATCAATTATTTACTTTGATTTAGTACATCGCCCTAGATTTTTCCTGTATAGGAAAGACTAAGTATTGGTAAAGCAGCTAAAGACACAGCCAAGCTTCTGACTTTTATCCTTTCTCTCTAAAAGGTATTTAATAGTCATCACCTTTTGCAAACAGATAAAATGTTGGTTTATGTACATTTATATCAAGTATCAAGAGCCTGGAATCCAAAAGATCATTTTGGTCTTTTTAAAAATGAGGGAAAAGCAGGGCAAAGGCATTCCCCATATGTGTGCTTTACTCAGTTACTTTTGCTACTTTGGCTTTTTGTATATGTGCTCCAAAGTGAGTGCAGGGTGTCTTGCAGCCACTTTGGCTTTTTGGAATGGAAGGTGAGATCTCAATAAAGATCAGACCCTTATCTCACCCAGCTAACTTCTTTTTCTTTTAATTCCAGTATAATTCCAGTCTAATACCTAGCACATTTCTTAAAGGCCCTTCCAGTCCTGTGTAGTCCATGATCCCATGAAGACTTGCACAGACCCTGACCACAGCAAATTCAAATTGTTCAATAATAATACACCCTTCAGATAAATGTGACTTTTAGTCTATGTGACTTTTTTTTTTTTAATTTTTTTTTTCAACGTTTATTTATTTTTGGGATAGAGAGAGACAGAGCATGAACGGGGAGGGGCAGAGACAGAGGGAGACACAGAATCGGAAACAGGCTCCAGGCTCTGAGCCATCAGCCCAGAGCCTGACGTGGGGCTCGAACTCACAGAGCGCGAGATCGTGACCTGGCTGAAGTCGGACGCTTAACCGACTGCGCCACCCAGGCGCCCCTAGTCTATGTGACTTTTAATCAAAAACAAAATGCAGGGTACAAAATTTTCCAAGATCTCATTCTAAGACTTGTTGTCTATGCTATTAACCAATGTTTCACGTACCTTTATTTAAATCTTCTTAAATTAGAGAAAAGTTGAAATCTTCCCACCACCAATGTCAACCACCATCATAGAGTACAGGTGCGCAGCCTCATGTGTTCACAAAGTACCTTCCAGATCCCAATAATCTTGAGCATTCCTTGTTCATGTGCCTCAAACTCTTCTGTCCACAGAGATCATTGAAGAAGGAAATTTACTGATCAACATTATTTGGTTGGTTTTAAGAAGACATTTTGTGGTATCATAGAGAACATTTCACCAACATCGTAAACCATTCATGTGGAATTCTGGAATATAGAATACAAAATTGTATTATTTTTATGATTCCAAATATCAACATGTGACAGAAAAAATAATAATCACAAATATCTACACTGGTAACCATACGTCAAGACATATTCTCTTATTTTGTATTTATTTCTGAAACTATTTCTCTTCTATCTAGTTCTAGGACTTTAAGCCCAGTGGAAGGGAGAAAAGGATAAACATGAAGCTATATCTATCACTAAAGCAATAGGAAGAACATAGCCCTATTTATTTGTTGATAAGATTTCTAGAAGCTAAAAATGGAAAGCAAAACAGGAAGTAATAGTTTATTTATAAATAGCTTATTTATTTATGGGCCAAGCAAGAGTTAATATAAATAAGCCCTATTTCAGTCATATTCATTGTTTAAAATATCCCCCTCATCTTACCTAGTTTACAACTACTCCTAAATTTCACTCTTTGCCTTAGTGCTATTTCTCCTTCTCTGTTCTCCGTGTCAACATGGTGGCAGGTAATAAAGAGCTAAACCAAAACCATAGGCTTCTCATGACTCAGGTCTTTTTCTCACTGACTTTGCCAGGCACAACTTCTGCTCTTTCTATGACCCTCCTTGTTGCTGAGAGTGAGCCTGTCCCTTCAACCACTCCCCACTCCTCCACCTAACTCAAGTATATTTCAATTCCTGAAACTCCTCTGATTGCTGCTCTTTTGAATAAACTCTGGGACCAGGTTTTTTTGTTGATGTTGCTGTTCCTGTCTCTACGAATTTTCTTTGTGTTTACCCACACTAATCTGACCTTCCCACCTTCCTCATCCCCCCATTTCCACTTCATGAGTGACTTCAAATGACAAAAGGGAAAATTCTGAAACAGATCAAATTCCTGAATGAATGAGGGAGCATTAGGGACAGTCTTACAGCTGCAGCCTACCCCCTGCAGTTGTGATTGTATTTGAGGGCACCAAAATGAAGTCTTAAGTAGAATGCACAGTTGTTTGATGAAGTTTAGCAGTAATAACCAACTGGTGTTCTGCCAGAAATTCAGTTTTCCCTTCTATTTTCCTAAACACCGTTAACATTTTTTTTAACGTGATGGATTTGCTAAGGTAAAATGTTTTATCTCATTACAGCCTGAACTTTTTTAAAATGCCTTCTGCAAAAAACAAATCTCCAGCATCGTACCCTTACCCACCTTCCCCCAAACATTCCATCACCATTTTTTATTAAAACTCTCTCACTGTGACACTCCAAAGACATGTCTGATTCCACCCACCCGGGGGTGGCGAGGCTAGGATGCCAGACCTACCTTGGCCACCGGAGGCACTGGGCAGGTGAGGGCGGCAGGGACAGTGGTTTGTGTGAGCTCCGAAGCCCAGGGGCAGGTGGTGTTTGGAGGGAGCCAGGGGAGACTAACAACAGTGGCCTGAGTCAGGAGCCGGCAGCCCTAAAAGCAGACAGCGCCGGGTATTTTCAGCAGGCTCCGGTTCAGCGTGTTCCCCTGCAACAGCCCCTTAATTTCTGATATCAGCTAGAAACACTTGTCACTGAGAAACAACAACCTGTCACTGAGATCTTGTTGCTTGGCACTCGCGCATGGGCACCTGCATCCCACCAGTCGCCCCTGGAGGCTGCCGGGAGCCTTTGGATTTGCGCATGCGCAGTCTGTTCCTCAGAACGGGCCTGCGCCAGTGTGGGGGAGTCAAGGCCCGTGGGACCAGGCCGGCGCTAGGCCCGGTCCCTACAAGCCCTCACCTCTGCTCTCCTTTGATGGGCGGTAGAGAGAAAGCTTGGGCCAGACGCCTTCATGCCAGAAACTAGAACCCTCTATATGTGTGCACACACCTGTTTGGTGGAGGCCAGTGCCCTAGATGCGAAATTTACTGTACTGTTGTAAACCCAATCCCGGCTCCCAGTGGGCGACAGTACAGGGAAGAACTCTTCTAGGATCCCCTTGACTCCCTGCCAGGCTTCCCCCTCTTAAGCCTTGTCCGTCTATGCGCGAGCCCCCTGAGATGCAGCTAGGGACAAGGGCCCGGGAGAAACGAAATCTCTCCTTAGGAGAACAGGAGGAAGAAGCTAGAGATCTATAGACACCCCCCCCCCGCCCCCGCCATGCTCTAGGAAAGGGGGGGGGGGGTCAGCAAACAGTCCACACCATCCAGCCTTGAAGGCCATTAGAAAGAGGAAGATGATGGTAACTCCTGCCCAGCTTGGGCTTGCTGCTGAGGTGCAGAAGTGTGTATGAAGGAGTCTGAGGCCCCAGCATATGAAAAGCTTTCTCATCCAAGAAACGAAACTATTTTTGGAGCCAGAAAGGAAAAACTTTTGGATACTTTCCTCTTCCCTCAGGTCCTTAGGAGCAGTAATTTTTAAATTATCACCGGCTCCTTCAAATAGCATTATGCTAATTCACATACATGAATTTTCCATTTCCCTGTCTCATTCTTTGTACTAAATTTTTCATACAATTTACGTCTGCATGTTAAAAAAAAAAAAAAACACCACCAAGATACATTACTATTGTTCCTTCAGACAAATTGGATCCTATGGTAAGTGTATGTTTAACTTTTTAAGAAACTGCCAGACTGTTACACAAAGTGATTGGGCGTTTTACATTCCTACCAGAAATACATGAGGGTTCTAGTTTTCTTGACATCCTAGTCAACAATTGGGTTTGTCAGCCTTTTCAATATAAGCCATTTTAATGGATGTATAGTGATATTTTATGGTGATTTTAGTTTGCATTTTCCGAACGATTGATGATGTTGAGTATCTTTCCGTGAACTTGTTAGCCACAAAGTGTCTTCTTTTTCTTTTGCTCATTTCTTAATTGAAATGTTGCTCTTTTCTTATCATTGTGTTATACACCTTCTCTGTATATTTTGTAGTTATGTGTGTGGGTACACAGATGTATGTTGTGGAAATATTTTCTCCCATTTTGTGCCTTGCTTTTCATTTTTAATAGTGTTTTTTGACAGGTAAAAGTTTGGATTTTGGTGAAGTATAGTTAACAAAATTTTCATTTATGGTTTATGATTATGTCTTATCTAAGAAACCTCTGCCTAATTCAAGGTTATAAAGATTTTCTCCTGTATTTCCTCTTAAAAGATTTATAGTTTTAGCTCCTATGTTTAGGTATAAGGGCTATTTTGAATTATTTTTTGTGTATGATGTAACAAAAAGGCTGAGATCCCCTTTTTGTATGTACATATATCCAGTTATTCTAGCACAGTTTACTGAAAATACAATCCTTTCCACTGAATTTTTGACACCTTCGTTGAAAATGAATTGATTATATAATTGTTGGTCTATTTATGGATTGTCATTTCTGTTCCATTAATCTATGTATGTCTAGTCTCTGCTGTTACTATACTCCCTTTGTAGTATAACTTTTTTTTTTTTTTTAGAGAGTGAGAGGGCACGAGAGGGGGAGGGCTCAGAGGGAGGGGAGAGAGAGAGAGAGAGAGAGAGAGAGAGAGAGAGAGAGAGAGAGAGAGAATCTTAGGTAGGCTCCATGCTCAGCCCGGAGCCCAATGTAGGGCTCAATCCCGCCACCTTGGGATCATGACCTAAGCCTAAATTAAAAGTCAGAAACCCGACTGACTGAGCCATCCAGGTGCCCCGGTACTATAACTTTATTATCTTGAAATCATATTGCATAAATCCTCCCAAATTTATTTTTTTTAATCACTTGCTCTTTGGATTTTCTCTATAAATTATAAAATAAATGTGTCAATTTCTCCTTATTCTTGTTTATGAAAGATTTGCTGAATATAGAATTTTGAGTTGACATGTTTTTCTGTTAGCATTTTAAAGAAATAAGTCCGTTGTCTTTGGTTTGCATAAATTTCTGACAAAATGTCTGCTGTTATTTTTATCTTTGTTTCTCTGCATGCAATGTGTGTTTGTTTTCTTGATGCTTTTAAGATTCCCTCTTTAACACCTTTCCAGCAATTTGATTAAAATAAGTCTTGGAGAGGCTTGATTTATATTTGTTTTACTTGGGCTTCATTTTGTCATTTGGTTCTGAGAGTTTATAACTTTTCAAATCAAATTTTAAAAAGTTTGGCCATTATTTCATCAAGCATTTTTTATCTTCCTTCCTTTCTCTGGAATCCCAATTGCATTTGTTATTATCTCCTGGATCACTAAAGACTAATTTTTTTCAGCCTTTTTTAATCTGTGCTTCATTCTGGATACTTTCCATCACTATCCAATATGTATATTGTTGTCTGTTAATTAATTTGACTACCTTTTTAATTTGGGGTCTGTTTTATTGACTGACTTTTCTCTAAGTTATGGGTCACATTTTTCTGCTTCTTCCCATAAACAGTGATTTTAGTTGAATGCTGAACATCATGTATTTATGTTCTTGAGTGTTGCGTTTTGTTATAGTTTGGGGGTGAATTTAGATTAATGCTCATTGAGCCCCACTTTTAAGGTGAGGCTTTTCTGGGCTCTCCACTAAATGCATCATATATTCATGAAGGGCTCTTCACTTTGGCTGATGGGAGCTTGAATGATTCTCAGACCTTTATGGGCTCCAGGAATTGTTCAGCTTACAGCTCCCTGGTAATTGTCTTTCCCCTGAAATTGCCCATGTCCAGTGATCTTTGTAGATTGATATTCAGCCAAAGATTTGATGGGGCTACTTTGAAGATACTTGGAGCAGTTCTGCATAGCTCCCTCTTCGTAGGCAGTCTGCCTCACAAATTCTAGTTGCCTTGCCTTCCCCAAGTAATGATTTTGGTCCCCTCAATTCATTGACATACCCAAGTTTTGTTTGGTTTCCCCTTCCTGTACTTCACTGGAAAGTACTTCTAGGCAGAAAGTCTAGATGAAGGTAGAGATCACCTCATGTGTTTCTCTTTCCTCCAAGATTATTGTCCCAGGATTATTATGAGGATGAATGAATTAATATCAGTAGAGACTTGGACCCAAACGTGGCATATGCAAGCTCTCAATAAATGTTATCTTTTTTTAAAAAGTCTACCCTACCTTATCTAAAATCCTAGAGTTCAGGTGAATTTTGAAATTTGGAGACTATTTTATAATGACAATAAGGAACATTATACTAGTGGGGTCTGAGAAACACCCCATGACCAAACATTAAGGTTTCTATAGCAAACTGCATGAATATTTATTTTAAGTGAGATAAATAAAGACTAAAAATAATCTCATGTCAGTTCAGGTCACATTTTGTTGCTCAAGCAATTATTTCAATATGTTAATTTTCATAAATTTTTTCTTTTAAAATTTCAAATGAGGCACAATGGACTGTATTATTTTATATTGGTGAGAAAATTAAATGAGGTGATATATGCAAGGTAAGCTAAGCACAATGCCTGGCACATAATAGGTTCTCCATATATGTGCATTTGCCCTTGATACTGAAATTAATAATATTAATTTTATTATATTAAATCCACAAAATATTTGCAGCTAAAGCAACATCTTTATAGGTTGTTTTTATAGAAGTCTTCCAGACATTCCCACAGATAACTTCCTGTGAAGTTCCCAGATTTTTTTACTGTTTCATATTTTATGCCTGGGCATGTAACTCATCTGTCCCCCTTTATGTCCTGCGCCTACCTTGGTGAAGCGTCCCTTGTTTGATCCCCCAGCTTGGTTAGTGTCCCATCAGTCACAGTGAAGGAAAGCCAGTCTCACAGAAAAAAGAAAGAAAGGATAAAATAATGACTGCTTTTTATTGAACATTTGCTCTAGGATCTGTGCTAGATACTTTATATGATTATCTCATTTAATTCTCACAACTATTTTGTGGAATAGATACTGCATTACTGTTTTACAGATTGAGAAACTGAGACACACAGAGGTTGGATGATTGCCTAAGGACTTTAGAAAGAAGTCCCTGAAATTGTTTATGTGCTTCGCCTCCCCTCCACCATGAGGGACACACCATTCCAAAGTTTAAGTGTGTAGATGTCATAAAACTATTAGATACCGTGGGCAAACTAATGAGTGTTATCAGATTCCACATTCGGGTGGAATGTATTAAAAAATTCTCCCTATCAACCTAGATGGGAATTAAAAGACATCCCAACAACAGCATTTCTGTTCTCAGACCCACAGGGCTTCAATATTCCTTTTGCAGCTCACCTTCAACATTTTCCCCACAACCACTATCTTGTTCACTCCCTAAATCTGATTTGTGTACTCCCTTCAGTCTGTCACCCTTACCAGATTAAAATCTTTGAAAGTGGAGGCTGTATCTAATTTTCCTTTCTATCCATCTCCAAAATAAATATTTAACACATAGTTACATCTGGTGTGCTTTTGATGGAACAGAAACTAAAGCAATACCTCAAGGGAAATCACAGACTGGCATTTCAATGTCGATTGGGTTCTTACTTCACACATATGTCAGATTCAAAGTCAGCTGCAGCTCTTACCTTGCGTTGAGTTTCCAGAAACTGATGAATCTTGGGATTTTTGTCAAATAAGTACAAAAGAACATTTTAAACATTATAATAAGTATTTCTTCAGTCTTCATTAATTAATTGCTGCTGTCTTCCATCCTCTGAATTTATAAAATGCACTCTGCTTTTTTTCCTGTCCATATTGTGTGGGATGTAGGTAAGTAGAAGTAGGTGGTAGATGGAAACCCTCAAAAAGGAAGCTTGGGACACCTGGGTGACTCAGTTGATTGAGCATCTGATTTCAGCTCAGGTTATGATCTCCTGGCTCATGGGTTCAAGCCCCATGTCGGGCTCTGTGCTGACAGCTCAGAGCCTGGAGCCTGCTTTGGATTCTGTGTCTCCCTCTCTCTCTGCCCCTCCCCTGCTCACACTCTGTCTCTGACTTTCTCAAAAATAAACAAACATTAAAAAAATAACAAAAAAGTAAGTTCAAGCCAATTCAGTAATTTTTAATCCACAGACAATCCCCATTGTTTCCTTATTTTCCAGTATAGATTTTCTGTAAAACATACTTACATAAAGATGGTAGAATAAGAGCTGCTTTAAATGACTTCGTCCAAACCAGTCATAGAGCATATGCTATATTGCCATTTAATTTGAGTCTTTCTGCTCTCCAGAAAATCATCTTTGTCTCTGTTTCTTTAGTAAGAACTTTATTTGTATAACAGTTTGGGTCTTTATGGAATACTGGCACTACTCTTTTAGTTTTGTTGTATGAAAATGAACTGTAAAATAAATTTATGTGTCCATGTTCACTCATACACCTGCTGGGGTCTGCATATTCACATGGAGGAATTGAGGGGCAGCAGGAAGTGGCGGTGAGGAAAGTTAAGGGACTTGTCGTATTTGTTTTTATTTAAATTATAAATCACAGATCAATGAAAATAGAAATGTTTTCAAGAGAGATGATTTTCACATGATTGAGAAAATGGCAATGGTCTAGATGGAGAAAAACATTATTAAATTTGTGGAGGTAGCTGGGGCGAGGGGAAGGGCCCTGCAAGATGGTCCCCTGAGCCTGTCTTTGGTGTTGCCACTATTTATATGCCACCTTATGTATTAAACTACATGATCCATCCACTGAAAAATGTAAATAAATTTTGAATTAATAAGCATTGGGAAATAGAAGGCATTTCTTCTTTTTCTTTTTTCTATTTTTTTTTTCAAGGACCTATCCGTTGACTCCACTATATTTTCTGAATAATACAATACAGGGGTTTGGGGGTAGAAAGTATATGCCTAACCTTAACATTGGCCCATAAAACTCCTCAAATTGCACCTTGCAACTGTTGTCCAATGAGCTTATTGAATCAGCAGTATTAATTTAATCATATTTTGGTTTTTATGATGAAATAGTTCCAAGGAATATGTTTGAGTAAATTCTTAGTGTTCCATCTGAAAATCCATTCTATAATAATGATAGGTAGTTGCTCACATTTTTTTTCCTACTGTGTAAAGTCTCCCAATAGACCACAGAGTTGTGGGGGAAAGTGTTTCTTTTCACCTTACAAATAGTAAATCCAAATTAACTGAATAAGCCAAGGAATAAAAAAACAAAAACAAAAAAACCCACATGCAATAAAGAGGTTAGTTTCCATTTCATCTTATGTGCAGTAAACACTAAGTTCTAATTCAGATATGTTTTCTTTAAACATTTTTTAAGGAAAGAGATAAATTTCATCTATAAATATTAAATAGATGATTTGAAGCACTTCTGATTTGTATCATCAATTTTCAAATGGAAATTTTATCACAAAGCTAATAAAAACAAAAAGGAGTCAGCATTAAAAAAAAAAAAGGATGAGTGAGACATTCTACAGTTTCTCAGTTGAAAGGAACAGCACTTCCTTTTCTCATGATACCAAAAGCTCTCTCCGATAGTGGACCATACCAGCTTAGAATGTGTCTCCCTCCAGCAGAACAGCTGTATTACTTTTCCCAGCAGCTGATTGGGTCAGTCTGCCTCAGGGCACTCAGCCCCCCACCAAGTTGTTACATTCCCAAGACTGAAGACTCTCTCTCTCTCTCTTTTTTTTTTCCCCAGCACTTAATGCATCATCCCTCCCTTTAGAATCTTCAGGCTGCTTCCTCTGAGAAGCAATACAAAAACACTGCTTAATTGTGGCTCTTTCAAACTGGAGCATGATCAGTTTTAATTCCTGTAAAGACATGTAATGGCTGATGTAACTATGACCTCCATTTGCTCAGTTAATAGAATGGACATTTGGAATTTTTGCACTGAAAAAAATAATTACTACACAGTTATTATATTTTAGCTGTATTTCAAGAAGACAAGAATTCCATTGGATTGAAAATTAATGGGAACATTAGGGAATAAAGGACTCATTAACCAGGAATTAGGTCACTGATCTAGTTCATTTTCAATACTATAGATTCTACAAAAGAAAGACAATCTCCTCTAGCTCACCCAGATATAAATGAACAAAAGTAAGATGTGGGATGATTTCTGTAGCTTACAACTCTGGAGGGTGGTGGTTGTAGCCTGTGGAGCCAGAGTGGAGAAATGAAGCTGAAAGTGCTTTGATGTCTAAATTCCATTGATAACTTTTAAGCAAAACTAACAGTAGAGTGAGCTGTGGAGATAGGAGTGGAAGAGAGAGGATGTTTCAAGAAAAATATTCACACAGTTGTTTAACATGGAGCTGATCAAACAAAATAAAATTATGAGCCATTTTCTTCTAAGGAAGCAAATAGGATGTTTACATTCTCAATTTTTCCTTTCATCTGAGTCCAAGTATAAAGAATCTAAGAGTCTAAGGCTGGCTGAATCTTTTAGTAATTCTCCTTCAGAAAAGCCTTCGGTGAAGAATTAAGAAAACCAATATCAGAGAAAGGAAACTTTTTTAGTGGGAATGGGGAAAGCTGAGCATAAAGAGATGAAGTTATGAAACAATGAATTCTAAAAGTGAAATACCCCCCAAAATTTGATTCCCCACCTGCCCTCCCCCCGGGTTCCTGACCAGGCATAAGCATCAAAATTACTTGAGCTTTTTCATTACACAGTTGCCAAGATGCCACCCTAGGCTTTCTAAATCAGAAACCCTGAAAATGGGACATGGCATGGATCCTCTTTAAAAGTTCCACCAGTGATTCTGAAGCACATTTCATCTTAAGAACTACTATTCTGGTGCAATCCACATTTCCTCCAGGCTTCGCCACTCTGTGCTTACAAAGCCACAGTAACAGCAATGGCTGAAAACTCATGGTCCTCCATGTGTAATTGCATGGTTTCATCCATCTATTTCTGTAGTCCCCAAATGCAGAGCATGGGGTTTGAAAGAACTCCCAGATATCTCTGCTTGTCCTCCCTTGTTAAGGTCTTGGTTAGCAGAACCATGTGAGAGTGGTACTCAACACTGGCTCTCTTCTCAGAGCGCGGACCCCTTTTCTGCTTCTCCCAAAGTGCAAACCCTCAAACCCAAGCAGCCTTTGTCATCTCAGAGCCAGGCTGTGTTATGTATGCCTAGACATGGTGAATTGATGTTCCTTCACAGCGCAAAAGCACAGGCTCATAAAAGACTAAGACCTAATCTCAGGACTAGAAAATGCTTCTCATCCCCCCCCCCTCCCTCCACCCACCTCATCACCACATTACTAAAGCCTATTTACAACAATTGCTTTTACTGGATATATCATGTACAACTATCAAGAAAAACTGGCAAGGCATACCAAAAGATAAAAAAACACAGTTTGAAGAGACAGAGCAAGCATCAGAACCAGACAGGGTAGGAATATTGGAATTATCAGACAGGGAATTTAAAACAACTATTAATATGCTAAGGGACCTGATGGATAAAGCAGAAATCATACAAGAACAGATGGGCGATGTAAGCCTAGAAATGGAAATCCTAAGAAAGAACCAAAACTGCTTGAGATAAAAAGCACTATAACAGAAATGAAGAATGCCTTTGATGGGTTTATTAATAGACTGCACAGAACTAAGGAAAGGATCTCTGAATTTGAGGATATGACAACTGAATCTTCAAAAACCAAAAATTGAAGAGAACAAAGACTGAAAAAAACAGAATATCTAAGGACTGTGGGACAATCACAAAAGGTGCATGGTGGAAATATAATGGAAATACCAGAAGGAGAAGAAAGAAAGAGAGAAACAGATATATTTGAAACAATAAAGACTGAGAATTTCCCCAAAATTAATGCCAGATGCCAGATCACAGGTCCAGGAAGCTTAGGGAATGCCAGGCAGGATAAATGCAAGAAAAAAAATCTATACCTTACCAATATCATTTTGAAGTTACAGAAAACTAAAGATAAAGAAAAAAAATCTGAAAATAAAAACGGGGAAAAATACCTTACTAGCAGGAGAACAAAGATAAGAATGACATCTGACTTCTCAGAAGCCATGCAAAATAGAAAGATAGTGGAGCAAAATGTTTACAGTATTGAGAGAAAAATGATGCTCTTCCCTAACATGTTGCTGCTTCATCACCCTGGTTTCTAAGCCACATGATAGGTGCCTCTGTGCCAGTGAAAACAGATCCCTAACATTCTTCCTGCAGCCCCTCCCTGCATCTGGGTTCAGGATAATTCCATGGGACTCATTAATAAAAGAGACAGCCTCCTGCTCACTCATGTGCCTTTCCATATCTGTCTCCAGACATCTTCCTCTTTGGAGACATTTTCCTACTATGTAAACTACTTCACTGAAATAGCCTCTTTGAGCTTTTAGCTGAATATTTTCATCAAACACACATCAAAATTCCAAATCCCAGTTTAGGTTGAGATGAGATCCCTATTACATTAGTAATTCTTCTACAACAATATTCCTCTCTCTCAAGTTATGTAATATCTAGCTACATCCAAGGAGACCACAAGGTCTTTCATCAAGTGCATTGATAAATGCCAGCCTCTGGAGTTGCCCAGAAAATGCTGTTAACATCTATATTTTCAAACTCAAAGCCCAAATGCCATTTGGATTGACACATGGATAAGGGGAAGGGAAAGGGTGAGAGGGCATTTGGTAGAAAACATATCCTCAAACCTCCAACCCTAAGAACTGCTTGAAGAAGTTGCCTGTATCATGTCAGCACTGCATGATCTCTTTGCTCCCCGCACCCTTGCTCCGCTTTCTGCCTCACCCCCACTTTCTAAATCTTATTGTCAGGGCTTTGCATCTTTGCAAGAGGCCCCACCATTCAGCCAGTTCTGCAAGCCAATAACTGGTTGTTAAACTTGGCTCTTTCTTCTTTTTCCTCTCACCTCCTACAGCAAATTTATCACTAAATCCCATTGGTTCTATACTCTGAATTTCCCTTGATTCTATTCTCTCCTTCTCTGCATCCCGACAGTCTGTAGTCTGGGCTGACATCATGACTTACTGAGACTAATGCAATAAGTCACAACTGATTTCTTCACATCTACTTTTGTACCCTGAACATTGTTTTCTATGGTACAGAGTATTTTTTTTTAGATGTCTGTTTCAGCTTCTCTTAGAAATCTTAAAATCTTCTTAAATCCTCTGAATGTCAGGGCCTTCAACTATAAACTGAAAATAATGATTTCTCCACTGATGATTATTATCAGAATTTGAAAGAGTATAAAATATATGTATAGAGAATATGTATATAAAAAGCTTATATAATATTTTACTTGGCATGTGACAAAAGATCATACTTTTTTTTTCTACGTTAACTGAGGACATTGGACTAAATGGAGAAACAAAATTCCATTCTGGCTCTAAACTGTTATGATTGTACGTTACAAAAAGAAGTTGGATGAACCTAAATTTTAAACTGGATGCTGTATTCTTTAGATACTCTGTTAGTAATAAAATACTAATAAAATACTGAACCAGATGGACATGGATATGACTCATATTAGGCTATGTCAAAGGTGATAAAAACCACTGTTGTGTATATACTGCACGTTGCCAAACCCAGCTCTGTCACCTTTTTTCTGTTGGGTGATAGGCTGCTGACAGATTGCTTAGGCTAGGGAGTCAAAAGAAGAGAGTCAGTGCTTCAAGTAAGTCAAGACATTAAACAAACTGAAATAAGAAATTTAATCTAAGCACCATTCATCTCATCTTTGCCTCAAATGGGGGTGGGGATACCGAGAGAGATTCCAAAGGTGGAAGTGATCATGTTTCTTAAGTTAACCTGGAAGAAGGGAGAAAGGAACAGAGAGAGGCATAACAATGGTCTTTAGAGAAAGATAATACTTTTGAATTGATTTGAACTGAATTGAATTTAAGGAGCCTCCTGGGTTCTCTTCCACAAGAATCTGAGGGTCAAAACACTGGGGAATGAGAAGTTTGTAGTATTTCCTCTGGCTCCTAGAACTATTTCAAGTCTTCTGGACCTGTATGTATATGAAAGCTGAAGAATAGGCTGGTTCCTAAGTGTGGAGTTAGGACCAGGAAAGGGAGAAGGATCAAGATTAAAGAATATGGAAGGAAAATGGTCCCTCAGCACCTTGAGATTCAAAATGAAGATGTGAAACCTGTATCTATAAGTATGTATACAGTATCCCAAAGGCAAAAGTCTATGTTCTAGTCTTTCTTTAACCCTCGTGTCTAGATTCTAAACTCCTGCCCCATCATCCCATTCTTGAAAAGAACTTCTTGGATCAATGACCCATCACATACTGACTCATCCCTGGAGTTCCTGCAGGCATGGGAATTGTGCCGTTTCCTTTTTAATCTGTAGTAGATAAATATATCTTTCTCAATGAATGGAGCATTAGTTTATTTGCTTAAGATAAATGAATGAATGAATGAATGAATGAGTGAGTTTGAGAACTGCCCACGAAGCTAGTTCTTACAGCGTGAATCGCAGAGTCTTCATCTACAAATTGTGGGTACAATGCCTACCTTATTGGTTGTTATAAGAAACTGAGAGTTATAAATGAAAAACCTTATGTTCTGCTTGGCACGGATTCCAGAGTTATCTTTTCCTATAATAAAGCTCAATGACATCCCGAGTTTGGAAATTAAAATTTCAGGCATATCCCCAGAACAATCATCATAAGGATTTTTTCAAATAGTCCATAGCTCATGGTCCGAATATATGTGTTTTAAAATGTCATATAATTGATGAGATCCATTAAACTTCCAAAGATATATCTGGCTTTCTATTATGAATTCTAATACTTGAAAACCTTGGGGGAAAGTCTTCTGTAATAGGGTATGTCAAATACAAGCTCTGTTTTTGCTTATTTATACTAAATAGCCTCTAACCCCCAGTCCACTATGCTGTACAAGATTTATTTACAAAGTCTTTAGCAAGAGCTGGAGTTCCATGGGTTCTGAGTATACATGAACTTTCCTCCAGCAAATTATTTTGGGTTCGTTTTTGTGATGTGACTTTGATTTCAGCATATTTGTCCACTTATGTTTAGAAAATACATAGTTATGAACATTTTTTTTCCAGTGGGAAGTATTTTCATTTTAGAGTATACTATTTAAAACAAAGACTAAATGTAATGAATACATTCCTGCATGGGTTATAAATTAAATTTCTGGACAGGGACATGATCCTTATATCCTAAGAAGGCAGAAAGTTATATAATTTTCAAAATGTTTAGTGAGATCAGTTCACCCATATTTTGAAGAGCATTCACTTTTCTCCCCATGGAATAATATGAATCACACATTGACTGGCATTTACCTAACTTTCTTATCTTTTAAAATGTAGAAAAATTCAGGTTCCTCTGCTAAGTAAATTCTATGTTATTCTTCAAGATAATTGTCATGTGACTGCATTAGTTGGCTAACCTTGTGTTCTCACCAAGAAACAGTATTATTTGAAAAGAAATTGTTTTCATATGAAGTATGGGGAAAGTGATTCTAAAAGTACAAATATCCTCACCCAGATTTTCATTATTTAATCAGGTATTTTCAACACACTGGTAAAACTGAAAATGGTAGGCATATTTGAGAGTGACATTTATTCTTATAATTCATTTTGATACAATTTTTTGTAGAGCATTCATAAAATAATTTCCTAAATGAGATAGTAACATACAAATTTCCATATACTGGAGAAGCTACTTCCTATGGAAATCTGACTCAACTATAGATTTAGTAATAAGCCAAAACACTGGTTTATGTTGAGACTATTAGGTATGCATAATGATAATACACCCACATGCACCTTTGGAACACTTAATACTATTTTAAATGTGTTTACATACATTATCATTCATCATTTAATCACAAATAGTTACATATGTCAAATTCTTTGGATAGGTCAAATACAGAAAAAAACTAAGTTCATACTTCAAGTAACTTTTATTGGCATTTTCTGATAAGGAAATGGAGCATTTTAGCAGAAGAAATTAACATAGGTTTGGAACAAATATGTCAGAAAAGTGGTTTCTCATTAATGTATAAAAATGTATATACTACAACTACTATCAATCTAAATAAGTTATAATGTAACTGTATTGTTACTTGAATGGGCTCAACTGGGGCACTAGCCAGACACCACAAAGCCTAGGAACTATAGCCGGACATGTTAAAACTAGGTTAGGAATTCAACAAGAAGGAGCCAACATCCAGAAAGAAAATGGAGAGTGCAAACCATTCTTAAGAAGCGCAAGGAGTCATAGCTGAGAAAACCAAGTATGCCTAACAGAACCACAGCCTGGAGCAAGGCTGACCATGAAAGTCTGATCCAAGGGGCAACAAACAAATGCAACCGGAAGGGGATGGGAACACGTGCCAAGTCCTGGGATTACCGGCTGTGGAGCTGGAACGTGGGTTGTGTGACCAATGGGTCAGCTGGAATGAGGCACAAGAGGTGGCCCTTACTTAAAGGTGCTCGCTGGGAAAGACAGATAAAACCCATCAAGTCTTCTTAGTATTAACTACACACCCAGTTATGATAATAGTTATTAAAATGCAATTCTATGGGGCACCTGAGTGGCTCAATTGGTTAAGCATCCTACTCAGGTCATGATCTTGTGGTTCTTGAATTCAAGCCAAACGTCCAGCTCTGTGCTGACAGCTCAGAGCCTGGAGCCTGCTTCGAATTCTGTCTCCCTCTCTCTCTTCCCCTCCTCCACTCATGCTCTGTCTCTGTCTCTCTCTCTCTCTCTGATAAAAATAAATAAACATTAAAAAAAAATTTAATGCAATTCTACATGGCAAATTGTTTTCTTACCCAGAAAGCTTTAGTAGGAGTGGTCATGCAATTGCTGATTTGTATGTATTGATACGAAATAGTATTCAAACTAAATATTTAGGAATCATATTCTGTCATTAACATTTATAAGTAATTAGTATGATTATTAAATATATTTAATAAAATCAATGTAATTACAAAATTGCCATTTTGAAGAAGATGAAGCTTAAATCCTTCATCCTAATAAATAAGAATAAAAGTATTTTATCACTTTAATTAACATAATAGATAATGAAACGTATTTGTTGATTGAGCAGGAACTATTTCCGATTTGTTGCATTTAAGGGTGTGGTTTAGTCTTATCATGGCACTATTGGGAGGCAAACAAAATTACTGCAATTCATAATTTTTTTGTTGTCCTTTTTACCTACATATGATCATATAATTCCAGCCAAGCCATCCATTTACATGATTCTGGATTCTGAATTCAGGGTCTTTGGTCTAAAAACTGTACTTACGTGTCCCTCCTTTTGATTTCCACAAAGGATGTTTCAGCCTCATGTCAGTTTTTAATCTGTAATACATGCATTTTTCTGAAAAATGTTCTGAGACACTTTTGTGTCGTGAAATTAAGGGAAATAATTCTCTATTAGAGGATGTTGGTTGATGCAGGAAAAATAACATGGTAAAATAGCAGCTCACAGGAAAGTTTTCAAAATGCATATCTCTATTGATTTAGTGTGAATCTGAATCACAAAATCAAACTCTAGAACTAGCGTTAAGAAACTAAAGAGCACACAAAAAGAACAGAAATATGCTAAGGCCTCAAGGGAAATTTCAGGAACAAAGGATAACAATTTCTAAGGACCCAAAAGAATTAAAAATTGTACTTGCCTGAAATTTGTCACTAACATGTGCCTTGAATTAACTATTTGAAAAAGCATAGATTTAACAATGAAGTTAAAATTCCCACAACTATTATCAGTATAAAAGTTTCATTTTCTTCTCTTCTCCTGACCCCTACTCCACAGTAGGGGGCTGACCTTCACCATTTATTGACACAGGAAGAGAAAGCAGACATCACTCCAGTGGTTGACCTGGCTAGGGCAGGAAACAGTTTTTCTGGGAACCACACAGCATTTATAAGTCTCTTGATAACTGCATCTACAGTGTCTAGGTTTTTTCTTTCAACTCCTATTTTTCTACACACTGCCAACCAATGCAAACACAGGGGCTCTTTGCCTGGTTTCAATGCAACCAGCAATGTGGCTGCTACAGACACAAGCGATTGAGAGATACAGTTGATGTTGATTCACTTAAAGTCTGATTATCAAGACCTGGTTTGTGACGGGGTATAGGGGGTTAGATTTCTCTTCTGTGCCCAGAACAATATGGTTTTGCACTCTGAGATGCTACACAGTAAATGTAATGGACATTTATGTGTATGTGCCTGGGTGTTTTCCAATATCCTGAGAAACTGCTGAAAACACACACACACACACACACACACACACACACACACTCATACACACTCACACACAGCAGCAAGGCAAAAAGACCAAGTGAGTTGTAGGGAGGCCTAGTTTAATCTTCAAACTAGACAGATGGCATCACCATCAATTAAAAAAAAATTCTTTGGAGTAAGACTGCCTGAAACATCACTTAGGCCAGAAGTTTTCATCACAGAGAGAATCAGGAAAAATCTCTTAGAGATTCTGGCTGCTTAGCCCCAAGTGTCAACGGGGACAGTGATGTTGAACACACCTGCCACCACACACACACACACACACACACATGCACGTATTTTTTACAACCCTTAACTCCTTCTGTATTGAGGTCAGTACTTTGTATTCCGTATTTTTCTTCATTCTGCTCTTTCCTCAGACCAGAGAGTGAAGATTTGAGCACATGTATACAGAAACACATAGGCAATCTCCTAAATATTCGTTTGGCTAACCGTCCAACAAATTCCAGTACTCTAAGGATTAACTAGTCACTTTATTTCTTTTGGAAGGCTCTGCTATAACTGAAGCCCGACATTTTGTTTATCTTCCAGTGTTTATCTTCCAAGGAACATACTCAAATGCACTCATCATGACAAAGTACCTGCTGTAGAGATACATTTTTAAATTGTGGAACTTGAAGGCTTTTTTGGAGAAGCAGGGACTATTATCTAATTTTTAAATTTTTTCATTCTTTGTAGGAATGGACAAAATATAAGATTCTTAGAGATTTTAAACAACTTTAGGCAGTGTTTCTAGCCCCACTTTAGTATAAAGTTAAGTAGATCTACCCGTATGTTAAATGGATATTTGAAACCTATAAATATTAACAAACCTCATTTAAGTTAATTGTCCTGACCTGCTCCTCCTGCAACAACACTTTTTGGAGAACTGCTAAAAAACAGTAAAAGAAAGATTTGCATTTCAGAGCCCTTTATTTCCCCAGCCAGGCACTAGTGCGGTTTCTCATGAATAATGCAAAGATACAGTGGCAGGAAGCCAAAAAAAGAATAAAGAAAAGCAAAGATGGAGATAACAAATGACTCTACAAACTGTATCATTAATCCTTGAATGACTGAGAATTGATTATTAGTGAGTTCATTTTTTGTTTGTTTCTATTGACTAGAGAAGGATGGCTTTACAGAGTATCATAAAGCATGATTGAATAGAGGCTCTCTGAAAATGCTCAAGTCCCTATTTTTTCCCTTAATGTATGTCAACCTTAGAATTATTTAAAGTAATATATTATCACTGAGAAAAGAAATTAAGTAAGATTTTAGTTCCTTCTCTGAATACATTTTCTTGAAAGTAAATTGGAATTAAGGGAGCTCAGGAATTCTATTCTTTGTCTCAATGGCTAGATTTTTGGCATTTATATGTAAACAAATAACTCTAATATGATGTAAGTGCTATATTCAAAATATGTGCTATGGGAGAACAGATCATAAATTATATCAATAGCAATTAAGATATGTATTCTTAGCCTTTTTTGGACCCACATTGTATTCAATTAACATTCAACATTCAACAAATATTTATTGAGTATGTATTATATGCCAGATAGTTACATTTTAACAATGTCAACTATTGTCTCAATTTTTTTTAAAAAAAAACAAAGATTATTAAGTAAATGGAGATAACCAAAGATTTGCCTTGGGGGGAATGTGAGAGGGAGAAGGAATTCAGAGACCTGGCTAAGACCAGAGGTGTGTTGCTAAATGTTTAACAATTGGCTCTCCAGGTTTAAAAAACAAACAAACAAAAAAAGGAGGTCCAATTTGTAGCGTTCACTAATTAGTGTGATATAAATATGACTGTCATGTTTGATTTCAAGCTACATCACCAAATGCGGAGTTGGGAAGAGATGCACACAATCCGTTCTCCTGATTCACCTTGAACCCACTGTAGCCATAATTTAGTACCCATCAAACAATGGCTTTCCAGGTTCATTCTGAGAACCTATTTATGATTACAAAACAGGCAGAACTGGGAGATTGAATAGCTTTGCAGAATGACACAAAAATGCACATGGATGTATTTACCTATGGTCTTATATTTATCTCTTATATGCTCCTATATTTATCTTTTGTCTTCTCTTTTAGAGTGTCTACTCTCATATGTTGTCTCTCTTTAGCCCTCTGCTACATTGAGCACCTGATCTCTGCTATTACAAAGAGAAATAACAACTTTTACTATGGAAAGCTGGCAATAACTTTGAGCCTCTTCAGCAATATTGTTTACCATTTTATCACACAGTATTAAAAGGTCATGTTGAGGAATGCCTGGGTGGCTCAGTCGGTTAAGCGTCTAACTGCAGCTCATGTCATGATCTCATGGTTCCTGAGTTTGAGCCCCAGGTGGGGCTCTGTGCTGACAGTTCAGAGCCTGGAGCCTGTTTTGGATTCTGTGTCTCCCTCTCTTTCTGCCCTTTTCCTGCTCATGCTCTGTCTCTCTCAAAAATAAATAAACATTAAAAAAATTATAAGAAGTTGTGTGGAGATTTAATAAAATTAGTAAATATTTCTACTTCATCAAAGATTGAGATTTAATAAAATTTGTAAACATTTCTACTTCTTCAAGGAAATTTTTAAATGAAACTTGCAGTTTTTCATTGAAACTATGTTGAGATGAAAAATTCGGTGACTCTAAGCCTTCACTGGAGCTAGATTTTCAGTTTACCCATTATTGCTTTGTACCATCAGTGCAAATGTCAAAACAATTTAAAGGGCAAATAAATAATACCTTAGTGTTATTATTGAAATAATTTTTAACCTTGTAGGCCCCGTGAAAGGATCTCTGGGTGCCCTAGGGGTCCGCAGACAACACTTTGAGAACTACCCTGCTAGTCTAAAGTTGCAAATGTCTCTTGGTTTTGGTTATTGCAATAAGCTCCCCACATCCACTCTGGTCACTTTGTAATCCATTCACCAACAATAAGGAAATTCTAATCATGTCACTCCCTCCTTAAAACCCTTTTATGACTTCCCATTACTCTTATGATGAAATTAAAACCCTTATCACGGTTGACAAAGCCCTCTATGATTTGGTCCTTGCCTACTTCTAGAGCTTCATCGTTCTTTGTTTTCTTCAACCTATTTGCAACAGCCACACTAGCTTTTCTGTTCCTCAAACACAGTAGATTCATCCTTGCCCCCATGGTCTTTGCACATGGTCTTTTTTGTGCTTGCAATGCTTTCTCTACCTTCCATTTACCTGATTAACTTGACCCATCCTGCAGATGTCAACTTAAATCTTACTGGAAGAGGCTTTCCCTGCCTGACTCCCAATAGATTAGATCGTCCTGTTGTAAGTTCTCACACTCTTGTAATTATATGATTAGCGTTGTGCTTATTTTTGAGATCTGCCTCCTTCATGAAACTGTTACTGTTCTCATGGAAGAGACTGTGTCCGTTGTGCTTCCCATTGTATCCCTAATCTTCAGGGTAAGTGCTTTGAATGCTGTCTGATTTTATTGAAGGGGAATCACTTAGCATTAAAAAAAACAAAGAATTGGATGATTATCTACATGTAAATGTCAATCTGTCTGCTCCTATGACCATGTGCAACACTGACCCTATGGGCCTCAATTGAAAGAGCAACAAAGTACCTTAATCTAGCACCAAATTACCTTATAAAACTTTCATTACAAAAAAAAAAAATAGCAAACTGGAGGTGAAGAGAACAGATCTCTTATTTCCTACAGGAATCAAATTGGAGCCAGACCAGCATGACAGTACTCAAAATTGAAACTCAACTCCAATAATGAAGGTTTTGTTTCAGAGATAAATTTATATCTAAATTCCTCTTTCCTTTAATTTGATGTCTCCAAGGAAGTTCCTAAATTCTTCATATAAATATACTGTAGACAATCAGCAGTCATTTTATTATCTCATCCATTCCTCCATTTCAGTAAAAATATTGAATATGTTCTAGCTCGGAGTCAAGTCTGTAACTTCTTGACTTTCTGGAAATGTTATTATACTCCCAAGCTTAATATCACAGTAAATCTTACCTCCAGAAAATACTGTGGTTCTCCTCTGAGTAAAGAAAAATGTGCTAGAAATTGTAACTCCAGGAGGCTCAAAGCTCTTTAGAATATGCCCAGTATGGCACGTGCATGTCTTATGTCGAATGGACAACCAGCAGGTGATTACACACAGTAGCCTAAGAAGGTACCATTAGATGTTACAATTTTTAGTATTTATTTTCTTCTCAGTTCAAAAAAAAGCCACCAGAATGATTTAAGACTTCCTGAAATACTCCTATAAATATTCTGTTAATTCTACTCTAGATGAAATTGATGTATCTTACATAAATTGATGACTTACTATGAACAATCATAGTAAGTCATAAAACTCAGGATTGCTTGGTGATAAAAAAAATTTGGTTAAACAGCTAAATATTTTATTTATAATGCCTCAACTACTTTTGGATTCATGTGAGACATTGTTTCCTTTTCTATTTCCTGCAGTATTCCTCCCAAAGCTAGAGTTTGTTTTAAAAAGACAAAGATTAAATACCGCGGTGAATTATTTCTCCACTTATGTGCAAACACCTTTTTCTTTTTGCTTGTCTTTGTGAATTTTTGAAATCTAATATTTATTACATTGTGCTTAAAAAAGAGACAAGTTACCATGCAGTTTGAAAAAGAAAAGATGGTAACTGTAACAGATCTAATTACAGTGAGATACCGTAATTGGGTCAGCAAGAGGCTACGAATGAATGTATTTGTAATGGAAATAGGAACTTTTCTGGAACACTTTTTTCTTTCTTTTTTTTTTTTTTGATGTTCATTTATTTATTTTAAGAGAGAAAGCATGAGCAGTGGAGAGGCAGAGAGAGGGAGAGAGAGAATCCCAAGCAGGCTCTATGATGTCAGCATGAACCCAACAGGGCTCAATCTCACCTGATCATTACCTGAGCCAAAATCAAGAGTTGGACATTAAACTGACTGAGCCACCCAGGCACCCCTAGGAACTTTTCTGGAACATTTAAATAGCTGATATTATGCCATTGCCTTGGAAACCCCACGTGAATTTTTTTCCTTTTTTTTTTTTTTTGGTTAGGTCTGAGAAAGAAATCCCAGATGGAAAAGTTCAAAGTAGGAGATTAGTATCTAGACAAGCCGTAGTGGTTCTGTTTGGAAACCCAGACATCAAGAGCCCACTGAAGGGGGCTGACTGCTGAAAGGAAGGAAGGACTGGGAACCCCAACTTTGTATGTGTGGAAGCATCACAGAAAAATTCTACTCTCTGCAGCCGTTTGGATGACACTGTTATTGAGTAGCTTGGAATTTACCTATATCCTTTTAAATTAGCTGTTTCTAATTTCTTTTTTTTTTATTTGTATTACTTGATGTTAGGCTAATCACCCAACTGATGAGTCATATAGTACTCTACTATATAGACTACTATATATAATAGAGTTCTATTATATCTCATTTAAGGAAATTTTTATTCACCAAAAGTTATAAGACTAAATAATTCATCTATGGTATGTTATGGACAACCTTCTTGATCTCATAAAAGCTGATTGTTCAATTTGTGCATTTTCCTGCCTCTTGCTTTTTCCTTTCCTACTTGCTTCCTTTAGGCATGCTTTTCCCATGTTGAGTACCTTCTCCAGGGCTTGAGCAAGAGGAAGGTAAGACTTCAAACTTAGGTCAGCCATGTTATTAAAGGTATGCTTGGAGAAGTGTATGGAAAATAAGAAATTTGCCAGCAAAAGTGGCATTTGTAAATTATCTATGAACATAATTGATTAATTTAAAAAAAATGCTCAATTTCTTTAGAACAACACTGTCTGGTAGAATGTCTTGTGATGATTGAAATGTTCTATACCTGTGCTGTTCAATTCAGTTGCCACTAGTGCAAATGAGTAACTGAATTTTTAATTGTATTTCATTGTAATCATTTTAAATTTAAATGGCCACATGGAGCTAATAGCTATTGTAATGGTCAATGCAGCTCTTGAACATGTCTTTCTAGTTTTCTAGGCTAAGCACTCCAATATCATTTCATTAACTCCAAAACTACTAATTTATAAACCATGATTACTCGACATGGATTGAATTAGTCTATCATTGACTTCTTGAACTATGCAGAAATGGCTGATAATCAGATTAAAAATGTAAAAAATAAAACAAAGCAAAACATTATAGACCAAAAGTTGCATAGGAGCAAAAACTTATTATAAGAACTAATTCAGCGCCATTAAAACTATTTATAAATTAATACAGATAATAAATTTGTTAGATGATGAATCCCTTTTATTACTTATTGATATGAACTAGGTCTAAATGGACCTTTTTACTTGGAAACACTCTGGAGATGGTTAATTCTACGTGTCAATATTTGGGGGTTTTGTTTGTTTGTTTGTTTGTCTGTTTTTGTGTCAACTTGACTAGACTAAGAGATGCCCACATGGCTGGTACAACTATTTCTGGGTGAGTCCCTGAGAGTGTTTCTGAAAAAGGTTACCATTTGAATTAGATTAAGTAAAGAGACCTGCCCTTGCCAATGCAGGTGGACATTTTTCAATCAGTAGAAGGCCTGAATAGAACAAAAAGATGAAGGATGGGCAAATTCTCTCTCTTCCTAAGCTGCGATATCCATCTTCTCCTGCCCTCAGATATCAGAGCTCCAGGTTTTGGGACCTTACAACTTTGGGACTTACACCATCAGCTCCCCTACTTCTCAGGCCTTCGGAACTGGACTGAATTATATCACCAGTTTTCCTGTCTCTTCATGTTGCAGGCTGCAAATCATGGGACTTCTCGGCCTCCATAAACATGTGAACCAATTCCTATAATAAATCTTCTCTTATATGTATATATCCATATATATCCTACTTGTTCTGTTTTTCTGGAAAAACCTGCCTAACACAACTCTTTAATATTTATGTATTTTAGCATTTATTCAAACTATGCCAGACACTGGACTAATGGTGTTTTTTTTTTTAACTTGCCCTGAAGAGGTCCATTTTTGCTCTAAAGATGAAATGTGTATCTTTCACTCAGCAGAATTTAATATTAACATAAATATTAATATATTTGCCAACTTGAAGATATGCAAGGACATTAAACAATTTAATACCCCCAAATCTTACTTTTATTTTTAAAGATGTCACCAGCACTTTATTTAATGTATTTCATACTTTCCACATAAATAATATTGAATTTTCCTTAGATGAGCACAAAACAATGAGGTTTTTAATATTTTATTTAATTGTACTTTATAGTGATTATTATTTATATGATTGAAAGTTTCTTTAGTATAGTATATTAGCATATGGTATAGTATATATATGTGTATTGTATTAAATATTAAAGGTTTTTGCTACATTTTAGGTAATAATAAGTTAAAAATTTTCCCAGTATTTAAACTGTGATTTAGTTTATGTATAGTAGATAGCACTAATGTATTAATATATGTATAAATACAATAACTACTGTATTTCTCATAATAAGTACTATAAGTTTAACTATACTTATATAACCATAAGAATAACTTTAAGCATATGCACTAACATAAAGATAAGTACTAATAGTTTCTTTTTTAAATTTCTTGCATTAGGTATTATTTTAATGCCTGATATGTAATGTCATTAATAAAAATAATGAATTGATTTGCACATAATAAAAGGGACTTAATATGTTAGTCCAATATTAATATGTTAGCCCAATATTCCAAGAATATTGAGCATGGTCTATAGAGCCAAGCTGCAAAGACTGTTCAATTCCCAGCTCTCCACACACTAGAAATAACTTTGAACAAGTCATTAAACTCATCTGTGCTTCAATTTCCTCACTAGGAAAGCAGAAAATGATATTTGTCTCTTCATAAGGTCATGGTGAGAGTTACATAAAAATATTCATGAAAATTACTTTATGTAGTTCCTAACACATAGTAAGTGCTCAATAAAACATTATTATTATTATCAATATTATTATCATCAGGAATATTGCAAGGTAAACTAAATATATTTAGGATCTTATGTCATCTACTTAAAGGAGATATTTGAGCGAGGAGCTTGACAATGTTCACATATTATTATAGTATCCATTTTCACAGAAAACTAAACCAGAGTTTACATACTGGAAGATTTTTATTACAAGTATCTGAATTTGTACATAAAACATTCAAATATTTTTATTTCCTTAAAGAATATTAATTTGTCTTTTTCCTCCCAGTATAAGATTAGAAAATCTATACCCTTTTGTAATTTGTGTGCTTTGTTTTGAAGAATATATTTTGGACATAGAGCTATTGCAGAAGATGTCCTTCATGTTGAAAAGAAATTTATTTTTCTTTGAAAGACACGTGTATTTCATTTTAAAATATGGCCTTTACTCTCTATGCCTATAAATCCTAAGAATGGATATATTAAAAATGGAAAAAAAAACTTCTAAGAAAACATTTCTGTAATGAATACTGCCCTACAAAAGATGTAATATTTGAGAAAGGCTCTGATCCAAAAGTATGATCAGAAATTTTCAAGTAGAGCATTGAATCAGATCTCTAAATGCCACCATGCACTGAGTAAACAGATTTAGCTGGCAGTGCAAATCAAATTGGGAAAACTGAATATCTCAGTAATGCTGCCAATTTCTCAAGCCTCAAAGATTTACATCTTTGAATTTATGCTGAAGTTAGTAGTATAGTACATGAAATACTCTATGAGTTTGATTTAAACCTTACCTTTAAAGGTATGCACTTGTGATCCCACTTGCCCAGTTGATTCCTCAACTGCTTTTAGGAGATTTGAAGGGAATAATTGGCTTCAAATTGGAGAGCTAAATAGATAAATGTGGGCAGTAAACAAGTGTGCTTTGGAACCCCAATATCTCTCTTTGTAGTAGCTTCGAGACCGTTAGCTACTATAACAAATAAGCTTACAGATGTATGATAGCTCACATACAGTAGACATCTATTCCCTACTCGTGTTAAGTCCAAAATGAGAGTTCTTTTTTGACAGATGGTCTCCTTTGAGCAGAGATTCAGAGACCCAGACTCCTTCTAGTTTTGGCTCCATTATTTTCAACATGTTTCTAATATGACCATGCTGGTCTACGACCAATGACAAGGGGAAGGAATAAATAGCATGAGGTGGAAAGGTTTTTTGCGCCAGGCCTGGGAAAGAGACACACACCACTTCTACTCACGGTCCACTGGCTGGAGCTCAGTCATGTGAAAAGGAAGCTGGGAAACATAGCCCAAGATACGCCAGGGATGACAGGCAGCAGTGCCACACCCTTCCTGATAATCTACAGCCTGCAGGCTATATGGTTTCCTCTCCACAGTCACTAGTGCTTTCCCTGTTGCCTCCATCACCTCTTCATTTGCTGGAGGGAAGTAGTCTCATTAATTAATTCACAGTTATGTGTCAGCCCCGGGTGTGCATTTTAAAAACAGAAGCCTGGAGGATGATTATTCACTCTGTAGAAGACCAACGGGAGGAGTTTTGTTGTTTTTCATGTTTTGTTGTTTGTTGTTTTGTGGGTGGTTTGGTAAAACAGGATCAAAAAATAAGCAAGAGCTCTTTAGTCCACAAATAAGGCAAATTCTAAAAAGGAGTCAACTTCCTGGAAAATGGAGGGGAGGACACAAATTAAAGAATAGATGTTATAAATAGCATCTATTCAATTCTGGATTTTTCCCCTCATCTCTTTAGTTATTCATAATGTAAACTAGTGGCAGGTTGGTGTCTCTACTGGTATTAGGTAAAAGATGTATGTGTCTTTATTCCTATACTGAGTTAGCACGCATAAAAGATCTCATAGAAATTGCAGATGCAACATGTTCCAAAATGTTAAAATGTTGACTTTCCTCCACAAACTTGTTCCACCCACATACTTTCCCTTCTCTGCTAATGCAACTCTATCCTAACACTTGCACAGAATTAAAACTTTAGAGTCATTTTTGACTTTTCTCCTCTCACAACTCTTATCCAAGCTTCCAGGAAATACTGTTGGTTGGATATTCAAAATGCTCAGAATATGAACACTTCTTCTCGTCTTCACTGCTCAGTATTGAAGCCTCCACCCTCTGGGCCCTGAATTACTGAAAAAGACCCCTCACTGGGGCACCTGGGTGGCTCAGTCAGTTAAGGGTCTGACTCTTGATTTCACCTCAGGTTATGATCTCATGGTTTGTGGGTTGAAGCCCTGCATCACTGACAGCATGGAGCCTGCTTGGGATTCTGTCTCTCCCTCTCTCTCTGTCCCTCCTCCACTTGCTAGAGGTTTTTTTTGTTGTTGTTATTGTTGTTTTTAACTTGCCCTGGAAAAGCCCATTTTTGCCCTAAGGATGAAATGTGTATCTCTCTCTGTGTCTCTCTCTCTCTCTCAAAATAAATAAACTTTAAAAAAAAGAAAAAGAAAAAGAGCCTAACTAATTTCATTGCTTCTATTTTTACCTAACAGCACCACCACAACCACCCCCATCCCCCTCTACTTATACACACACAGAATCTACTCTCACCCCATGGGGTAGGGGGAAGAGCTAAAGGTAGAAGCAGTGAAATTAGGATACTATTGCAATAATCCAGGTTAGAGATAATAATGCTGCTCCTACTCTCCCTTTCACTCAGTCTGCTTCAACCATAATGACCTCATTGCTGTTTTTGAACAAGGTAGATATTCTCTTACATTTCTCTTCTAAGCAAGACTTATCCCAAGTATCCTCTTAAATATTGCAATGTGTTACCTATCTTCCCACCCGGAATTTCTAAGTCTCCTTAAACCAATTTCCCTTTTTCTTTGTTTTTAAATTGATGTATAATCAACATATAACATTATATGAGTTTCAGGTGTACAATGTAATGATTTGATATTTGCATATATTGTGATATGAAACAAAATATATAAAATATATAAATATAAATAATATAATAAAATATAAAAATTAAACATATATATAAATATCATATATATTTAAAATTTTTAAATATGATATAGCAAATAAAATACATAAATATAAATAAGATATAAAATAAAAATATAAAAAATAAAACTACAGTAAGTCTAGTTAACATACATCACCTAAGGACTTTCAAGATCTACTTTCTTGGGGCACGTCAGTGGCTCTGTCGGTTGAGCACCCATGGTTGTAAGTTCAAGCCCCGTGTTGAGCTCTGTGCTGAGCATGAAGCTTCCTTAAAATTCTCTCTCCCTTTCCTCCCCCATCCCCTGCTTGCACATGTGCTCTCTCCCTCTTTCACTCTCTCTCTCTCTCTCTCTGCTATTGAGTTGTGGAGGGCTTTTTAAAATACTTTTAACATATTAACCCCTTATCAGATACATTATTTGCAAATATTTTCTCCTACTCAGTACATTGCCTTTTCACTTTGTTAGTGGTTTCCTTTGCTGTGTAGAAGCTTTCATAGTGATGTGGTCCCACTTGTTTATTTTTGCTTTTGTTTCCTTTGCTTTTGGTGTCAAATCTAAGAAATCATTGCTAATAATGTCAAAGAGCTTACCTGATTTTTCTTTTTTATGTAATATGTAATGCTTTCTAACATACTTTAAAAGTTGCATGAGTTTTACATTCATTGTTTGCCTCTCTTCCAGAATGTAAGCTCCACAAAAGCAGAGATTTCTCTTGTCATGTTTTCCCATTGCTGTCTTTCCAGTGCCTAGAAGAATACCTGGCACATAATAGACACGTTATAAATATTTATTGTACATTGATTGAATTTTTCTAGACATTAGCATATAATTTACAGTTGATGATCCTGTAAGTTTTAAGCTTTTCTCGGTCACTACTACATGATAGAGAAGCTTAATCAAAATTCTTAGGACAAACATTGCTTACAGTGTGTTTGATGGAAAATTAATCTCACAAAATATTTTTGCAGATAAGTTTATAAAATATGGCATACCATACCTATTTGTTGGAGATTTGCAAAGTGTGTTACTATATTATAGTCTCTGAGACACTTTGCTGTACAAAAACCTGTTTGATCTAATCCAGCATTTCCTAAATTTACCTAATGTACCTCTTTTTTCCATAGGGCAGCTATTAGCATCCTATGGAGTTTTTGTTCCATGCTTACACTGGGGAAACATTGTTCTAGACCAGTGGTTTAAAAATAATAATATCCAAATGTGTTTTAACCCAGAAATACAGTTTGACTCAACACGTGAAAATCAATCATTGTAATATAGTATATTAAGTAGATAAAAGATAAAAACCACATGATTATCTCAATAGATGGAGACAAACATTTGACAGAATTCAAATTTTTTTCATGATAAAAACACTTAACCAAATGAGGAGTAGAAGGGAATTTCTTCAACGTGAAAAAAATAATAATAACAGCTTACATCATCAATGGTGAAAAATTGAAAGTTTCCCCCCCTATGGTCAGGAGTCAGAAAATAATGTTCATTCTCACTATTTTTACAGAACATTAAACTGGAGATACTAGCCCAGGCAGTTAGACAAGAAAAAAGAAGTAGAAGCATCCAGATTGGAAAGGAAGAAGTAAAAACATCTTTATTCATAAGCTACGTGATTTTTATGTTAAACACACACAAACTATTAGAGCTAATGAAATGAATTCAGCACTGCTGGATATAAAAACCAATGTGCAAAAATCAGTTATATTACTGTACTTTAAAAATGAGCAAACCAGAAAACAATTTCATTGATAATAGCATCAAAAAAGAATACAATACTAAGGAATAAATCTAACAAAAGAAGTGCAGTGTACGTATACTGAAAACTACAAAGCATCATTAAAATAAATCAATGAAGACTTACATAAACGGCAAGATATATTCATGGATGGAAAGAATCAATGTTGTTATGATGGAATTACTCTCTAGATTGATCTACAGACTTAACACAATCCCTATCAAAATATCTGTTGACATTTTTTTTTCAGAAATTGACAAGCTGATCTTAAAATCTTATGGAGATTCAAGGGACCCCCAAAAAGAAAAACATTCTTGAAAAGGAACAAAGCTAGAAAACACACTTCCCTATTTCAATAGTACATGGCTATAATCAAGGGGTATGGAACTAGCTAGCCTAAGGATAGACACATAGATTAAGGAAAATAGTTGAGAATTTTCACAACAAATTAACGATGGAGCTAGGATTCAAAAACAAATCAAACGTGAAAATCTATGTTTTTCTTACTACTGCGTAAGTTTTCTTGGTTGATTTTCCTGTCTATGTTTTCCACAATCCCTACCCCAGGACCATGTACCTAATAAACACTCCATAGTAACCAATGAGTGAATAAATATGCTTCTGGTGATAATAGCTATCCTATGAGGGAGGCAGTGAGTGGCATATAAAGAAGGATAATTATATTTTTAAGCACAGCTCACCAGTAATTTTGCAGCCAAAGAAGGAAATTAAAAGCTGTAATTGTTTATGTTCTGAATAAAAAGCACAGATGGAGTGTCTACACTCTAATATTCTTCACCTTTTAGAATGGATTGGTTAAGAATATGAGTTAAATATGAGTAAAATGAGAATATGAGTTAAAATGACCAGTCTGAAATATGACAGACACTACCAAACTTAGGACCAAAACTAAAATTAGAGTAATTAAGAGACATTCACCTCATAGTTCCCCTTTACCTGCCAACTTATCATTTTCAGTGAGATTAAGATAAGTGTTAGCTCTATGGGAGAAAACTTTCACATAGATACTAATACACGTGACTTTTCCCTGGAAAAGGCCCTGGAACTTTTAAGATCCTTGGAGAATTTTAGTCTTGGAATAGATTCACAAAACAAATCAATCCTAAAGAGTTTAATGTCATCAGTGACTAAGGGGCACTGTCTCAAACTTGCCTCCTCCCACAGGGAGAATAAAATGCTGCCACAGTCAAGGTCAGAGGCAATAATGTTGGAGCACTAAGTGTCTTTCTAACAAATTTAGACTTGACAGTTATTGTGTCTTTCTCCTGTCCTCGTGGATCAGTCCACAGGAACATGGCACATTTACTGCAAGCTGAGGGAATACATACGAACCTATCTGCCTGCATTCTGGGATGGATGCCCTACACACCAGGTCGTACGGTATCCTTGTGACAGCTGTTTGGCAACACAGGGGAAGGATGTCCAGAGGAGATTGGGTGAATGCTAGGCCAGACCGCTCAACTTTCTATTAGTCTCCTTTTATAGCCTTGAGAGCTAACCACAAGCGGTTGCATGCTTTGATAAAAGTGGATCATAGAAATGGAAATAAATGCCATATCTGGCACGCCCTGTAGACTCGTTTCTTTGAACAGTTGAATGTAAACGGTTGTCTTTTATGGGGTAGTAATGTCTAGCAGGTATTTTTAAAGGATTTATGTTTTATCTTATAATATAAAATTAAGCCATCTTAGGTAAAGCAAGTAACATCTGAATATTGGTATTTCATTGTCACTAACCCATAAAATCATCTAGAATAACTTGCTTCATTTTTAGAACCTAAATTTTCCTGCTTATGAAGACAACAATAATAAAAGTCATCCTTTTGTTCCTGTGTTAACAGGAAAGCTATTGCACAGATAATGTAAAATATCACTTTGTTATGAATTTAGCCCTGAATGAGTGATGTGGGCCTGGGCTGGAAGAGTACAGGACCTTATAGGGTGCCTTCTTGAGAGCTAAAATTAAAAGGCTAATTTATCTTCCTACCCTTGTTTATCTTTTGCTCTGATTTTAGTATTTAGCTCTCTTAACTTGTTATATTATATTATATTATATATAATATAATATATGTTTTTAAAATATTATATATATAATAATAATAATAATAATAATTTTGTAAGATACCTGCCCAAAACCCTTTTAGAGAAAAAGTGAGGGTATAATTAATCCAATTTTACTGAAATTGTATAATCAGTTGGATTTTCTTGAGCACGCACAAGTTAGTCATGGGGATGATGAAACAAAGGAAAGGTATGAAATCATGCATTGCTTAGGAACACCAACTTGTTAGCCACTTAAAATGCATAAATCATATACAGATAAACAAGGCTCACCTTAACGTTTGGGAGAAATTTTGAAATTAAAAAGTGCTGAAAGTAGAATTAAATATTTATTAATACACTTTTATGCTACATTCTAGGTGCCAGACACTAGCCTGGTTGTTTCACATGTATGATGTGTGTTCTGTTGTTACCACAATCCTCATTTGAAAAAATGAGGACCAGAGTGGCTAAGTGCCTTGCCTAAATTCACATTGGTAAAAAGTGGCAGCCAGGATTTGAAGCCAGGCAGTCTAGCTGTAAGGTCTATTATGCCATTATGTGGCATTAGTTCTCAAGATAGCAGAAAACAATTGTGTGAATAGCTCTGTGACTACCAACCCTGGAAACTCAGTAGCATCGCCTTGGGGAGGGAATATGGGAGGCTAAAAACATATTTGGATGTCTGGGACCCACTTAAACTTCAGCATGTATATTTTCTAAAAGACCCATAGGTGATTCTCTTCTTGCAACCCGGGTTAAGAACTACTGAAATGGATGAACCATCAACTTCACTTTATAAACTAAAGAGCAAGAAAGACCTTTTTATTTAATGTATTTAGCTTTGATAGAGAAAACATGAGTTGGAAAAGGGCAGATATAGATGGAGAATCCCAAGCAGGCTCCATGCTGTTAGCACAGAGCCCAATGCAGTGCTCAAACCAGAAACCCTGAGATCATGACCAGAGCTGAAGTCAGAAGTTGGATGCTTAACTGACTGAGCCACCCAGGTGCCCTGCAGCAAAAATTTTGAAGAGATATTCTGTATTCTGAGCAGTCTCTTCAAAAAATTTGGAATAGAGGAAGGATTAAAACGAGCACAGTGTCATAGTGATAAAACAGTCATGAGAATAATCATGATTTCAAAAAACCAAGTCACATACAGACCCTAAGCTTGTCACTCGTCTTTCAACAAAAGACAACATTTGTAGCCGTGGGGAGTTATTTACCTATATTCAAGAGAATGCAGAAATAGAAGTCCAGAATGAATGAAGGCAGATACCGGTTACACTTTCCATTAACAGAGATGGGAAAAAATGCCATTGTAAAAATGCCACCCTTGCAGTTAAAAGTATAGCTGCCACCTACTCCATTTTCACTGCATAAAAAAGAATGTCCTTTGTAACCTATGCTTTGTGGCCAAAACAATGCAAAATACCTTTAACAACTTTAGGTTTTGATAGAAGATCACAGAGATTGAAAGTTAATTTACTGTGTCCTCAAAAACGAGACTTTATTTGGAGGAGAGAGAACACCAAAAAAGGAGCAAGAAAAAGATTAAATGAAAGAAGCTTAGTAAAGTATTACCAAATAATGAATTAAACGAACATGCATTTTTCTTGAGAGGTATTGATTTCACATGCAGACACACACATGATGCAGTGCTTTCAACCCTCCCTTTCAACCTTTTCAATTATTTTAGTTCCTGGAGTTTCCCAGATGGACAAAGGATTTAGCAAATTATAAAAACCACATATGTGAATTGCTCACTGGATGCCTCATTGTATATATCATTCACATCAACACTGCCGGGTACAGTCGTGTTAGGTTCCTGAAAAAAAAAAAAGCCAAGTTCCTGAAAAAAAAAAAAAGGTTGTCCTTTTCCCAATAATGGTTCACATGCCTCAGATCCTTTGTGGCAAGTGGATCTAACAAATTAAATTAATATTATACACCCTCAAAGCCTGCCCATGCTTATTCTTGCACTAACATCAAACTGATTTGCTAATGAAGTGACTTCATAAAGTAGTAGTTATAGTTCCTACTTATATTTCACTACCAGGTTCTTAACTTTAGGGAGCAAACTGCTGTTTGTGCACAGAAACTCACTCTTTCACTTAATTTTTATCTTGACTGCCATATGGCATATAGTCCTTAGCCCCTGTGTGGCTTATTTTTTTCTATCTCTTTGGGCTTTGTAATTTTATGGAGCTTTTTTACAGTTTGAAACCGTAAAACAGCTCCTCAAGAATTTGGACAACTAACCCCACGTGAATTTGAATAAGCAAAAAGGACATCATTCTGTATAGTCTTCTAAGGATTTTCATTTGTGAGATGTTATACTAAGTTGCTTGATTAAGGGGAAATCTACCAAACATTATGGAAAGTGATAACAAAAAAAGGAATAATAATAATCTGGAATTACAATAATTTGGACAGGTTGTAAGTTGACATCTTCCCCAACATGACACAAGTAGTTCAAAAAAGCAGGCTAAACAAATTAATACTCCGCATAAGGTTACAAAGCAAATTTCTTTAAAATAAATATTTTCTGGCATTTTAAAAGCAGCTGCTGATCTACAGGGGATGCTGCTTTGAGGGGACTGAAGGGTGTGTCTGAGAAAAGTCATGCACAGAAGTCACCAGGGCTCAGCTTTCTCCCTTAAACTGCACTCTGTGGTGTCTGAGCTTGCCAGGCAGACCTGGGGCTGGCAGGTGTACATGGAGTCAGCTTTGCAGAGGGCTCCAAGGTCTCAATTGTGAGGCACAGTTTCAGAACACTGCCATTTTAACCTCATTTCCAGTTGGCTTTTCTTTTTTTTTTAAGTTTTTTTTTTAATGTTTATTCATTTTTGAGAGAGAGAGAGAGCACAAGCGGGGCAGGGGCAGAAAGACAGGGAGACACAGAACCCAAAGGAGGCTCCCTGCTCCAAGCTGACAGCAAGAGATCCCAATGAGGGACTGGAACCCACAAACCATGAGATCATGACCTGAGCCTAAGACAGACACTTAACTGACTAAGCCACCCAGGGGCCCCTCCCAGTTGGATTTTCAAATCCAGCTTTACCAGCTATTAATACACTGACTCTCATCATTTTTTGTTTTTTTTTCAGTATGTGTGTCCACTTTCTACCACTTAGAACTCAGAGAAGATTCATTGACTCCTAACTTTCAATGGTCACCTTAGGCAAACTGTTTTGCCTCCCTATATTTTCATATGTAAAATGAGAGATTGCTCAATACTAGAGTTGCTTCCAGCTACTGCATTTACAACTTTCCTAGGTAACACATTTTTTAAAATCCACATTCAACCGGTTATAATCAAAACTGGCCAAATGTGCATTGCTTTAAAAACAAACACTAAAAATGGGTCACCTGAGTGGCTCAGTCGGTTAAGCGTCCGACTTAGCTCAGGTCATGATCTCATAGTTGGTGAGTTCAAGCCCCATGTCAGGCTCTGTGCTGACAGCTCAGAGCCTAGAGCCTGCTTCAGATTCTGTGTCTCCCTCTCTCTCTGCCCCCCACTCCCTCTCTATCTCTCTCTGTCTCTCAAAAATAAATAAACATTAAAAAAATTAAAAACAAAACCAAACACGAAAATTATATCCAGGTCTTCAACAGAGATTGTGCAAATTTGTGAGAATTTAAAACTGAGATTAAAAATAAATTTCTCATTTATATTATTTCTCTCTTCTCCTTTAAGATAGATAATAGATTGGGGCTCCTGGGTGACTCAATTGGTTTAACATCAGTTAAGCATCTGACTCTTGATATCAGCTCAGTTCATGATTTCAGTCGTGAGATTGAGCCCCGCATCGGATTCTACACTGACAAGCACAGAGCCTGCTTGGGATTCTCTCTCTCTCTCCTTCTTTCTGTGCCCCTCCCAACTCATGTGTGTGTGAATGTTCTCTCTCTCTCTCTCTCTTAAAATAAATAAATAAACTTAAAAAGAAAAAATATTTTAAAAAGATAGTAGATCAAATATTTTCTTTCCATGAAAGGAATTTTACTAACATCATTATTACTTTATTATCCCATCTAGGTACAGATTCATCTGGAAAATTCAAAAGGGAAAATTCAAAAAAAGGCTGTATGAAAAGATATGTGGATCCAGTACGTATTCATGAAATAAAAATCCCACAGCCTGTCATGTCCAAAGCTGGATTGCTGTGAATAAAAAACTCAAATATAATTGTACACCCCACCCCAAAATAAAACAATCTAGTTAAAAAATAGGCAGAATACATGAACACAAATTTCTCCAAAGAAGACATCCACATGGCCAACAGACACATGAAAAGATGCTCAACATCACTCATTATCAGGGAAATGAAATGCAAACCAAAACCACAATGAAATATCACCTCATACCTGTCAGAATGGCTAAAATCAACAACACAAGAAACAAGTGTTGGTAAGGATGTTGAAAAAAAGGAGCCCTCATGCACTGTTGGTGGGAATGCAAACTGGTGCAGCCACTCTGGAAAACAGCAGTGGAGATTCCTCAAAAACTTAAAAATAGAACTACCTTATGTTGTAGTAATTTCACTACTAGGTATTTATCCAAAGGATACAAAAATACTAATTCAAAGGGATACATGCAACCCAATGTTTATAGCAGCATTATCAATAATAGCTAAATTGTGGAAGCAGCCCAGCCCAACTGATGAACGGATAAAGATGTGGCATATATAATGCATATATAATGGAATATTAGTCATATATTATATATGCATATGCAATGCATATATAATGGAATATTAGCCATAAAAAAGAATGAAATCTTGCCATTTGCAACAACATGGAGCTAGAGAGTATTATGCTAAGAGAAGTAAATCAGAAAAAGACAAATACCATATGATTTCACTCATGTGGAATTTAAGAAAAAAATGAACAAAAGAAAAAAGAGAGAAAGACAAATAAAGAAATAGACTCTTAACTATAGAGAACAGATCCCCAAGGACAGGAGGGGGGAGGAGTGAGTGAGATAGGTGATAAGGATTAAAGACCACACTTACTTATCATGATGAGGACTGAGTAATGTATAGAATTGCTGAGTCACTATATTGCACACCTGAAACTAATATAACACTGTATGTAACTATACTGGAATTAAAACTTAAAAACTTAATAAACAACAGCAATTGCAACAATCGCAAACTATTCCAACAATATATTTTTGCATAAGAAAGGAAAAGGATATAAAAGAGAAAGTAATTCATCTTTTGAACACCTAGAGGTGTTAAATATTATGGCAGAGACATTTATACATCCATGCAATTGAAATCCTTTCAACAGTTTTGTGATGTAGACTTTTTATACTCCCATTTTTATAGAGAAGTCAAGTCGGAGAGGCTGAATACGTGCTCAAGAATACACTGTTAGTAAGATCTAGAGTTTGAATCCCGACCTGATGACCTCGGAACCCAAGTCTTTCCCAAACCATTCCTGCCATGTGCTGCCTTGGGCGGCAGTGGGTGGTGGTGGTGCACAGTGCATGATGCAGTCCCTTGCACAGTATGGGGACAGGGCGATTTTCCACTTCTAGCAGGATAAAGTGCCTTTATACTCTCATCTTCTGTACTCTTTTTTTAAAAAAACATCTATTTAGTCATAAGCCTCACATCCTCAGGAAGAAAGTCTCCCATCATTCTTGGACTGTTGTTTCCTTAAATGTTAGGTGGAATGAGGTCACACATCAGGCCCATGGCAGCTGCTCTTCGTTTAATGTTTGATAATGCATTTGTCTTAAGGTCAAATGGAATTATTACCAGAACCCTGCTGAAATGTAAAAGACAAATGGAAAAGTGACAAAAATCAGAGGTTTGGGTCAGAACTAAATAATAATAATAATAATAATAATACGGAATGGATTTGATGTAGAAAATGCAAAACCTGTAGACAAAAAAAAGCAGCATTAAATGTACAAGAGTCATAAAAATTTGTTTAAAATGGAGATTTCAGTCATGCAAGGCAAAGGAATCAAATTAAGAAAAACTTGTCTTCTTTGCTGTAGAGGGAGAAAAACGAGTAAGAGATGACATTAAAAACACAGGGACTAATAATTTTACTCCTTCATACACTTTACTTCTTATCAAAAAAATAACATACATGTAGGAAAGTATTGTTGAATCACATAATGCATACAACATGTATGCATTGGCCTACATATACATAAATACACATCTCAGTGCTTTTTCATGAATGGAACACACATAGGTAACCACCACCCAGGTCAAGAAATAGTACATCCAGAACTCTGGAAGTTCATCTTCCTGCCCTGGCCACTTGCTTCTCCCTCCCCTCAAAAGTCCCCCTTCTAATACCATGTATCAGTTTTGCCTGTTTTGGATCTTCATGTAAACAGAATCATACAATGTGTCCTTGTGTCTTTGTTGGACATTATGTTTATAAGATTTCACCCATATTGTTGCAAGCGTCAATTGTTTATTCATGTTCATTGCTAAATAGTATGTCATTGAATGAATAAAACACAATTTGTCTATCCATTTTATGTTTATAGATATTTGGATTGTTCCCAGTTTTGACCACTGGGAAAATGCATATTCATAAACATGACTTTCTGTTGCTCATATATCTGTTACATATATACCTAGAAGTAGAATTGCTTAATCATTGCCTGTGCATTGGCTCAGTTTTAATATTTGTTGCCAAAAGGTTGTCTAAAGTTGCCGTGTTAATTTACTTTCCCATTAATAGTGTATAAGAGTTCCAGTTGCTCTACGCTTTTTTTGAGTTTGGTATTGACTTTTTTTTTTTTTAATTTTAGATATTCTAGAGGGTGTGGAGGTATCCTATTGTGGTTTTAATTTATTTAAATTGCAATTTAATTGTATTTCAAATGAGATTGAGAACATTTTCACACGTGACTGGCAATTTGGATACGCTTTTTTCCGAAGTGCTCTTGTAAGTCTTCTGCAACATTTTCTTATATGCTTTCCATCTGTTTCTTATGATTTATTGGAATGTTTTTGTGTATATTTTTATTCTGAGTCCTCTTTTGTGGCTTGCCTTTCTACTTCCTTAATATACTTTTAACAATGAAAGTGTTAATACAATATTATTTATCAGTAAGTTCCCTTATGATTAATGTTTTCTGTATCCTGCTTGAAAAGACTTTCCCAGGGAGTGCCTGGATGGCTCAGTTGGTTAAGTGCCCGACTTCAGCTCACGGTTCCTGAGTTCAAGCCCTGTGTTGTGCTCTGTGCTGACAGCTCAGAGCCTGGAGGCTGCTTCAGATTCTGTGTCTCCCTCGCTCTTTACCCCTTTTCCCACTCATGCTCTGTCTCTCTCTTTCTCTCTCCCAAAAACAAATAATCATTAAAATATTTTTAAAAAAAAAGACTTTCCCTACTCCAAGTTCATGGGGACATTCTCCTGGGTTATATATAAATTTTATTGTTACATCTTTCATTCACACTTAGATCTCAATATCACTTCAAATTGATTTCTGTGTATGGTAGGAATTTCCTTTGTCTTTTTAAAAAAAATATCAATTATTGTCAATTACCTAGCACAAGAGATAGAAAGATAGGAAATGGCACTAAAATGAGAAAATCTGTTTAGTTGTAAAGCAGTCTCAGAATACGATATACATTTGGAATAGTTGGATTTGAAGGTGGGATCCTTATTTATAAAACAGATTGGCAGCTGTCACTATGAAGTCAAAAGCTTTCTTCTGAAAGGATAAGAAAAAGAAATAGAGTGACTTTTTTTGGACACTCGAGAGTACAAAACCCCTGGTCATTTATAGTGCTGAGGGAGTAGGCACCTTCCTATTCAGAATAGCTCAGTAGCTTTAGCCAGGGCTTTGGAGTCAAAAAGGACTGGGCTTCCATTTCGGTTCTGCCATTACCTGCTGTCACTGCTCCAGGTATTTAACTCACTGTGTGTTCGCAGCTGCACAATTAGAATCACACCCATGTCACGGGCTTAAAGGGTGGAGGCAATTAGATACCATACATATTTCGTTCATCATTGTGTCTCAGCACATCCAACAGCTTGTATCATGTAGTAGGAACTTAATACTGCCTTCCCATCAGTCTTACGCTATCATTAGTTATTTACACTCTGATTAGAATAGATTTAGAAGCTTTGCTGAGGAGGAAACGGCAAGAGATCATGAGGTAACTCGGAAAACCAGAGACTACTTTACAATTTTGTCAAGACAAAATTAGATGAGACAGCTTAATGTTGACACCCAAGAAGAAGTAGAACATCATCATTTTGAAATGTCCTTGAAAGGCCAGAAATAGAGTAAATAGCATGCCTTTGCAAACTCAAATAGTGTTAGAAAGACCACTTTAATTTCCTGATATATGGCAAAGCAAGATTGATAAAGAGAAAACTGCACATTTAATCTCTTTAATCATCAGTGAGGGCTTTCATTTCATCTCACCAAACATTCCTGGGAGTACACTAGATTCTTCTTCCTCAAAGTGCAGTTCTTGGCCCTGGACTGGCAGCAGTATCACCCAGGAGCTATTAGAAACAGACTTGGGCCCTTCCCCAGACCTACAGAGTCAGAACCTGCATTTTAGCAAAGTCTCCAGGAGATCCTTATGCATTTTAATTTTAAGAAGCACTGATACGGACAGTTAAAGTGCTTACTGATCTCATAACCCACATTTAAAACATAAATTTAGGAATGGAAGCGAGGAGAGAAAGGTTGGGGTTTGGGGAGTCAGACTGAAGAAATGGCAATCATCCTACATAAGGTTAAAGTTATTTGCTAAGGTCATTCTGACTGCGTATCTTGGGAACTAGGCACTGCGTGCTCTTAGCCAAGGTTATTTATCATTCCATTTATCCCAGTTTTTGTTTATTTTCTCCACTGTCTCAAATATAAATCACAGTGATTGGATCCCACTTCTGCTTTTGATTTCAATCTTAGTGAAAAGAGAACTGCAGACCAAAGGAAGAAGGAAAGGGAGGAAAGGAAGGAGGCAAAGTGTTTAAAGGAAATTGCACCTGACATGCAGTCTTGATTTCTCACTCTGCCACAAATTCAGCCAAAAGTCTTTCTCCTTTTCAGCTTCTAACTTAGAAACCTAAACTCTCTATCTATACTTTCTGTGTCCTCCCTTTGAAGAGAAAAACCAGCATGAATGGATTGGGCTGCTGAGTCTCTAAAAAACTGTGTTTTTTGTTTATTTGTTTTGTCAGTTGGTTTGTGGAAGTAAACTCTGGTGAGTTAAATAAATGGAGTGGGTGGTTCTGATCACAGAAGTGATCTGTTAACCTAACAGTTTGGTAATTTCTAGATGGCTAAGTTTATTCTGTTAAGTGGGTATCCCAAAGACTTACCATTTATGATCAACTATCTTCAGTAGAAGATGATTGTAAAATAATCATATTAGTAACAATCACTAATATGTATGGTTTGATTAATATATGCCAGGCACTGTGCTAAGTGTCTTAGATATATTCCTACATTTTTTTTAAGTTTATTTATTTTTTTGAGAGAGATGGCAAGGGGAGGAGGGACAGAGAGAGGGGGAAAGAGAGACCAAATCCCAAGCAGGCCCCATGCTGTCAGTGCAGGGACCAATGTGGTGCTCAAATCCATGAACCATGAGATTATGACTTGAGCTGAAACTAAGAGTGGAATGCTTAACCAACTGAGCCACTCAGGCACCCCCTACATTTAGATTTCTTAATGATATAATTAGATGAGTTAGGGGGCCCTTATATCAGTGTTCATTTATTGAGTCCAAATATTAAGAGAAAGTAAAAGTCACTATAGTACAAAATATTCACTAATTAGTTGACTACTTATAGAATGAATTGCACACAAATAAAATCATTTCTATTTAATGCCAGCATCCCTATACAAGAGCCAAAGTTTCTGTTCCTCAGTTTCTTGTTAATTATGTCAAACATCCAGAAACATAGTGAAAGCCAACAACAAAGCATAATTGTAAATTTTGGAAAAGATGCAGATTTCATGAAGTCGATAAAAAAATATGTTGGAACACTGAAAAGACATTAACAAATGAGGACTTGGCAGAATTTAGAGTAGCTAACAACTGAAAAAGAAAATTAACAAACTGTTGGCAGGTTATGTTTTTATTTTTTTTATTATGAAATTTATTGTCAAATTTGTTTCCATACAACACCCAGTGCTCATCCCAACAAGTGCCCTCCTCCATACCCATCACCCACCCACTCCTCCCTCCCACCCCCCATAAACCCTCAGTTTGTTCTCAGTTTTTAGGAGTCTCTTATGTTTTGGCTTCCTCCCTCTCTAACCATTTTTTCCTTCCCCTCCCCCATGGTCTTCTGTTAAGTTTCTCAGGATCCACATAGGAGTGAAAACATATGGAATCTGTCCTTCTCTGTATGACTTATTTCACTTAGCCTAACACTCTCCAGTTCCATCCATGTTGCTACAAAAGGCCATATTTCATTCTTTCTCATTGCCAAGTGGTTTTCCATTGTATATATAAACCACAACTTCCTTATCCATTCGTCAGTTGATGGACATTTAGGCTCTTTCCATAATTTAGCTATTGTTGAAAGTGCTGCTATAAACATTGGGGTACAAGTGCCCCTATGCATCAGTACTCCTGTATCCCTTGGGTAAATTCCTAGCAGTGCTACTGCTGGGTCATAGGGTAAGTCTATTTTTAATTTTTTTAGGAACCTCCACACTGTTTTCCATACTGGCTGCACCAGTTTGCATTCCCAGCAACAGTGCAAGAGGGTTCCCATTTCTCCACATCCTCTCCAGCATCTACATTCTCTTGATTTGTTCATTTTAGCCACTCTGACTGGCATGAGGTGATATCTGAGTGTGGTTTTGATTTGTATTTCCCTGATGAGGAGTGATGTTGAACATCTTTTCATGTGCCTGTTGGCCATCTGGATGTCTTCTTTAGAGAAGTGTCTATTCATGTTTTCTACCCATTTCTTCACTGGATTATTTGTTTTTCGGGTGTGGAGTTTGGTGAGCTCTTTATAGATTTTGGATACTAGCCCTTTGTCTGATATGTCATTTGCAAATATCTTTTCCCATTCAGTTGGTTGCCTTTTAGTTTTGTTGGTTGTTTCCTTTGCTATGCAGAAGCTTTTTATCTTCATAAGGTCCCAGTAATTCACTTTTGCTTTTAATTCCCTTGCCTTTGGGGATGTGTCGAGTAAGAGATTGCTACGGCTGAGGTCAGAGCGGTCTTTTCCTGCTTTCTCCTCTAAGGTTTTGATGGTTTCCTGTCTCACATTCAGGTCCTTTATCCATTTTGAGTTTATTTTTGTGAATGGTGTGAGAAAGTGGTCTAGTTTCAACCTTCTGCATGTTGCTGTCCAGTTCTCCCAGCACCATTTGTTAAAGAGACTGTCTTTTTTCCATTGGATATTGTTTCCTGCTTTGTCAAAAATTAGTTGGCCATACGTTTGTGGGTCTAGTTCTGGGGTTTCTGTTCTATTCCATTGTTCTACGTGTCTGTTTCTCTGCCAATACCATGCTGTCTTGAAGATTACAGCTTTGTAGTAGAGGCTAAAGTCTGGGATTGTGATGCCTCCTGCTTTGGTCTTCTTCAAAATTACTTTGGCTATTCGGGGCCTTTTGTGGTTCCATACGAATTTTAGGATTGCGTGTTCTAGCTTCGAGAAGAATGCTGGTGTAATTTTGATTGGGATTGCATTGAATGTGTAGATACCTTTGGGTAGTGTTGACATTTTAACAATATTCTTCCAATCCATGAGCACGGAATGTTTTTCCATTTCTTTATATCTTCTTCAATTTCCTTCATAAGCTTTCTATAGTTTTCAGCATACAGATCTTTCACATCTTTGGTTTATTCCTAGGTATTTTATGCTTCTTGGTGCAATTGTGAATGGGATCAGTTTCTTTATTTGTCTTTCTGTTGCTTCATTATTAGTGTATAAGAATGCAACTGATTTCTGTACATGGATTTTGTACTCTGTGACTTTGCTGAATTCATGTGTCAGTTCTAGCAGACTTTTCATGGAGTCTACAGTGTTTTCCATGTATAATATCATGTTATCTGCAAAAAGTGAAAGCTTAACTTCATCTTTGCCAATTTTGATGCCTTTGATTTCCTTTTGTTGTCTGATTGCTGATGCTAGAACTTCTAACACTACGTTAAACCACAGCAGTGAGAGTGGACATCCCTGTCCTGTTCCTGTTCTCAGGGAGAAAGCTCTCAGTTTTTCTCCATTGAGGATGATATTAACTGTGGGCTTTTCATAAATGGCTTTTATGATGTTTAAGTGTGTTCCTTCTAACCCGACTTTCTCAAGGGTTTTTATTAAGAAAGGATGCTGAATTTTGTCAAATGCTTTTTCTGAATCGATTGACAGGATCATATGGTTCTTATCTTTTCTTTTATCAATGTGATGCATCACATTGATTGATTTGTGAATGTTGAACCAGCCCTGCATCCCAGGAATGAATCCCACTTGATCATGGTGAATAATCTTTTTATATGCTGTTGAATTCGATTTGCTAGTATCTTATTGAGAATTTTTGCATCCATATTCATCAGGGATATTGGCCTGTAGTTCTCTTTTTTTACTGGGTCTTTGCCTGGTTTAGGAATCAAAGTAATGCTGGCTTCATAGAATGAGTCTGAAAGTTTTCCTTCCCTTTCTATTTTTTGGAATAGCTTGAGAAGGATGGGTATTATCTCTCTTTTAAAGTCTGGTAGAATTCCCCTGGGAAGCCATCTGGTCCTGGATTCTTATTTGTTGGGAGATTTTTGATAACTGATTCAATTTCTTCACTTGTTATGGGTCTGTTCAAGCTTTCTATTTCTTCCTGTTTAAGTTTTGGGAGTGTGTGGGTGTTTAGGAATTTGTCCATTTCTTCCGGGTTGTCCAGTTTGTTGGCATCTAATTTTTTATAGTATTCCCTGATAATTGCTTGTATTTCTGAGGGATTGGTTGTAATAATTCCATTTTCATTCATGATTTTATCTATTTGGGTCATCTCCCTTTTCTTTTTGAGAAGCCTGACTAGAGGTTTATCAATTTTGTTTATTTTTTCAAAAAACCAACACTTGGTTTCATTGATCTGCTCTACAGTTTTTTTAGATTCTATATTGTTTATTTCTGCTGTGATCTTTATTATTTCTCTTCTTCTGCTGGGTTTGGGGTGTCTTTGCTGTTCTGCTTCTATTTCCTTTAGGTGTGCTATTAGATTTTATGTTTGGGATTTTTCATGTTTCTTGAGATAGGCCTGGATTGCAATGTATTTTCCTCTCAGCACTGCCTTCGCTGCATCCCAAAGTGTTTGGATTGTTGTATTTTCATTTTCATTTGTTTCCATATATTTTTTAATTTCTTCTCTAATTGCCTGGTTGGCCCATTCATTCTTTAGTAGGGTGTTCTTTAACCTCCATGCTTTTGGAGGTTTTCCAGACTTTTTCCTGGGTTGATTTCAAGCTTCATAGCATTGTGGCCTGAAAATATGCATGGTATGATCTCAATTCTTGTATACTTATGAAGGGCTGTTTTGTGACCCAGTATGTGATCTATCTTGGAGAATGTTCCATGTGCAATCAAGAAGAAAGTATATTCTGTTGCTTTGGGATGCAGAATTCTAAATACATCTGTCAAGTCCATCTGATCCAGTGTATCATTCAGGGCCCTTGTTTCTTTATTGATCCTGTGTCTAGAAAATCTATCCAATGTTGTAAGTGGATTATTAAAGTCCCCCTATATAAAGGCCTTCAATTACCACATGCTTATCAATAAGGTTGCTTATGTTTGTGATTAATTGTTTTATATATTTGGGGGCTTTCATATTCGGTGCATAGACATTTATAATTGTTAGCTCTTCCTGATGGATAGACCCTGTAATTATGATATAATGCCCTTCTTCATCTCTTGTTACAGCCTTTAATTTAAAGTCTAGTTTGTCTGATATAAGTATGGCTACTCCAGCTTTCTTTTGACTTCCCGTAGCATGATAGATAGTTCTCCATCCCCTCACTTTCAATCTGAAGGTGTCCTCAGGTCTAAAATGAGTCTCTTGTAAACAGCAAATAGATGGGTCTTGTTTTTTTATCCATTCTGATACCCTATGTCTTTTGGTTGGAGCATTTAGTCCATTTCATTCAGTGTTATTGAAAGATATGGGTTTAGAGTCATTGTGATGTCTGTAGGTTTCATGCTTGCAGTGATGTCTCTGGTACTTTATCTCACAGGATCCCCCTTAGGATCTCTCGTAGGGCTGGTTTAGTGGTGACGAATTCCTTCAGTTTTTGTTTGTTTGGGAAGACCTTTATCTCTCTTTCTATTCAAAATGACAGATTTGGTGGATAAAGGATTCTCGGCTGCATTTTTTTTTTTCTGTTCATCACACCGAAGATTTGCTGCCATTCCTTTCTGGCCTGCCAAGTTTCAGTAGATAGATCCGTGATCAGTCTCCCTTTACATGTTAGAGCATGTTTAACCCTAGCTGCTTTCAGAATTCTCTCTTTATCCTTGTATCTTGCCAGTTTCACTATGATATGTCGTGCAGAAGATCAATTCAAGTTACGTCTGAAGGGAGTTCTCTGTGCCTCTTGGATTTCAATGCCTTCTTCCTTCTCCAGTTCAGGGAAGTTCTCAGCTATGATTTCTTCAAGTACACCTTCAACACCTTTCCCTCTCTCTTCCTCCTCTGGAATCCCAATAATGCATATATTATTTCGTTTAATTATGTCACTTAGTTCTCTAAGTCTCCCCTTATACTCCTGGATTTTTTTTATCTCTATTTTCCTCAGCTTCTTTTTTTTCCATAATTTTATCTTCTAATTCACTATTCTCTCCTCTGCCTCTTCAATCTGAGCTGTGGTTGCCTCCATTTTATTTTGCAGCTGATTTATAGCATTTTTTAGCTCCTCCTGAATGTTTCTTTGTCCCTTGATATTTGTAGTAATAGATTCTCTACTGTCCTCTATACTTTTTTCAAACCCAGTGATTAGTTTTATGACTATTATTTTAAATTCATTTTCTGCTATATTGCTTAAATCGTTTTTGATCAGTTCATTAGCTGTTGCTACTTCCTGGAGTTTCTTTTGAGGAGAATTCTTCCATTTAGTCATTTTGGATAGTCCCTGGAGTGGCGGGGAACTGCAGGGCTCTTTCTCTGTGCTGTCTGGAGTAACTTGCATTGGTAGGCGGGGCCGCAGTCAGACCTGATGTCTGCCCCCAGCCCACCGCTAGGGCCACAGTCAGACTGGTGTTTACCTTATCTTCCCTTCTCCCAGGGGCAGGACTCACTGTGGAGTGGAGTGGCCTCTGTCTGGGCTACTTGCACACTGCCAATCTTGTGGCACAGCTTGGATGGGATCTGGCATATTAGCCGGGGTGGACCAGCAAGGTGCACAGGGGTGGGAGGGGCAAGCTCAGCTCACTTTGCTTTCGGTGGTCCGCTTCGCAAGGGGCCCTGCAGCACTGGGAGGGAGGCAGACCCGTCAGAGGAATGGATTTGCAGCATTGGGTGTTTGCTCTGTGCAAGCAATTTCAGTGATGGGAACTGGTTTCCTTTGGGATTTTGGCTGGGGGATGGGCGAGGGGGATGGGCAAGAGAGACAGCACTTCCCAGTGCCTTTGTTCCCTGCCAAGCTGAGCTCTGTCCTCTGGGGCTCAACACCTCTCCCTCCTGTTGTCCTCTAGCCTTCCTGCTCTGGGAGCAGAGCTGTTGACTTATAACATTCCAGATGTTAAGTCCTGCTTGCTGTCAGAACTCACACAGTCCAGCCCCTCCGCTTTTGCAAGCCAGACTGGGGGGGCTCTGCTTGCCCAGCTCCCTCCCGCCAGTTCGTGCAGTGCGCACTGCCTCTCCGCCCTTCCTACCCTCTTCCGTGGGCCTCTTGTCTAATGCTTGGCTCCGGAGACTCCGTTCTGCTCATCTTCTGGTGGTTTTCTGGGTAAATTAGGCAGATGTGGGTGGAATCTAAGCGATCAGCAGGGCGCAGTGAGCCCAGTGTCCTCCTACACCGCCATCTTCCCAGGCACTCCCAGGTTATGTTTTTCAAAACAGAATGATTTAAATATCAAAACATGATTCTGTTTTAAAAGCCAAGTCTGAAGTGAAGATTGTCTATCATGCTATCAACATTTTATCCCTCCAAAATTGTGTCAAAAATAATACCTGATTCATTTTTTATTTATGCTAAAAATATCATATCTTTGCAATGTTAACTATGAATTAAAATGAATTCATTATCAGATAGTTTAGTTTGAATTTTTAAAGATGAATTTGCAAACTTCTTATAATTTGCTATAAAATTTATGGTATTTGAAGTGTATTCATTTTAAGTAGGTTTTTCTTCCAGTATGAATTTTGCTTGGGTAAGGAAGCTCTCCTATTTTTTTATAATCCATTTTATATATAGGAAAACTGAGGCTTTACATAACTCTGTAACTTGATCAGTAATGCACCCAAGCATCTAATGTGCAACATCCAGTGTCAGTCCTACAAAGTGTTGGTACTAAAATTAGCTTTCTAAAATCATTCCAGTAAGAAGAATATGACCAACGAAGTTAACAAAATGGAAGAGAGAAATTTTAAATCCTTGACTTTTAAGATTGTTGAAAGTAATGTGATGAAAATATAGAATAGGACCCACTAGAATTCAATAAGAATTTATTATTTGGGGATCAAGATGTCTCTTCTTCCTTAGAGAAAATGGAGGCAACTGGCAATGAAAGAAAAAATTCTAAAAAAGATGGATGGATCGTTTAGTTCAAAGCAAATTTGAAAGATTTGAAAACATCTGGAACCATAAAATCATGTCATCTAAGCTCAATGCTACACTTTGCTCATATTTATGCACTGTGAATATGACTGATTGCACATTCAAATGGGAACAAATGATGTGGTACCTGTGGGAACTCCAGATACACCCTCCATTTACAGACATACCTGTAAGTCCTAGACTTTGCAGGTGCACAAGCTCATTATAGCAGTGATAATTCCCTTATGATACAAACTTCAAGATAAATGGGGTATGTTCTGAGCTTCAACTTCTTTTAATTACAGTTGCTAAAAACATGGCTTTGTCCATCCCTGCTCATGAATCTGCTTCAAATTTTTAGTTATATAAGCATTATACCCTTGGGGGAGGAGGAAGAGAGAACAATTTTTTATGGCCCATCTTCTGAGTTCCCAGTGGCACAGATTAAATGTAATTTTGTTATAGGCACAAACAATAAAAACAAGAAATTTTACCAGTGAGAAAGATGTACTTGAATAGGGGAAGTGAGTCGCTTGCCACTATCAATCTTATCTTAAGAATCAATGAAAAATGATGGGGCACCTGAGTGACTCAGTCAGTTAAATGTTTTACTCTGGATTTCAGCTAAAGTCATGATTTCACAGTTTGTGGGATCGAGCCCCATGTCAAAGCCTGCGCTGACAGTGCAGACATTAAAAAAAAAAAAAAGAATCGAAAAATGTTAACCCTCTTCTTAGGAAAAGTCAGCATAACAAAGAAATTGAAAGACACAAAATAAAGCATTTGATATTCAAAATGCATTAGTAGGTAGAAATGAGACATGACCACCCATTATTGATGAGACATATTTAAGGTAATGTAACTTTCAAGCATTTAGCAGGTGAGAATTATTCTACATAATTTGATTTGCTTCCTTTTTAAAATCAATGATATTAACAGAAATATGAATGCTTGTTACTTTTGACTTCTAGTTTAAAATAAAATAAAAGATTTATACAATTGGTAAGATAAATTATATGGTGATTGATGTTTACTTGTGCCTATTTGTGAGTGCGAAGTGATACTATTTAAGTTAAATATTCTGCTATGCACTCACATGAGAGTGAAGTTAAAATATTTGATCTGGATATTTAAGGTAACATTATAAGAAATGGGTAGATGAGGTTATTCACAACCATATAAACACATGGTAGATCAAGAAAAAGTCAGAGAAGTCTTTGCGGAGGTAATGTTTTAGTGATAATAATAATGAAAATCACACACTAAGGATCCAGGGTGAATGAATTGTGAATGAATGAAGAAAGCGTTTACTCAATGACTAAGCTAAAAGCCTCCAAACAAAATTGAGAAATGCTTAAAGTCCATGAACCAAGATCATTGGATGAATATTTTTATAAGCATTGAAAAAAACAAAGCAACAACCCCATGAGAATATGTTTGGGACATGTCAACAGAAGTCTCTCAAAAGCCCTAACACTGCAGAAAATGGCCTGAAGCATCTGGCCACATCTTATGAGCTTGGGAATCTATCTGAGCAAATCATTGTCACTATTTTTTGTATAGTCTCTCTTCAACTAGAGACTAGAGTGCTGGCCATAATCACAGTCACCTCATTTGTAAGCCTCAACCAAAAGAATGTGTGTGTAAAGGTACAAACAGCCACTCTAACAAATGTCACTCCACCACACCACATGTTCAAACAAATTACCTGACTTCTGAAACCCACTATCTATGCTGAATATCATGTTGTGTGGCAGAAAGGAAATTTATAGTACATTTATGAAAAATTTCAAACAATACTAAGTTGAATGGGTTAAATGCAGACAAAAACAAAGTAATAGTTATCAGAAAATCATCGTTAAGAGAAAAATAAGGGAAAAAAAGTCTAAAGAGTCACAAGGGAGACAAATTAACTGGGCTAAATTTTCAATATCCCTAATTGTCATATAATGCTTACACATAGGATAGATAGGAGCTAGAAAGTGTTTCCCCTCAAAATTAACATGGGTGAAATCTTAATTAACAACATTTGGGGGTCTTATATTGCCAAAAAAATGGCATATCTACACAATGGAATATTATTCAGTCATGGAAGTATCTTAGGAATAATAAGAAAGAATTTAAAATATGCTGAGTCCTATGAAACATTTTAGGACATTTAAGAAAAATGAATAGTTCCATCTTTTGAGAGGATCACCTCCCATTTATTTCAGAGTAATATAAAATAAAATATTCGTTTATTGGTTTTAAATAGAATGGAAATCTAGATAACCCTTTTACGGGAGGCTGATATCAAACCCTGTATAACTACAATGAGATACCACTTCATACCCACCAAGAGGACTATAATCAAAAAAGATGAACAATGACAAGTGTTTGCAAGGCTGTAGAGAAATTAGAGCTCTTATACATAGCTAATGGGAATGTGAAATAGTACAGTCACTTTGGAAGACATTTTGGGAGTTCCTCAAAGAACATAGAATTATATGACCCAGTTATTCCATCTCTAACATTTACCCAAGAGAATTGAAAACATATGTCCACCCACACAAAAATTTGTACATTAATGTTCATAGAAGCATTATTCCTAATAGCCAAAAAGTAGAAAATCCAAATATCCATCAATCAAAAAATAGATAAACAAAATATGGCATATCTATACAATGGAATATTATTCAGTCATGAAAAGGAAGAAAACATGCTATAATGTAGATGAACCTTAAAAACATTATGCTGCATGAAAGAAGCCAGGCATACAAAACCACATATTAAATCATTCCATTTATATTAAATGCACAGAATAGGCAAACCTATAGAGGTGGAAAGCAGATTAGTTGGCCTAGAGAGGGAGTAGGGATGGGGAATAACTGCTAATGAGGGACAGAGTTTCTTTTGGGGAGAATGAAAAAGTTCTAGAATTGGGAATTTTCTGGAATCAGATAGTGGTGATAATTTTACAACTTTGTGAATATATTAAAAGCCACTAAATTGTAAACTCTAAAAGGGTGAATTTTATGGTATGTGGGTTATATTTCAATATTTAAAAAAAACCCTATATGAGTAACTCATATTAGGAAAACAGTTATTATGTTTTAGAAAAAAAAGTCTGTCTTATAATGTAAACTTCTGCAGTTTAAAAATATTCATTATATGAGAATGCATATCAGCTCTTTCCTGTTTTTTGCAAACGATGAAACAAAAATTTAAAAATTGAAATTATAGGATTAATGATACAGGGTATCTGCCTGCATAGATTTCCCTGTCCATTGAAGTATACAGACATATAAACAAATAATTACACTATATGAAATACATGGAAAAAATAAAGATATCTACATAAAGTATCATAACACGGAGGAAGAAGGCCTAATTATGTGGTGTCGGGGCTTAAGGAGCTTCAAAGACAGTATAAGTTGATCTGAGCCTTGATGGAAGATGCGTATTCACCAGACACACAGGGTGTGAAAATGTATGCAGAGACCAAAGGTCTAAAAGAGCATGTTCAGTTCATAGATCTGCAAGTCATTTTTTGGGGCCAGAACTTTTGAATTTTTGCAGAAGAGCTGAGGAGGTTCATATGTTTTGCTCTTACAAGGAATAATACTGTGAGCTCTGTTCTGTGGGAGATGGAAAGCCATCAAAGATATTATTCAGAGCAGTGAAATATTCAGATTTCAATTTAGGTAGATCATGCTGGCAGCAATGTGGGGCAAGAATTGGAGAAATATAAGAACGAAAGAATAGGGATCCTTAAAGAAAAATGCTAATGGCACAAAGCACTATTAGTAGGAATAGAGATAAGGGGACCAGTTACAGAGATACTTAGAAAGTTACTGTGAGCTAAAGGAAGAAGAAAAATTGAGAATGAGTCATGTCTGATTTAGGTAGGAAGAACATCAACATGTGTGTTGTTTGCATTTTCTTTAAAGATTTTTTAAAAATGGGTTTTACTTATTTTGAGGCGGGGGGCGGGGCAGAGAGAAAGGGAGAGAGAATCCCAAGCAGGGTCCACACTCTCAGTGCAGAGACCGATGAAGTGGTCGATCCCACCAACTGTGAGATGATGACCTGAGCCCAATTAAGCAACTGACCCACCGAGGCCCCCCTGTTGTTTGTTTGCATTTCTAACACAATTGCATTTAAACTGTATTGTTGAATTTGAAGTGTTTGTTCCAGATAGAGAAATCTAGATTCTAGAATTTTGAGTTTGCAGCTTTAGGGAGAAAGTATTTGGGGGCCTGGGGACATGAGTTTGGAGGGGACTTAGAACATATCTGAAGGATGGGAAATGGATAAAATAGAGTAAGAAGGAAAAAAGAAGGCAAGGACCAGAAACCATTAGAAGCCTAGGTTATGGATAAGTCAGCACAGAGTCTGGCACATGTTGCTCAATAGTATTTATCACATGAATGGACAAATGAACATCATATTTGATCCCAAAGGGTAGCAGGAGGAATGAGGGGACAAATACAGAATGAAGAAAGAGGAATGCCACAGAATCTTCTTTTCCAGTTGTATATCACAACTAGAAATAAAGGCAGTCTTTTTCTGCAGTGATGGGCATATAATTTTGGAAGTTTTCAGCTCAGAAATGACATGGCTGAAGACAAGAGTGTGAATAAAATGGGGGCTGAAGACTGATTCTAGTTAGGAAGAGGAGGCAGATCCAGCAGCTAAGAGAGACAAGCAAGCAGCCAGTAAGAGGGGGTAGGGGGAGATCAGACAGCTGTGTTGAAAACTCAATGAAGAAAATGGAGAAGGGAAGGTCACCTGTGCCAAATGCTGCTGGTAAGTCAGGTCGGATGAAGATTGAGACTTTTATACTGGATATAGCATAGAGGTCATTGGTGACCCCAACAAGCACTCTTTTCTTGAATCGAAACGGAGGAAAGCATAACTGAAATGAATTCAAGAGACAGTGCCTTGGAAGAGTAAAAGAAGTGGATTTGGGTGGAAGATCCAAGTAGAGAGTGAGGAAATGAAGATGGAGGGATGGAGCTCCACAAAAGGGAGTAGAGAAATGGACAGAACTACAGTGGGATATGGAGTCAAGAGAGGGCTTTTTAAATAAAAGTAAGATGGCAGATATTACAGCATGCTTTTATGCTGATGGGAATAATTTCTTGCAGACGGAAAGATGATGCAGAAGAGAGAAAGGATCCACAGGGCCTCGTAGAAGTTAAAGAGGAATAAGATCTGGCACATAAGTGAAGGGGTTGGAGCCACCTTCCTGCAGGAAGAGCAGACGATGTGGGTCCAGATGTAGGAACACTGATAGATTAGGTGGAATTTAATTTAATTTAATTTTGCAGATAAGAGAAAAAGAGTAATAAATAACTTCCCAAGAACCAGGAAGCCAGCATAGTTAATTTAATTTCTGTCTAAAAGTTAATGTGACATGTTAAAGGTTGGCCTAAGTGGGATATAGCATCATTACTTAAAAATAATGCTATTATTTTTGTAAAGTAATTTGTCTCTTAGGAAGTGTAAGAATCAAATGGTATAAATGTTTGAATATAGGAGGTAGCTTGTTTTTATATCCTAAATAATATGAAAGCAATTGCATTGGAATCTATGTAAAGGAAACTCTAACACAACCGGAAGATTTCTAGGGTCACTTGACTAGCTTAACATTAAACAGGAAGCCATCAATAGCAATATTTACTTTAGGAATACATATCCAAATCAAACAAGCTCAAAGGGGTACATTTCCTTGCAAAATAAACAGAAAATGAATGGCCTAGTAGCTGTCCTCCTGGTAATGGTATACTTTTCACAAAACACTTTTGAATAATTACAATTTATTTTACATAGGAGGCATTCAAAAATCTTTTGTCGTTGAACACACAAATGGATGCACAAACCTTGAAGAAACAGTGAAGAGCTTTCTGGATCCCATGAATAGTTGAATTATTCTTCTGTACACGACTTAACATCCCCTTGCTAGAATATTGCCAGTGTGGGTCCTAAAGCAACAACAAAACAAAACAGAAAAAGGTTTATAAGCTATAAATCAATTAGCTTTTGCGCACACACACAAAAACAATATAAGGGATACATTTATCTGAATTGAGTCAGGTTTAATTAGATATTGTAGAAAGGCTTGAGCAGGCAAGGTTAGAGAGATTTCAAAAGGCATTAGGAAATAGTCTTTTCTAAATTTAACACTGAATGAATGTTTGAGATGATAATCATTATCACTATCCCTGTTTTTTAACTTGTTTTGCAACCAGATTTTTTTATAGTTAGTGATTAGATTTTCTTTACTGTAAATATAAGCAGTTGGGATACTTGTGTCCACCTCATGAGGTGACGATGCGACTGGATTTTTATGTGCAACAGGGAAAATAATAACATTTAAATATAGCACTTTGTACACAATGGTCATCCATAGTCAATAAATACTAACTTGGCTTAAAGATTGTAACTATTTTATATGAAATAATAAAAATTCAACATAATAAGCTATCGATTCAAGAACCAGTCAGAAAATTGTAACCATAAGATTAATTGGGGACAATACTGTGTTTATATACAAACAAATTCTGAACAACAAAGCAGATATCCTGCTACTTATTCAATTTTTAAAAAACAATAGAATCACTGTTTTTTTGAAAAATACATAAAGATAAAGCAAATGCAAAATACAAAGAAGAAATCTATCTGAGACTCCAAAAGTCAATCCTCTAGCTTACATAAGAGCTGGATTTGTTTTTACCACTTTACTCCAAATAAATGTGCCATATATACTACTTGGGAAGGTGTAAAACAAGCAAACTTAAAAAATAATTCTTTCATTACATAAAGAGTAAATTTTTTAAAGTTTATAATTTGATCTTAGGCCATAAACAATCACTTAACAAATAAAACCATTTAAATTTTTGTTTTATTTATTTATTTTAATTTTTTTTATTTGAGAGAGAGAGAGAGAGCATGAGCGGGGTACAAGGAAGAGGGAGAGAGAGAGAGAGAGAGGATCTTAAGTAGTCTCAGGATGGAGCCTGACTCAGGGCTGGGTCCCATTACCCTGGGATCATGATTGAGCTGAAATCAAGAGCCAGGCACTCAACCAAATGAGACACCCAGGCACCCCAATCATTTAAAATTTCAAACTAGGGGCACCTGACTGCTAGGAATATGGAACCTGTCTCTCTCTCTCTCTCTCTGCTCCTCCACACTTATACTGTGTCTCTCAGAACTGAATAAAAGTTAAAAAAATTAAAATAAATAAAATAAAATAAAATTTCAAAGTAAATTTGGGCTTTATTTTATACTCAAGAGCTTACTTATTCAAGTCACAAACATACTTTTGAAATCTGAGTGTGACTAAAATGATCATTTATATGTTGCTAATTATTCTTTCCTTCTAGGTCTTTAAGCCAAATGGACACATTATTTTAGGTTAATTTTTTGAGATAGTATCAATTTGAAACCCTACATTGATAGTTGTGTGATAATTTAAATTCACAATGGTTCTTAAAACTTATTGGGATGCCAGGGTGGCTCAGTTGGTTAAGTGTCTGGCTTCAGCTCAGCTCATGATCTCCCATTTGGTGAGTTTGAGCCCCATGTTGGGCTGTGTGCTGACAGCTCAGAGCCTGGAGCCTGCTTTGGATTCTGTGTGTGTGTGTGTGTGTGTCTCTCTCTCTCTCCTTCTCTCTCTCAAAAATAAATAAACATTAAAGAAAATTGAACTTAAGTATACTGCTATCATCTACTCAAGTGTCAAATGTTCTTTTTAAGGTGTAAAGTACCATTACAAACTTGAAACAAATTGTAGTGGCTCTTGATTTTAGTGCTTCTCTTTAAATGTGCCTAAAAATTATTTATGGCCTTTTCTTAATTTTTTGGAGTTTTAAAAGCTGTTAAGTTTCTTTTTTTTATTCTAATCAGTTCATGTGGTGTTAAAAATATGCTAAGTTTAGGGGCACCTGGGTGGCTCAGTCAGTTAAGCATCCAACTTCAGCTCAGGTCATGATCTCATGGTTTGTGGGTTCGAGCCCTGCATCAGGCCCTGTGCTGACAGCTGAGAGCCTGGAGCCTGCTTCAGATTCTGTGTCTCCTTCTCTCTCTGCCCCTCCCCCACTCTCTCTCTCTCTCTCTCTCTCTCTCTCTCTCTCTCTCAAAAGTAAATAAACATTAAAAATAAATAATAAAAATAAAAATATGCCAAGTTTCTACAGCAATCCACAACCACATTATGTACCCATCTTTACTCTTCATTTTTCTTGGCCAGGTAAATTATTATTTGGGTTTCTTGCTATCACAGGAAACATGTAATTTCACAAAACATGCAATGTACAATGTCAGAGAACTGAAACTTGATGACTTCAGAATGGGAATACTTGAACTGGCAAGTTTTTTAACTAATGTAGTGTTTAGAGAGTGTGTGTATGGCATGGCAGACCCCTAAGTATAGACCTCTGGGTTTGTGAGAGTCTCGACAGTTTGATCCCCTAAGCAAAGACTGTCTTTTGTACTTCTTCTATTGACTCAAAACCAGAATTTTATTTATAGCACAACTGTGGATTAGAATACAATGCTGACGGTTTATAGGTTCTAATACTTTCAACTATAAATGACAGAAAACTCAGACTACCTTAAACAATTAGATACTTATTGGCTCAACCAACTAGAAGACAAAGAGGTGAGGCCTTCGAGGTGACAGTCCTGTAGCACTAGAGTTCTTTTCCTGGCTCTAAATAGAAGTTTCATCTTCAGAGTACTAGCACAACAGCAAAATCGCCACAGAAGAATAATGGTAATGTCTGGAGGAGAACCACTCTGAGCATCTCTCTCCTTGTGATGGTGGGTCTTTCTCAGATGCCCCTGGAGAGACTTTCCTCATGTTAATTGGACCACATGTCGTCTCCTGCACCCATCCCTTGCTCTAGGGACGGAATTAGCCTTAGATGTAAAAGAGCCACCTCTGGAGTGAGTAGTGACATCAGATTTTCCTGAGGCCCATGTGAGATGTGAGGAAGGGGAAGACATTTGAGTAAGATCTGAGTACTACTGGAAAAAAGAGAAATGAATGCTTGTCAGCAGCAGAAATGTCCATTTCCAAGGGTGATTGGTGAAACACAGCCTTCCAAAAATCAAAACCAAATAAAAACATTCAGAGGGCAATACTCTTTCATATGGAGAGGACTTTTGTTTTGTAGCTTTAGGATTATTCAGTTGGGAGATTTTTTTATAATCCTGTCTTTCAAATTTACGGTATATTTTCAACCATTTTGCCAAAAGGAGTTATATACCAGGTTGGTCATTCTGTAGCCATTATTTTAAAAATCAGTCTGTAACTTTGGAAATTTTCTTTGCCTCTCTTATTTTTACTGTGCATTTCAGATGATGCTTTTGTTAACCTTCTACTCAACTAAACTTTGATGAGCACTTCCTGATTTAAAGTACAGTGCTAGGTTCTCTTTATCCATCTTTTATAGGTTATTAGCATATGCATATTTCAGGTAATTGGTGAAAGAGATGAAGTTTAAGGGGGATATACTGGGCTAGTTGCTGATGGGATTTGTTTGGAGTGATTAATTGAAACAAAATGCCAGATATGTAAACTTTGTTATATCACAGTTTATAATTTATATCTTGATTTTGTTGCTACACTAAATGTATTTAAGCAGCTTAGTAATATTCATGCCTCACTTGCCACTTGGTTTAGGTATGATCTTAATTAATGCTTATAGAACCATAATAATATGGTTAGACATCCATCTTTTATAACCAGCTAGAAGAAATTCCTAAACCCTATGAACACATTTCTTCATTTATAAAATAGAAAGAAAATCTACCTCACTGAACTGTGGGAAGATTTAAATGAGATGAGCTATATAAAATCATAATGTGTGATATAAAGTAGACCTTCCCCTAAAGGTTAAGCAACTTCTGGAAAATACTTGTGAGGAAGGCACCCAATTAAAGAGGCTGATTATAAGATGAGGCATATAAATGCAACTCCTATAATTTTATAGAATCGTAAGGTTATCCCATTTTTTTAAATGAAGAGCAAGAGTAAAGAATATAGAAACTGGGGGAAGAAAGAATATAAAAACTAATGTAGTTTAGTTTCAGATTCCCAAAAATACAGAAGGAGGAAGCTAGAAATGCTTTTAGTTTTCTAACAGAACATTAACATGTATATCCAGTGTGACCTGCTCCACAAACCTAGAGAATAAAAATGTATGCATATCTCTTATTTTGTCCCAATTAATCCAATCAGTCAAAATAAAACTTATTAGCAGAGAGCCCAGTATATTCCTTTAAACTCCATCCCCTTCTCCCCCACCATATTTACCAAGAACATAATAGTGATTACTCAGTCCCTATCTGGTCAACCCTTGTATTCTTTCTTCTCTCGTTCTTTCTTTTCTTTCTTTTTTTTGTAATGTTTGTTTACTTGTGAGAGAAAGAGAGAGAATGAGAGAGAGAGTGAGCAGGGGAGGGGCAGAGAGAGAGGGAGACACAGAATCTGAACCAGGCTCCAGGCTATGATCTGTCAGCACAGAGCCCGATGTGGGGCTTGAACCCACAAACTATGAGATCAGGACCTTAGCTGAAGTCAGACAGTTAACTGACTGAGCCAGGTGCCCTTGGACAATCCTTGTAGAGAGGCCAGATAGAGACAGAACAGAAGTCCAGTCAGCCTACCAATGTTTCTCACTGCCACACAATGTCACTGTTGAAACTTGGTCCCAAGAGTTCCTTAGATACTTTTTAAGCCTATGAGCTGGTCCAAGCCCATGTCCTGGCTTTAGGGATGCCTCTTACTTGGGTTCCTAGAGTAGAGTTCTCATTGTTTGTCCACAATGACGTTGTTTGTCCTCACTGTTTGTCCTTACTCAGCCATTATTCCCTAAAAATGTGGCATCATGTCAGGGGAGCTGGGTCCTAAGGGTCTTGTAGACTAAATCATGCCAAACCCATCCTCTCTGCAATACTTAGGATTTTATGTTAAGTCTGGGTCAGCCAAGACCTTCCCACTTTCCTAAAGAAACTTTGTTTCCAGGCATCCCATTGCTCTTTTATGTGATTATGTCTTGCCCAATACCAACCTACTCTACCTTGACACATCACTCAAACTCCAAATTTCTGGGTGTACGTCTTGGTCCCAATCTCCCTGAGGCTTCTAGACTCTTCATGCAAATTTCATATCTGGGTTTTTAAGGAGTAACAATATGGAATGCTGGATGCCTCCTCACCCTGTATTCACATAACGAAGGAAACCACTTTTATTAGTTTCCTATGGCTGCTGCAAAAAAAAATATGACAAATTTAGTGGCTTAAAGCAACACAATTTTATTCTTTTACAATTTTGGGGTTCAGAGGTCTAAATCAAGTCTTATGGGACTAAAATAAATGTGTCTGCAGGGCTGGTTCCTTTTGGAAGAGAATCTATTCCTTGCCTCTTCCAACTTCCAGAGGCTGCCAGCATTTCTTGTTTCATGGCCATATCCCTCCAATCTCTACTTCCATTGTTACATTGCCTTCTCTTAACTGTAAGTCTCTAGCCTTTCTCTTATAAGGGTTCTTGTGTTTACATTGGGTCCACCTGGATAATACAGGATAATCTCCTTATCTTAAATGCTTAAGTTAATCACATCTGGTAAGTCCCCTTTATCATGTAAGGCAACATTTTCACAGGTCTTAGGGATGGGCACCTTTGGGGACTCATTACTCTGTCTGCCATACCACGCAGTAATTGCTTAGACAACAGAGATCTGCTTTAGGGGCTCTTTCTGTTTCCTCTATGTTTAACAGAAGTAGCAAGATTTTTAAATATATATGTTTCAGTAGACATTCCTGTTTTTTTTTTTTTTTTTTTTTTTTTTTAGAAAGAGAGCACAAGCCAGGGAGGAACAGAGAGAGAAAGGGAGACAGAGAATCTAAAGCAGGCTTGGAGCTGTCAGTGCAGAGCTGACACAGGGCTCAAACTCACAAACTGTGAGATCATGACCTAAGCTGAAGTTAGATGCTCAACTGACTGAGCCACCCAGGAGGCCTCAATAGACCTTCCTTTCAAGATCCACATTAACCAGCATCTGACCCACATCTTTTTAGTTACATGGCAGTGAGAAAACATATCAAAACACCAGAGTTCCTTTATCCAATAAATTACTAAATAATATGTGATTAGAGGTCAGTATGGTCAAAAGCATGATTTGAAAATGAAACTCAAAACTTGCCATTCCCATGGTCTATCATGAGTTTCTTCTATTTACTGCTGGGCCTCCCTGAAATTCAGGCATCAGAATACCCTTCATAGTTCTCTGCTTGGGTTCAAGGCTGTCTGCTACTGAAGGACAAACCGCAAGGTAGTTTAAACTACTTCAGTTGGGCACTGAGGTTGAGACTGCCATGACCTATAGTAAGCAACATACCTACCTCAAAAGTTTTGCTGACTTTATATTTTTATCTTGTCTTACCCCTGAACAACTAAAAAATGTTTGATGCCATCCAGTTAGAACACCTATTCCACTTAAGTTTTTAGGTAGTCCTAACTCAGAAAATAGCCAACAATAAAACAATGAGAAGCAACATTTTCAGTTATCTAATACGAGCATTTTTCCATTAGCAACTTTAACTGGAAAGTACCCAGAATATTGGGTTGAACTATATGAAACTGTCAAATTTTCCAGTTTTTTTAACCTACAAAATGGTCATTTCAAACAATACAACATATTATAAAGTCTGTTAATGGTGGCATTACAAATTCCAGCAGAATTCACCTCAGGCTCTATAAGGGACAACTGTTGACCTTCTAAAACACATGCATCACTCCCCACATACCAGGAGAAATATTTTGGTGTGTTGGGTATCTCCTGTTTGCCCTTCCAGGCCCATTCTCTACCTTTCTTACTGTCACTCTACTCTGTGGTCCTGAGGGGCTGACCTATATGAACTGGTCTGGCCATATGTCATCCAGTGGGTTAGATAAGCAGGAGATCAGAGGGCAGAAGAACAATGATACAAAAGTATTTATTCACCCTCTTCCTACTCTACCAACTCATCCTTGGTTATCTGCATTCCTCCTTGAAGGCCACAGCTCTTGTCAGACACTCTACAAATAGCTACCCTCAGAGTTCTGGTAACTTTTCCCCTTCCTTCAGTCCTGGGAGAGATAATGGCTCTCTGCTGTTTCTAGTCCTGGGTTTCTACATAATCCCTTATTTTTTATTTCTTTAAACACTCCTCACACTTTTATAATAATCCTTTTACCCAGATCCAGCTTGCCCTCTGCTTTCTTCAGAAAGCCTGACTGAAACAAAAAATCATTTAAGCTAAGTTTTCCAAAATAGTAACTCCCACACATGAAACCATATTTCATTTGTGGGTGGCATTTCCTCTAAGCACCCCTGGGACCAGATGGAAGATGAATAGTATTCCAGACTGAATACTCAGCTAGGCCAATACAGGACTGAATAAGTCTTCAGATGAGACTCCATGTCTTCTACCTGAGACTCCAGATACAGTGGATTATACATGCTGTTGGACCCTCTCTGAATCCCTGACCTACACTAGCCATGAGACATAAAAACTTATCGTTGCTCTAAGCTACTACATTTTGAGGTAATTTGTTACACAGCAATGCATAACCATTACACTTGTCCTCTCTAGTGTTTATGCTCTCAGGAGCTTCCAACCTGTTTCTCTTTCTCATGCTCCGTCATCTCAGATGCCTTCAAGAAGAGAAGGCCCCCGCAATCACTGACTGAATCACACGGTAGACCACCCAGTCAACTCATTTTTCCTGTTTCCTAAATCATTCCTGGCAAGACTTAACAGCAAAACACACTGGTAAAGACAGCACTCTGTAGCTGAACATTGTGGCTTCTAGTGCTAGTACTTCCGCTTCCTAGCTGTGAGCCCTTAGGCCAGTTATGTAACTTCTACATACCCTGATTTCTTTGTCTGTAAAATGATGATAATAACACAGGGCTGATAGGGTTATTAGGAGGATTAAATGAGTCATTCTGTGTAAAGGTCTTAGAAGAGTGCTGGAATATAGAAAGTATAATATATAATGACTGTTAAATAAAGTAATGCAGTATGCTAGAGAATGACCATTTCTCTCACAAACAAATTAAAAGGATGAGTAAGACTTACTGAGTCCAGAAAACTTCAAGGATGGCCTTAAAAGTCTACTGTTTCCTAAAGTATTTCATTAATGGCAACACACTAATTACTTGATATAAGTACTTGATATAAATATATAAACATACCATTTTGCTAGGCAAATTTTTCTGCAGCTATCTGAAGCATAATTCTGAACCTCTTTACACACTGTAGCTTCCTCCCCTGTTCTTCAATATGTCTTGAGACATGTATATCAAGTCTGGCATATGAGCCAAGACCCCAAGGAATCCCAGATGACACTCTTAAACTGGGTAATTCAGGAGAGGTTAATTAAGGGACTGTTTTTAAAAGGTGGACAGGATTCAAGAAAGCCAATAACAATGACTAGTACAGCTAGCGAGGGCTGGGTGCCATTACCTCCTATAGGCTAGAAGGCATGAGTAGCTATATGGAGAGGGCTGTGATGAAGAGACTCCGGCAGCAGAACCCAGCCAACCAGAGATGACACAGCTGGGAGATTACCAGGTGTTTGATTATTTACTGCTGTGTAACAGCACACCCCCAAATGTACACAAACAATTATTCTGTAAAACAATAAGTGTGTATTATGCTCACAATTTTGTGGGTCAGGAATCATGGCAGGGCATAGCAGAGATAGATTATTTTTAATGTTTATTTTTGAGAGAATAAACATTATGTTTAATGTTTATTTTTGAGATAAAATATTTTTAATGTATTTTTGAGAGAAAGAGAGGCAGAGCATGCGTGGGAGAGGGGCAGAGAGAGAGAGGGAGACACAGAATTTGAAGCAGGCTCCAGACTCAGATGTCAGCACAGAGCCCAATGTGGGGCTCAAACCCACGAACCATGAGATCATGAGCTGAGCCAAAGTCAGAGGCTTAACCAACTGAGATACCCAGGCACCCCAGAAACAGATTATTTTTACTTCACAAAGCCTGGAGTCTCAGCTGGGGTAGTTTGAACAGCTGGAAATGTCTCAGTTCTGCTATTGGCTGGGTTTCCTGATTCTTCACAATGTATCTGCTGGGGTTCCAATGTACTCCAACTCTTCACTCACATATCTGCCTGGAAAAGCTGGAACAGCTGAGCAATGGTGGGCATTGCTCTCTTTCCATGTGATCTCTCCTGACAGCCATTCCAGCAGGGCAACCTCAGGGTAATCAGATTTCTTATACATCTCAGAGCTCCAAGAGTGAGTGCTCCAAGAGTCCTGGGCAGATGGGAGCTGCAAGATTTCTTGTAATGACCCAGCCTCAGAAGTCCCAAAATGTCAATTCTACTGCATTCAGTTCTTTAAGCAAATCGCTTAGGCCAGTCCTGATGAAAAGGGAGAGGGGAATTAGACTCTACCTTTCAATGGGAGAAGTCACAAAGATTTTGCCACCATGTTTAGCCCACTGTTTCAGGTTAGTAAAAAATTCTGAGCTCATTCTCCTCCTGCCCCATCATTTCTTACTGATGCAACCACTAGCCAGAGGGCAAAGATGCTTGTTGATGTAGTCTTTATAGGTCAGCCTGCTGGAGAACAGAGTCCCTGGAGGGACAAAGAGAAGATATTCAGCACGTTCAATGACTCTCCTAATCCTCACTGCTCATGTTAGGGCTCTTAAGCACTGTGCCAGAGTTATGCAGGGGTATGTTTTTGAGAACATAGGAATGACTATAAGGAGACAGAACTGTATAATTATCTATTACCTACATTTGTACCTCCCACTCTGGTACCTTTTACAATTGTAGTTTTAATGAGTGTTCACAGAAAGTTTTCGCTTGGACCAAAATTTCATTTCCAGAATACACCCTCCATTTCTGGTACATCAATTTTTCAAAACCTATGGATAAAATAGCCTTACCTCTGGTTGGAATCTCCCCATTGAAATATTCTTGCAAGTGATTCTTACACTAAGGCAGCTAGCAACGAGCCAGTCTGTATGTGCTAGTATACTGAGGTTTGGGGTGCTGTGTGCTTGTACTCCAAGAGTCTAGCAACACTACACCAGGACAAAGCTTTGAGGTTTGCTTTTCAAAAAAAATTTGAAGGTGGGGGGGTGTAGAGGGCAGAGAATGGTGGAGTCTCAGGTGAAGGCCTTAAAAATCTTACCCCAACGTCCTCTTTAGTTTATCTTAGAAATTAAATAGTTAATACCTTCTTCACCAAATACTAGTAAAGTAGGATTTGTCTTATATTTCTTCCAGAATCTTCTGCTAACCAGTGAATATCTGTCCAATGATTTTCAAACATTTTGTAGTCTCATTTTAAACTAAGTCTTATCACACTTTTCTGGTGATCAGAAATCAGAAAAAAGCTTGTTTCTCCTGAACTAGCTACATACTTCTGATGACAGGTAATGTAGGGCACATTCATATCATAAGACTTCTGACCCTTCCTGTCCTGAGACCAGGTGATTCTGAAGAGTGAGTGTAAGTCACTTCTATAACAAGGCAGCTAGCAAAAACTTAATGATACACAGAATTGACTTTGACCTATCCCCCTTAAACCAAACTAAATGTTTCCCTAACTCAACTTCTCTTAGTTGGATCCCAAAAATGTCTTCAGCCACTCCAGTGATTTTACTGAAGAAGGCCAAGGAGGAGGTGTTGAGGTGGAAAGAGTCAGTTGTCACAATCATCAGTTAATATGTATGACCATGAGGACACATTGATAGGAACCCACTCAGAGACTCAGAAAGGGCCCTTTAAATGAAGGATGCTGGAGCTATGTAACTTTGGGGTAAATTCACTTGCCTTTTGGCAGATGATTTTACCTTGAGGTGAGGGAGCTGTTGCTCTTGTCTGTCTCTGTGCCTAGATCAGGGACACCCCAATTCACCCTGACAGACTCGTGCCTCCACCCCCCACCACATGCTAAATCACAGGGAATAATGACACACATTTAAATTTTTCTCTTCCAGAAGTTCCAGACTCCTTCTGCAAATTCACTTAATTTCATCCTGGAGACCTTTGTTTGCTCACAGGGGATCCAGGGGAATGGCAGTCTTTTATTCCAACTATCATCTCCTGGTTCAAACGGGAAAAACCTTCTTATCCTACATTTACATAAATAAGGGCAGAACTTCACCTGCTTCTTAGCAGAACAAAGATCTGCTTCAAAGAAACTTTCTGCCTCCTTTCCCAGAGGTTGGAGAGGATCACTTAATTTTTAACCCCACCCCCTTTAGTGGGTACCTGTAAGTATCCTCTGCTTCAAGAAGTACCCTGTTACTCAAGCATAAAGTTAACCCCTTTGAAAAGATCCAAAAAGTAGGTATAAGCTTTTTTAAGTGAGTACAAGCTTGATTTTTTGACTGATTGGTTGATTGATTGATTGTAACGTTTTAGGTTAGATGATAGGGAGCATACACAACTTACTGTTCTCAAGGACCTTATAAGTTGGAATTCAATACTTTACCTAACGTTAAGTACCCACTATGTGCCAGATGGGATGGTGGAAGCTGGGACTCAGTAATAAAAAACACAAATTCAACCTGATAGAGCTTATGGAGATCAAGTAAATAAATAAGTAAATAATAAACATAGCATATAGTGTCCAGAATTGACAAGTGCTATGAAGAAAAACAAAGATGTGTTTGTCAGTGAGATGAGTGTGTCCCATTTACTCAGGTGGTCTGAGAAAATCTCTCTGGAATATGTAATTGGAGACACATTAAGTGAAAGGATGAGCTATGTAACTATATGGGGAAAGATATAGATCTTTCTAGATCTATATCTCTATAGATAAATGGGGAAAGAAAGATCTTCCAAGCAGAGAGGGTAGGCATGAACACCTAAATTTGGGAATTACAACACCAACTCTTAATAACAATAAAAGTTGTTAATGAGTCACAAGAACTCTAAATAAGGCATCAGAAATATAATTCATTCATTTATTCAATGAATAATTACTGAGTCCTGTTACGGTCTGAGGAATCTATGAACATGAGGTCCTAGGAGGGCACAACTAAGATCAGCAGGAATGACACAGTGTATGCCCTCCAAGGAGACATATTCTGATGTGGAAATAAATTTCAAAGAAAGGGGATTACAATACAGTGCAATGAGGGTACAGACACTGTAAATTTACTTAAGAAGGATACATAAATAAGCTGTGGGTGGCAGGTGGGGTCCACACGGGTGCCTGAGAATGTCAGCACTCGGGAGCACCTGATCTCTAAATTAAATCCAGAGGAAACAGTGGGAGTTACCCAAAAGCCAGAGTAACATAGCAAATTTCAGCCACATGCAAAGTCCTGGAAAAGCAAGAGCATGCTAAGTTAAAGAAATGTGGAATTGATGCCTTTGCAATAAACCAGGTTCAGATTGCAAATGGCCTTACAGGTTTTACCAAGATCACCCCATACCCAGACAACAATGGGAGAAGTGGTTCTCCTCAGCCTTATACTTTAGAGAGATCACTCTGCCTGCAACATGAAGGATTCACGGGTTCATGGACTGAAGACAAGAAGTAGGGTGAAGGAAAGGGGATGGATTTAAGAGTCATGATGTAAGGTCAATCTTCAGGACTTCATGACTGGTTGAAAAGAGAGAATTACAACTTAGTAACACTAAAGAGGGAGAGCTGACTTCAAAGGATAGATTTGCAGTAAGTTTTGGATAATGTATTAGATTTGAAGAAAGGAGTTTGATGCAGAGTTGAGGCTAAGAGTCCCTTCATATAGCTATTCCTTCAGTAGGAATTATTGAGCTCTCTGTACCGGGCACTCTAATTACTACTGTACATTTACTATATCACTTAATAGTCACAACAAATCTATGTGGGCTATTGTCATTCCTGTTACAGATAAGGAAACTGAGGTATCGAGTAATTGAGTAAATTGTCTTTGGTCACATAGCTAGCAAATGTAAAGATAATACAAACTTCCAATCTAAAGAACAAATATCAGTCCCATTACCTTATAATCATTTCTCATTTTACCAAAAAAGAAAAAAATGTATTTCTCACAAGACCATAGGAGGAGTGACTTTTGGCCATTTGATTTTTTATGTAACATTTGTTCATTTTTGAGAGACAGAGAGGGACACAATGTGAGTGGGGGAGGGGCAGAGAAAGAGGGAGGCATGGAATCCGAAGCAGGCTGCAGGCTCCAGGCTCTGAGCTGTCAGCACAGAGCCCAACACGTGGGGCTCGAACCCATACACTGTGAGATCATGACCTGAGTTGAAGTCAGAGGTTTAACCAAATGAGCCACCCAGGCGCCCAGACTTTTGGCTGTTTAAAATATACAAAGAAACAAACTTCCTCTCATCATAAAATAAACAAACCAAAATATTGTCACTAGTGAAGAGACACAAAATGACTAATGCTGGCTCTGAAAGCATTCCAAAGAGAAATTCACCAAAATGTTTTCAGCAATGGCAACACAGTTTATAAAAATATATAGTCTTCCAAGGAAACTATTGCAAAGAGAAAATCACTGGCATTGATAAATTCTTGAATTTTAAAACATTATCGAAATGTTTTTCAGATTCATAGCCCTAACATAAGAAAGATTATACAGGCCTTACTCTCAGGCTGGAATAGCTTGTGCAGTGCACAATTATAGAATTAGTAATTCTAATTGATGCACTCAGTGATTTAATCGGCAGAGAAGAATGAAAACAAATGAACTTGAAGAAATTGGGGCCTGTGCTATGGCTGTAGTTCCTTCTTTCTATTGATTTATTGATTACACGTCTTGGGACTGCTATCATTTAAAGACAGCATTTTCTATGAGCATAGCTGGAAAATTTTATTCTGGAGCTTCTAAATTTGAATGGCTGCAAGTTAATTCCCTTTCAATATGTTGTTAATTTCCCTATAAGAAAGGAATGGGAAAATGGAATCACTGTGACTGTATCTGTACAGAATGAACTCCTAGTTTAGTCTAGATCTCTATACAACCTTTGTTCATTAAAAAAATGTAGCATTTTTGGGGCGCCTGGGTGGCGCAGTCGGTTAAGCGTCCGACTTCAGCCAGGTCACGATCTTGCGGTCCGTGAGTTCGAGCCCCGCGTCGGGCTCTGGGCTGATGGCTCAGAGCCTGGAGCCTGTTTCCGATTCTGTGTCTCCCTCTCTCTCTGCCCCTCCCCGTTCATGCTCTGTCTCTCTCTGTCCCAAAAATAAATAAACGTTGAAAAAAAAAATTTAAAAAAAAATGTAGCATTTTCAAGGCATGGATCGAAGTTGAGTGAAAAATTTTGCACAATTTATACTATACCTAGTTTTGGAGTCTTCATGAGTTTTGTTGAATTGATTTTATTAAATTGAAAATGTTGATTTTTTTTTAAAAAAAGAATTAGCTCAAAGACGTTTACACAAAAGCTACTCCTAAAAGATGAAAATTATCACCAGTCATGAGGCTCCTTCTTTTTCTCTGGCTTGATAATTAAATCACACTTTTCCTTAATACTTGGGGGGAGATGGGCTCCACAATGGTGTCTACAAAGATGTCTGAGACTCTTAAAATGAGACTCTCAGCATCGACAGAAAAATTTTTACCTATAATTTATTTGAAAAAATGACAAGTGATTCTCTAGAAATTCAAGATCAATAAACCTGTTTCTCTAGATTTTCTTTTAAAAATACACATTTTTGTTCCCTCAACCTTTAAAAAGTCTATTTTAAATGACCTAGTTTTAAACTGGTTTTTTAGTTAAGTGTGTCATACCTGGATGTAGTTGACTTAAAAGTGTTTCACTCCTTGCTATTTCTTTCTAAACTAATTATTTTATTTTTAGTCATTCTGACTAGTGTGGGATATTTTCTCTAGAGAATGGAGTCTCTTTCAATAGGAAAGTGGATGGGAAGAGCATAGATTTGTTCTGGGCACGAGTGTTTTATGTTATATGTTCTGCGTCTGTGAGCAGTTAATATTATTTACCAATGAGCACCACATAATTGCTCTGTTTAACGTACTGTCCATATGCAGGTGAAAGGGTGGTGAGGAACCGAAAGACCTCCTGAGGTCGATCTGTCTCTGACATAGGACTTCAAAGCATTATCAACAGGTGGTTGTCCACTCCTTTTGTAAAAGTCTCCAGGGAAAAATTCCACAGTTGTTTTTCATCATAAATCCATCTGTATTGCAGGAAAGTGTGTCTAGTATCTGTCCAAAATCCCTCCGGTTTTGATGTAAGTCCATTTGCTCTATGTGTGACCTTCACTGATACAAAAACAAAAAAAAACCCCCAAAAAACAAAAAACAGCTGCTCACCATCTTGTATGTAATAATCTTTCCACATGGATCAGCCTTCGTGTATCAAGCTAACTTCTTGGCTGCTACAAGAGCCTTGGGTAGAAACTGTATGTTTGATTTGGGAAAGAAAATGCTATGTACTGATTGGAGTGATTGCACTATTACACAGCTCTATTCTTCATAGGTTGGCTCTGTCTTTGAATTGGAGAATAATGATCTAATTTAAATTCACCCATTTAAGAGAATAGGCTGATCCCTGTTCGAGGCTGTGCAACAACTTGAAACATGTACTCCAAAACTGTCCTCAGAAAACTGCTATTTCACATGAGCCTAGCACTAAGAGTAAATGGTGATTTTACTCAGTATGAAAAGACTTCCAAAGACCACTAAAAGAAATAATCCTTATTCAAAGATCAGTTGCTAACATATTTACATACAATGCACAAAAAAGTGCAGCCAAAGCATTCTAACAAAACTTTTTTTTTTTTCAAATTGCCCCCACCAATATCTACTGAATACATGCTATGTCACAGTCACTATGCTTTATTACACAGTATTATTCTAGAAGGATTCCTGCAGTAGCCTCCATGGATCTCCCTCCTGGTGTTCATACCCTGTTGTGATTCCCCTCCCCTTGTACAAAGGCAGAACCTTGACTTGGTCCCAACAAACAGAAGATGGCAAAAGTAATGGGGTGTATGTGATTATGTGTATGTGATTGTGTGATCACGTACATAAGATTATAGTGCCCATCTTGCTAGAGTCTCTCTCCCTTGCTGGCTCTAGGAAGCAGGCAGGCATGTTGGATAATGAAAGCAAGGAAATGAAGGTGGCTTCTAGAGGCAGAGAGGGGCCTCCAGCCAAGAGCCTATAAGGGTCTCCAGCCAGAACTCAGCAAGAAAAAGAATCTCTCAGTTCTACAATCACAATGAACTGAACTCTGCCAAAGGCCTGAATGTACTTGGAAGCAGATCCTTCTCCTGTTGACCCTCAGATGAGAACACAGCTCTGGCTGACACCTGATTGCCTGTGAGACCTCCCCTGAGCAGAAGACACGGTTTGGCGGAGCCTACACTCCTTATTCACAAAAACTGGGAGATAACAAATGTGTGTTGCTTCAAGCCACTAATGTTGTGGTAATATTGTTACAAAGTAACAAGTAAATAGGTCCTCTGTCTTTCTTGATCTTGAAAACTTGGGAGCATGCAGGCCAGTTATTTTGTAAAGTCCCTCAATCTGGGTATGTTTGTTTGGAAATCCCTCAATCTGATCCTCATGATTAGATTCAGATTCAGGAGTAACAGAAGTGATCTTGTATCCTTCTCAGCATATCCTATCAAAAGGTGTATATGCTTTATACATATAAGTGTATTATTGTATACATAAGTGATATTAAATTGATCACGTAGTTAGATCCACAAGTTTTTTCATTGTAAAGATACGATTTTCCCATGATAACTGATAAAAAAAAACTTGTGAGGAGATACTTTAACACTATGTAAACATCCCATTCATCATCAAACTCTCACTTACTAGTTTTAGCAACCACTGATGATTTTCTAACTACATGGTTCCTTTTGTATTTATTAGCTGGCATTCTCTTCTTTCTATTGACTTACTTATCTAGCAATTTATTTATATCAGAGTGAAATCACAGTTTCTTATTTTAGTCAGTGGTTACAATTTGCTATTACTTTATATTTTGATATTCAAATTGATCCAGATTTGTTCATTAGAAGCTCCCTTCAGCTACATCCTCTGTCCTTCTGATATGTTGCCATCGTTTTAAGCCTTTCTAATTTTCTAGCACAAGATTTTCCAGGCATATCTTATACGTTTCCTGTCCTAGACCTGGAACTTTTTCTCCAAAGACTCTTGGTTCCTTTTAAAGTGGAGAATGGCATTTAGAAGCCAAAGTCTGGGTACTTAGTGTACTCATTGCTATTGAAATGTTATTGCTGCTACTACCTCCCAGTGAGAAAGCTGAAGTAGATACAGAGATATATTTAACAAAATATGTGTAAGACCAATGCACTAAAAACTAGAAGATATTACCAGGAAAACTTTTAAAAGACTAGAATAAATGGATAAATATACTATATTCGTGGATTGTAGGACTCATTATTAAGATATCAATTATGAAGATGTCTTCTTAGCATATTATAAGGTTGCAAGTCTATATATTGGCTGGGATTGTGGTCACATCTGAGGCTTGACTGGGGAAATATCTGCTTTTGTGCTCAAAAAGTTTGGTAGCAGAATTTTCTTTGTTGTATTGTGAAGACTGAGGGATTCATTTTTTTTGCTGACTAGAGCTCCTTCTAGGCTGTCAGCTAGAGGATACCCACAGTTCTCAGAAACTGCCTGTACTTCTTCATCATGTGGGATTTCCCTGCATGATACACAACTACACCCCCTCCATATTTAATTTTTAACCTCCAATTCTATTTCAACACTACAATGTATGTTCTAGTCTTCCCCCTTCAATAGTTAGAAACTTGGATATCATAAGTGCAAATATATTAATTTTCTCAAGCCTGGAATATACAGGATTGCTGCAAGGGGACAGAATATACTGTGTGGCATTTGGGGGGAAAAAAGCAAAGCAGGAAAGTTTTTCATGACTTTTATAATTCATATTCTTTTTTTTTTGAAAGGAACTTGATCATAGATTTATTTTTTCTGGTTGTATGATCAAAACCTTCAACAGTAGAGGTAGGCAAAAGCCAAATCATGTTGAACTTTGTAAGCCACATTAGAGAGTTTGGGCTTTATTCCAGTATATTGGGAACTGGAGGGCTTTCTGTTAAATCATTGCACATTTATTTGTTGTGAATAGCAGTAACAGCATTTTTGAAGTTATTTCCTGGTAATGTTTGTTATTTACTCAATCTTCAACTCATTCTACAACGAGATTGGAGATGCTTAGTGCAATCTGTACCAGTGAGTTAACACATTAAATAATCTAGCAAATAGGGATAAAGAATAAAATGGAGCTGGGGAACAAGAGGTCAGGGTGAGGTCAATGCAAAATATGCTCCCCTTTAAGAACTTTACAATTACAGAGGTTTTGTTACAAATTTTATCTGAGATTTCTGGAGACTAGAACAGTCTGAAATACCTCATCTCCCAATCCCTTGTGATATGCTCACTTCATATAACAGGCCTTCACAGTAACCCCCAATCTACCATGTACATCACAGAGAATTCAGACCCACTGATGGGAGAATCCATAAACTGTTTTATTTTGTTTTGTTTTCAAGTAACTTTTCAGAAAACCTCCTGGTTTCTAATAATTTGACTCTTTCAGGTTAAAAGAAAAAAATGGACATTTAGATAGTTTATTTAATCAAGACAACCAACAGAAGCAAATAATTCAAGCCAAAAATTCACTCCATCTTTTGTAGGTAAGCAGAATTTTAAATCATAATTGACCTCCTCTTAGGAGAAATGCGTGGATTTCCACAGGGAAAAACTGAGCACCGAGGGCAGTCTCCAGCTCTTGAGCACTGTAATCACACATCAGGATCATAGTAACAAATTAGAGCTCACATTTTAAAACCTGATATAATTTATCATGCATTATGTCACATTCTACTGCTTTGCTTACTTTTTATTGGCTTGTGGTTACTTATATACAACAGTGAAGTGTCAGAAACTGAAGTTACAGAAAGACAACTATTTAATGCAGGAAGGATAAACCATTGCATTGGGGGGATTGGAAGGCATTTTCTAAAGTTCTTACATTATCAATTTAATCATGCGTTTCTATGTAGTGAGTAATGTCTTACATTCTTGCCAAGAGTATTTTGAAAAGACTTTGTTAAAAGTACGTCAGCTCGATTACTTAGGGTATATCACGGATAATAGTGTCCTTCACACGTAGTGAAACATACAACTCCTGATTTAATTCTACCCCCAAATTAGGTCACTGCAAAATACCATAGTAAAACTGCAAATTGCGGGACAAGAAGATGGAGATGAGAACAAAGCAAAAGGAAGACACCAACTTCATTCTTGTAAAGCATGATTGGGACAGGGCAAAACAGCGTAGGGAGGCTGAGCCCTTTTAAACGGATACTTTTTTGTAGTGTGTGTGTGTGTCTGTGTGTGTGTGTGTGTGTGTGTGTGTGTGCGCGCGCGCGTGCGCGCCCGTGTTAATCCCATTTAAATATGACGAATTAACTTAAACTTGGGCTAATGGGCTGCTGTGCACTGTACCCGCGTAGTGCCTGTGCTCTCAAGTTAACCTCATTGTACAGAGGTGCCCTTGTTCTCTGACTTCATACACAAACCATCATAATTATTTCAGTTTACCTTTTCCTTTTCCTAGGAAATCTTGTTCCAGCCATGAAAAGGGAATGTTTGATGCAGACACCTAATTTGTAACTATTATTGTCGTTAATATTAACATTTTAAACACGGGAATGGCTTTGTTGGAAGTTACCCACCAGGACCCGCAAATCTGTGGCGCACGCCCCAGCTCTCCTTAACCCGCACGGTTGCTGGGGTGCTTTGAACCCCCGGGGCTGACTGGGCTCCGAGGAAGGTCGATGATCCCGGTTTCTCCCAGACCCAAGCCCTGGGTTGGAGGAAAGCGAGGCCAGACGGTCATTGTTCAGTCAGCCCAGAGGAAAAAGTGCCCAGGGTAGCAGCACCTCTTACTTTGCGTGGAAACTTCCCCTAGCTCCAGCTTTCGGGATTTAGGATGGGCGCACACATCGCGACTCTCCCTTTCTGACAGCGGGGCATCTGCGAACACACCCACAGTCACCTTTGCGCGCTCCCCTGGATCCCGCTCAGCACACAGCGCACCCCAGCGGTGGCGTGGCCTCCTTCCAGCCGTGGCCACTTAGCTTCCGGAGAGCTCGCCAGTTGCCTCCGCCGCCGCCTTGGAATCTGGGGACCTGAGACACTGCGAGACCCGGTTTCCACCAGACCCCAGGGAGGACGCGCGGCTGCAGCGCCTGCCCCACCCGCCACACCTGGGAGCGGTGAGGACCGGGAGAGGAGGGGCGCGGCAAGAGGCTGGCCAGGAGCCCGAGCAGCTTCGCCGAAAGCCAGCCGGACTGGAGCAAGGCGGAGGGGGAGGGTCTCGGGGCAGAGTCCTGCTCCTCCGAGGGAGGGACCCCAGCTGGGGTGGAAAACAGCACAAACCAGCTGCAGAGACTCGGGGCGCAGATCATGGAGCGGGCCAGCCCGGGCCCCGGGGGGTCGCAGTTGCAGCGGGACCAGGATTCGGTGGAAGCGTGGCTGGATGATCACTGGGACTTTACCTTCTCTTACTTTGTTAGGAAAGCCACCAGGTAAGAAGAGGACCCCCTGCAAGACTCAGCCGGGTCGCTGAGAGTGACCTGGGGGCTCATCTCTCTCCCCTGTTGAATTTTCCCCTGCCTTCACCGTTAAACAACCTCTGTTCCCAGGCCCTTGGCTTTTTAAGTAGGTCCTTGGTCCTGTTAGGGTATAGAGACCTCGACTTTATGGCAAGTACAGTCGAAAAGCCCAAACATGGGATTCGATCCAACTTGCTCACAAAGTTCAAATACAAAAATGTACATGCGGACCCCCCCCCCCCCCCCAGACATACACCTCGGCTGCCCTGGTATTCCCTGAGAGCAAGATTATTTACACACACCCGCGCTCATGGGCCTTCCTCCAGCCCTTCTCTAGCCTCCTGGTCCCCCTAAATCTCCTTAGCGAAACCAAAACAGTTTTTGAGCCCCTTCCCTGCAGCTCCGGAAGCACCACTTCCAACTCGGTCCTAGCGGCTCCGCTCCTCCCCCGTCCCCCCTCGCCCCGGCCCTTGGCGGGGCGGGGAAGCCGGGGTAGGGGCGAGACCACGAGGAGCCCAAAGGCTGCAACATGCCGGAATCTTCCCAGAGTAAGTGCTGTCGCCTTTTGCCCCCTTCCAGTCCTTAGTTTGGCCCGCGCGTTTCCTTTCACTCTCTCCTGCTCCCAAGGCGGCGCCGCTGAAACCGCTCCGCAGAGGGGTTCGCGGCGCGCACACAAAGGGCGCGGGGGAGGCGCGGCGGGAGCGGACAGCTGGGGGCTGGCGGGTCCCGCGCGGCCCCAGCCGACCCCAGAGGCCAGCTCTTTCTGGTCGAGAGCCAAGCGCCGGGCGGCCGCTGCGGAGGGCTGGGAGGAGGGCGCCTGTCCTTTGGGAGGCGGCCGCCCGGGGGGCAGTTGGGCGCGCGTGGGAAACGCTCGCCTTCAGTTGGGAAGGCATTGGGGCTGAAGCCGAGGAAGGAGGAGGTGGAGAAGGGAGTGTGTGGCGGGCGGATCCCTCAAAGCCTGAGGAGTTGGTGGGAAGCCGACTCGGGCTGATTCCAGGACGCACCTCTTCGGAGAAGGGTCCCGTGTCCTCCGCCGCCACATCCAGGCAGCGGCCGTCGGGCAGCCGGCGCTGGCCGCCTCGGCCGCTAGGGAGACGCACTCGAGGCGGTGATGGTGGAGCGGCCAGCCGGGGCACGGCGCTGGGGTCCCACCCGCCCGCGCTCCGTCTCCGCTGTGCCGGGCGCTCCCCGCCAGGGGGCGGCGCAGCGCGGGACGAGCGGGCGGCGGCTGGCAGCGGCGCGGTGGCGGGGTCGGTAGGGGAGCGGGCTTGGAGTCACCGTCTCACCTGGGCACGTCGTCGCCCCCCGGCGCCTCTGGAACCCAGGGTCTGCGGAGCCCGCATGGTCTGCACTTTGAACTTCCCATGTTTGATATGTTGCCCTTTGGAGACAAAACCAGGTAGTTCCTTCAGCATCCCCTCCCTTCCCACTTTCCCTGGGGGCGCGGGGCCGGGTGCTGGGGTGGTGGAGCCCGGGTCACAGCAGCGGAGGAATCTTCATTGAAAATGGACTGTCTGACATTTTTGTTTTCCTTTATTCTCTTGCGGTGTATTACTTTGGTATCTTAGAAGGGACTCTTTTTTTAAGGCTGTTTTTCCTAACGAATTTGTATCGATTTCATTACTTTCGGGTTTTTTTTTGATAGAGGCTACTGCTTAGGGCAAATCTTACCTCTTCTGTTTAATTACTCCGCCCTCCTTTTAAAGTTGGCTTTCCCATTTTGGCCTTCTTCCTTCAGAATCTTAAATCTGGAGCAAGCGGAGGATAAACCCTGGAAAGGAAGTGGTTTCTTTTCAAAACACACTTTTCTGCGAGTGTAGGGTAAGGCACTAAGGCCATCTAGATCTGGAATTGCCGATTGCTGTGGCCGACAGTTTTCAGCGGTCACCTGCTACTCCGAGGCCATCTGCCCCTCGTTTCCTTTCCCCCTTGCACTCATCCACCTTTCTGCCCTCGTTGAACGGGGAGTGAGCAGGAGAACTGGGCTGATTTTTTTTTAAGTGTGTCAAGGTGTTTTTGGGAGGTGGCATATTATTAATAGTTGAAAGAAAAAAGTGATTTGTCTTACAAATCAACATAAATTGTCCTTTTCTTTTTTTCCCATCTCTCCCTTTAAAGTCAGAAATTTGGGATTGTTTAGTGGTTCTTTTTAAGTAGTCATAGGTAAGAACACCTCACTCCGAGCCTGCCAAAACTTTGAAAAACATTTTACTGGAAAATAAATGGAAAGAATTAAATTTACTTTTCTTTTCACATTACTTCTTCTCCCAAGTAGCAAAAGATTAAAATCCCAATTTCTCAAAATTGCACTGCTCTGTGTAAAATTTAGATCATCTGAGACTCTATATGAAGATTTTTTAAGTTAGTTTTTGTATTGTAGTTTATATTGACATAGGCTGACCACTTTCTCTGATATGTGTGTGTTGTGTGTATATATTCTTATGTATTTATAAGAGCTTATGTTGAATAGGAGTTGGAAAACGAAAGTATAAAATGTTTAAGAGTAGTACAGGCCCTCAGTTTTAAGAGTTATGAAGTGCTGAAAGTTGTCAGTTTAAAGAATATAATCTAAGAGCTTGTGTGTAGTCAGAGGTTCCTGTTTGGTCTTATATTTGGTGATATTAACTGGAGATTTAAGATTGTGAGATTAGACAGTAGTTGATTATAAAAATGCCAAACTTCTAAACCCAGTGTGAGTCTTATGGTTGTAGTAAAAATTTATTTGCAGACATTTTAACTTTACAGCTAAGATTTTTTTTTTTAACTAGAAGCTCACATTACTTCGCTTTTTTCCTTTTGTTACATTTTGTAAGTGTAATGTGAATACTGTCAGTGATTCAGAAAACCCATGTAACAGTTCTGTAGAAACATTTAACATGTTTTAAAATTTAAAAGAAATTTGGATACACTTAGATTGGCCATCTGTGAGTGTAGACAGGCATGTGAATGGAACTGTTTCTACATTATTTGATTTGATTGTTGTCATTTGACATTCATGCATGCCTCTTTATCCTATCTCCAGACTGAATGATCTGTACTCAATAGTAGTCATCGAACAGAATGAAGGTTCTGGCATTCCTAAATTCTCATTTAAATACCCATGGGTTTGGTTGACCTCGAAAGCAATTCTGCCGCTGTATTAGATTGTTTCCTGTATCTTCAAATACAAAGCTAAGCACCCAGTTAAAAGCTAAAAGCTTGGAGCACAGATGCTTTTTAGTAATCACAGACTGTTGATATGAATTTGAGAGTGTTGGTTGAACAATCCATAACATAATCTTTTGGCATAAAAAAATAATTTGAGACTAGTAAAAGTACAACATATGGAAAATTTCCACCCTCACTATTCTAGACAACTTCCTCAGTCCTACCCGCCTGAGATACTGTGTTAATCAAGGGCTCTAATCTTCATGTATTTGCAAATGAAGTCTTCTGGGTGCTAATGCCACTTAAACAGCTGTTGTTATTCTTGACAGCATATTAAAATAATGTTACCTTTCATTAGTTACTAATCATCTCTGCCATTGTGGGTGATGTTATAGTTTATTTAGCATGGTAGGGGTAACATGATTGACTTTACTGCTTTGTTTTGTACTAGGCTAAAGCTTGAGAATATTTGGCATATAATGAAAATAGGAGTTACTAAGTGAGGACAAGTTTTTATGATCGCCTGGATCAAAGTCCAGAAACAGAAGTTTTACACTCCCAAGTAGCTTTCTGCGATAGACCTTTTATTTGACACTGCAAAGCTGTGCTGAATTACTTGACATTTTTTTCTTCATAATTTTTTCTCATCTCTAAAAGCTTACCATTTTTATTTGCAAGATATTTATTTTAAAATCAGATGATGGATATAAAATAAATATTGCTATCTACTTTTAAAAATTATTGTGTCTGTAATTATATAGGAATATAATTTTCAATTTTCAGACAACTGATTTGTTAAGCATATTTGATTAAGCTGTCGCTAGTGTTGAATATAATAAAACCCTGTGATTGTTGACTCAGTCTGACTTTAATATTATTTATAATATTTTTATGATGGTAAATCTGATGCAGTAACGGCCTTTTCTTTTTGTATTGTTTATAACCAGGGTTCATATAGCCAGCTTTAAACTGCTTTTTAGTGCCCTAAGAGTACTCATATGTATGGAATTCCTTTCTCCTAGAAGAAGCTGTAGGAGCCCCTGAAATGATGTTTCTCATGGCCCCTTCTATCTCTAGTGTTCTCAAGGTTTCAAAATCAGACCCATTTTAGAGCCTGCAGTACAAGGTCATGGTTCCTAAGAATGTGGTAGAATTAATGCAGTGGCAACTAGTCACAGATGGTATCTCAAAATAAATCTATCTGCTTAGCTAACAAAATCTGAAATAGGCATATAGTACAATTCAGTAGCTTTTTTTCAGATCTGTATTTTCCTAGGATCATGTTTTCAACATCTCAAGACGTGCAATATTTAACATTTTGAGTATGTTGTGCAACAAAATTTTCTTTTTAAGTAATTCCACCTAAGTATTTAAATATTTAAAATATCTGAAACTGGCTTTCAAGTTGTACAGGTAAAGTTTCATCCTTATCTGATTACAGGGAATGTGTCTTAGTAATATGTTTCCTTTCCTTTAAATTTGAAAACACAAATTAACTTAGAACTTTGAACTTCCCAGTGCATTTTAATAATGCTCAGGAAAGATTTCTTCCGTCGTTGAAAAGGTTACACAGAACTGGTTGATGTTTATTAGTTTATTCCCAAAACATTTTTCACATTAATAATTTATTAAACCTATAACTGTTAGGTTCAGTTAGATTTGCTCTTTGTTCTCAGAGTTGATTGTAGGATAAAAACCTCTTCCTAGGATGAAAGCCTTTGGTAAAGACTTAAGGGCAATTAAATAAATCACTGAGTTGATTGATAGTGGAGGGTTGAAAAATGACTAATTTCTGAATTTAGGATGCAGACTAGCTACTGACTTTGCAGGACTTCCTATGAAATTCGTTTAGCTGGACAGATGTAGATTCCATTGACCAGTGTTTACGGCTGGAAATATCTGTTGTGGTCTTGGAAATATCTGTTATATCAGGTTCTCAGCAAAAAGTGCCTGGGAGCTATATACCTAGGCATAAAAATTGAAGAAAGTCTTTCCACATGAGTCATTCATCTGAAACTTAGCTCTGTAATCTTATTTACTGACTTGGTATTCTCATTTTGTTTGGAATTATATATATTTTTTCATGATGTAAATGTTGTATTCATTTTCTCTAACTGGTGGGAATTTATACTTATGGCCAACCAAATGTTTCAGGCAGGTAAAGCTAACTGAGTGTTAGGTTTTTAAGAATCATTTTGATAAGTATTCTAAAAAGCTTTTTGAGACACTTGGGACACTCAGCTGGTTAAGCATCCAATTCTTGATTTTGACTCAGGTCATGATCTCACAATTTGTGAGATCTAGCCCCGTATCAGGCTCTGCACTGACAGCGTGGAGCCTGCCTGGGATTCTCTCTCTCTCCCTCTCTGTCTGCCCCCGTTCCCCTCTCTCTCAAAAATAAATAAATAAAAACATTAAACAAATAAAATAATTAAAAAGCTTTTAAAGATATTTATTTATTTCTCTGGTTTATAGTTTGTACTAAGCATGCTTTTTAAAGTGTTATGTGCCATTGTTAGCTTCTGTATCCTTCAAGACTTTCCCCTTGATTCTGAATTCTAAAATCAGCAAATTACCTTCTGTGAATAATTTTATTAAATCTAAACTTGGGAGAAAAAAAGATCTCCATCAAATATATCCTTAGTGATAATTTATAAAAAAAATAACAATCATTATTTCTACTATCCGTTGAATACCTATGCTGAGGTTGAAAGAAGAGAAAAAAATCCTGACTCTTTAAGCTGATGAAATAATTAAAACACACACACATACACACACGCAGGATTTTTGAACTTTAGATTTAGAAAAAATCTTTAATCCAGTGTTTCTCAAACTTAAGTAATGTTCTCCTGATAAGAAAGATATTCTTATTGATCTGTGGTATGTTAGTTAGAAAACTTTTGGTCATAAGTAACCTTACATGAATTTATACAAAATTGTCTTACATAATTAAGTGCCTGGAAATAGATTTGTCTGTGAAATTCATCTGATCAAATACTGTCGGGATTCTGTTTGTATGTAAATCTATTTAATCTGTTTGTCCTTCCTTCAGCCCATCCATCCATCTATCTATCCATCCCATCCTTCCATGCATTTTTTGGCCCTGTGCTGTGTTGGCTTTATTCTGTATGCTTTCTTTATGTGCTGGAAGCGTTTTCATGGCAACTTTCTGTGGGTCTTAAAATCCTGATGTTAGAGAACTACCGAGTCATCTGTGTCAGTCCTCTCAAACTTTCTCTGGCCTTGCTTGAGTCATGTGCCTGCTCTGGTCCAGTCAGTGTATCCAGAAGAATAGGGTCGTCCAACTACTTTCTTGGGGCAGGTAACCCATAATGTGATATGCCATTGAAGGAGAGGGAATTCCTAAAAGAAAGTGATATAGGCATAGCCAGAAATTCTAGGTATCTACCATACCTAGTGTTGGACTTCCTTGTATTTAATGTTGGTTAAATATGGGATTCCTAAGAGTAGGTATAATTTAATCATAATTTCAGCATTTTTCCAATTGTAATACCAAAATAAATTTATAAGCTAACTATGAATAAGAATGGTAAAACTCCAGCCAGATGCAGATTGACAGTATTTATTACATCACCCTTGCAGACTGCATATGGCCCTCACTGCTCAATAAAGAGTTTGGTGAGGTCAGTTCACCTTTGCTACAGTTGCCCTAATGATGATTCACTTCTCCCACTGGGTCCGAACAGTCATGAAACTTTTATTGCTATAGCATAGCTTTTGTGTTTTTGTTTTTGTTTTTGTTTTTTGCTTGGTTTGAAAGCACACTTGCAGATTAAATTTGTCTGTTTTTTATTTTTTTCTTTATCCTAGAACCATTGAGCTGTTCGTATGGTTGTAAACACAGATATAAATCTGAGTGTTAAAATTGTAGGCTAGTACTTGGTTTGAAGGTGGTCATCCCAGTATTTTAAAGTGTACTTCTTTCACCTTTTTTAGGGGTTTTAATTGTCATCAGTGTGAAAACACAAAATTAGAACATTTTCATAGAAAAATGACAGATCTTTAAAACGTACTTGTTTTGGATTCTCAGGCCTTCTCATACCTCAGATTGAAAAATGGCAATCTAGTGCAGTCTTTCCCATATGCAAAACAAATCAATTTACATATTTACAGCATAGATGTCAGTTATGATGTGTTCTTTCAGATGTAAGTAGGTTTTCCTTTAAGGAACGTTTTTCATACATGTGATTGCAAATGCATGGAAAATTACAAAACCTGTTTCTTTTAACTCTCCATCAAATGTGAATGTGAAACCATATGAAGCGACTCTGCATTTTATTTATATTTGGTCCCAGTCAACTTCTCAGATGTTTTCATAGCTGGAGAAAACTTGGAAATACTAAGTAACTTCAGGCAGAGCGTTCATTTCCTTTTCATACCAGATCCAAGAGAACTGATCACGGTAACATCACAGTAGACATCATGTGAGGATGTCACTTGGAGGTGCTTCAAATCTCCCCAGTTTCATTTAACAGCCTATTATTATGGTATATTCATCTTTTCTTCATCCGAGCCAGTGCTTCTCAAAAGGGATGCTACTGGCATTCAGTGGTGACCTTTTTTTGTTGTTGTGAGAGGCTGTTCAGCAAATTGCAGGTTATTTAACATCCCTGGACCCCAGAAACTAAATGCCAGGAGCACTCCCATCATTGTGACCCACAGTTCCAAATGCTGCATATTTCCTTCCCTTTTGGAGAGTGAATTTCAGTAGTTTACCTTGAGAATCATGTAATCACAAACTTTGATAGTCATTTCTTTATTCTGGTAAGTGGGAATTAGAACAATAAAACAGCGATTTTTATAGACTTTAAGAGTCCTTGGGGTGCCTGGGTGCCTCAGTTGGTTGAGTGTCCGAGTCCGACTTGGGCTCAGGTCATGATCTCACAGCTTGTGAGTTTGAGCCCTATATCGGGCTCTGTGCTGCAGCTCAGAGCCTGGAGCCTGCTTTGGATTCTGTGTCCCTCTCTCGCTCTGCTCCTCCCCTGCCCATGCTCTGTCTCTCTCGCTCAAGAATAAATAAAATCTTAAAAAATGTCCTTATATTTTACATGAATATTAATGATTTGGACAGAGCCATTTGTGGATTGTTGTGCTACTGGAAAGGTAATTGGACCGGGAGTCCAGACCTCCCGGGGTGGGTTGTCCCCAGCTTTGGGACTGGCTCAGGTTAATAACCCTGGGTTTTAAAGTGGGAGTGGAGGTGGGGTGGGGAGGAATCAAGGCAGAAAAATTCATTAATGAGCTGAAAAAGCTCTTTCAACCCTAAGCATTCTTTATTTTCACAAGGAGAGCAGATTATCAGATTCTCAGATTGAATAGTTTCCTTCTTTAAGTACTTTCCAGAAATGAGTAGTGGATCCAGGTCAAATTATGCAAACAGTGTAACTAAAACTGTATAAAATCAGGATCAAAGAGCAGGAAAAATATCTAACATTATACTTTATGTGAGTTACTTTTGTGTTTTTCCTACGGATAATTTTAGCAGATTTCCATATAAGTTATCAACCATCGCTTTCCAGACAGGAAATTAGTACACTCTTTGTAATTCTGGTTTTAAAGTGATTAATTCACATGACCTACGAAATAAAAAAAGCACTGGAGAGAAAGAAAAGGGATGATGTTTTAATAGTAAACTTAAAAGCATGGGAATGCATTGTTTTTTCTGGATCATTCGGGGCCTGCAGTTTTTTACCCTGTTTTGTTTGAGGCACCCTGCAAATCTCCCCAAATGTTACACTGCTCAAGGACTTGCTGCGTAGCTGTGCTTGAGGCCCAGGCTTCAGCCTTCCAGACTTTCCTCAAGTGAGCCCCTTGGGTAGGAGCTAAAACAGACCAACTTTAGTCCCCAAATCTCTAGCAGAGTGTTAAAGCATTTTTTTGGTCTAGTATTAAAACCATTCTCCAGTTTAGAATTATGGTTACTATGAAATAATGCTATAATTTTCATTATAGGTAATTAGTTATGTTTTCTCACATGTGTTGTCAGTTTTATTTTATCTTTCAATTTTTTCAAAAAGAATCATCCCCAAATCTCTAACTTATTTTTGCAAAAAAAGTTTTTTTTAAGTAGTAATGGAGAAACAAACTATGTTCTTGCAATTATTTTTCTCAACTGTTAAGTTCTTTATGTTTATATGTTATTCATAAAATTACATCATATGTAAGTGTAGTTATTTGTCTAGGGAGTCTTATGTTTTTTCAGTTATAATTTGAGAAAATACTAACATTCAAGCAACTTAATTTTTTTTCATGTGTTTCTGTAGAGATATTAGTGTTTTAAAACTAGGAGCTTCAGAAGAAGCAATGGCTAACATCTAGTTACTCTGTACAAGCCCACTGAATAAATTGTTTTTCCAAAAAAAAAAAAAAACCACTTTTGAAGATGTACTCCATTATTTAATAATGTTTGATTAACTTAAAAATAATAATTATTGTGTATTAAACACTGTATTAAACATAACATTTGTATGTCCCAGACTCTATGCTGTCACTTTATATGCATTATTTCCTTTAATTTTCTGAACAACCTGAGAAAGGTTATGTCATTATCTTCATTCATTTTATTGAGGGAGTGAATAATATACCTAAAGTTTCACCCTTAGAAAGAAATAGCTGTGGGGTTGAAGCTCAAGTCTGTCCCACTTAGGGCCCTTCCCCACCAGGCTTTCCTGAAGTTTAGTGTCAGTGTTAAAGGAAGCAAGGCAAAGGCTCATAGATTTAATATCATGTGGAATCTAACTCAGGAAGAGGTTAAAGTTTCTCCTAGGGCCCCTTAATGTGCATACGCATTACTAAATGATTTGCTTAGAGACTTTGCCCAAGTGGGTTTAGTTTCCATCTATAATTTTAGAGTATTAAAAAGTGGGAACTCTCCAATGACATTTTAAAATAGAGTGGCTGAATATTTAGGTACTAGGCCATCACAATTATATTTTTAGTATTAGAACACAAATACCCTAAATACAATATATTTTCAAATAATTTTCATCCTTTGGAACATTTTTTTAGGCAAGAGTACAAAATGCATTGAACTAGTTGCTCTACAATTAGGTTTCATCTAATTGTATTTTTAACTCATGAGAATTACTGTGTTTATATCACAATTTTACTTTGCCTCGTAAATTTTCCTTTTTTTTCCCCTTAGGTTTCTAGATGCCAAGAAATATTCTATAAAACCCAGACAGAATATTTTAATCATTTTCCCTTTCAAGACATCTGGAATATTAAATGTGCATTTTAAAGCATTTCTGTCTTTTTCAAGATTCATTTTGTAAGATGAGTGAGCACTTCAACTTTGGTGGAAAGTAAATATATTGCTGCATGGAGCCCTTATGGACATAGGCATGTGTGTGTGTGTGTGTGTGTGTGTGTGTGTGTGTGTGTGTGTGTCTTTTGCTAACCATATTTGAAATCTCTACAAGAGTTTACATCTGTCTGTCCTGTGAGTACGTTTTGCATTTCCTATTTAATACTTTTAGATAGAAGGTATTTGGAAGAAGCTGTGGCATGTCTAGATGAGTGGAAAATTTCTAGAACATAAGCTATAAATTGTAGTTTTCTTTTCTGTCATAGGTCTATAATAATCTTGTGTGAAAATGAGAAATTGAAAAAGGAGGAAAGTTTTGATTCCTAACAGAGTATATGCCTTAAGTTACCTTTCATTTTTTCAATGAGGATTGCTAATCAACTTGTAATATTTTTATAAAGAAGATGAGGTGTGCCTAATATATAAACTTAAACCTATTTAAATATCTATAAAAAAGGTATTACTAGATTTGAAACATTAAGTTAAATCATTAACTTAGTTGAGTCTATCATTTTAATAGTATACTTTTATCTACTTAAAAAAACAGAAGTACACAGGGTTCTGCCATGTGTATAATTTTGAGGAAATAAACTGTTACAACTATCATAAAAAAATGACCATTCATCTTCTATGCTTCCCCCCCACCCTGAATTTTTTTTATCTTTTTTTTTATCATTCACAAATTAATTTGGTCATCCCTCTGTGTATTACTAAAAATGCAAAATGTTCAACACTGGAAATATGCAGCTCAGCCTTTTCCTGCTGCAGCTGCTGGAACCTGGCTTCCTGGCCTTTTGAGTGCATGAACTCATTTAATTTTGTAGGGTGCTCCACCTACTTTGTAACACCATTTTGAAGGGTGTGGTGCTGGCAGTATTGTAAAGAACCCCAGTGAAATCAGAATGCATTAAACAATATTCTTCATGACACTGATTTTTTATATCAAATTGCCATTGCATGAGCAGTTTGGGCTGTAAGAGTCTTCCCTAAAGTAGGATATGGAGACCGTAAACTTCTGATTGAATTCATTATTTAAAAAGGTTTGAAATTTAAAATTCAGGGCACATGTATGACAACTCTTGGCAAGTTTTTGGCAGCTGCCATTTGGCTTTATTTCCTATTATCTAATTAATATCAGTCATTTGGGCTCTTTACATGCACAGTGAGGGAAAGGGTCCCTCTGTGCGCCTCAACAGCATCTATGATGTATACAAGTTTGAAACCACAGATGGTGTTCACATTGTGTTACCTGAGAGGAATAGCTCCCAATGTTGATTTTGGTACCCTCCAGGATCTACTTATTTTAAGACATATTGTAAAAATTAAAAACAAACACAAAACTAAATTTAATCTACCCATTTAAAAATGGTCTATAATACAATTCATTTATGAAGTAAGAAATTTTTTGTGTCAATAAGTGACTGGAGGATAACAGATTTTGGTAAGGAGAGAGGGAATGATTTGGATGGGATGTTAAACATCAGGATCTTATCATCAACTATAAACTCTTGGCACCAATTTTCACTGCATTTCCCTGGGCTATGGCTTTACTTCAAGTTTCTGGGCCCTGTTAGCTTTCATTAACAGCCTTGTAAAGTGAAATCAACCAAAAGACTCTAAGAGGGCTGTCCTGCTTTTAAGTGCTCCCAGGTTTGCCAGGCAGTTGGCAAGGACATGCTTATCCATGACAGCAAAGTCTCTAAGTTTTTAGTGCTTGTAGCACGGGGTAAAAATACTTGTGGAACTTGTGTCTCTTTCCTTTGTGCTCAGATGGTTAGGATGCAACTTGCATAGAATTATGATGTAACTCTTATTCTTGGGGAGGAGGAGGAACTTCATGGGATTCTATAAAGAATGGCATTCTGCAGTATCTGCTTTGGCCAAGGACTTGAGGACTTCAAGCAGTCGTCAGGATGCCAGTAGCCAGCCTGTTTCCAGACCCCAGTTAGCCCACTTAGCCTGTGGTGTTGTACACCAGAAACACCTTTCTCTCCTCATCCATTTTCTGATTCTCTTGGGGGAACTTTATGAAGAAATGAACAGCTACTTCTCCTTAGCCCAAACCCTGTGTCTCCATTGGAATAAGTATGAAGGGTTCAGGAGATAGCAAAATCTTAAATATATGGAAGAGATTTTGGAATGCTCCTACAAGCATTTTCTAATTTGACTTATGTATCAGCCTTGTGTGGTGAGTGAAGGAGTCATGAGGTCGTTCTCCTGTTTAAAAGAAGAGGAAGCTGAGGGGCAAAAAGACATTAAGTGAGTTGACTGACCTAATGATAACCTGTTGACCTGTTGATAAAGTCAGACTTTGTAGGGGGTCTTAGTGGCTTGTTAATACAGCTGCCCATGTTTACACCTGAAAAACTTGAATTCCAGAGAAGTTTTGACTGGTTTGGCATCATATCTGTGTAGTCTTATAGCTGGAACTAGCATTACCTTCTGATTGCCCGTTTGCTATTCTTGACTTCATACCTTGCTGAAGACAGCACCTTGCACTTCACATAAAGTAATCAGAACAGGTGGTGTTTCCCCTGGTTTATAGAAGATAAAATTGAAACTCAGAGGAAGAAAATTGTTTGTCACTGGTCATAAAACTCATTAGTAACAAGTGCTTAGGTTAGAACTCAAGTCTCCTAAAAACATAGCCCCTTTATGCTTCATAGTCCCAAGAATTTTTAGCAACTAGTCAGTCTCTGTTTTATGAGTCAATTATAATTTGTTTTTTCTCTATGAAAAATACATGGTGTGGTTTTGAGAGTAAACTGAAAGAACTTAGTTTAAAGAGGAATTTTATACTACTAATTATTTATCTCTAAGCTTTCAAAAGGTTCAGTTATTATACGCAGGATCACAGTGCGGTCGTCCTCTGTGTTCTTTTGATGATAAAATTAGTGTTAGTAATTTGATAGTCTGGAGCTCATCAGTATGCTGTATAGAACCCACCTTTTCTTTGTTGTCTATTTGCCAACAATTTCAGTTGGGGAAAAAGAATATAGAGGACTGGCGTGACCACATAAACTACAGGATACTCAATTAAATTTGAATTTCAGATACTACTTATACTAAAAAATTATTCATTGTTTATCTGAAACTCAATTTTAACTGGGTGTTCTGTATTTTTATTTGCTAAATCTAGCAACCGTAAGAATGACTCTTGCCTTGAACACATTCATTATACGGTTTTTCAGTGCACTGTTTTAGATTTATAAAACATGACCTGGTTTCAGAGAAACAGACATGGGATTCAGGCAGATATTTTTCAGGACACTATCCTTAAGAATCTTTATTCTCTGAGTCATTTGAGACAGTTTTTGCTTCAGTGGCTTAATATGCCATCCTTTTATGATCTGAGTATAAAAAATTAAGTTAAAGAATGTGTTATCGTAAGTGATTTTTTTTTAAGTTTATTTGTTTTGAGAGAGAGAGTGTGCATGTGTGCACAAGCCAGGGAAGGACAGAGAAAGAGGGAGAGAGAGAATTCTAAACAGGTTCCACACTGTCAGCACAGAGCCCGATTAGGGACGCAAACTCACGAACCATGAGATCATGACCTGAGTCAAAATCGAGAGTTGGAAACCTAACCGACTGAGCCACCCAGGCACTCCAATCTTATTCTCTCTGTGCCTGTATGTGTGAATTTGAGTTTGACTTTCAAATGCAGCTAGAAGTTAGGGAGTGTTTCCTTCATGATAAGCATTGATGTTCTGGGAACTTTTTTCTTCTTACTGGCCATAAGACTTGGAAAAGGAGACCTGGATTTGACTCTAGATTTTGCCACCAAATAGAATGTCTTTGGTTCAGCCTTTTAATTTAGCTTCATAATTTAGAAAGTAAGATTGTTAAAGCCTGTCTCACCAGGTTTAAATAAACTGTTGCCCTTTTCTTTTCATTATGTTTCATATAAATACTTTCAAAATCTTATAAAATCAAAGAAGAGACATGAACACAGAGATTCTATCGTAGGCCACAGAAGTGATTTGCCCAGTCAGAAGTACCATCTAGGTTTCTTGAATTCCATCTGGTACTTTTTACCCTTATATCTGACATATTTACAGGCATCTTTTCCATCTTTATTCATTTTATGCATTTGCATTCAACTTTATAGAACAGCAAAATCCACTATGTACAGAAATAAACTCCTGAACACCATATAAACTTCAATTTTGCAGGAGTGGTCACTGAATGATATGTCTAGGGTTGTTCATTACTATATCTCTGGTGCCCGGCCTAGCTGGAATAGTGCCTGACACACTCAGATCTTTACCTTATGAGAATAATTCATTCTATAAAAAAAAGGACATGTAAACATGGATCCAATTAAAATGGGGAAATAAATCAGTGAAAAGGTTTTGATTGGAACTTTATCTTGAATATGGAACCACAGATTATAAAAGTAAATTAATCTTAGATTTAATAAAATGTAGATTATAATGAAAATTCCATGCTAAATTTTAGAATGAACAATTTTTGACAAAACTACTTCACAGCCAATTAACTTCACTTTTTCATGCTTGACTTTTACAACAGGAATATAGACTTTTTTTTTCAAAAAAACACTTTTTGAAACCGTGAAGGTTTCATCATTTTTTCCAAGGACGTTTCTTTTTTTTTAATGTTTATTTTTTGGGCGGGGAGAGAGAAGGAGAGTGAGAGAGAGAGAGGTGGGGAGAAGGGCAGAGAGAGAGAGAGAGGGAGAAACAGAATCAGAATCAGAAGCAAGTTCCAGGCTCTGAGCTGTCAGCACAGAGCCTGACATGGGGCTTGAACTAACAGACTGCGAGATGATGACCTGAGCCAAAGTTGGACGCTTAACTGACTGAGCCACTCAGGAACCCTCCAAGGACCTTTCTTAATCTTGAATATAATTATTTAAATAAATTTCTCTTTTCAAGTATCTGTTATATCATTCCCCTTATTGATTCTTTATTTGTTAGTTGGTCTTTAATTGGGCATAGCCCTTAACTGTCAGTGGCTTTGTATAATATTGTAATGGTTCTCCAACATTACTTTGATCTACTTGTAGAAATTCTGTATCTTATGTAAGAATTTTAATTTGGGGGGCACTTGGTGGCTCTGTCGGTTAAGCATCTGACTCTGGCTCAGGTCATCATCTCACGGTTCGGTTTGTGAGTATGTGCCCTGCGTTGGGCTGTGTGCTGACAGCTCAGAGCCTGGAGCCTGCTTCGGATTCTATGTCTCCCTCTCTCTCTGCCCCCGCCCCTCGTGCTCTGTCTCTCTCAAAAATAAACATTTAAAAAAATTTTAAAGAATTATCATTTTGATTTGCAGGTGATTTGTATTTGTATAAACTGAAATATTAAAAAATCATTGGGAGAGGATAGATGCTTTTAAGAGGAAAGGCCCACTTCATATAGCCACATTGGTCATGCACTGCAGAACTTTAAGGGATGTCTGAAGAGAGAGAGGTGTGAGGAATGATTTAATTTTCTTTGTGGTTGGTTCTTAAGTGAGTGTTTTGATGTTATGATATGATATGATATGTTTTCCTACCTAAGCATATAACTACAGGGACTCAGATAATCAATAATGTGGTCATGAGAAACCCCTTCCCCATCACTTGTGGTTAATAAAAATTGTTGATTGAATGAGTGAATATACTGGATCTGCTTTTCCTGTATAATTTAATATTGCGTTCATCTCTCCAAGAAAATAACTAGAAATAAAACACGTGTGAAAAATGTAGTATTAAAAAGCATACGAATAAAGAATTTTTAAGCGCTGACTCTATATGAGACATATCATAAGCCCTGCAGGGTATATGAGGATAACTTAACCATGATCAGTTATGAGGCTTATATCCAAGAGATAATAAATATTGATAGTTAAACCACAATGTTGATTTTCTGTAACGAATATACAAGCATTCAGATATTCAAAAGACTGTTGTCTCTCTTGATGTAGTTAATTTAGGAGCCTCATTTATTGATTCATTCACTGCACTCAAGAATTATTTATTGTAGGGGGCGCCTGGGTGGCGCAGTCGGTTAAGCGTCTGACGTCAGCCAGGTCACGATCTCGCGGTCCGGGAGTTCGAGCCCCGTGTCGGGCTCTGGGCTGATGGCTCAGAGCCTGGAGCCTGTTTCCGATTCTGTGTCTCCCTCTCTCTCTGCCCCTCCCCCGTTCATGCTCTGTCTCTCTCTGTCCCAAAAATAAATAAAAAACGTGGAAAAAAAATTAAAAAAAAAAGAATTATTTATTGTAGACACACTATGAGACGGGCATTTTCCAAGTATAGGGGATTTATTGAGGACAGAGTATGTAACAGGCATTTTCCGAGTACAGGAACAAGTTAGACAAGTAGTCCTCATGAAATTTACATCTGGTCGGAGGAGACAGACAACAAAACAACAGATTAATAAACAAGAAAAATATCCGATAATAAGAATTCAGGTGCTGTGAGGTGAGAACATCATGTATCAGATGCCACTTTAGGTGGCAGATCAGTGAAGAACTGTCTGAGTGATCAGCCAGATGTAGGTGCCGGGAGAGCATTCCAGACTGGGGGCAGTTAGAGCTTGGTTGCTTGAGGAGCCCCAGAGAGGCCAGGTAGGGGATTAAAAGAGCTTGGCTTTTATTCTCTATTCACTGAGAAGCCAAGTAGGATAATTAAGATGTTAAGATATACTTTGTTCAAAGATTGCTCAGGCTGCTATGGAGAGAATGGATTTGAAAGGGGGCAAGTATAATATAGAAAGACCAGTTAGGTGCAGGTGATCATAGTCCATAGTGAGAGGTGGTGGAACTTGGACCAGGGTGTAATGCAGGAGATAGAAATGAACAGATTGGGATACAAAATTTGGGAGTCACATTGGCAGGACGTGGCCTGGATGTGAGATTTGAAGGAAACAGAAATTTTGACAAATTCCTAGATGTTGGTTTGAGTAACTAGGGAGGTGATGGTGTTCTTTATTAATATGAGGAAAACTGGCAGGGAGTGAGATTGGAGCAACACAACAGGTAGGGCATTAGGAATTCTGTTTTCACCCATTGTAAGTTGTCTGTTTAGATGTCCACCTCGAGTTGTCAAGTCAGTATTTTGAATTAAAAAAAAAGTTGATCACCATTTTCCAATGAGAAGGTAAGAAATAAATTGTACTAAGTTTTAAGTTGGTAGCTGAAATAATTCAAATGCCTATTTTTATATTGATTTAACAATTTAAGTTACCTGTGCATATTTTTAAATCACATAAAATATGTTAATTTAGACATAGTGCTTTTTTTATCTACATTTTACAAAACAATTTTATTCAAAAGCTTCCTGTACATTTTTGACAGCTTCACATGCATTTTTGACATCAGTTTCTTTGGCACAACTACTGCAGTTCTGGGGGGTTATGTAAGTGTTTCTTCCTAAAGGGATCTTTGAAAGGCTTTTATAATAGTATCCAACACTTGAAATTCTGAGGTCATCCTAGTAATATCTGTGTTATTATTTCTCTTACCCATTGCATTCTAGACTGGCATGTTTTACAATAATGTATATTTACCAAATAATACATTGTTGTTCAAAATAAAGTAATTAAGGCAATATCTGATAAATGAAAAACAACACAGATTCAGAAATAAGGCAACCTTTTCTTTTTCCCTCCGTATCCTTCTTTTTTCACTTAATAAATTGTGGAGATTATTCACAGCGGTACATATGACCATTTTTCAATGTCTGCCTAGTAATCCATTATATAAATGTACCATTATGTATTTAAACAGCCTTCCAGTGGTGATATAGGTAGCTTATTATCTTTGCTGTAACAAACATTGCCATAGTGAATATGCTGGTACTTCTTTTGTGTAAAATCTCTGGAACAAAGGATAAATGCATTTTAAAATTTGTTAGATATTGCCTATTTACCTTCCAAGGAGGTGGTGGTAACAATCTTTCAACTGCCAAGAAGAATGAAGAGTATATACCGACACTCTCCAAAATCGTGCATTGTCAAACTTTTTTTTTGTCCTGGCCTTTTAGTGAAAATAATACGTCATTGTAGAGTAGGGATTGCATTGTTTTTATTATGGAAAATTCTTTTAAATATCCTCAGAGGTAGTAAGTTTTTGTCTTTTGACAGGGAATTTGAGTTTGGGAAAAGAAAGTCTTATGCGTAAGAGATATTAAGTTAGTTGTTACTTTAAGGTTTTGTTTGGTTTGGTTTTATTTTGTTGGTTTTTCTTCTATTTGTTAGTTTTGAGAAGAGGGCTTAGTGAAAAGCAAGATCTAACTTTTAGAGAAAATTAATATTCTTTTTTTTTTTTTTTTTTTTTTCAACGTTTATTTATTTTTGGGACAGAGAGAGACAGAGCATGAACGGGGGAGGGGCAGAGAGAGAGGGAGACACAGAATCGGAAACAGGCTCCAGGCTCTGAGCCATCAGCCCAGAGCCTGACGCGGGGCTCGAACTCACGGACCGCGAGATCGTGACCTGGCTGAAGTCGGACGCTTAACCGACTGCGCCACCCAGGCGCCCCGAGAAAATTAATATTCTTATTTATCTTATAAATTTTCTTAGAAGCTAAGTTTCAAAAGAAAAGCTCCAAAAATGTCTAAAGTAATGGCACTATCAATTGGTATAAGATTACGTTTTGCCAAGGGGAATCATTTGAATTGAACAATCATTTGGATGTATAGTGTGATCTGAAGTTTGTTTAAAAACAAATCGCCCACTGTGAAGCCTTTAGCTCAAATAGGTTTCTTTCACAGAAAGGTACATTAAAAACAAATAATTTAAATTTTCATGGGCAGAATTTTTAAAATTAGGTATTGCATACTTTTTAATTTTCTTCCTTTATACCAGAAGTAGATAATCTAGAAGAAGAGATCATTTTTACCATTGATGAACAAGCATTATTTGGATAATATTTACAGAAGTCTATAATTTTTCTACAAAGCAGGTCAAATTATTTATGTTTTTCCCTTCTAAATCTAATCTGTATATAGCAATATGGATAAAATTATCTAAAATTAGACATATTAGCTAGCCAAATTTAGTTAAATATTTGTTTTAAATTTTAAAATGTTTCACTTCAGAACAAGTTATGTTTTAAACAGCGAACTGATTTTTGTACTTATGTTTTCCTCAGACTTTGTCAAATTTAGTGTCTTTTACTCTAACACAAACTGCTTTTGAGAGAAGCAGACTTGAAGCTTGATGCGTTATAAATCAGATATCTGAAAATCTATGTATATAGGCATCAGACTTTATTAAAATGTTCATTGTGCCAATTGTTCTCTACAGCTTTTCAAAATGAAACTGTCTTAAACAAACCACCTTATTTCTATTTTCTGTGAAAAATTGAATTACTATCTGATCAGTTTGCTGTGAGAGAATTTTTAGCAGTTTTCAGGGATAGCACCTTTCTTTCTTAAATATTTAATATGTCTGCATTCTGTTCTGCAGAGAAATGGTCAATGCCTGGTTTGCTGAGAGAGTCCACACCATCCCTGTGTGCAAAGAAGGTATCAGAAGCCACACAGAATCTTGCTCTTGCCCCTCGCAGCAGAGTCCCCGTGCAGATAGCAGTGCACCTGGAACACCAACCAGGAAAATCTCTGCCTCCGAATTTGACCGGCCTCTTAGACCCATTGTTGTCAAGGATTCTGAGGGAACCGTGAGCTTCCTCTCTGACTCAGAAAAGAAGGAACAGATGCCTCTAACCCCCCCAAGGTTTGATAATGATGAAGGGGACCAGTGCTCAAGACTCTTGGAATTAGTGAAAGATATCTCTAGTCATTTGGATGTCACAGCCTTATGTCACAAGATTTTCTTGCATATTCATGGACTTATCTCTGCCGATCGCTATTCCCTGTTCCTTGTCTGTGAGGACAGCTCCAATGACAAGTTTCTTATCAGCCGCCTGTTTGATGTTGCAGAAGGTTCAACACTGGAAGAAGCTTCAAATAACTGTATCCGCTTAGAATGGAACAAAGGCATTGTGGGACACGTGGCAGCATTTGGTGAGCCCTTAAACATCAAAGATGCTTACGAGGTAAGTGGGGAATCATTGAGATGGGGTAGCAGGATGAGGAGAGGAACATGGATGGAACATTGGACAACTGCTGGGAATGGTAGGGATATTTCAAGCTGAGATGTAACAGGATTACTGAATGTAGTAATTTGCACACTTACTTAAAATTGGTACGTATGGTAAGAACTTTCCCATCTTTTTAAATGCCAGGGTTTCTTTACTTGTGGTTGAGTCAAGGATATGGGCCCTAGAGAAAGCTTGTCTTGTTTTCTTCTTGGTGATAATTTAACACAGCTCATCTCATAGTTGTATTCTCTTTTTGACTATAATTATCCTTATCTATTTTGTCTCCCAAGGATTTTACTGACAATCTAAAATGCTAGGTCCAAAACCTGTCAAAAAACGAAACCAGTAGTCTTTTTTCATTCATTTGTTCATTCATTTACCTATTTATTCAAATTAATTATATTCATTCATTTGAAGTCCCGTTGACACCAAAATCTGATTTTCTTTCTTTCCATATTTTCTTTCATTTATTTTATTAAACAAATAAATTTATGTCTTCAAAAAAATAGAAATTGTTGCTCTAAAATAGTTCGGCAGAAAGATTTGGTATTTCTAATACTTTGCTTCAATTATATACAGGTCTTTAATTATGGTCTTAAAGATTACACTATATGATTCTTCAAATTTTTCATTTAAAATTACCTTTTTTATTAATAGAATTATGTTTTTTTAAAGATTTATTTATTTTTGAGAGAGAGAGCACAAGCAGGGAAGGGGCAGAGAAGGCGACAGACGATCTGAAGCATGCTCCGCGCTGACAGCAGTGAGCCCGATGTGGGGCTTGAATTTACCAACCATGAGATTGTGACCTGAGCCAAAGTTGGACTCTCAATCAACTGAGCCACCCGGGTGCCCCAGAATTATGGTTTTTAAATAAAGCATCTTAGGGACACCCAGGTGGCTCAGTCGGTTAAGTGTCTGACTCTTGATCTTGGCTTAGGTCATAATCTCACAGTTTGTGAGATCCAGCCCCATGTGGGGCTCTGTGCTGACAGTGCAGAGCCTGCTTAGGATTCTCTCTCCTTCTCTGCCCCTCCTCCAATTATGTGTGCGCGCTCTCTCTCTCTCTCTCTTTCTCTCAAAATAAAGAAACTTAAGTAAAAAATATAAATAAATAAAACATCTTAATTGAATGGCACTTTGTTTATCAGGTATTTTCAAGCACCGTAATAGAACAATTGTTCTAGCTACCTACCATGTGGTACACTAAATATTCCGTGGCAATCCCGGTTTGCAATTCCTCTCTGTAATTTGAAGGGTCATTGCTTTTTTTATTCATCCCTGTATTCACGATAGCTAATGCAATGCCTGGCACATAGTCAAGTCTTTTTTTTTTAACATTTATTTATTTTTGACAGACAGAGACAGAGCATGAGTAGGGGAGGGGCAGAGAGAAAGGGAGACCCAGAATCAGAAGTAAGCTGCAATCTCTGAGCTGTCAGCACAGGGCTGGATGGGGGGCTTGAATAAGCTGAAGTCAGACGCTTAACTGACTGAGCCACTCAGGTGCCCCAGTAAAGTCTTTTTTTTTTCCAAAAATTTTTAATGTTTATTTATTTTAGAGACAGAGAGACAGAGCACAAGTCGGGGAGGGGCAGAGAGAGAGACAGAGACAGAATCTGAAGCAGGCTGCAGGCTCTGAGCTGTCAGCACAGAGCCCGATGCGGGGCTCAAACCCACAAACTGAGATCATGACCTGAGCCAAAGTCGGACACTTAACCGACTGAACCACCCAGGCATCCTCCCAGTCAAGTCTTAATAAATATTTACTAAATTAAAATTATATAGTAGATAGGATAGGTAAGTAGAATAGAAAGGAGGTCATAATAGATGCCCAGGAAAATGTGGTAGGTTCAGGGAAGCAGGAGATATCATTAGTTGGGGAGATGAAGAAATGTTTCTTTGAGGAAGCACCGCTTGATGTGGACCCTAGAAAATAGATAAGATTTGAATAGATTGGTTTGTGTACATGGTGAAATCCAGATGTAAAGAGAAGTTGAAAGAAGCAACAGGGTAGGTGCACCACATGTCATCGTATAGACATGTGTGGGTAATAGTGTAGACATTGAGGAGCTATGGGAGCAGAGCCTGGAGATTACTGGGGTCTTGAATGCCAGGCTGAGGGGTGTGTATGTGGACTAGAACCACGAGGGATAATTAAAGGTGGTTTGAAAGGGGGATTGCTATGATTTATACTGTGCTTTAGCAGGATGAATTTTACAGTGGTCATAAAATGAATTAGAAAAATTCTAGAAACTGGGAGGTCAGATTATTGAATAGTGTGAGGCAGTGAGTACCTGAACCAGGACACTAGCCTTATGAGCAAAGAAAGGAGCGGATTTCCGATAAAGAAGTGGAATCTGTTGGAGTTGGTCGCTAATAGGAGTTGAAAGTAAGGGGAAAGGAAGAGGTAGGATGACTGAGGGTTTGAAGATGGGTGAGTAAATATGGTAGCCAGTGAGGAATATTGAGGGCAGGGATTTAGGGAAAGATGTGAAATCCTGAGGTATTTTCCAGAATCCATTCTATACAAGGAGTTTATTCAATTTTGATTCTTCTTGGAGCTCTCTCTGCAACTTCTATGAGCTCTGGAGCAACGTCACACCGTCGCAGACTACAAGCGGGGTATTAAGGACACAGCTGAAGGATTGCTGCCAAATTTGCAGAATTCCCTTCCTGTCTTAGGTGACAGCTGGGTTTCCACTTTTCAATGGCACTATAGTCCCAAGTACAGTAGGACCATAAATATGCTTCAGCTTCGCTGAGAAAGCCTTCATTTGTCTGCGTGGTTCTGAGTTTCTGCAGCCCTGAGAATTTCTTCACTTATATGCATTTTGTTTAATACGCTTACCATTTTTGACAGTGTCAGTTTTATTTTGCAGTTAGTAATGATTTAATTCTTGTACTGCTGTCTCAAAGGGGTCCATGTCCTTGATTTGCAGTGCTTCCAGGGTGAAGCGTCTTAGCCTGTGGATTCTTCATGTTGCTGCATCACCCTTGGCACCCTTGATCCGTGTTTATAGTGGCCCTGCAGAAGTTATTTGTGTCCCAAGGATTTCATTTAGAAGTTGTGGGGTTGATCTGTGACATACAGTTTACATTGCTGTTGACAGTAGAAGTCAATTGGCTAATGGATAATTCATAATTCAGCCCCACCCATGATTCATATCAAAATAGTGTCTCATAGCCTTTTGTGAAAGTAGTCAGAATGCATTCTGTTTTCTGAATCCTACCTCTTTAAACATGCATCTGTGAAAATTACACCCTAAAAGCAGTATTTCTTAAAGCTTATTTGACCATAGAACCCTTGAAAAGTTGTGCAAAACCCCGAGGTGGCCATGAAACATAATCATACTCAGATTGAAGCTAAAAATAAAAAAAATAGTCTCATAGATAAGTCAGTTATAAGAAGTGGTCAACATTTGATTCATTTTTTAAAACTTTGTGACAGAATGATATAAATGTGAGAAGTCATCTATTTTATTACTAATAAAATAACACATTCATTTATTTAAAATATAAAACAAGATCCATAACTTAAACCAGTGATTCTCAATCAGACCGCAAATACTAATGAGAGGGTATTTGCTGTCTATAGATAGATGTTCAATCACACATCATCTCCTTCTGCATCAGCCCATCATTCGTGTAACTTTCCTGAAGGTGGCACAGCATTTATTGATAATAAGATATTAAAACGTAATCATCAGAACAACTCAGGACAACTGTATAAATGTGTTTGGTATTCTTCTTCTATATGAAAACTAGGTATCATCTAGTATCTATATTGGATTGTGTATAGTGAAGGTTTTTCAGAGAAATTGACTCAGTAGGATACACATATATATGAGAAGAAGTTCATTACAGAAATTAGCTTACTGGATTATGGAGGCATAGAATTTCCACAGTCTGCCCACTGCCTGAAAGCTGGACAAGTAGGAAAGCCGGTGGTGTAATTCAGAGTCTGAAGGCCTGAGAGTTGGGCAACCCGTAGTCTAAGTCTGTTGTGGGTTCGAATCCAAAAGCCTGGGAACCAAGAACTTCAATGGAGAGCAGGTGGGCAGAAGAAGGTAGATGTTTCAACCTAAGTAGAAAGGATGAATTTGTCCTTCCTCTGCCTCTTTGTTCTATTCAGACCCTCAATGATTTAAATGGTGCCAACCTGCATTGGTGAAGATCTTCTTTGCTCAGTTTATTGATTCAAATGCTAATCTCTTCTAGAGACATCCTTACAGACATATCCAAGAATAATGTTTTACCAGCTATTCGAGCATTCCTTAGCTTAGTCAAGCTGACACTTAAAATTGACCATCACAGATTACGTTGAACACCTAGTGTCATGCCCTACAGAACCCTCAAGATTCCCCAAGATTTCCTGTCAAAGGATTTGTATTGTCAAAACACTCCTTTTTCTCCTAAGTCAACCAGAATGCAAAACTTAGACTCTTCTCCTGTTTCCATAGGACAGCCACTCCAGGTATGCTATGATTTCTAGGAAGAAGACTTGGAGGGTTTTAGGGGAGGGTCTCATTGCCATTCATATGGCCTTTACCATGTAGCTACTGTTCTTCCCCACCCTGATGACTTCATTCCTCCTTTTGCATTCCTTATCAAGATAAGTAAGTCTTTACCGTCTCTCACTTTGCACGTCTCACTTTATCAAGAAGTTTTCCTGAAGAACTGTGAGCCCTCTGGGGAGCCTGGGTGGCGTAGTCTGTTGGGCATCCGACTTCGGCTCAGGTCATGATCTCACAGTCCGTGAGTTTGAGCCCCGCATCGAGCCCTGTGCTGTCAGTTCAGAGCCTGGAGCCTACTTAGGATTCTGTGTCTCCCTCTCTGCCCATCCCCCACTCACGCTCTGTCTCTCTCTATCAAAAAATGAATAAATGTTAAAAAAAAATTAAAAAAAAAAGAACTATGAGCTCTCTCAAAGAATTTCTAATGAGTAAAATGATTTCCAAAATGAATTTTAGAAGAAAGAAGTAACAATATCAACTGTTTTAATCTTGATAAATCTACCAATCTGTCATGATCTAATTGCACCCCAAGGAACATAGTGTGGGAACCACTATATCTGTCTTTGTTTAATGTTCTAATAAGTTTTAGACATTGTCTTAAAAATGCCACTCTGTAAGAGATAAATAACTTATAAGTTGGCAAGTCTACTTATGTTGTTTTCTGTTATTTTTACTTTTATGTAATTTCAAACTTAAGGGAAAGTTGTAAGTCTAGTAGAAGAAACTTCCATATACATTCTACCCAAATTCTCCAGCTGCTTATGTTTTGCCACATTTACTTTCTCATTTTTTTCTTCCATATATAATACATGTAAGTAATATGTGTATACTATTTTTCTGAACCACTTAATAAGTTGGAAATATTTTTACTAAATTTTTCAGTGAATGTTTTCTAACTGAGATATTCTTTTATATAATTTGAATACATTTGTCCAAATCAGAATTATGATACAATGCTATTACCTAATAGTCCATAGTTCAATTTAGTCTATTGTCCCATTAATGTTCTTCATAGCTATTTTTTCCTCTGATCAAGGGTCTGATCCAGAATTACATAATGAATATGCTTGTCATGTGTCTTTAGTCTTCTTTAAATCTGGAATAGTTTCTCTGTTTCTTTATCTATCTGTACATATATTTTGAGAGTACAGGCTAATTATTTTGTCAAATTTTTGAGGAGACTCAAAGTAGACATTTTGGACAGAACCACAGATATCAATGATGAGACCTTGTTTGGGCTTCCAAACAACAGTCAGTTCTTCACTTTTCCTACACCAGGTGATATCCTACAACCCAATTCAATTCTGATGCTGTTAGTAGTTAGCACTAACTACCACTCGTAACTAACTGCTGACACTATACTACTACTAGTTAGCACAGACCCCACAGTCTAAAGACTCAATCCCACTAGATTGTCCACAGTTCCCAGTTCAGATACCAGCCACAAACAGGGCCCCCAAGCTACCCACATTTATGCCAACCTACAAATTAGGTGATTCCTCTTTCAGGTTCAATAATTTGCTGGAATGATTCACATAACTCAAGGAAGCACTATATTTACAATTACAGTTTTATTTTAATGTATACAATTCAGGAACAACTAAATGGAAGAGATGCATTAGGGCAAAGAATAGAAGGTGGGGGAACACAGAAATTCCATTCCTTTTCCAGGAGGTGCACCAAAATCCTAGCACGTAGATATCTTCACCAACCTGGACACTCCTCCAAACCTCATTGTTTTGATGTTTTTTTAAATCAAGGTTTCATTATGTAGGCATGACTGATTAAATCCATTGGCCATTAGATTGAATTCAATCTCCAGCTCCCTCTCCCTTCTCTGGAGGTCAGGGGTGGGGCTCAGAGTTCTAACCCTATAATAAGTTGGTTGATTTTTCTGTAGCCAGTCCCCATCTGGAAGCTCTCTGGGGCCTACTCACTTATGACTCATCTCATTAGCATGAACACAGGTACAGTTGAAAGGGGCTTGTGTTGACTATCAAAAGACTTTCCTGTTACTCAGGGAATTACAGGGATTTTAGGAGCTCTGTGCCGGAACCTGGGACAAAGACTAAATATATATTTTATTAAATACCCACAGTCTTCTCAACATATGTTACCAGGAAGCATATGATTTTGATTTATCCCAGTGTTGATGTTAATTTTGAAAACTTGGTTAGTGGTGTTTACTAGGTTTCTCCACTATAAAGGTACAGTTTTTCTATTGTAATTAATAAATCTTATGATGAGGTACCTTGATATTGTGTAAATATTCTATTCTTCATGAACCTACATTTGGTAATTTTAGTATCCATTGATTCGCTAACTCCATCATAACTTCTATATTTTTTAGTTCTCATGTAATGAAGAGTTTGCCTTCTTTATTCATACATTCCTTTATTTATTTCACTATGGACTCACAGATTTTTGTTTTGTTTAATGAGTTATGATCTGTTATTATCTTTATTTATTCAAATTCTCAAATTATATCCAATTCGCCAGGCTCTGTGTCTTTTTGTTATGTTGCCATTACTCTGGGTTTTCTTGCTTTCTTGTGGGCTGAAAGTTCTAATTGGCTTAACAATATGTTCCAGGCTTATCTTACACTTTCCCTGTCCTAGCTCTAGAATCATTCCTTTCCCAAGGAACTCTGGTTCCTTTCATTGGAGGAAATAACCAAGATAGAAACCAAGATGTGAGCACTAGATGTGTTCATTACTTCTGGTATGTGTTTGTTGCTACCAGTATGTCAGTAGACAGAGCTAGGAAAAAAATATGTAAATATACAACACATGCCTATATTTTATTTATTTTTATATCAAAGAATTCTTAGTGATACCTTCAACACCTCAAGGTGCATTTTGTTTCTCTTCCTCCTTTTTCTATTGGGTGTTTCCTTCTCAAAAAATGAAGACCCAGGCTTCCTTATCTTTACATACTTATGCATGTTCAAACCAAGTCCCAAGCTCTTTACTCCTTTCTGTAGAATCTGGTGTCTCTCCCTTTAGGCTGAACAATTTCCATTAGCAGTTCTTATAGTAAAGGTCTGGTGGTGACAAATTGTCTCAGTTTTAGTTTATCTGAAAATGCCTTTATTTTGCCTGTATTCTTGAAAGATATTTTCACTGGATAGACAATACTCAGTTAATAATTATTTTTCTTTCAACATTTTAACAGAGTTTTCCCATATTTTTGTTCTTCACTTTTCTCATGAGAAGTCAGCTATCCTTTGTATTTTCATCTTATGTTTCTTATGTATCATTTTCATAATATGTGTGTAAGTTTAAGATTTTCACTAACTTTGGAGAAATTTTGGTCTATGTCTTTAAGTATTTTTCCACTCCATCCTCTTTCTTCTCTTTGGGACTCCGATGATATATATGCTGGACCACTTGATGATATCCCAGAAAACACCAAGGCTCTGTTAACTTTCTATAGGCTTTTCCCCTCTTAGTCCTTCTGATTGAGTACTTTCTGTTGATTTGTCTTCAGGTTTGCTGACCCTTTCTTATTTTGTTCTTCATCTGCTATTAAATGCATCGATGAGCTTTTCATTTTAGATATTGTAGTTTTCAGCTCTAGAGTTTCCATTTGTTGTTTTTTTAAGTTTTTTTTATAGTTTCCCATCTGTTCATTATTACCATGTTTTCCTTTAAGTCCTTAAGTACATTTATAATAGAAGCTTTTAAGTCCTTGTCTGTTAATTCTAACATCTGAATCATTTTTGAGTCATTTTCTATTGACTACTTTTTCTCCTCCTCACTATGGGTTGCAATTGCAAGTTTTCTTCACATGTGTTGCGATTTTTTATTGTATGCTGGATATTGTGGATGTTTTCTTGCAGGGCATTTGGATCATATCATCCTTCTTTAAAAGAGGGCTGATATTTGTTCTTGTAGGTGGTGAAATTACAAATGATCATTTTGGTCCTGCCAGACTTGGTGTTATTGTTAAGGTAGATCTATTTTTGTTTTGAATACTGTCTTAAGGAATACTCCTCCCCTCCCCCCACCCCTTCCCAAATCAAGGATATGGTCCTTACTCCTAAGGAGTAGCCTTTCTGTGTCTCAGCTGAATGCCCGAGGTGCTTAGTGAGGTCTCTCCTCTGGTTGAGCTGGAGCTCCAGCGCCTCCAAATATTTACCTAATTCGTATCACCATTCTGCTTTCAGCCTTCAACACATAATTTTAGCTAGTTCTCTTAGAGCCTTGCTCTATACATGTCTGAAGTGAATAACCACTCAGTCTTTTGCCACTCCTTTTACCCCTTCCCCTAACTCCCCAACATAGCTCTCTTATTAGGTACTTTGCCTTGCAAGTTTTAGCCACTTTAGAAGCCCTGAATTCCTTTCAGTTCCATTTGGAACTGTTACTGCACTTGTGTACCACCTACCGTCTTGCCAGCAGGAAAATGCCCCCGGAAGGAAGCCAGAGTATTGCCTGGTTGTCATGTGTATTCCCCATTTTCATGGTCTGTAGTTTAGCTGTCTCATATATTTGTCTAGTCTTATATTTTTCAGTAGGAGGGCATGTCTGGTACCAGTTGCTTTATTTTAGCAAGTAGATATCCAAGGCTTATTTTTTTTTTTACACTGTTCTCATAAACAGTCAAAGGAATAATCATGATAATAGTACCGCTCCATTTTTTCTTTAGTGTTGGCCGGAGCTAGAGCAGTTAAAAGTTCTCTATGTGTATTGCTTTTGCCCTGAGTGCATTATTAGGAAAATTCTTTGAGATGACCAAATTCACCTAAGGTGAATTTGAAGCATACATTATTCCCACCTCCTTTAATGAAATGAAATTTAGGCTGCTGTTGATTTTAAGCTCTTAGTATGCCCCCAAAGCTGTGAAAGTCCTATTGTCAGTCTGTCAAACTCTATTGCTTTGATTAGATAGTTGAGTTTGGTTCTCTTCTTTATCAATTGGTCTAGTAATTTAAATATTCATTAACAAAAATTGCTGAGGATGCATTTTATTCATATTTTGATTATTAGCTTGTAGAATAACCCACTACATAAGTTAATAATTTTTTACCTCTTTAACTTAATTCATCAATATCAGTATCCTGTCTGCCTTTTTAGATACATTCCAATATAGTATGTTATTTAAGAAAGATTTTTTTTAAATATTCAGCCAAAGTTTTCCCTGTGTCTCAATATAACTTTGAGCATGTTTGCAAAAAAAGGCAAAAATGCAGTAGTGTTTATTTATAATCTAAAATACTTATACTGATTTTCCACTATTTTATAACTTCTGTCTGGAAATTGTCTTTAATGCCAAGTTCGACTTTCTTGGGAAATTTGGCCTCATTTCTGACCCCAGTTGATGGAATCTAGTGTAATCATTTACTTCATTCACAGCTTTGGCTTTACATGACTTGACTAATTAAAAAAATAAATAAATGACTTTCAAAGATGAGGATTTTCCATTGTGGCTATTCCATGTTCTCTGAAGGGAATTCCAAAAACAAAGCTTTTAGAGCAATGTTGCTATAATTAGGTTGAGCATGTAACTTCCCAAGACTATTGCTTTGAGGGGAACAACACTCATTCTGGTATGTTTGTTTCCATTCTAATCTTATCTCATATAGTAGTATCTGTCCATTTCACCTAGTGTGTTTTCCCCCTCACTTACAAGGTTTGTTTTAAACTATGATAACCTAAAAATGATCACATTTGATAACAGTGATATTATTTGTTAATTAATTCCTTCGTTTATTTACCAAATGCTTTGGACTTCTTTTGCTGGTGTTGGGAATACAGTGACAAACCCCCCCCAAAAAAAATCCCCTCATAGAGTTTATAGCCTAACTTTAATCTTCCCAATCTAAAGTTCAACAAAAATAGCCTGTACCCTTCTTTAATTGACCCACATTTAGAACTTTTACACCTCTCAGAAGTCCTTTGTGGTTATTGGATGTGTATGATATAATTTGTAAGAAGAAAAAAATACAAAGATTAAGAAGTTGTTTACAGTCTGATTGAGGCCATACAGCTTGTTTTACGTACACATACACATGAAAATATTTAAAATTCCTATGAACACCTGAGATAGAAGACAGAATACTGAGGTAATATATAAACAACCATTATATGGGAAGCAAAGTCAATATTAAGCTGGTCACTTTGGAGTTGGTAGGTTTTATAGGAAAAATTTCAGAGCGGAGATGCTTTTCTTTAGGATGGCACAGAAGAATCAGATAGCGAGATGGGAACAGGCAAATTGTATTACAGAAGTGGAGAGTTGCCGTTTTTTTTGTGAGTCTAAGGAATGCTATCTAAATCAGTTAATATTTTGAATTTCCGTTATTTCTGAACATTTGTTTGAGTCTGTATTTTTTTGGTTCTCATAAACACTAGCTACTAAAAAATATAAATTTATCTTTGTCAAAGATGATATGTACTTAGATGATTTGATGTCTTTCCCAATGATAAAATTGTCATTCAGAGCAACAAAGTAAGTTGAAGGTTAGATTTTTCTAATCTTATAAATCAGAAAAATCAAATCTGTCCTTGAACAGGTCAGTCATTAAATTGAATTTCTTTTTTTTACTAGGATCCTCGGTTCAATGCAGAAGTTGACCAAATTACAGGCTACAGGACACAAAGTATTCTTTGTATGCCGATTAAGAATCATAGGGAAGAGGTAAGCTAATTTTCCATTTTGTAAAAGGTCATTTGGAAACACTTTTCTTTTTGAAAAAAACTTTTACTTTGCATGTTTATGAAATAATACTGTAGTGACAAGTTAATTACGAAGAGCTTAAATATTCTCCTAGATTTTTTTTATTTAGACTTTAGATAGGGCTGAATCTTGATAGAGACTTTACTTTGACTTAGAAATAGATTTCAGACTTTTTATTTCCTTACCTCACTACCCCACCACCACCCTAGGACCTTATTCTCTTTTACGATACATAATTGTGATTGTGGTTAGAATCAATTTATTTCATATTATATTGGAAGCATCTGAATAATGTTCATTTCATAAATGGTTATCCAATTGTAATGGTCATCAGCTGATTTTGTGGGGAGGCATTCAAAATGAGGTTTTGAAAACATGAAAATTGTAGCTAATTCCAAGTACATTTCATTGTGAAATTATAACAAGCAAATGAAATGTTTTGGTTTATATTTCATCTGACTAGAAGGTTTGGATTCTGTTAGCACTAAATTCCCTCTTTACCCATACTTATTTGAAAAAAAAAAAGTTGATAAATTAACAGTCAAATTGTATGTTTCAGTTAAACGTTTTCAGTCCTGACTGCACATCACAATCAACTGAGGAACTCTAAAATACTACCAATTAAATCTGACTCTCTGAGGGCAGTGTGTAGACACTGATATGTTTTTAAAGCTCTCCAGATAATTCTAAAGTGTAGCCAGGGTTGAAAATCACTACGGGAAGTGAAAACAAATAGATTGGAAGCACCCACACTGGGGCATCTTAACCTTGGCTGCACATTAGAATCACTTGGGAAATATTGAGAAACTTTAATGCCCAGGCTTCACCAGAAATCAGTCTCTGGAGTTGGGGCGCAAGCATCAGTATTTTGACATTCCCAGGTGATTACAATATGCTGCTAGGTTTGAGAACCACTACCAAGGATACTAAAAACACTTCGATGCTGCTGCTTGATATATATTCAAATTATGACATCTTTCCTTTCTCTCCTCCATCCAGTCCTTTACCTAGTTCCATTGATTTTCAATGTTGGAATTTTTCTCACTTCAGTTCCTTTCCTTTCACACCTATTGCCATAATTCAGATATTGAAGCAGTGCTTGAACTTTTAAAATATTCTCGTAAGAGTCTTCTGTACTTGCATTCAGTTTCCCTACAGTCCTCCCTGCTATATGCCCTGGGAATTTTCCTAAAACACAGCATTCTAAACCAGTGCTTCTAAGACGTGAAATGTGCATATGAATCACATAGGGATTTTGTTAAAATGCAGTTTCTGAATTCTGTAGGCCTAGGTGGGACTTGAGGTTCTTTTCTAACAAGCACCAAGTTGATGCAGACAACCCAAGTCTGCAGATCACAATTTGACTAACAGGATCCTAAACAAGTTATTTTCCAGTAGTCTAAAATAAGTTCTCAGTGTCTTAGAGTTGCTACTTGGTTTTTTAAAGGGGATAGTTAGACCCAAAGTCACTAAAAGTACTTGCAGTTAAACCATGAATATGAAATTAATTAATTAACTACTCAGTTGATTAATTAATTAGTTAATTAATTGGTTAATTATGTGGGTGAATAAATAAAATGGAAAATGCATGGACTAATGATGGGTTGCCAGATATAGCAACTAAGAAGTATGTCCCTTGCAATATTTGTGACGTAAACTAAAAATTACTTGTCGCTCATCTGAAATTAAATTTGACTAGCTTTCCTGTATTTTATCTGATAGCCGTAGTTATAAACCAAGAGCTAGGATTCTGTGCACTTGAGAAGACTGTATTCAACTTCCAGTTAGTTAAGTATATGGGAAAATTGTGATCCAGAAAACAACTTTGTACTGGCCAAAGACTCAGCCTGAATCATTCTCTGATTAACTTCTCTTTCTAAATAGTGTGAACAATCTCACCAACATTGGGGATTGGGGGAACCCATGAGAATGTGCAACAAAACCACCAGGGCAGAGTGAGTGGGACCACAGGATACATGTGTTTCTCTCTTTATGACTACCTGTGAAGATGACTTAAATTAAAACAAGCAAAAGGCTGTATTGAGGTATAATTTAACAGAATAAAATTCGTCCATTTTAAGTGTATGGCTTGATGAGTTTTGGCAAATGTGTATACAGACATGTAATCATCACTGCGATCCAGATACAGAACATTTCTGTCACCTCAGATATTTCCCTGTACTCCTTGCAGTTGATCCCATCCCCCTCCCTCCCTCAACCGCTAACCCCTAACAATCACTAGCCACTATTATGAAAGAAGCCACTGTGAGTGTTTGCATACAGGTCTTTGTGTGGACATAATGCTTTCATTTCTCTTTGGTAAATATATAGGAGGGGACTTGCTAAGTCATATGGTAGGTGTATGTTTAATTTTATGAGAAACTTCCAGACTCTTTCCCAAAGTGGCTTGTACCACATGTGTTCTTACCAACAACATAAGAGTTCCAGCTGCTTCACCTCCTTGGCAACATGTGGTATTATCAGTTTTTAAAACTTAAGCTGTTTTAGTAAGGATGATTTGAATTTGATTACGTGAATATATATATTATATATACATGCATATATATATGCATGTATATATGAATATATATATGAATATATATGAATATATATATGAATATATACATGCATATATATATGCATATATATACATATATATATATATGCATATATATATATAACCCCATTCTCAACTAGGGCTGTCTGCTTACTTCCAGATCTGATTAAAGTGGGTCCAGCTACAGGACCCAGATTGTGATTGTCCAGAGCTCTCCCTCAGATTCCTGCTAGGTTCCTGAGCAACCTTAGTCTGCCTGCCTCCATGTCCCTTCATCCTCTCCTGCTGTCTCTGCTTTACCCTGTAATGACTAGATAGGAAGCCAGGGCTCTTCACTGGTCTTCACAAAAGTTCACTCACACCAAGCATTTCATGGAACAAAGAAACCTTCAGTAACTTCACTAGAGACTTAGTAACGTTATCTAAAGGAGGGTTTCCAAACACAGATTTTAAAAGGTCTTGCTGACTGTCCCCACTCTCTACCTTCTCCCACCTGCTCCCTCTCTCCCATACTGGCACCATGCAGTTCAAAATTATTTCCTGTGAGAATCATTTCTTCAGAGAAAAAGGAATGAAGAGAAACAGAATAGAATCCTCTGCTATGCCAAAAAAAAGAAAAAGAAAGAAGGAAAGAAAGAAAGAAAGAAAGAAAGAAAGAAAGAAAGAAAGAAAGAAAGAAAGAAAAAGAAATTTGGCTGACAGAACCAAGGCCAGTAAGAAGATGCAGTATATGACTTTCAGAATTATCTTTAAATTCATAGCTATGTAGACAAACTCAGGGCAATGTTACTTTTGTGTACATAAAGAAGTACTCTTTTTTCACAAAGTTTTTGAAGTTAAGGTGGAAGGCACAAGTAAAGCTTTGGAAGTAATTGCCTTTTTTTTTTTTTAAGTTTATTTAGTTACTTTGAGAGAAAGAGTTCGAGAATGCACCCCTGTGAGTGGGGGAGGGGCAGAGAGAGAGGGAGAGAGAGAATCCCAAGCAGACTGCATGCTGCCAGCACAGAGCCTCATGCAGGGCTCAATCTCATGAACCGTGAAATCGTGATGAGCAAAATCAAGAGTCGGTCCCTTATCCAACTGAGCCACCAAGGTGCTCCTGGGAGTAGTTGTTAAGACTGCTGGCTCTGGGCTTGAATCCCATTACCACTCACTTGATAAGTACCCAGGTTGCAATTAGTTAATCCCTTTGTTTTTCAGTTTTTTCATCTGCAAAATGGTGTTATAAAAGGACCTAACTCCTAGGGTTTCTGTGAAGAACAGATGGGTTCATTCATGCTAAGGGCTTACAGGCACACTGAAAGTGATCAATAAATGTTATGTTTTAAAAGGAGACCTAGAACTAACAGAACTTTTAGGAGAGATAAGGAATGATATAATTATATGAAGAGGTCATTAGCCACATGGTATAACCAGCCAGCTAGGGCCAAGTGATAACCAGAGCAGTCCCTGCCTTAACCTGATCTGTTGCCCCCTAACTTTAAGCTTAAAAGAAAAATGCTTTTCACGGTTTGTGCTCATAAATAAGGTGAAATCAATTTGGTGTTTTCCCTTTTGTTAGTCCAACTGTATTGAGTAAGCCAACGCCAATTCCAACTAATTACCAGGGAACCTCAAATGAGGTGTGATTTTATAAACAGTCAGTAAATAGTTTATTTTACTGATTGTTCACAAAATGTCCTGGTACTTGTTAGTGACCAGTGTCTTAAGGCATAGACACTGACGCTGGAAAGCTGCTTGAATGGAGAAGCTGAATATTGAATACTAAAGTCTGAACTATAACATAATACAGAAAATTCAGGAAGAGTTTTATGATTCAGAAAAATATTTAATTTCCTTATTTGCCTCGTCTTCCTTTGAAATATTTCAACTAATTAAAAATTTTCTGGAGTTCTTTTCATTAATGATGTAATCTTAATGTGTGATAGATAGAGCAATGCTTTTTTTAGAAGTCAGGATCATAGATATTGCTAAACTTCTGTGACAGAAATTTTTGAAAAGAATTGTAGTGGGTAAGTTTTTGCAATCTTCCCCCGTCCTGCTCCCTTCTAAGAGAATGGGGTTAATGCACAAAGTGGTGGGGGTTGGGGGGGGGGTTACTGAAGAAGCTTGAAGAGGCTAAAACAATTTATTTTGGAAAGGTCAAAGAGCTGTTGGCTAGAGAAAATAAATGAAGATGAGAAGAGGAAGGGTCAAGGGAGAAAAGATAGCCAGCCCAGGCTGTATATTAGAGTGGTTTGAGGACTGTGGGGTATGAACTTGGAAATAACTGCCTATCCTGTGGAAACTATTCTAAGGACCTGGCATATATTAATTCATTTAATCTTCCTAGCAGCCATAAAAGGTGGTCATTATTTGTTCCTACTTAACAGATGAGAAAACAGCCATGGAACATTTAGGGAACTTACCCAAAGTCACATAACTAAAAACTGGCAAAGCTGAGATTCAAATCTAGGCAATGTGTAAGTGAAGTAAGTCAGACAGAAAAAGGCAAATACCAGATGATTTCACTTACATGTGGAATCTAGAAAGCAAAATTAAACAAACAAATAAGAAATAGAATCATAAATACAGAGAACAAACTCGTTCTCTGTATTTATGAGGGAAGGAGGGGAGGAAGGTGAAACAGGGGATTAGGAGGTTACAAACCTCCAGTTTGAAAATAAAAAAGACATGGAGGTGAAAAGTATGGCTTAGGGAATATAGTCAGCAATATTGTAATAACTTTGTATGGTGGCAGATGGACTACACTTCTGTGGTCAGCATTTCATAATGTATGTAATTGTCGAATCACTATGCTGTGCACCTGAAACTAATATAATATTGTAAGTCAGCTATGTTGTTGACTGTTCCACAACAACACAAATAGACAATCTGGCTATAGAGTAATAACATGGGAAAGAGGGTTTCTTAAAATTCTGCTGTGAGAATGGGGCATACCTGGGTGGCTCAGTCAGTTAAGCATCCGTGTCTTAGTTTCCGCTCAGGTCAGGATCTCACGGTTCCATGGGTTTGAGCCCTGCGTCAGGCTCTGCACTGGCAGGGTGGAGCCTGCTTGGGATTTTCTCCCCCCCCGCCCCCCCGTCCCTCCCCTACTCACTCTGTCTCTTTCAAAATGAATAAACTTAAAAAAAATAATTCTGCTGTAAGTGATGACTGCATCCACTTTCTTCCACTGCAGTGAAAGGGCTAAGAGAGGGGGATGGGAGGTACACTGGTGTATTTAGTGTCGCTCATGCAGAGGCAGGACTTGAGGGTGAAAACAAGGAGATCTGGCTGTATTCTGATGACTTTTAATGTCAAGTGTTTAAACCACTCTGCAGACAGACTCCAGGAGGAAATTTTCTCCAGGGATAAAAGAGTTACGGGAGCATGTTTCATATTAATCTGGGCCAGCGTGCTCCAGCAGAGGACCATGATGTGCACATGAAGCATAATGAGAAAAATTGCAGCAAACATATGAATTTTAAAGACTGCTGTCAGATTTCTTTCAGACGTACTGCAGGATTTTTTTTGGACCTGGCACTTGGACCAGTTTTTATTTTTGTCGCTTGGCATTAGTCTTTTCTATGACCAGACAATTCTTTTATGTTTAGTAAAGAAGCGCAGGGGAAATTCAACTCTTTCTATCTCAGATGACCCATTTCTCAAATACTGCCCTCCCCTGAAGTATTGCTCGTTATGACATGGTAGAGATGAGTGTTCTTTTGTATTTATAGGCATTATGGAAGGCATTGTTGTGAAATAATGCAAGTTCTTTGAAAATTTCTTACTGATCTGAGCTGGAGATTATATTTAATATTGTCTTTCAGGCTGGTCTGAAATACCTGTTTTCTCTGTCGACTGTAGTTACTAAATAGAAATCTAATTTGGAATCACAGATTTTTTTTCCTCCTTTATTTTTATTTTAGCATACTGATTTTATTTTAACACACTTGATGACGTACTTACTATTCTTCGACGCAAATATAAGTTATGAGAAGATACATGGTAACTTTTTTCCAGTGTGATAAAGGAGAATTTTAGCTAACTATCTAAATTTATATCTTCTTTAAAAAAAAACTGAAAATTTAAAAAAAACCCTAATTTTTATGAATGTTTTTATGAGATAAATACTTTGATGAATCAAAGAAATTTCATGCCTGCAGAAATCACAAAATAAAGCATTAATGGAATCAGATGTGTAATTCCTGCTGCAAACGTAAAGTTTTCTAGTGTTTAGGTTCTATGATCTTATCTGCTTATTTTATTTTTTTATTTAAAAATTTTTTTTAATCTTTATTTATTTTTGAGAGAGAGACAGCGTGTGAGCAGGGGAGGAGCAGAGATAGAGGGAGACACAGAATCTGAAGCAGGCTCCAGGCTCCGAGCTGTCAGCACAGAGCGCGACGTGGGGCTCGAACCCATGAACTGTGAGATCATGACCTGAGCCGAAGTCAGATGCTCAATCAACTGAGCCACCCAGGCGCCCCCTTATCTGTTTATTTTAAAGTAATCTCATTTTTTTCCTCTGAATTATCTTGTTTGGACAAATAACTGTTGAATCCCTAAAATATGCAGAGCACTGGTCTAGGCAGTGAGGATATTTAAACAATGAAGCAAGGAAGGTACTTGCTGGAAATTTTTTTCAATTTCAAGATGTAGATCTTGTACACTAGACGTTAACTATCAGTACGCGGTAACAAGACAGGTGTTAAATGAGTTCAGTATTCAACTCACTAGGTCAAAGGAACGACTGAATTTTGAGACCTAGAGAAATTAAAGAGGAAAGAAGTAAGCTGTGGTCTCCTGCAGCAGATTCCTGCTGTTTATATCACAGCCTTACGAGAGAAGCACATAAAAGCTTTACATGAGAGGGTGGAGGCAGGGGAGACGCTTGCCAGCCATCTCGTGCTTAGAGTGCCGAGTGGGTCTTAAATTTGACAAGTAAGCTCGGAACAGATAAACATTATGGCTTTACGCATAATCCTTCAATTCTAAGTCAGGCTAGATGAAAATACAGCCACACAAAAAAAGCAGAGTTTAATTGCAGACTGTCCGTTGATCTAGATCTATTTTAGTCTTAAAGAATTGGCTAGTTTTGTGGCCTTTTTAAAAAACATATAAATTGTTTATTGCACTTGTTCCCCAGTGATACTCTTTCTCGTGGCCTTGTTTTTAGAAACATAAACAATTCCTTTGTATAATATCTAACCCAGAACTACATAATTAGGATTTTTAATTATTAAATAATTTTCAGTTTTTCATGTACTCTTAACAGATTAAGGTGGTCATCAATAATATTGCTACTCTCCATAGATATATGTGCAGACATCTGTATTCATTTAGTAAAAGCTACGATTACGTAGGTAAAGTGCTTTTATAAATTGTTAAATACTCTATATTCTTTCTTATTATACCTCATCTAAAAATCTCTATTTATTTCACTTCTACCAGAGTGGAAGTGAATAATACAGGCTTAAGAAAAAAAAAATTTTAATATTTTTTAATATTTAAGAAGATTTAAAAAACAAAGAGCGAGAGATAAAGATCTTTAAAAATTTTTGAACCATGTTTTTCTATTTGCATCAGTTCATGGTAGTGAAATAAAGTGAAAAGTAACCTGGATTTAGGATTCCAGATCTGTTTGATTATTACACATTATTTGATGGTCATAAGTACTGTATTCATGGTCTTTTTCAATGTAACAAATTGCCCTAAGCTGAGTGATTTTGAACAACACACATAGATTATGTCCCAGTTTCTGTGGTTCAGGGATTGTGGAGCAGCTTAGCAGGCTGAGTGGTTCTGGCCCAGGTTCCCTGCAGGGGGCTTTACTCAGGATACAGCAGAGGTGTTTGGCTCATGCTTGAGGATCCACTTCCCAGAGAGCTCACTCACATGCTTGCTTGTTCGCAGGAGGCCTCAGTTCCTCACCAAGTGGGGCTGTCCGTAAGTTGCTCAGTTTCCTCACCATGTAGCAGCCGGTGGGCAAGAAGGAATCTCCAGAGCCCTGTCTGGCTGAGTCACCAGAGTTGTGCATCTTGGCTTCAAGGTATTCTCTTCTTTAGAAGCCCGGGCATCAAGTCCAGCCCAGACTCGAGGGGAGAGGAATTATATTCCACGTCTTGAAGAGAGGCGTATTAAAGAATTTGAGGAGATGGGATGGAAACCACCGGAAGTACTAGATCTGCTTTAAGGCTTTTTCTCTTTCCTTAAAAATGGCTAGCTGATAAAAGAGGAATTTTGTTTGTCAGTTAAAATTATTTCTCATCCTTTCACGTACTAAACAATGACACGAATCACCAGAAGCAACATAGGCTGGGTTTAAACAAAGGTGGAGAGTTGGTGTGTATGGCTCAGTTGGCATGGGGGAAAGAGAAAAGAGGAAGCAGAAAACTTAAAAAAAGGAAGACTGAGGAGAAACGAGGAAGATGTCTCTGCTTCTTCTGGCTGTGGCGAATGATTGAGGCATTAAGAGGCTTCTGAAATGTTATGTCACAAATGCTGGTCTATTTGAGATCACTGTTTGCATGTAATGTAAATGTAATGTTCTGCTTCATAATATCCACAGGAAGTGCTCACTGGAATATCCTCGTTATCTCTCTGCACCATTGTTTTCTGCATCCGTTGATGAATCAAAAGCAGAGGGAATGTGTCTAGTCCTTTGGCACATTGTTTGCTTGAGTACAAACTGGAAGGAGGGAAGGGCGCGGAGACAAGGCTGTGTAGGCAGGCAGAGGCAAGATCATGAAGAGCCATCCAATGCCCTGCAGAGGGGGTGCTGATTTTTTTTTTAAGGCGGGAAATATTTGCTATTACTTTAAGATCTGTATGGCCACAGCCTTAATGATGGACAGTTTCCTTGTTTAATATATAACCCAGAGCCACATAAGTTGACGCTTGATAGATCTTGATAAGTAAATAATTTCCGTATTTGTTCATGTATGGATAAAGTTTTGTATCCAGAAGCAGGGAAGTTGGTAAGGAGGCTTTTGCAGTAATCCAAGCTAGAAGTGGACCCAGGCTGAGGCAGAGGAAGCAAGAAGTGGATTTGTTGCACTTCTGTTTGAGAGATAGAGGGATTGATAAAATGGAGGAATAAGCAGAAGAATCTATAATACATTTAGGTTTTTTAGATAGGATGTAACAGAGGAGAGTTGTGATATTCCCTAAAGAAAAACATGTAACAGAAAGTATTGGTTTGTGGGGATCAAAACAATTAGCTCTCTTTTTTGGGATATGTTATTTTACTGTTGAATAGTTTCTTCTCTCTCCTTGAAACTCAAGGCTGCCTCCCCACCCCACTTTCAGCTGATGGCATTGCTAAATATTTCAGTGAAAAAAAGCAATTAGAAGCATACTTCTCTAAGAGAACTTATTCTGTCTCCCTTTCCCGCCCCTGCATCTGAGTCCACATACTCTGTTTTCCCTTTTTCTTCTAGGGACAAACTGTCTGTGAAATAGCAAGGGTCAGTCTCACACGTGTGCACCAGATATCTCTCCATATCACCCACTCAAGGACAAATCTTGGCAGTTTCCCCCTTCCCAGTGGCCCATGCCCAGAATCACCAGATTTTCTCTCTCTACAAAACTGGTTTGTCAGTATGCATATATGCTGTTATTTCCCCCATCTTAAAAGCAAAGCACCTACTGGACATCTCCTTTCAGAGACCACCTCATTCCTCTGATCAGTATCAGAGCAGGTCTTGGAAGGAGCTGCCCACAACCAGTTGCCATTTCCGTTTTCTCCCATTCTCTCCTGAACATACTCCATCCATGCCTTTGCCCGTCCCACTCTGTGAAAACTGTGCTTGGCAATGTCCTGTGACTTCCAGAGGGAGCCAGGGATCGTTCCTCAGTCCTCACCTGGCTGTGCCTATCTGCAACATGTGACATGTGACTGGGTGACCAGTCATTCCTCCAGGACAGACTGTTTTCACCTACTTTCTGGGACCTCAGAATCCCTAGTTTTCCTCCTGCCTCTGACTGCCTCTCTGCCCCCTTGGCTGGTGCCTGCTTATCACACTGGTGCTGCTCAGCTCAGCCCTGGACCCTAGTCTCTGCTCTAACTACGTGCACTCCTGCAGTGATTTTGTCTACTCTCATGGCTTTAAATACCATTTATATGCCAACCAAACAGATGCTGCAACTGTACTGTTTCTTCAGTTTAAATTCATATGTCCCGGTGCCTCGGCGGCTAAGGCAGTTAAGCGTCCCACTCTTGGTTTTTCGTTTGGCTCAGGTCAAGATCTCACGGTTCGTGACTTCAAGTGCCCCATCAGGCTCTGCATTGACAGCGCAGAGCCTGCTTGAAATTCTGTCTCCCTTTCTCTCTGCCCCTTCCCCACTTGCTCTCTCTCTCAAAATAAGTAAGTAAACTTAAAAAACAATGAAATAAAGTCTTCTGTTTAACTGCTTACTTCTCTGCTTCTGCATGTCTAACAGGCATCTTGAACTTAACATATTGAACACCGAACTCGTGATCCCCCTTCCCACCAAACCTGCTCCATGATCATCCCCACCACACTCAGCGACTTCTCTCATTCTGGCTAAATTCCTTGAAGCCATCTCTGCCCTCTTTCTTTCTCGCACAGTAGACATCTAACTCACCAGTAAACACTGTCGGTTTTCCCTTCCATCACTGTTCTCCACCTGCACCTCCGTCACCCTGGTTCAAGGCACTTGATATGCAAGCCCCTGAGCTACTACTGTAACTCCTTAACTAGTGTCCCCGCCTCAAGCCTTTGAGTCCTTACACTCAATTCTGAACACAAACTTTATAAAACTTGTTCGAGCCCATTACTCCCCTCATCAAAACTGTCTCATACCACCTTATCCCAGAAGAAAAGTGCCACATGCCCTGTCTCCTGATGCTCCTCTTATCTCCTCTCCTGTTATTCGACTTCCCATCCTCTCCAACACACTGGCAGTCTTGCTGTGTCTCAGTAATCAGGTAAGCTGCAGCCCCAGAGCCTTTGCACATACTGTTCCCTCTGTCTGGAAGTGTCTCCCCTAGTTGTCCTCATGGTTCACTCTCTCATTTCCTTTGGGCTTTTACTCAAATGACATCTCAGTGAGACTTTCCTTGTCCATCCTTATTGAATTTAAACCATTACTTCCATCCCTGTTCTGTTTTCTCCATAATACTTAAGCACTTAATCACTATCTGACACACTACATATTAACTTACTGGTGTGTTTCTGTTTCTCCTCACTAAACTGTACGCTCCACCAGAGCAGGCTTCACAGAGGAGGTGATGTTTAAACTGCGTTTGTGGTATGCAGTAATCTGGTTTACCTAAGAACTTCTTTTGCAGAAGTTTTTCTCTGCCAGCTTGATGCATGGTATCCAAAACAAATTGACAAGTTAAGGGATGGCAAGTAGAAATTTAATCAAGGCTACATGTTAAATGGCATTATGGCTGGGAGCTTCATGCTGCCTCTTAAGAGCTCAGTAATAATACTTTTTGTTGATATTACCATCTCTATTTTAATTTTATTTTTTTTTTATTTTTAAAAATTTACATCCAAGTTAGTTAGCATATAGTGTAACAATGATTTCAGGAGTAGATTCCTTAGTGCCCCTTACCCATTTAGCCCATCCCCCCTCCCACAACCCCTCTAGCAACCCTCAGTTTGTTCTCCATATTTATGAGTCTCTTCTGTTTTGTCCCCCTCCCTGTTTTTATGTCATTTTTGTTTCCCTTCCCTTATGTTCATCTGTTTTGTCTCTTAAAGTCCTCATATGAGTGAAGTCATATGATTTTTGTCTTTCTCTGACTGACCAGTTTCACTTGCCTAATACCCTCCAGTTCCATCCGCATAGTTGCAAATGGCAAGATTTCATTCTTTTTGATTGCCGAGTAATACTCCATTGTGTATATATACCACATCCTCTTTATCCATTCATCCATCGATCGACATTTGGGCTCTTTCCATACTTTGGCTATTGTTGATAGTGCTGCTATAAACATGGGGGTGCATGTGTCCCTTCGAAACAGCACACCTGTATCCCTTGGATAAATGCCTAATAGTGCAATTGCTGGGTCGTAGGGTAGTTCTATTTTTAGTTTTTTGAGGAACCTCCATACTGTTTTCCAGAGTGGCTGCAGCAGCTTACATTCCCACCAACAATGCAAAAGAGATCCTCCTTCTCCGCATCCTCACCAACATATGTTGTTGCCTGAGTTGTTAATGTTAGCCATTCTGACAGGTGTAAGGTAGTATCTCATTGTGGTTTTGATTTGTATTTCCCTGATGTACCATCTCCATTTTAGATGAGGAAAGGTGGACTTGGTCAAATACAGGAAATTTCCCAATATTACGTGTCTTCTCTGTGGCAGAACTGGAATATAGACCCACCTCATCTTTATTCTAAGGCTGCATTTTTCTTACCATGAAGTAATTACCTTCTTTCATCTTTATTAATGGTTGTACCTGAAAAGCTACCACCCAGCTCTTTTCCTATTTTAGTTTTTGAAAATGCAAATTACAGACTGGGGTAATATAATAATAAAAGGCAGAGTTGCAAACAATGATTCCAAATACTGTTAACTTCTTTGTATATTATCTGGCACAGCTGTGTGGGGGAGGGCATGTCTTTTTTGCCAGCAGCACCTACAATTAGGAGTTTTGCTAGTGAGACAGATGTCTGCATATGAACTTTCATGTATGATTACCTTCGCAGGCTCATCTTCCATGTGAAGGAAAAAACACCTAGAGATAAAATTATGTTTTGGCTATGGTGACATAACAGGCTATATTCTCTATGTGAAGGATTTGTTGAATGTAAAAAAAAAAAAAAATAAAGATCATAAATATGCACATACATTCTTTTTGCCCTGGATCTGGATCTCTTAAGCTAAATGATATGGGTATCTAGCTTCTCATGGCCGGGAGCTGGTTAGCTGGACCGGTACAGGTGAGAGCAGGGATGTGAATACTCAGTTCAGCTTTAACAAAGGAGATGGTCTCACAAAATCTTTGATGCCAGCTCTAGTTTGTAAATGAGATTCAGCCTATTTTGTGTTTTGATGCATGAAACTTGCTTTTTTTTGCCACTTTTGCTGTGTTACTTCTCTGTTTGTGTTTAGTGCACACTATGGTCACACCACTTTACTGTGTAATTATCAGGAAGGTTTATTAGTACAGCATCTTACCAGGCTGTAGAGACGTGGACCTCTTACAAGTGCAGGCAGTGGTGGAACAGACTTGACCCTGGTTTAACAGAGTCCAAATCCAACAACACCATCCAGAGGTAAGCCTGTGCTGTGCAGGCCAGCAGCTGGCAGGTTGCAGGACACCACCCTGAAAATAAATCTTAGTTATCAAATAGATCCCAGGCTCTGAAGGCATTTTTGGCAATATCATGTATAAGGGTGGGCACAAAGAGTGGTAGATTTATTCTGACACAAAGTACAGTTATATAATATACATCAAATATATAGTATTTTTTGTTATTTTGGACTTAGTCCCAATTAGGCAGAGAGAGAGAGGGAGAGAGAGTTTGAAAGAGAGAGCTCTGAATTTGTAGCAAAAATGATTTAGTCTTGAGTGCTGGCTTATGATCAGCGATTCCTTTGAGCAAGTTTCTTCACCTCTCTGTGCCTTAGGTGACTCATCTGTAAAGTTTCAACATGAAGTACAAACACAGAGGGTGGTTTTAAAGGTCCTAGTGAGACAAGGAATGTGACAGTGCCCACCACTGAGCTCTTCACCTAGTGAAGGTTCAGAAAAATGTCTGTTTCCTCCCTTTATGAAGGGTGGCCAGGCCAGACAAATGGGGGAATGGAAAGTTAAATAACGGTAAACACTGAACATACCCTGCCATGGGAAAGACGGCAAGCTCTTCTCTGCCATGTAACTTTCGTGTCTCTGGCAATTTTTAAAGGCATGTAAGGAGACTTTGCACAGTGGCCATGTGCTGCTCTGTCTCAGGATTGAGTCTCTGTATCCCAAGGGACAGAAAGGTCTAATAAGAAGGCAAAAGGTTCCTGTGGTTCTAGATTTAAGACTTTTACCTCATTGCTTAAAAGCTAGTGAGGCAGAGAGTCTAGTATTTGGCAGGGGAGAGGGATTTTTTGTGTAAAGGGATGAGAATAAACACTAGGATCAAGAATTATGCCCAGCATCCCCTTGTCTGGAAGGAACCCAGTCTCGGGGTGGCACCACTCCCACTGGATGTTCCTAGGGCAGGACAGCTACTCACCCCCAGAGGCCGGATTTGTTCTGGCCCTATCTGGGGAACATCCATCCTGCCTAATAACACAGAGCAAGTGGCCAGAACCTTTGTCTGCTTCACCATTACCAAGACAGCTGGGAACTCGGTTCAAGGACCATCACTTTCATATACCATCAGCAATTATAAATTTACTTTTTAAGGGGCACCTGGGTGGCTCAGTCTGTTGGGCGTCCAACTCTTGATTTTGGCTCAGGTCATGCCAAGGTCATGGGATCAAACCTTGCTCAGGCTCCATGCTAGCATGAAGCCTGCTTAAGATTCTCTCTCTCTCTCTCTCTCTCTCTCTCTGCCCCTGTCCCCAGCTCATACTTTCTCTCTACAATTAAAAAAATTACTTTAAGACTTTTGAAAACTGAGTTAAGTTTTATATACAGTGAAGTACACAGATCTTAGTGTACAATTTGATGAGTTTGACAAATGTGTATACATCTGTGAAGCTAACACCCCAATTAAGATATCTCACAAACTATGGACAACACTGTGCTGATTTCTGTTACCATAGATTAATTCTGTTTTTTCTTGAAGAATCTACTTATTTTTGAGAGTGTATTATATATCCCTGAAATACAGGACCTTTTTATGTTGCATAAGAGGTTCTTGGATATAAAGATATGACATAAGATTTATAATGGAAGTCAAAACAACTTTTGATTTGTCTGCTATTTTGGATCTTTGTTTCTTAAAGTCATAACTTTGAAATTGTTCCATTCCCTTTGGTGAAAATACACATTAACAAGATAAGCATATGTATGGGATTTGCAGACAGCAAATTTCCAAAATCCTTGGTCTTCACGATCCCTTTGAAGAATAGTACTTAAGAACCTGTATTTTATATTAGTGCAGGTTTTGCTTTCCCTTTGGGGGGAGTAGTAGAAAGAACTAGGTTTGGGATCACACCTGCAGAGCATCTGGGTCTGCACATTCTTGGACTCCTATTTAACTTTTCCGAACATCAGCTACCTCTGTGATAAAATGGGAATAATTGTGTCTACCTGAAAGAGTTGTGGCAAAGGTTAAATGAATTAACAGATACAAAGTGCCTGTCATATATCAGGCCCTTCCTTCTCCCTTTTATAAATAGCAGACTTTTTAGGATTATGAATTTTTTTGGCTGGGGATAGATTTATTAACTGTATTAGAGATATTGGCCATTAATCATGTATTTCTCATGTCAGTTATCCTAAGGACATTGCTGTTTATATCTTGTAACTTTCTCAAAGTTTCTTTTCAACTTGGCTGCCTCTTCCTAGCCTCTCGGGCCATGAGAATAAAGTAAAAGCGTCCACTTCTCCTGTATTCATACTTGTGTTGTCTGCAACCTTGGAAGATCCATAGACATATTCTTGAGAGAAACGGTAGGTGTAGTGGTGCTTATACGTATAAATGGATAACATGGATCACAAACAAATAAAGTCAGTCTTGCTAGTCATTAAAAAAAATCAAACCTTGATTCTCAAATTTATTAATAAAAGCCAAACAACAACAGAACGGTCAGAATTCACAAAATTACACATAGGCAACACAGGAGAGCCAATAGATAATAAAAATTTGAAAGCTGTTCATTCTCTCTAGTAATCAGGAAGATGCAAATTAAAGCAACAGTGAAACACATTTGTATAGCTGTCAGATGGCCAAAAATTTAAAAGCCTGATAATACTAGGGGCTGGTTAGAATGTAAGGTTAACAAAAATTCTTAAGCATTGCTCATAAAGGTATAACTTCTATAATCCCTCTGAAGATTTCAACAAAGAAACTCTTATGTATGTGCACAAGCAGACCCATATAGAGATGTTCACCATAGATGTTTTTTTAGAATTCTAATAGCAAAAAATTGGAAACAACCCAAACATCCATCATTTGGGGATTAGATGAATAAAATTTGGTATGGAATACAACCTTATATATAAAATGAATGAACTAGATCTATATATGAACTGATTGAAAAACAACATTGAATATAATAATAGGTTGCAAAATTATGCATTTCTTATTATTTTATTTGAGTAACCTTTTTGAAAGATGAAAGTACTAGGTCTTGTTATAGATTCATATATTTCTTAGGAATGCAATGTTAGGGGTTGACTCTGGGAAGGAAAGATGGGAGAAAGAAGAATGGCCCTGGAAGGAGAAAGTCCAATTTAATTTTCTTAGATTAATTCAAAAAAGGAAACATCCTCAAATAGTAACACCTTGTAGTTCTTTATTAGTGATTCTCAAAGTGTCTTTTATCTTTGGACCAGGAGCATGTGGCATCACCTGAGAGCTTTGAGAAATACAGATTCTCGAGCCCCAACCCAGATCTGGTAATCTGAACCTGTGGAGTGGGGTCCAGCAAGCTGTGTTTAACAAGCCCCACACTGCCACTGTTCTAGGTGACAGAGATATGGATGTTTATTATCTTATTCTCTGTGATTTTCTGTATTTTTAAAATTAAGTGTTAAAACGAACAATCTTAAGCTTTTCTTTGCCACTCTCCCGAAGTCCTTCTAGGCCCTAAGTTCCAGCTCCATAACTAAAGGATTATTAACAGCATAAACTTCTTACTGCCACATCAGTTCTCAGATGTGGAGAGATCACTTAATATCAAGCAAAAGGCAGAGAAAGAAAATGGGCAGATATAATTAACTATTATTCGAATGTGAATTGTTGAGTAAGTACATCACCCTAACAAGTATTTGATCCCTCTGACACTTTCCCATTATCGTCAACAGCAAATCTCCATCAAGCATTGAGTGCATTCGGGACAAAGCAAAGTACCAATGCTACAATAAGGCATAGATATAAATCATGTCCTTAGAAAACAATCTAGTTGGAGAGCCGGGATGAGAGGAGAGAAAACGAGGTTAAAAATGAGAATACCTCATTGTGAAATGTATGGCATACCCAGCTGCCACACAGAATTTCAGAAGGGTTTCAAGGGAAGCTTTCTGTAGACTCTGCCTCAGTAGAGAAAGGGGAAGGTAATATTTCAAGGAATGATGTGAACAAAGGTCATCATAGCGTTCTAATTCAAAGACCCGTTTAAGTGATCTTGTTTGAGGCTGAGGGTGTGGAATCCATCATCAGTTTTCATCCTTTAGATGGATGGAACATTACAATGTTTTGAGTAAAAAGGTGATTTGTATGTGCAGAGCAGTGTCCCAAGAAGATAAATTTGGCATGCGTGTCAAAGGTTGACTAAAGGCAGAAAAACAATTAGCAATGATATGTCAGGGCTCTCAAAGAGAGTGAGGATTTAGATGGTGAAGCACAAGATACAGAGTGGAGTGACGGAAAGTGAAAAAGGAATGGAGAATGATTCTAATGGGATGTGTTAGTTTCTTATTGCCTCTGTAAAAAAAAAAACTACCAGAAATTTAGTGGCTTAAAACAACACACAAGTGTATTATCATACAGTTTTGGATGTCTGAGTCTAAAACAGGTCTCACTGGGCTAACATCAAGGTGTCAGAGTATTGTGTTCCTGTGTGGAGTCTCTAGGGGAAGAATCTGTTCTCTTGCCTTTTCCAGCTTCTACAAGCTGCTTACATCCCTTGGCCTGTGGCCCTTTCTTCTGTCTTCAAAACCTGCAACCAAGCATCTTCAAATCTCTGACTCCAACTCTTCTGCCTCCTGCTTTCCCTCATAAGGATGCTTGTGATTACAGTTGGAGGACCCACCCAGATGAGTCAGGATAATCTCTCCATCTCTAGATCCTTAAGTTAATTGCATCTGCAAAGTTCCTGTTTGCCATTTAAGGTAACATAATCACAGGTTCTGGGGATTAGAAGGAGAACATCTTTGGGGGACATTATTTTGCCTACCACATGGACTATGGCCATAATTTAATGATTGTCTAGGATTTGGAAGAGAGGTGAGAAAGCCCGGATTGGTCATACCAACTCTGTCACTTTCAGTTTGCTTACTTGTAAAACAGAAGGAGAAGGTGGTATATGGGTGAGATTCTCTTCCAAGCCTAACGCTCTAAGTAGAATGTCACCTCCATGAGGACATGGGTTTCTATCTGTCTTGTGCTCTGCTGGGTCTTCGTTGCCCAGAACAATCACTGATATATGAGAGACTCAGAGATTATTTTTTGAATAAAAATATTTTTTGTTGGATGAATGACTGAGTCAAGTAAATTTTTGAAAAGAACACTGGGGAGACTTCTCCACTGGCTCCTGTATGTATTAAATTTGCATTTTCTTGGTGAAATAATGTTTTGGCTCAGGTTATACCTGGTCTAGGGGCCCTGTCATTCTGATAGTGGCATTCCATGGATGGGAGAGAAGGATAGCTAAAAATTGTAGAGTCTGTTCCTTTCTTCCCTTGCATTTTTAGCTTCCATCCTGAGTGTCCCCTGGAATTGAGAATAAGGAAGTGTATTGAGATTGATGTATGGCCTCAGTAAGTGTCTGGGGCAGCTGCTAATTGAAGAAGAAATTGCTCACTGTGGCAATGATCAGTTGCCCCTGAATTGACCAGCTGTCACATTCCACACTGTTCACTCAGTGAGAGTCAAGTCTTGCCCTTTGCATTCCTAAAAGAACACTTGACCCTGTGAGGACATAATATCCATTTATGCTGTGCAAAGTGCCAGTAAAATAGAAAACAGAAGTTTCTTTGTGCTTCAAAAAAAAAATAGCATAGAGTACTGCCATTTGAGGATCCAGGTAGCCAGCAGGTAGGCAGAGGGATTGGGCTTTCTGATGTGGAAACTAATACTTTTAAAGGGCTTTGCCTCTCAGATATGAGGTCTGACACACACTTGCCATAAAGGCGATCGTTCGAAACTGACATTTAAAAAGCCTATGGTTAGCAGTTACTTGGCTTGAAGGCAATGAGCTAATTTGTTTAAAGGGGCAGTAGATGACCGAAGAAGGCAATCAACACAAGGAGGGCAGAAGGTGCTAGTTTTGCTTAGGATCCTTGAATTTCAGAGAATTAAACTCTTTTTGGTCTTTTACTGAATTATGTGATCTTGGACAAATGCTACACTTTTTCTCCTATTTTTACCTGTTTTTTTTTTTTTTTAAATCAGTGCTGTTTTTAAAATGTCATCCATCTGGGGATGGAGGCACATGTATGTATTAGATATATGTTCTTGGTCTAATAACTCTTTGAAGAACATGCCTGTGTTTTTAATACCAGTTATATTTAATTAATTGTCTCTTAAATTAACCTCAATATCTGAATCTGTAAAATTATTAGTAAGAGAAGTAATTGGTTACCAGAAAGGTTGAAAAATTCATCATTGGAAATCCTTATTCCATGACATTGCCTAAAAGTAAATATCTTGTTTAATATTAGAGGGAAAAAAAATTGTGGGTCAGGGGAATTCAATATAGTAAAGATCTGGTGTTGAGGGAATACAAAGTAGGCTTTAAAGCCTATAAACAAGATTTCTGGTCTGTTGGCCAGACTGTACAGATGCAGAAGAATACCCCTCCACAATTCTGGAAACAAGTAGAAGATAAAATTTTACCAAGAACAAGTTTACAAATTACAGATGCGCTCAAGAAAGGGAAAACCCACTGGTGTCAGACACAGAGGGGAACCCAAGATAAGAAATGTGAGCATGGAGTCCTGGCCAGATGGGCTCACGAGGATCTGAGATTCAGGATAGTGACGAATGTCCAGGGGTAGCATCCGCAGGCTATGGAATGCATACACTCTGCAGGAATAGCATGGAGGGGCAGGGAGGGGAAGCCTAGATGAGTGATGGTTTCATTCATGAAAATGGGCCTGGCAAACTCCGCCAGCAGACAGGAGAAGCCTCAAGGAAGCTTGTCTCCTGCCTGCTGCTGTGAGAGAAAGAAGAGGCACCTGTGAACCATGAGAACATGAGCCTGTGCTCTACACAGGTATGGAGTTCACATTCACACTCCCAAAGCAGTGCCAAGACAAACAGGAAGTCACTGGGCACAGATGCTTCATGACTCAGGGAAGGTGGGACTCCTGTGGAAAACACCCCTTGCTAAAGATGAACTCTCAGGCAAAGAGATGAAGGACTTAGTATTTATAAGAGAAGGAGGAGGAGGAGGAATAGACAGATTTGAAAAATGAATCTGATAGAAATTCCAGAATGGAAAATAGTTATTGAACCATGTGAACACTCTTGTGTTGGTTGAAAATTGTGAATAATGACTGATAGTATGGTTTCAAGGACACTGTTGTTTTAACTACCGAGAAAACTTTTTAGCCCATGGTTAGAAAAATGTTTATCATATAAACAGTTCTGAGTATCAAACGTGCGGATTGAAACTGAGGTTGAAATTGGCATACAAATTTTAATACAGGAAGAGCCGAAGGGATCATCTTCAAGTGCACCGAAGAAGCCTTGTTTGAAGTTCTCTTCTACTTAAATGAAGTTGCTGCAGGCACACTGGGAACAGGCCATGCTTTGATCCTGCTTCTCTGGTAGAGGTTGATGCTCACCGACCCACTTCGAAAATATTTATCCCCTGCCCCTCCCAGCTCTCGCCTACCACCCCAGGTCAGTCTGCAGATCACTGACCAGGTTGAGGGTTATCTGTAGCCTGCAGCCTTGGACCATAATGAGCTCATTAGCCCACACCGGCTTTGTTCTCATTCTCAAGAGACTCTAGTGATCTAAACTGACCAATGTTATCATTTTTACTGGTCTTGATTTCAGAAAATACATTATGCCACTGATTTGCCTCTTTTAAGACTAGGAAATTAACTGTTCTCTCACTGTCAATTTATGGTGACATCATGATCAACTAAGACGTTAATACAGTTTGGTGACCATTTAATAAACAACTAGCTTTTTGTGTCTTTCTATTTTTGAATGAGTGGGAACTTTACTTTCTAGCTTGAGTACATTGCCTCACACAGCTCCACATGCATGTAGTGCATTACTGCATCCTTTTTTATACTGCGTAATCATCTGAGAAGGTTTGCCTAAGACTCTTTGTATCTGTTTGTAAACTTCCCTTCCTTAAAATGAAGATTTAAAATTTAAGTCTTTCTTTTATAAAGCCGTTTACTAAAGACAAATGAAAACTCATATGTTATCATGTCTGAGAAAATGCCTCTTTACCCATATTATGTGCCCCCTTCTGTACTCATAGCAGTCTGTGGGCATCTGTATCATTGAACTGATCACACCGTCCTATGTGCCTTAAGTGTATGTTTGTGCATCACCCGTTCTTGACCCAGAGCTCCTTCAGAGTAGTCTTTCTCCCCACTGTTGTCTCTCCTCAGTACAGAGTAGACACCTCAGTAGTTGAAATAACCAGGCTGTACTGATCGCACTGTGTATTAGACCCCAGTGACCCTCAAGTGGCTCCTGTCAGTTACACTCAGGTAAACATGCTAATCTGCAACCCAGACATTTTTGACCATAGACATAAGTTTTTGTGTGCATTTAGTCATTGAGATTGGAGCATCTGAACATCTGTTAGCCATTTTCAAGAGCTAAAGGGTACACACAAAAAAAGGGAGAGTTGAACTAAAGACAACAAAAAGGTACAGGACAATTGGGGAATTCTGCTTTTTTTTTTTTTTTAACATCCCTTTACTCTGTCATGGGTCATGGAGGAAGGGTGTTGAGAAGATCAGAAAACTACATCAAATAAAAATGCATTTCCCCTTCCTTGTTCTGCTCTCCTAGCCAAGAATTTTATATCGTTTTTTAGAGCTAAGGGACCAGAAGGAGCTGAGGAAAAAAGGGTGAGCCACACACACAAAACCAAGGGCTTTATTTTTCTAAAGTGTAACCATTTAGGGGATAATAGCTGTTCCACTGATATTAAATCACACAAGGAAGGAGAAAGTAGAATTCCTAAGAGGAAGGAGGAAAAAAACAAAAGGTAAGTTTTGAAGATCTTTAAAAGACTAAAGCAATTATTCAGACTGAATCTGGAATTAAACAGGTAAGTAAAATACACTTTCAAGCAGAAGGAAGAGAAGGTTCTTAGTTGCTACACCTTTTGTGGAAACTTAAGACATATTCCTAGAGTTTGAGCTCAGTCTTCTTAAGATACAGTTTACCTTTGATTCATTGGAAGTAAGACTCAGCCTGTTAATTCCTGTGTTGGGTTTTCAAGAAAACCTCTTTTCCCAAAAATAAGCCTATTGGGGGTAAAACAATATTTAAGGTCAGAAGTTTCAAAGGAAGTTGGACTACACCCCTACATTAGAAATTATTTTTCACCCTAATTGGCCACTGGATCCTGTATCATTTTTAGTAAAAGACCATGTTTAACTAAACCATTTGAAATATTATATTTAAAGCTAATATAACATGTTCATTTTATCACACATTTAATTTGGATGTGACAGAAATTTACAGTTTATTTTTCATCCAAAAATCTTGAAAAATATTCACTTAAAATGTGACGGCCAACAATATTTCCCACAATGCAGAGTGAAGTCACAGAATCAAATATGGTGGGACCCAAAAAGCTGACAACATTCGAATTCTTATTAGACAAGACAGGGGCATGTGGGTAACTCTGTCAGTTAAGTCTCCAACTCTTGACTTCGGCTCAGGTTATGATCTCATTATCGTGGAATTGAGCCCCACATCGGCTCACTCACGCTGAGCATGGAGCCTGCTTGGGATTCTCTCTCCCTTTCTCTGTGCCACTCTCCTGGCTTGCATTCTCTCTCTTTCCCTCTCTTTCCCTCTCTCTCTCTCTCTCAAAATAGATAAATAAACATTTAAAATATATAAATTAAAAAAAAAGGATGTAGCAAATGATACAGAACTAGTTCAAAGCTGAGGGGTTTTGTTTTGGTTTCAAAGTTTGTTGCTATTTTAAAGCATACGTAGGGGCGCCTAGGTGGCTTGGTCGTTTAAGCATCCGACTTCGGCTCAGGTCATGATCTCACAGTCTGTGAGTTCGAGCCCCGCATCGGGCTCTGTGCTGACAGCTCAGAGCCTGGAGCCTGTTTCAGATTCTGTGTCTCCCTTTCTCTCTGCTGCTCCCCTGTTCATGCTCTGTCTCTCTCTCTGTCTCAAAAATAAATAAACGTTAAAAAAAAAAAAGCACACGTAGAAATCCCTCCATAAACACATTTCGGTGAATTTATACCAGTAATTTCAGTCAGTGAAATTGCCACTTTTTTGTCCTTATACCAGGTTGTTGGTGTAGCCCAGGCCATCAACAAGAGATCGGGAAATGGTGGGACATTCACTGAAAAAGATGAAAAGGTACCAAAACTTATGTCTGCTGTGATGTCAGTGTAGGAAGATGTTTTCTCTTTTTAGTGTATATAGACTTAGCTATTGCTGAAATTGTTGATCACAAAAAAATCACGGTTTAAAATGGTCTGAAATGTTCAAAAGTGTCTCTTTCCTATGGCTAACTACAGTGCTGACTTTGAGGTCCTAGGGGTAGTCAGTCCTCAGAAACCCCCAACTACCTCCTCACTGTGTCACCAAGTCCCCTGCCCCCCAAGGGCTGTGTGCATGTTGGGGCCATACAGAGGGTGACACGGTATTTTAACTATCTCATTTACCTTTCATCACTGCTATAAATAAAGTCAATGCTGAGTAAAAACCCCTGAAGCTCCAAGTTCAGAACTCCAGGTCAGCTAAAAATTGGAATTGCCTCCTGGGGAAGCAAATTTCAGAATGTTTTATAAGCTTTGCACACAGACGGTGGGGCGCCAAGGTGTGAATTCAGGCTGGATGATGTGAATTTAGCTTCAGAAAGAGCGGCAGTCAGCATTATTTTATTACTCTTCCCATCCAACTCTGAAGGAATACATTCCATGCACCACATCGACATGCTTCCCGTTTAAGGACGGAAGCCCCTAAACCTGTTTATAACTTCATTCTGTCAGTAGGTTTTATTATTTCTCTTCCTGAATATGTAATTATATGTATATCGTGGAGCCTACTGAATTCTTCTTATTCAAGACTGTCGCTATTTATGTCCCTCCCCTGAAAATTAGTAGGAACGTTTGGAAGACATTCAAACAAGACAGAGTTATTTTTGTCTCCATGGTGTAGGCCGTACTGGCACTTATGTTGGTCCCCATGTTTTAATTTCTTCAGAACATAGCAAGTACCTTTTAAAATCAGTGTAATAGACATCTAGTCTCCTATTCTGTTAATGACACCTGAGAATATTTGGTGGGGAACATGGTTCTAGAATGGCTTTGTATTTATATTTCATCATTTTCCCATTAAGGTAATCCCTTCTTGAAAGAGTTGCATTCATAGGCTGTATCATCTCTGGGCAAAATAAGTATAATTGTAAATAAAGTATGCCATGGACAGACTTGTTTTAGTCAATAATTAATATAATTGTGAGTATACCACTATAAAATAGTGTACTGTGGATGACGATCCGTGTTAAAAAATATACTGAAGCTAATATTATATACAACATATGGGACTGTTACTGCCAGTATTCTCCCAATAAGTATGTTAGCTTTCATTAGTCCCAGTAATAAGTTACAGGCTATTTATATAGTCTCAGCACAGATCCAGCTCTTAATATCATTCAGAGACAACACCAAATTTTGCATAGGGTGAATTTCAGTTTCAAATGGCATAAAGAGATCTGTGTCCTACTCCCTCCCGTTTTCTCCTTGGTAATTTGTAACTAGTGTATGACTTTAGGGGATGGTGTTAATACTGGTCATCTACTTACTGTACCAGTTAGCTAACACTTGCTCTGCATCAGTTCCTAATTCTGTGCAGAATTAACATGGACCCTTTGGGCTTTCTAATATTTATTTCAGCTATAAATACTTTGGGATGCCTTCTGTGTTTCAGATAATATAACAAGACAGTTTTGTAGACAGTTCTTAATTTGGCTGTTGTCTTCCCTGTTTTCTAGGACTTTGCTGCCTATTTGGCATTTTGTGGTATTGTTCTTCATAATGCTCAACTCTATGAGACTTCACTGCTGGAGAACAAGAGAAATCAGGCAAGTCTGATTACTAAAGAGAGCGTATAGGAATTCTTTTTTAAAAAAATTGTTTAATTTTTATCCAGGTAAAATATGTGTATGATTAAAAATCCACTTAATATTTTAGCTGTATCTTCTAATAATTTTTTTCCATTTCCTGTATTCCATGCTCTGTTGCTTTATCACTGTTAGAAAATATTCATTAACTTAAAACAGGTGGATTTATTTGATTTACCTCACTCTGTACTTGTCATTATCCTGTTCCACTAGTATCATTACATCTGTTTTAAGTTACTGGATGGGTTGCATTCATAATGTTAGATACGGCTGTTAGTTCTTGCCCTATCAACTAGAGACATAATCTGTTGACTCTATGCTTTGTAAAATGAGGATCTTAGCATCCCTCATCTTTCCTTCCCAACTGCCATGACTTGCCTCTGCTTTTCTCATCAGACCTTTTTCTGTTGCCCACATTGATAACATATATGTTGTTCTACAACCATGGTTAACTTTTAGTAAGCTTTAGTTTAATTCTCAAGTTGTGATTTAAAATAAAGTGTTTATAAGTACCGTGACTATGTAAATGTTCATATTACATTTGTTACACAACTTTCAGTTTTTAATGATGTTTCTGAATTCCATTCCTTTTTTTCCCCTTGAACTTTTCCCCTGAGTGTAGAGTAGCCTTCATGTTGTTAGTTTTTCCCCCATACTAACCCCCATGTTAGTTAATCCCCCCATTATTTAGGCATACTGTTGAGTTCTTTTCCTTGGAGATCTCAAAGTTGAGGTTTTCCACCATTTCTCTTCCAAGCTGAATTATATCTCCCCTGCCTGCTGTATAGGTGTCATCATAGAATTTTCCTTCACTGCTTTCTCAGAAGGGCTCCACTGGTTGTCCACTGGATCCCATAACTCCTTCTTTCTCAGTTTATGCCCTTGTTTTATTGCAACATATTCTCAATTAATTTCTTGAGAAAGAGTATTGATCGGGTAAGTTTTCTGAGTCCTTGCATGTTCGAAATTGCCTATTATATCATCCTACCAGTTTGGCTGGGTATAAAATTATAAACTGAAAAATCACTTTCTCAGAATTTAGGGGTGGTGCTTTTGTCTTCTAACTAGCATCCCTGTTGTACTGATCCTTGGCTCTGTGTAGGTGTTTTGTTTTGTTCTGTTTTTTGTCTAAGCTTTTCATATCATGTCTCTATATCTTCTTTTTACAAGTTAATTTTATAATATGACTCTTTTTCATTTGTCATACTGGTACCTGGTCATCCCTTTCCATCTGGAGGCTTAAACCCTTCCTTTCTATGTAATTCTTTTTCATTACTTCTTTGATAATTCCTCTCTCCCACCCTATATTTTCTCTTTTTAGATCTTGTGTTAATAAAGTATTGGATCTTCCATTGCCTTTGCCTACAGTATCTTCCTACCTGGTCTCCCTGCTCTGTTCTTGCCACCCATTAATCTAGTCCCCATTTTTACAAACACAGATACAAGCCTGTTACTTTCTTCCTGCAGTCCATCATAGTCCAAACTGCTTCCAAAGACATACAGGATTTTTGAGATTCCTTCTCCACTTGAGTCTGCAATCTCATCTCCCCAACTCTCCTCCTCGCACTCTATAGCTTCTCTTAAAACTTGATTAAGACTTATAGTGTATGCTACCCTCTCTCAATTTAGTTGCTTTTGACTGAAATATTTCCCTTTCCCGCTTCACCCAAATGATGCCTGCTTATCTCTCAGGGCTCAGCTAGCATAGCATCTCCTCAAATTTTCTTTGACACCCTTTCTTCCTCCTCTATACACAGATATTCCATGAGATTAGAAGACATTCTATGGAATTCAAAGGAAAGAGAAATTACCAGGAAAAATCACAAAAGGACCTCTTCAAATTTTGTCTGTTTTGGACAGTATTAACTGTGCTATGTGAAAATGCTGATAAATGTTGATCTCAGAAGTTTGGAACAACAGCAATGACAGTGTGTTTTATGTATCAGATAGTATTCAAAATGCTTTAGAAATGTTCACTTATTTAGTGCTTACAATAATCCTATGATTTGATATTATTATATTACTGTTATCCCCATTTTTAAGGAACTGGCCCTACATCACAAAGCTCACAGGGAGGGAAAGCAGGATGAAAAACTGATGACTCCAGTTTCAGAGTCTGTGATTGTAATCACTATACTAACTGTACTAACAATCAGTATGGAAGCTCTGGTAGTAAATAGAGACTTACGTATTTAATACTTGAATGCAAACTTGGTTGCAACTTGTTAGACTGTAAATAAACAACTTATAAATTGTATAAATCATTGTATTGCTTTAATAATTACAAACAATTACTAAATAATAAACTAAATTTTCTTGTCTAGGTGCTGCTTGACCTTGCTAGCTTAATTTTTGAAGAACAGCAATCATTAGAAGTAATTCTAAAGAAAATAGCTGCCACTATTATCTCTTTCATGCAGGTGCAGAAATGCACCATTTTCATAGTGGATGAAGATTGCTCCGTGAGTACAGAGTATGACTTCTTTATTTTTAGAAAGACAGAAACCTATGTTCCTTAAAGCACAGCTTTTAAACCTCATGTTAGCCTCAAATCTCTCGATAAAACCCAACTGTTTATTGTTTATGCAAAGCCAATCAGAGTATGAGCTGTTCTGGTTGAACAGGGGTAGAGGTGAGGTGAGAGGATGCCTTCCATGCACCATTTCACCTTTGTGTCCGTCCACTAAGTGGTTACCATGGGAATATCCGTGTGCTGCTTTTGTCAATGACTACACTACCTTGATGGAGAAATACATTGTCATTATGGTGTGCAGACCTTTTGTGGTCAGGAATAGTGGTGCCCTGGTTGCGATGAACAAGTAGACCCCCATTCTGAGTGGGTTGGGAATAAAATTTTCTTTTTATCAGAAATCGGCTAGAGGGGCGCCTGGGTGGCGCAGTCGGTTAAGCGTCCGACTTCAGCCAGGTCACGATCTCGCGGTCCGTGAGTTCGAGCCCCGCGTCGGGCTCTGGGCTGATGGCTCAGAGCCTGGAGCCTGTTTCCGATTCTGTGTCTCCCTCTCTCTCTGCCCCTCCCCCGTTCATGCTCTGTCTCTCTCTGTCCCAAAAATAAATAAACGTTGAAAAAAAAAAATTAAAAAAAAAAAAAAGAAATCGGCTAGAAACCAAAGGGCATGGCCCAATAGAGGCAATATTATTAAAGGTACTTGTTAGTCCTAAATCCTTTACCAGCAATGGAAAACCACTAAACTGTTCTAATTGGCATATTTCAATCCATTGATGTGTAATGTAAAGAAACAGATGTGTGTGGAAAGATGGAGTATTCTCACCGAGTGCTGGTTGCTTCTAGACAGGCCAGTTGAATTCACGGTTAGAATCAGAGCTCCTAGCCTAAAGCAGTTTTCTTCTGTGCAGTTTCTTTCCCTTTTTACCTATGAACCACTACTTCTGGGATATATCTTTTTATGTCATTTATTTTCTTTTTCCTTTAGACCCTGAGAATAGGCTCTTCATTGGTGGGTTAGGAAAGAGAGTGGGGATCACCACTTGTATAGTCTGTTGTAATCCATATATGATATCTGAAATGATGGGGTTTTGGGGAAGTAGAATAATAAAAGATATATTTATATTAAAATTTCAAAAGTTGTTTTAGATAGTAAGACTATACTATATGACTCAACATTTTCTGAATCATTTTGTGGTGTATGGGTGTCTAAGTCTCATTAACTGGATATCAAATGAGAATTTACTGTGGTAAGGTAGTCAGTATTCTCTTAGATACTATTTCATAGTTTCAGTCGGTTACAAAGTCCTTAATACGGAGATGATTGCAAGTAGCTATCCTTTTAAAGTTCAGGTCAGAACTCATTAATGCAGTAAGTCAATTTACAATTTTTGCTCCGTGACCTGTTTTTAGCATTTAATTTTTGAAAGTTATATGTAAAACACTGCTTTTTTAGACAACTTAAATATCACTTTATTTTTTTTAATTTTTTTTTTTAATTTTTTTTTTTTAACGTTTATTTATTTTTGGGACAGAGAGAGACAGAGCATGAACGGGGGAGGGGCAGAGAGAGAGGGAGACACAGAATTGGAAACAGGCTCCAGGCTCCGAGCCATCAGCCCAGAGCCTGATGCGGGGCTCGAACTCACGGACCGCGAGATCGTGACCTGGCTGAAGTCGGACCCTTAACCGACTGCGCCACCCAGGCGCCCCGATATCACTTTAATTAACATTCAGCTCATGCGCCTACCGGTTAACATCTGCCATGGCAGCAACTGACTTGGATCATTGGTGCTTTGCAGTATAGCTCAGCAATGTGAACATTAATGTATTTTGTTCACTTTTTAAACCAACTTAATTTGTTGAGTTTGGGAATCAAGTGGCTTGATGTCCATTTATACAATAACTTTTTGTTTAAAAAGATTTCAACATGAGCAAAAATCCAAATGTAGGAAAGAAAGGACTCAGTTCTTCTCTCCCCAAATTAAACTAATATCATTGTTTTATTTGTGTGTTTCCCTCCAATTCTTTATTCAGTTGCAAATGTAGCATGGGTATGAATATGTATTCTGTTTTTTAATGTAACTTCCAAAGTATTTCTCTGTGTTGCTAATCTTCACAATTATTTTAATGATCTCATAAAATATGTCTTTTAAAAAGACCTATCAACAGCAATCAATATATGCATAAAAGCTAAAACGTGGATTTTGAATAACTATGGAGAAAATTTGAAGCTACCATATTCATTAACACCTGGTAGAAAAACAAAAAACAAGTAGTATGCAAATGAGCGTTTTGCAAGTGAATATCAGAAACTGGTAAGAACATGGGAAGGCAACTTGAGGCTGTCAGGAATGGAGTACTTGTGTCAGTTTAGTCTAACTTGAAAAATATCACAAGTATTGTCATCTTTCCTCAGTTACACACACTTACATGTGTGTATCTAGATAGATTTCATTACATTGTCAAACTTATTTCTCAGTCCATGTTGTCCTCTGTTTTCAGGATTCTTTTTCTAGTGTGTTTCACATGGAGTGTGAAGAATTAGAAAAATCATCAGATACTTTAACAAGGTAAGGTAACTTCTCTGTCTTTATCAAAAGTCCAGCTGGCCCTTGAACAACACGATTGGAACTGTGTGGGTCCACTTATACATGGACTTTTTTCAATAAATACAGTACACTACTATAAATGTATTTTCTCTTCCTTATGATTTCCTTAGTAACATTTTCTTTTCTCTAGCTTATTTTATTGTAAGAATACGGTATAAAGGGGTGCCTGGGTGGCTTAGTTGGTTGAGCATCCCACTCTTGATTTTGGCTCAGGTCACGATTCCAGGGTTGTGGGATTGAGCTCTACACTGAGTGTGGAGCCTGCTTGGGATCTCTCTCTTGCTCCCTCTCTCCCTGCCCTTCTCCCACTCATGCTCACATTCAAGAGAAATAAATAAACATAAAAAGGAATACAGTATATAATACATATAACATACAAAATGTGTGTTAATCAATTGTATGTTACGTGTGAGGCTTCTGGTCAAGAGTAGTTATTAAGTTTTGGGGGAGTCCAAAGTTATATGTGAAGTTTTTATTATGTGGAGTATTGGCACTCCTAACCCCCCATCGTTTAAGGGCTAACTATATGTATAATACTGGCTTAATAGTTATTTTGTGACCTGTTTAAGACATAGAAGCTATGGGATGCTTTCCCCCACCCCACCAACCAATAATTTTATTCCTGAAAATACTTTACGCTTTGATGACAAAGTTCCAGTGTTTTTTCCCCCTACAGTTGACCTATAGGAGAATTCCCGATATAGGGAATGGTGTCAAAATTAGTATAGACCTATGTACAATATTTTTGTGGACTGACTCATTTAAGGCCCACAAGTTTATATTGCAGTTATATTTTTCATTGAATATTGGACACTCACTGGAAATTTTATAGGCTCCTGAACAAACTTCTCTTCAAGTGTGCTGTGATTTGTAAGCAGCCACAGGGATTTAACTAGTAACAGAAGGAAGCCTATGATCTCTGTCACACCAATACATATACCCAAAGGCTAGAATCAAACCAGATCTCTATTGCAGCTCATGTGTTTGTCATATTTTCTGTAATTTAAAAATTTGTATTAATTTTTTGTTGTGGTTATCACTTGGATAATAGAAAATATTTATAAGATTGAGGTTAGAGATATCATTGCCCCAATTTTATTTGTGCTTTTTGAAGAATTTTGATAAGGACTTAGAATAAACTACCAAATGTTCTTTCTCAGATTCCCTTTTCCATCCTTAGTAAAAAACTGGTGTTTTTTGCTTAAGTGATAGGCTATTCTGAGGAATACAAGTCTGCAGGGTAAAGTGACTGGAATTCTTAGGTATAGTGTTATTTATCACAGTTTTCATTGTTCATTTGTTTCAAATTATTTCACCCCCTTAAATAACTTATCTCAAATTTCTCAATGTTATTTTATCCCTAATTGTTGATGTTATATATAAAAGCTTCATATGATCATGGAAATAGAACATTGTCCTAACTTTACTATATGATACTAAAACTTTACTATTTGATATTTGATATTTTTTACTACAGTTAACCTATTAGAGATTATTTCATGTAGTGAATGGTATTGCTATCAGTAAAAGTAAAATTGTTATTAGTAAAAGTGCTATTAGCTTCAGTGACCATGAGTCCTTTGAAGATAACCTCTGTGCAAATCTAAACTATAGAACATTCTGTAAGATAACTGGCCTGGTCTCTTCAAAAAGTCAGTGTCATTGAACAAAATGGAGGGAAGTACTATCTTGGACGTGATAGCCAAATGCAATGCATGAATTTTGGTTATTTTGATTAAAACAACTATCAAAAAAAAGTTTTTGAGAAAAATTGGAAATCTGAATGTGGATTGGATTGTAGATGTTGATGGGGGGAATAATCGTTACTTTTCTTTGGAATTAGGAAGATATTGGGGTTAGCAGGAAACTTTTTATTTTTGTAAGATTCATTCTGGTGTATTTAAGGATGAGGTATTAGAATGTCTGTACCTTCCTTTAAAATGGCTCAAAGATAAATAAGTAACTATATCTAAATTTAATACATTTAAACAAGTAAATATATTCACACATACATACGTAGATAAAACAAATGTGGCAAACATTATGAATTGTGGAATCCAGAGTAGGATATTCATTTTATTTTCAACTTTTTTGTATTTTTCAAAAAGTTCATTAAAATTAGAAGAAAATGTTTACAATAAAAACATTTGTTGTAATAAATGCAATAAAAAAATTGGAAATGGAAGATCTCTGTAGATCATGTAAAGCAGAATTGCCTGAGTTTACAGCTGTCTTCAAGAACAGAGTACTTCAGTGCACAGCCTGGTTCTGTTCAACCCCTGTTACGACTGACCCCTGGTAGGTCTGAAGACCTGTCTTTTATTCTCTTCTGCCCCTCGTGCTCTCCACGTTTCCTATGCTCTTATGTCTTCCCTCATCAAGATGGAGACACCTTTGACCATGGTGACTTAAAGTTTAGTTGGTTAAGTGATTATATGTATATCAAAACTGATTAGTTCTAGACTATTACTTTTAACACTGTGATACAATGAAAGACCTTTTCTCTCATTAAAACAATTCGAGGAATTCGCAAAGGGTCAGATGTAACTTGGGGGCATTTGGGGAATTCATCTGATTCAGAAGGTACAACTGACTTAAACGTTTATTGCTAACTTGGGCCTGGAGTGCGTAGTCAAAGTAGATAAACCATGGTATCACTCTCTACCTGAGATTTTTCAGCTACCTGGAGTTTTTGGTTCACAAAGATAAAACTGACCTTCACTTCCCTCTTGACATTGCTGGTCATGACAAGTTTATATCCTATTACCATGTGTATTCTTTTCCTAAGCCCCTCTGTGCACCATTATATTTTCTGGCATATTTGACATTGTTTTAGTAACTTTTGGGTCCTTTCTGAATGTGTGATAATAAGCCTATGTCTTGGTGAGTATTGTGTGTTTCCCTTTTAATAAGTGCTGGTATCTACTGCCTGGATCAGTTATGAAGTTTCTTATTCTTAGGAAGAGCATTAATATAATTTTGGTTTTATGATGCTATGACATTTTTGTTGCTTTAAAAAATTTTTTTTAATGTTTATTTTTGAGAGAGAAAGAGAGAGAGAGACAGAGCACAAGTAGGGGAGGGACAGAGAGAGAGACACACACAGAATCTGAAGCAGGCCCCGGGCTCCAAGCCTTCGGTACAGAGCCCGACGTGGGGCTCAAACTCACGAACTGCGAGATCATGACCTGAGCTGAAGTTGGACACTTAACCAACTGACTGAGCCACCCAGGTGCCTCTTTGCTGCTTTTTATAAAGAATGCTTTAGAAAGCTTCCAGATAAAACACATGTAAATATTTGATTCTTTTACTTTTCAGATTGCATAATGAATTGCTATATATGCAAATATAGACATACATTTAATGTATTTACATATATCCATAGGTATGATACTTTATATTAACACTATAAAATGATGAAATGATATGATATAAATGATATGAAAATGACATAAATGATATAATGACCATATGTGGAATTTAAAAAAACAAACAAAGAGACAAACCAGAAAATAGACTTTTTAATACAGAAAACAAACTGGTGGTTGCCAGAGGGGAGGTGGGTGAAATAGATAAAGGGGATTAAGAGTTCATTTATCTTGGGGCGTGTGGGTCGCTGAGTCAGTTAAGTGTCCAACCCTTGATTTTGGCTCAGGTCTTGATCTCACAGCTGGTGAGTGCGAGCCCGCATTGGGCTCTGTGCTGACAGTGCAGGGCCTGCTTGGGATTCTCTCTATCCCTCTCTCTCTCTCAAAATAAAAGTTTTGTTTGTTTTTTTTTTTAAAGAGTTCATGGGGCGCCTGGGTGGCTCAGTCGGTTGAACAGCCGACTTCGGGTCAGGTCATGATCTCGCAGTCCATGAGTTCAAGCCCCGCGTCGGGCTCTGGGCTGACAGTTCAGAACCTGGAGCCTGTTTCAGATTCTGTGTCTCCCTCTCTCTGACCCTCCCCCGTTCATGCTCTGTCTCTCTCTGTCTCAAAAATAAATAAACGTTTAAAAAAAAAATTAAAAAGAGTTCACTTATCTTGATGAGCACTGAGAAGCATATAGAATTTTTGAATCACTGTATTGTACACCTGAAACTAATATAACACTCTATGTGAATTATACTTGAATAAAAAAAGAGTAAAATAAAAAAGAGCATAAAATGATGAGTTATATACATTTACCTTTGAATATATGTACAGCAGCATATGTCTGTATAATCACATTTTATGTATTGGCATTTTGATTTTTATTACAAATTCAGCCTGGTCCTCTAATTTCTAATGAAAGCTCAACAACCCCAGTGATTTGGTATGATAGTGACCTCTACTGGTAAATATGCATTTTAAAAAAGTGTAGTCTTATTTATTTGATTTATTTTGAATAGTGTGTTCCCTCTCTGTAGGCAAAATGGAAGGCATTTTTCCATTTATTTTTGTCATCATTCCAAGATAGTCTTAGTATAAAGATATTCTATAAAGGATAAATAAATAGGTCAGTGTGATTACCTTAAAAGAGAGTAATTTCATGGATCATTTTAACTGATTCATTAACTAATTGTATAGCATTTGAAAGTATTCACTGATGCCTTATGTCAGCTAAACACTTAAAGTTAGCCTTTTAGCGGTGCCTGGGTGGCTCAGTCGGTTAGGCGTCAGACTCTCGATTTCAGCTCAGGTCAGGATTTTGCTGTTGTGAGATCGAGCCCCACGTTGGTCTCCATGCTGGGTGTGGAGCCTGACATTCTTTCTCTCCCTCTCCCTTTGCCCTTTCCCGCTTCCATGCAATCTCTCTCTCTCAAAAAAATAAAGTTAGCCTTTAATTAATGATACAGTAAAAGGCCTTTTGGTGATACAACTCGTCTTTATTTTTATAAAAATTAGATATTAGGCCTAATTTTGCCAAACCTCTGAATTAGAAATGATGTGTAGTGACTTCAGCATTTTGAAAAAGGACTAAACCAATATTGACACTCACCAGCAGACTCTTCATTATGTTTCTAAAGTTGTTTATTGATAGAATGCAGGACTCTCCAATTCTCAGTCTTAAACACTTTGCCAATCCAAACTCTCTCCCATGAGATGAAATGCTAGGCAATTTTATGATGTCAGCTGTAAGCAAATCGTTCTTTTAGGCATTCATTTCAGTTGAAAAGCATGACTTAGTATTTGTCCAACCAACCTACTAATTATCTTTTATAAATTAGAATAACACATTGAAGACAGTTTTGAAATGTTAAGTGTAAAATGAAAATAAATATCCAGGGTTAACATTATACATAATTATTAGAATCACATCATCAGTGAGATAAAGCACAGTAAAGCTGTTGTGAGTTGGGTTGCCTAAGAGTTTTGGAAGGGAAGCTCGTCTCCAGGTGGTGGGAGGTTTTGGAGTTTCTGTGCTTCGTTTCATAAGAGCCATCCAATTAGAAGGGAAAAAATGATATTTTAGTGCTATAGTCTCATTGTTAGTTAACTTGATGTTAATTTATAAATGCACATTTTTATCATAAAATGAAAAATGGATAGAATTAATTCTTTAAGCTCACTTTCTTGGAATATATATACTAGTTAATACTTGTTATTGATTTTTGTATTAGAAAACAGAATTATAGTAAATACAGTAACACTATAAAAAGTAGTAAAAAGGTTTTTACAATTTTTTTTTTTTAATTTTTTTTTTCAACGTTTATTTATTTTTGGGACAGATAGAGACAGAGCATGAACGGGGGAGGGGCAGAGAGAGAGGGAGACACAGAATCGGAAACAGGCTCCAGGCTCTGAGCCATCAGCCCAGAGCCCGATGCGGGGCTCGAACTCCCGGACCGCGAGATCGTGACCTGGCTGAAGTCAGACGCTTAACCGACTGCGCCACCCAGGCGCCCCAGTTTTTACAATTTAAAAACCTGTGGATACTAAGTAGATGAAGAGCATACACTCTGAAGTCTGACTGAAATTTAAGTTCCATCTTTTACTAGCTGTAGGGCTTTTTGTAAATGATTTAACCCCTCAAAGCCTCAGTTTCTTCATCTGTAAAATGGGGATACTGATAGCGGGATTATAGTCAGGACTAGATGAGATAATATACACAAATGCTTCAGAAAATTTTTGGCACGCGTTAAGTACCAAGTCAGTGTTAGCTGTTGTTTCCATGTCTCTGTGATGGAGTTTTCTGTCTTTGACTTGTATAGCCTGTGATTCGCATTTAGTTCTAAAGCACATACATTTCTCACTGTGTCCAAGCTCCATGTTCCTGTCTTCTCAATAATTTATTCATATACATCCATTGATACTCACTGTGCAAAAAGCAGTGGATGTCACAGTTAGCCCAAGTTCTCCAAGAAGCAAATGCCAAGACTAGATTAAATGTGCAGGAAATTTATTAGGGAAACTCCCCGTGAGGCTAAAAGGGGACAGAGCTAGGAGAGCTGTGGACCTCCACACAAGTCTAACCTAGAGTGAAAGAGAGGGGAAAGAAGGGATGCGGGGGGATGGGCAAAAGAGGTGAAGGGGTAGGAGGTACAGGCTTCCAGTTATGGAATGAGTAAGTCATGGGGATGAAGGGCACAGCCTAGGGAATATGGTCCATGGTATTGTAAAACCACCTGTGTGGTGACAGATGGGAGCTACACTTGTGGTACACAGCATAACATACAGAATTGCTGAATCCTGGGGCACCTGGGTGGCTCAGTCAGTTGAACATCCAACTTCGGCTCAGGTTGATCTTGCAGTTCATGAGGTCAAGCCCCACATTGTGTTCTGTAATGACATCTCAGAGCCTGGGGCCTCCTTTGGATTCTGTGTGTGTGTGTCTCTCTCTCTCTCTCTGCCTCTCCCTTGCTTGCACTCTCTCTCTCAAAAGTAAGTAAATATTTGAAAAAAGTTAAAAAAAAAAAAAGAATTGCTGAATCCCGTGTTGTACACCTGAAAGGAATGTTAACATTGTGTGTCAACTATACTTTCAGAAAATTTTTTGAAGAAGATAAATTTTAATTTAAAACAGTATCATAAAATATCTCAAAGCAGAAAAAAAGGAAGAGAGAAAAACTTAATAAAATTCTTTCAGGCATGTTTGATTTTCCCCTTGGTTTGAAATGTGTGAACGATTATGGGGGTGGATAAAGCAAATAACTGAGGAAGTAGAACAGACAGGGACTGGACCTCAGTCATTCTATAAGCTGATGAAAAAATAAGACATGCAAGAAAATTTGTATGGATTTTACATAAATGGCCCAAAAATCAACCTGCCTATTTAACGGTGGTAATAGCACTACTTATGACATTTTAAAACTTGTTTTAGAAATCTGAATAATAATGGGTCTTTGTCTTTTCAAAACATTTAAATTGTAATAACCACCTAAGTTGTGAATCATCACTTTTAAGGTGCATTTCCAATTAAGACATACACTTTACCCTATAATTTAAGACTAGTGTAGATCTCTTATCATTTATTTAACTCTGTTTTACCCATGTTTTTTCACTTCACGGAAAGAACTCATATCTGTTATTTCCACAGGGAGCGTGATGCAAACAGAATCAATTACATGTATGCTCAGTATGTAAAAAATACTATGGAACCACTTAATATCCCAGATGTCAGTAAAGACAAAAGATTTCCCTGGACAGTAAGTAAACCAGTTTTAAACTTGGAGCTCGAACACTGTTTTCCCATCAGATCCACACTTACAAGGACTCTTCAGCTGAAGGTCTTAGAACTGGCTCTTTCAGAGTGATCTGCTGAAGGAAAATAAAATAGTTCATAACATCTCTTAAGGGATGGTTAGCTGTACTCACATATTTTTCCCTCTACTTGGATCAATTTTTTAATGTGTAATAATGAACTATCAACTAATTTTGAGGCAATTTATTACCTACTTAATGTCAGTGACATTCCTTAGATAATGTTGCTATAGTTCTTGAGTTTATCCTAAAAAATTAAGTTCCATTTGGCTCAAACTTATATAGCTGGTAATCTACTGCAGTGAGCAGCTCCGTGGAGAAATGAGTATATTTTCTTTGACAGCAAAGCTACAAAGATCAGTAGGATCTCAGACACTGAAAACTTTAAATTGTCATGTTTTCTGTCTCTGGAAAATCATTGCACTTTGAGGCAGCTGCCTTGATTTTGTTATTTGCAAATCTAGAAGACCCAATATGGGCAATAGAAACAGTGGCAGTCCTAAAGAAACACAAGTTTGTAGCATTGGTATCCCAGATAGTGTAGTGCTTTTTGGATTCTGCCCACCTTGTTAAGTTATTGAGACATCCGCTACACCAGTATAGTAAATAACTGCATAAATATTTGCTTAATATTACCGTAAGTTGCTTGGAAAGTTTACAATGAGAAAAAAGAAATACAGGATATTTATTACTTTTAATAATGTAAAGACTAATTGGTTTATATTGCATTTACGTGAACTTCATTGTTATTTGTACATTTTCTGCACTCTGATGTTATCTCAAGCTAATAAAAGATGAATATATTAGTGGTTTTAGATGTCCAGTATAGTTTACATAACACCTAATGGGCAAATCAGTCTCTTCATAATTTGTACCTGTTTTATTTTTGTTTTTGTTTAGAATGAAAACACAGGAAGCGTAAGTCAACAGTTCATTAGAAGTTTGCTTTGTACGCCTATAAAAAATGGAAAGAAGAATAAAGTGATAGGTAAAGCCTTTTACTAACCCATACTCTGGACTTATTAAAGAAAAAATGTATTTCCAGAAGCTTTTTTCCTTCAAGTGTAAATTTAAGAAATAAAATGTGTGAAAAAAGATAAAAATTGGAATAATGAAAGACGTTTGAAATAATTTTACATTGATAAATGTTGATAGACATTGTTAAATATCTTAACTGTAACATATTTTTGTAATTATTATAATGCTATTTCAACAGAATATTTGTTGAAAAATGATGTGTTGGAAGTTTGTAGACTGAGAAACATTAGGTCAATAATGTGTGTTGTTTTAGCTATCACTTCATGGCTCTGATTTTCTGTTAAATATGTGGTTTAGAGTTTAGAAGGTATTCATTTGTTCAAAAATATTTATTGAGCACTCTGCTGTTCTAGTGATCTGGAATAAATCAGCAAGCAATGTGGAAATCCCTGCCCTCAGGGAGCTTACATTCTAAGATTATAGAAAAATGTCTACTTCAGGAATGCTGGAAGAATGCATCCTCAGAACAAAATGGAATGATGTTTCCTATTATTGACACTTTTATTTCTTGGCATTACAAGTTATATTAAGAGTAGTACGGAAAATATGAGGTTTTCTATGTCAGCCGTGCATGATTGACACGTGAAAATAGTCTGAACTGTTAACATTGTCCCAAGAACTTGGAAATAAAGGAAATATGAAGGCTTTCTAAAGGCTAACCTTTTAAATCAAAAGCCTAATGAAGTAAGGCTTAGAAATGTCAATTTACCTTAAAGTAAAAGTCTGAATAGTTTCTAGGTTGCAAGACTTAACTATAATTTTATTGAAAGAGGGTATCAGAAAGATGGGGGAGGAGAGGTATTATTAATGAAAATAGAAAAAAAAAAAGACAAATACCTATCCAGATTCTGTCCAGCAGTCAGGGAATTTTTGTCCCTCAAGTGCAGATGGATGTAGTAAGTTGTGTCAGTCTGGGTAGAGTATTCTGACCAAGTGGCGAGGCCATCACTTAGGGGGCAGTGGATGTAGCAGATTGTAGCCATCAGTGATTCCAGTGCCTTTGCTGGTGCACATCCTTCTTGCGAGACAGATACACCAGGGGATACTATGAAGCATCCCACCAATCAGACTTCCCTTGTTCTGATTATTTTTTTCCCAAGGTAGCTTAACTCATAGGAGGAGAATGCATTATTCATATACTCAAAAATATATGGATGGCTCTGACAGCTGTTTCTAGTTATAAATCAGTGAATTGGACTTGAGGCAATGGCCTGGAGTTGCAGGTGCACATACTCCTATTCCCTGGGACAGATCTGTTTCTTGCTGTACGTGAATATTCTGCTGTTAGATATCAGTCTTGTGAACTTAGTTACAGTGCCTCTACCCCCAGAGAAATGGCTCTGTCTTCAGTCATGGTAATCTAGTTTCTAAGGCTACAAGGCCAGGAGTCATATCCTGACTGTGGTGTGACTTGCCTAGTAAAGTCTCTAGAAACCAGCCTGGGGACTCCCAGCGGAGCTGTTTGGTCACCTGCACTCTTCACAGATCTCAGAGAGAAAAGTAGAGGCTGCTGAATACATAGTATGGGAATTTTCTTTTCAAGATTATCATCCATGAGTTTGCTAACATAAGCAATAAGGAAACTGACAAGGGTGCCTTACAATATGATACCAAGTAAATGTTATATTATAAAAAATTTATTTGGTCGGGAGCGCAAGGTGAAAACTACATGGTAAATATTACGCTTTTTTAAAAGAATGCTTTTTGATATAAGCTGCCTCTGACCTTTGCAAATGTGAAGTGAAATTCCAGAAGGGATGCATTATTTACTAGCAAGTTTTCATAATGAGGACTGAGTGGCAACTTGCTACATCAGGTCAGATCTTTGCTTTTCCTCAGCAGCATCTCTTTGGAATAATAATTGGGAATGGGGAGTAGCTGCAGGAAGTTCTCCATCAGGCTTTGTCATCACTTGACACAAATGTGAGCTGGTTCAGTGAAGTGCAAACAGCCCCAGGTGGGGAGGGGACTCAGCATCCATTTGGCTCCACTCTTCCTGTAACCATTTAAAACATGAGCACATTATTCACCTCTGCCGAGTTGAACCTTTCAGATCTGTTCACATTCTGTGATCCTGTCACGTTTCCTTCAAGTGAGCAAAAAAAAAAAAAAAAAAATCAAAAATACCAGTTGAAATGATCAGACTTGGCATACATTTTGTGTCACCCTACTTGATAACAGAGCCAAAAGCAAGCAAATGTTATCTTTGGAGAGGAAAAATTCCCTATTAATAAAAAGAAAGAAAAAAATGGGGGTTTTGGTGGAGGCTCAAGTTGATTCCAAGAAAGAGAAGGAACATTTCCAGTGCTCCCTGCTGCTTAAAAGTGTGACAAAACAGAAAATTTGAATTCTTGCCTGTGTTTTGTGCCCACAGATGTGGCATGGAAAATGTCATGGCTGTAGATAATTTTTCTTGCATATCACAGGCCAGATTCCTCTATTATGTAATTCTAATAGAGAATCCCCATAGAGTTTCATGCGGAAAGGCAGACAGGACCATGTGTTTTTTGTAATCTTCCTTCCCCCTCATATTTTTCTGTTACTGACATTTAGATGAAATTATAGACATTAGACCAGTGTGAGGCCTGTTGTATTCCCTGAGGCATTGTTTCATATCAAATGTTTTCTTAGTGCTCTGGCTAATAGTGTTTCTAGAGTTTTGCTTCCAGTGCTATTAAGGAAATATTTTTCTCATTCAATATTCATTTATTTTAACCAGTTATTTCCCCTATTTATTAGGCTAAATATGCCTTTTTCCCAAATCATATTTACCAGGAATTCTTACTGCTATTTTCCATGCCCATTTCAGGACAGATTTTGAAGAAATTAATCCCATTCCCATTCCCCCCCCCCAAAAAAATGTTTAGAACATCTTCACTTTAAATAACTTACATTTTTATCTCTTTGTTAATGAAAAATATAACAAAAATTGTAGCGTTATATTACACATTCTTGATTGTGAAGTATGGGAAATATGTACAGTTGATTCTTCAAGGGAATTAGGGGGGACTGACACCCCCTCCCATGCAGTCTAAAATCCATGTATGACTTTTAAATCCCACCAAAGTTAACTACTAATAGCCTACTGTTGACCGGAAGTCTCCCCAGTAACAAAAACAGCTGATTAACACATATTTTATTTATTATAGGTTTTATATACTGTATTCTTACAATAAAGTAAGCTAGGGAAAAGAAAATGTATTAAGAAAATCATAAGAAAGAGAAAATACAGAGAAAGTACAGTTCTGTACAGAGAAAGTAAGGAAATTACAGAGAAAAAACTGTACTTTTCTGTACAGAGAAAGTACAGTTCTGTACTGTATTTATCAAAAAAAATGCACATATAAGTGGACCTCACCATTCCAATCCATGCTGTTCAAGGGTCAACTGTATTTCTTAACTGAATGTGTGTTCTAAACTGATTGCTACCCTAACCCTCTGCTCATGTCTGTGTTGCAATTTGATTCTAAGGCATAGATAACTATTCTAAAATTATATGTTTAAATTTGACACTGCTTCACTTTATTTTTCAGATGAAGTGTTACCATTTGGCCATATCACTAACTTCTCATTTGCTTATAAAAATATTTGCTAGGATTTTCCCAATGCAAGTATAATGAAACTGTGCAGTGTCATCCATGGTACACATTGCCTATAATGCTTAAAGTTATCTGGTTTTTTTCTCACAGAATTGTAAATTATGCTTAGTTATAATAAGTTCCAGGCAATGAGACTGTAGGGACAGTAATAATTGGAAGAAAATGAGAAAAAAATTAAACTAAGAATGTATAAATTAGAATTATAAAAGTGAAAATATATAAAATAAAAATAAATAAATCAAAGGATTATAGTTTTAAGAAATTATTGCAAAAATAGCAAGAAAAACTTTATAGTAGCACTAGAAAACAGAAGATTACCTTTACTGGACTAGAAATAGTGAGGGAATTTCTGGAAGATATGAGGTATATGTCATTTGTAAGAACGCATTTTACACAAAATGGGAAAAATTTGAATAGAGATGACAATAATAATATCAGACAAAGTCAAATTTAAGGTAAAAACATACTGTAAAGGGTCACTTTGAAATTTATTAAACTTAAAATCCACCAAGACAGTGTAATTGTCATAAATATTTCTAATAAACTAGCATCATTGATATATAAAAGCCAAAGCTATTAAAAATAGAGGGAGAGGGGCGCCTGGGTGGCGCAGTCAGTTAAGCGTCCGACTTCAGCCAGGTCACGATCTTGCGGTACGTGAGTTCGAGCCCCGCGTCAGGCTCTGGGCTGATGGCTCAGAGCCTGTAGCCTGTTTCCGATTCTGTGTCTCCCTCTCTCTCTGCCCCTCCCCCGTTCATGCTCTGTCTCTCTCTGTCCCAAAAATAAATAAACGTTGAAAAAAAAATTTTTTTTTTAAATAGAGGGAGAAATGGACAAAATGGAAGTCTTTAGAACACCACATCTCATAGAAAGTTAAACTCCAGGAAAAAATAAGGAAACATTAGCATTAATATAAAAAAACGAAGTGGATTTAATAGGCAGATATAGATTTACTTTTGTATTTCATAACCTAAAAATACAAATTCCTGTCAAATATCAATCAGAAACTTACAAATATTAATGATACTCCAACCAGAATGGATGACCACTCTCATGAATCACAATGCATTGGAATTGGAAATGCATAATAAAAGGACAAGTGGGAAGGAAAATTCTCACTTGGAAACTGAAAAGTATTCTCCTTTGTGATGATGGAGAAATCAAAAGCCAAAATGAGAGTACCTCATTTTAGAAAATTGATGGTTGTATCAACATAACATAAAAACTCAAGGCATATGGTCAAAGCTATGCTCAGAGGAGAGATACAGCTTTAACTGTTTTGTTATTATTAAGAAATAATAAAGTCATTTGAACTAAGAATTCAGTTGAAGAAATTAGAAAAACAGCACCCTCTCTTTCTTACTTCTATGCTGCCCCCCAATAAAGAAATAAATAGAAAGCAGAGAAAAGTAATTGATAAATTCATGAAATGGGAAGGGATAATGAAAAAAAGAGATAATGGGGAAACAATAATAATAAGCAAACCTGCAGCACATATAATGAGGATAATAAGAGAAAAACACAAGTAACAATGAATAAAAAATAACAACTATTGCCCAGAGGAAATTCTAGCCAAAGCAGAGAGGAGGAGATGAAACAATGTGAGATACAGAAAAAGAAAAGGCAAAATAAAACAACTTCCAGATGATATGATTGTGAAGTGGAAAACCTAAGAGAATCAGCTGAAAGTATTTCTCTACAGAGAGTTCTAAAACTTCCTGGTTTTAAAATTATTTAAAAAAATTTTTTTTAACTTTTTTCTATTTTTGAGAGAAAGAGACAGAGCGTGAGTGGGAGAGGGGCAGAGAGAGAGGGAGACACAGAATTGGAAGCAAGATCCAGGCTCTGAAATGTCGGCACAGAGCCCAGTGTGGGGCTTGAAGTCACAAACTGTGAGATCATGACCTGAGTCCAAGTCGGACGCTTAACTGTGAGCCACCCAGGCGCCCCACCTGGTTTTCAGATTATTAAAGAGAAATAACTTTAATATATCCCAAGACAAATCTGTTCAAAAATAATAATGGAAAAAGCCCATAAATAATAGTAGCAAAGAATAAATTTAGCCAGAAATATGTAGCGTCTTTATGAGGAAAACTGTAATAGTCTACTGAATAACTTAAAAATCTTTAGTAAGTGAACTAACATAACATTTCCTGATGATAAGAATCTATTTTGTAAGATGTCAACTTTCCCCAGATTAGATTTATATCAATTTTAATACATATCCTCATAGGGTTTTGTTTTTTTTTCAAAGGGAAGGGGAATTCCTGACCAACATTTATAAAACTCATCTGAAAGAATATCATATAAAAAGAATCAAAGAATAAAAAAAAAGATTTGGTCTATCAGAAATTAATGTTGCAAGGGGTGCTTGGGTGGCTCAGTCGGTTGAGCCTCCGACTTCAGCTCAGGTCATGATCTCACAGTTCATGAGTTTGAGCCCCACATCGGGCTCTGTGCTGACAGCTCAGAGCCTGGAGCCTGCTTCGGGTTCTGTGTCTCCCTCTCCCCTCCCCAACTCATGCTCTGTCTTGCTCTCTCTCAAAAATAAATATTAAAAAATAATAATGCTGTAAAAGTAACATAATTAGAAGTATCATATGTGTGCCAGAAAAGATGGCAAGATCAATGGAATGCAATAGAAAGTCTAAATGCACGCCCAATCTGTTACATATATATTAGTGTTATTGTATATAGTAGAGTATATTTCATTGTTTCTAAGGTACCATTGGTTGAAAGACTTCATTTTCTATAGTTCCAATAAAGAAAAAAAAATAATTTCAGTTAAACTATGACAAGCAATTGATTAGGGTGCAAACTGATTTCAAAAATATTAAAATATGGGGCACCTGGATGGTTCAGTCAGTTAAGCATCTGACTCTTGAATTCAGCTCAGGTCACAAACTCTAGGTTCCTGAGATTGAGCCCCAAGTCAGGCTGAGCCTGCTTGGGATTCTCTCTCTCCCTCTCTCTGGCCCTCCTCTGTTTGCACGTGCTCTCTCTCTCTCTCTCTCTCAAAAATAAATGAATACATATTTTTTAAATTATTAAAATGTGAAAAAAGTACCTAGTAGTTGAAATAAGTATGACTTTAGTGTTTAAGGTGGCAGTTCAAATCATTAGAGAAGGGGTAACTATTCAACTATTGTAAAAATCTAGTAGCAATTTGGGAAAAAATTAAATTGAATTAAAAAATTAAATGTGATACAGTGAATCTACAAAAATACTACAGGAAAATATAGGTTTATATATAATCTTAAAATGGGGAAATTTCTTTTAAAAGCAAGACACTATTCAGCAGAAAATCTCTTTTGATTAAGATAATTGACACATGACAAGTACAAAAAAATATATATTTGCAAGATTGGTAATAAGGGCAGGTCTTACATATTAAGCAAGACAGGATGCTAATTTCGGAGTCCACACTATGTGGTAGAGAGTACATGAGACTATAAGCAGGATATAAGAGCTGACATCCTGCTGTGCCAAAAAACCAGGAAGTAAACTGTGGTTAGTGACAACATCTGATTCCTAGAGTTACAGAAAAGGAAATATGATTGTGTGATTTTAGAAACCATCTAGTCCCTACTGACAATGTCAGTACAAGTACTTTCTGAACTCTAATATTATTAAGTAAACTGATACTTTACTAACTGTTCTCCTTCTTGGTTTTCTCCTAATGTTTTTGAATATTTTATGTTATGATTGTATATATTAATTGATTTTTGCTGAATGGTTTTCTTTTCTTTTTGGCTCTGCATTAAGTACTTTGTTTTTATATATAAGTGATTCTGATTTCATACTGATTACTGGTAGATGTGGCATCTCAGATGACCAGTTTTAAATTTTATTATTGTACTCCTCATCCAGTCTTCCAGTCATTAATGAACTTTTGAAAACCCTAGCTGTAAATGTGTCCAAGCTTTATATTTTCTCCTCAAGAAGGACCCTGTTTGTTATAAACTTTCTTCCTCATAGTTTTTTTTTTTTAACTGGGGTATTTTTGTTTGATAGAATTAAATTCTCTGAAGTGTATAAAGGAATCAGCAGGATGATCAAGGATGCTATAAAAATATAACTGTCCATTGTGCTTTCAAAGGGGAATTAGATTATATGCCTAAACGGATAATTTGTCTTTACCCTTTCCTTGCACTGAGCTTAGCCCTGTCTACACATTGTTATCTATAGTGGTGGCTTGTAAAGCAAACACACTTTAGCTGTTCCGCTCTGAGCTGTGGTTGGTACAGCCAGCTTTTGATGTTTGTACACGTGACGTTCATTTCTATACCTTTGAATTCCAGATGAATTAATTAATACTTCTTAATGCACATTCATTGACTTCTGACTAAGGCATAGATTTGAACTGACGTCCCGGAGAGTTACTTAGCTAGGTCATAAGCCCAGCAGCTTGCCTGATAGCCACATCTCAACCCCTTCCTGTTGTCTTTTCCTTTCCATGCATACAGTAATTCTTATAAACTGGTAAAAAGAGAAATCTTGCTTATGGAAAGTGGCCAGTCAAGCAGGAGACAACTTTAGTAGAAATTGAAAGGCAGTTACGTTGTGATGTGAGGATAGAGCAGGAGACATGTGACTCTCAAGAAAATGTGATTTGGGAGACAGCCAGAACCTAGATAAACAGTTCCACGTTTATAATTTGGGGATTCACAAAGGTTGGAGGACCAAACCCTTGCATTGTACCATATACGGAACATGTTCTTTTAAGATAATGCTATCTTTCTTGCAGTGTCCAAATTCATTATGTTTCACTTAAAGTATTCCTTGATAGTGGAATAAGTGTTAGAGAAGTATTCCCTGCAGTGCTAATACAGACAGATAAGGATGTCTTTACTGTCTAAAGTAGAAAAACTCCCACAAACAAACCAGAACGAGCAAAAATGAGAGTACAGTGAATTTGCAGGGCTAAGAATAAATTGCACATCAATGGCGATAACAGGACTTAATGTGCAACCATGGATCATTGTGGACTCTATGAAATCCTTTTGTGCTCTGGGAAAAGTAACTGATAACACACTCTAGTCTTCATGGGAAAGTAGTTTGGGTGAGAGCTGCAGTCCTGCATTCTTTCATTAACTCAGTAAACATTTTTCGAGTTCCTGCTATATGCCAGGCATTTTGCTAACTGAGGAAGTGGATCTGAGAAAATAAAATCTCTAAGGCCAGGCTATGTACAGCCTAGAAAGAGGGACAGAAATGAAATCGGCTGTGATACACCAAGCAATGGATTAAGGGCATAGGAAAGAGTAGTGCCTGCCTCACCTGGGAGGTGGGAGGCCTCCAGGAGCTACTGTGAAGGAGACGTGAGTGTCAGCTGGCTAATCGGAAGGAAAGCAGTGGGGAGCAGTGGAAAAGCACAGGCAACGTTGTGAGCAAGAAGATACAGTTAGGGAACCACCAGTAGTGATCTCAAGGAGGTCAAAGAGCACAGAGCAGAGGAGTGTGGTAAAAAGTGCCCTTTGGGACTAGGCAGAGCCGGGCTTTGAATTTTAGACGTGAGCATAGAAGCTAAGTGGCCTTGAGCAAATGACTTAACTTTTCTGAGACTCAGTTTTTTCATCTGTAAAATGGGGATGGTCATATCTACTTTACAGTGTAAATTTTAAGGCCCAGAGATTGTGTGTGTACTGAAGCATTTAGCATAGTACGTATCCCATGGTGGGCACACACTGGAACTCTGGTATTAAATATTTAGAGATGGAAGAAATAAGGACTTAACACTTTGTTTTACCCAGAGGTGGGAGGTCACTGAACTCCTCAAAGAGAGGCCGCTGGCTCAGAATCCCATAGAAGTAGTTCAGTAAAGACTTACAATGTTGATGTAATTTTCCATTTATATTGACTACATGTTTGACTTTATTTTTCTTTTTTAATTTTTTAAACATTTATTTATTTTTGAGGGACAGAGAGACAGAGCATGAGTGGGGGAAGGGCAGAGAGAGGAAGACACAGAATCCATAGCAGGCTCCAGGCCCAGAGCCCGATATGAGGCTCAAACACACGAACCTTGAGATCATAACCTGAGCAAAAGTCGAAGCCTCAGCTGACTGAGCCATCCAGGTGCCCCTATATGTTTGACTTTCTAAGAGAAGCCAGGACTTGGGAGATTATGATTTTCTTCAAAGATTAGTTCCGCCTTTATTTCTAAATGGTCATTTTTATTTGCATTTATTTGTAGTATCAAAAGTTGTCTGCAAGTATGATTCTCCTGGATACAGAGGGGCTTATTTGAAATTTGAGATGGTTTGTGTGAATTAACCTGTTTTCTACATTCTGTTTTGTATGTTACTGTAGTTTTTAACTTCTGGTTTCTCAGTAAGGAAAGGCAATCTGTGTGACCCAAAATTCTGATGTGCATTAAAATTGTTCTCTTGGCAAATGCACAAAAATCCAATTAGTTTCCAAAGGACAAATTGTCTTTGGGGACTCAGCCGATCTAAAATTCGTGACTGCGTCTGGAAGAAAATAGTACTCTAGGATTTTTTTGAACGCAGGCAACATACTGTGTGAAACAAGTTCTCATGTAAATTGACTTGGTTTACTTTTCTAGCTTTTATATTTGTGAGGATCCGTTTGCTTCTTTGGAGATAGATTCCAAGCACTCATAAAAGCATAAGATAATCTTTTTTTGCGGGGGCTGGGTGTTCAAGTCAATAAAACGTATAATAATTAATAATAATGTTTACTCAATTTCTTGGATTGTTATAGGGGTTTGCCAACTTGTAAATAAGATGGAGGAGAATACTGGCAAGGTTAAGCCTTTCAACCGAAATGACGAACAGTTTCTGGAGGCTTTTGTCATCTTTTGTGGCTTGGGGATCCAGAACACACAGATGTATGAAGCAGTGGAGAGAGCCATGGCCAAGCAAATGGTCACACTGGAGGTGGGCTGACAACTGTGGGACTCTCGGTCTCTGCAGCCACACTCAGCTTCTGCCTTTCCCGCCAAAACAACTCGTGGGGTCTGTGTGTGATAGCAGCGTCTCCTCACAAGAATCAGACTGAATCCTTAGTTCCTCACGGAAACAGCTAAGGAAACGGAGACCCAGAATATTTTAGAGACTAATCAAAGGTCTCATGACCAAACCAAAACTCAGGCTGTTCGTGCCTTCACTCTTCTGACCTTAAGAATGCATTCACACAGATGTCTGCTGCCCGTGCAGCCTGTCTGTCCCTGCTCCAGTGCCTGAGCATCCCTGTCCCCTGGTGAACAGCTGTACTCATACATTTTGAAAGACAAAAATAGAAACCCTAAGCACTCAGAGAACCAGAAGTGAGGAAAAGGGAAACTCTTTCAGATTACAGATGTATGGATCCCACTTCTGAATACCCTGATTCATAAGTCTTGGGTAGAGCCTGGGAATCTACATTATTCCAGAGCTTCCCCCAGGCGATTCTGAATGTGCAGGCAGCTTGTGACCCACTGGCCTCGGACACTGACCTTCGGCAGGCTCCCTCCCGAGGAGGATTACCCTACCCAAGTGGGGCCAGCCCTTTCCAGGTGTATTTCACTAACTGCCTGAAAATGTTCACTTTGCATAACCCAGAAATTTCTTACATCAGAGACCCAGTTTAGGGAAATAGACTTCAAAAGGGCAAACATCTCTACTTATTCATACAGTGGAGTGAAGTATGTTTGAATATTTGCCTACTCCTATGTAATTGAGATCAGTGGGAATCCATGTTTAGAAACTGTAACATTTCCTCCAATCCTCTAATAAGTTCCTAACCTAAATAGCTAGAAAGATATATAAGTAAAAATTTACTAATAACCAAGATAGTATTAGTAATGATGAATATATAACATGAATAGCTTTGCCATGGTATTATATAAGAGACCTTGGATTATAAGCCAGTGGAAATTTTTTTTTGAAATACACACATGTAGGTATAGGTGCATATATATATATATATATATATATATATATACACACACACACACACACAAATATATGTATGTGTGTATATATATATGCACACATATACCTCAGATTACATCTATACACATACATATATGTACATATAGTGTCACACATATATACATATGTATGTATACATGGGTGCATGTGTGTATATACATATATTTTTAATCAAATTTTTTATAGTTCCCTTGGTTTTGCACTGAATTGAATCTAAGCCAGCTATCAATTAGAAATTATCTCTTCTTGTAAAAACGTTTTATTATGGAAAATTGCAAGCATATACAGAAGTATACTAAAATAGCTTAGTGAGTGCCCATGTACTCATTAGCCATCTTTAATAATTATTGACCCCTGGCCAATATCATTCCATTCATACACTTGCTCACTTCTCTGCACTCTTCCACTTTAATCCATTGATTATTTTGAAGCAAATCCCAGACATTATATAATTTTGTTCAAAATCTTTGAGTATTTTCCTGATTGAGATTTATTTCTATTTTAATACTATAGTTTTACTTCAGTTAAATATATGAGTAATTAGGCTTTTACTTAGTCTAAACATTTATTTTATTTCAATTCATTATGGGAAGTCCTATCGATGCTCACAAGTTTAACTTTGAAAAAGATTTTCCTTTCCTTACAAGGCATTGGATAAAAGCTAAGGACACCAATCCCTCAGGTTTTCTTAGGACAGTGAATTATTTTGACCTGGAAGCCATGGTCATTATAATGACCAACAAAACAACAATAATAATAGCTAACCTTTGCCAAATGTTTACTCTGTGTTCTGATGCTCATGTGTACAGACATACCTCATTTTATTGTGCTTTGTTTTATTGCTTGTCACAGATACTGCATTTTTACAAATTAAAGGTTTGTGGCAACCCTATGTTGAGCAAATCTGTCAGCATCATTTTTCCAACAGCATTTGCCCACTTCATGTCTCTGTGTCGCATTTTGGTAATTCTTACAATAGTTCAAGCTTTTTCATTATTATTATATTTGTTATGCTAATCTGTGATCAGTCATTAGGACCTGCTGAAAACTCAGGTGATGGGTTCCATTTTTTTAGCAATAAAGTGTTTTTGAAATAAGGTATCATATATTTTTTTAGAAGCAATGCTATTGCACATTTAATAGACTATAGCATAGTGTCAGCATAACTTTTATGTACACTGGGAAACCAAAAAGTTCATTTGACTCCCTTTATTACAATATTGGCTTTATTGCAATAGTCTGGAAATAAACCCGCTATATCTCAGATATAGGCCTGTATTAACAAAATTAATCATTACAACCATATGAGTAAGGTGTTATTATTATCTCCAGTGTGACAAAATTTATTTTTTAAAACTTAGAATGGTATGTTATTCCTGTATCAATTTAAGTCTGAAAATGGCTTACCTTTCTATCAATCTTGCTAATATCTTTGGGGTTTTTAGTAAATCTATGTTGTCTCTGTCAAAGATGAACTTTAAAAAATATTTTTTAAAAAATATGGTAGATGTTTTAAATATGACCACTGCCCTGATTCAAAAAAATGTCTAAAATATTATCCTATTACTTTGAAGTCATTACTTTTGAATATGGGAATTAATGATTCTTCTGTTGAGTGATGAGAAAATAGTAAGCCTGTCTGTTTAACTCTACTAGGGTAAGAGAAAGTGTACTAGTTAGGTATTGAAAGCAGGGTCCCAGGCCCCCTTGTCCCCTCACTGAGTGCCTCACGTCTCCAGAGGTTACTGGATGGATTTACGGGGCAGCGCTGCCAGTCTTGATCTGTGTGACATCATGTTCTAGCCATGCCATTTTTCTTTATGAAATTCTAGAGTAGTTACAGCCCTCCCCTGAGAGCCTCTTCTAGACTCCTTGCTTTCCAAATGTCAATGTTAAGTGTCAGTTTACGCAAAAGATTTTTTCATAATTCTCACAAGTAGAAATAACTGAAGTCGGTATTATTTTCTAAAAAGCAGTGCAAAAAGAAAAAGCACAAAATAAATTTTCTGCCAACTTTGAGCCAGTAGCATCACTTATCAATAATGTGTTCATTACATCAACAGTGTCAGAATAAAAGTGACAAGACTTTCTCTAAACACAGAGAGAGTATACCTTTTGGTCTTCTGAAACAAGCAATTGAGTCAAATCTGGGATTTTTCTTTCTGTTGAAGAAAAGCAGCAAACAAGATTTGACATTCTGAGGTGTCTAGTTCTCTCTCCAGGAAGTTTTAGCAGAATCTCGAGCTTGAGACGGTAGTCTACATTTGGTAGTTTTCTCTTGGATAACCTGTTTTCTTTGGTTTCTTACCCTATAGGTTCTGTCGTATCACGCTTCAGCAGCAGAGGAAGAAACAAGAGAGCTCCAATCCTTAGCGGTAATTCTCTTTCTTTGTAAAAGTGACTGACTACAGACATTTAATTAATACATAAACATGCTTCTCTTAGGATAACTACTTCCAATGCAATGGTCCCATTTTTAAAAATTCTATTATTATTATCTACTTTGAGAGACCAAGAGTGAGCAGGGAAGGGGCAAAGAGAGAGGGACAGAGAGAGAGAGAATCCTAAGCAGGCTCCACACCATCAGCACAGAGCTTAATGCAGAGCTAGAACCCATGAAGATCCCATGAGATCATGACCTGAGCCGAAACCAAGAGTTGGGCATTTAACTGATTGAGCCACCCAGGCACCCCAGCAATGGTCCCATTTAATTAAATGTGGTAAATATTTAGACGGACATTCATAAAAATATTTAATCAGTTCTACTTTATTGTAGGGCTAAAGAGTCACTGATGATCCAAAGCAAAAGATAACATACTGACTTTGTAGTACATTGTATGATTCTCAATTTTTTTTTTCAATAATGTCACATCTTTCTTAGGCCAAAACTAAATTTACTTTTCAGCTCCTGGGGACAATGTGAACAGGTGACTGACTGTGAGGTGGTTGTTTGGTTAGGGTAACGACAACAAAGATTTTATAATTTGTTATCAATAATCTGCTCTGCATTATTGAGAATTGAGAGTGATTTTAATGTCTGACCACATGGCCTATGGAATGTTACTTGAAATTGGGTTCAAATAAGGTCAGCTCCTGAATTCTTATTACATCGTTATTTAGTATGCTATGAGAGAAAAAGCACACTGATAATGTAAGTAGAATGCTAAATGTTCTAGGTCGTGGTTGAGATTAATGAAAATTTGAGGCACTTACACATTTACAGCAAAGGCTCCCCTTCTGAGTTGAAATTTACTTGAGACAACACAGATGAGGTCTATGTGAGATGTGACAGGAGTCTGTAAAGAATGAGAAGGGTGTGAACAGATCACTGAGATTCTTTTTCATTGTCCTCATCATCATAGCTGGCCAAATGCCAACCCTCTGTGGCCTTACCTACATTTTCTCACGAAAACTGCACAGCTATATTATGAGGGCCACACTGAAGTTAGAGAAGCCAAGTGACTTGCTCAAGGTCACACTGGCAGAAAGAGGGGAAGTCAGGATACAAACTCACACAGTCTAGTTCCAGAGCCCATGCATACAACCACTGTGCTGTCTGTTATGAGCTGTTAGGGACAGAGAAGATTAAAGATGGTTGAAATGTTTTGACCTCCACCATTAAAAAAATGATGGTGCCATGAATTAACTAAAGTGGAAATATTAAGAAGGAAAACTTGGCAGATTTGACTTAGAACGTGGTAAGTGTGAGGTGCTGGTGGAAGGACTCAACGGACATCTTCAGTAATCATGAAAGGCAGGACTGGAGTGGGGAGGGGCTGAACCAAAGGTGGCGATTTGGAGGTCCAGCCTTGCGGTTTGGGGCAGTCCCATGGGGGTAGAGCGGTTGGGAGAAGGGCCTGCAAGACTGAAGGCAGAACTTTTGGGAATCTGGGTTTCTGTGGAAGGAGTGGGAAAAGAACCTGGCTGAGGTACAGATGTGGTCGTTAAACAGGGAGGAAGATTTAGGATGGGGCAGTGGCGCAGAAGGCAGAAGTTTCAAAAAGGAAGGAGGTCCTGTTGGTTGTAGAAGGTTGAGAAGTAGGACTGAGGAAGGCTGCTGCATTCTGTGATCATGTGATTGTTCAGACGGCAGCTTTAGGAGTAAAACTGCGAGAGTTAAGAGTAAATGGTGACAAAACGGAGGAAATGAATATAGACTAGTTTTAAAAGATAAGTTTTGTATAAAGCAAGGAGTGGAGAAGTAGTTATTAAGGATGCTGGCTGCTGTTTTTGTTTTGGTTTGCTTTGTGTTGTGCACAAGGCTCGCTCACAAGGAAGAGAACCAGCATGTTCGTGGATGGAGGGCAAAGGTACGGCAATGAGGGAGTGCAAGGCAGGGAAGAGATCTGGACCTTGGAGCAGCCTAGGCATTGAGCGAGACAAGAGGGAAGCGATGATAGTGATAGTAGTAAGAATAGCTACATTTATTGAGCACTTACCTCATACATGGCATGTTGGAAGTTCTTTGTGTGTGTTCACTAAGTGTATTTAGTCCACAGCAGCCCCATCAGGTCGGTATGGTTAGCAGGTGGAATGTGAGGAATTTAAGATTGAGAGGCTTTAGGTTGTCCTGCTCGGGATCTCCCCGGTCGTAAGTGATGGTGCTAGTACTAACTCCGGGCAGCCCAGATCCAAAGCCCAGACTCCCCTGTGTGGCACTGGAGAGGTAATGAGCTGGAAAAGGAAGGCTGAGGACTTACAGATGTTCTCAGTTAAATCAGTGAGTAGAAAGCGGAGTCATTTATTTGCCAAGAACAGTTTAAGGAACTTGGGATGTTTCACCTGAAAGGTTAAGCTTCTTTTGGGGTTAGCCTCATTCGGGATGGACTTTATTTATTTTGTTCATGGCGGTATTTGAAGAAACGAACAGTTCTTCAATTATTTACAGAGGTTTATAGGTTATAAATATCTTTCACATCAGGCTTAATTGGCATGTTGGTCTCATCCTTCCAGAATGATGAAGTTTTTAACTAAATGCATACTGTGAGTTGGACATTATCACATGGAAAGATATATCTTGAAGTGCTTGCGAGCACTGCAAGAGTATTAAATTAGTTCTAAAATGAGGGCAAGGTTACACTCTGCCATGTGTTGTTTTAGATAAATAAAAACTAGCAAATAGAGCAATTTCTGAAGATAATGCTAAAAACATCACTAGGATATTAAACTTTGCTTTCACTTTGAAAATAGCAATCTTTCAGAAAAAATCTGAAAATTATTTTCTCAATTATTTTTATAATTTTAGCGAGAGAAAAACGCTTTGGAATAACTGAAAATTGCTATATTGCAGTATTGTTCAAAACCATCTGTTGTTTCATTTGGAAAATAGATTTCTGGCAGCTGCATTGGGAAATTTAGGGTTACGTCACTTATAGGTCAGCTAATTTATTTAAATTGGTTGAAATTCAGCAACTGAATTCAATACTGGTTTTCCATCAGCCTAATAAAAATTCCTTTACAGCCCCGACTGCACAGGTGTCTGCATCATCCAGCAACTACCAAAGTTGCTTTGTCGTGTATCCGATTATTTATCTCAATTTAAGACCTAAAATAAATTGAAAAGCTGCCTAATGTTTCTTCACTTTTATTTTTACAAGTTAGTTCTGGAGATAATTAAATAATATATTTAAGTATACCAAATATTTATGCCTGTTTCCAGAAAAGTTCTCTAATTATAACAAAAGTATAACCAAGTTGATAGGAAACTCAAAATCCTTATTTTTTCCCCTTTGTTTTACTTGAGTTTTTAATCTAATTTCTCTTGACTTAAAATTGGGTGTAGCAGAAATAAGGCCTTAAACTAAGCATTTTACCATATATCTTTAATGATCCTTAGTCACAAGTTGTTGAGATAAAAATAAATGAACCCCAGCTACCTGGCAATGGTTATTAGAAAATTATTAGTTAAGATACCAGAATGAAATCAGTATTTATTACCAGTAACTGAGTATTTGATTGACTGGTTTCCTTTTCTGCTTTCCTCTTTTGTTAGAAGAGTAGTGAATAAATATGTATTAGAGTTTAGTTTTTTGAAATAAGCTCAGTTTTGTCGTGGGGTCACTGCTTATTCAGTTTATCTCTATAGCTTCTGCTTTATAGCAATTTCTGAATCATATGTAATGTATATAAAAGCAAACTCACCCTTTCGTGATCCTGAAAGGTTTCTGCATCAAAATAGTGAGATAGGGAGAAGCTGACCTCTCAGGCGGGATTTCCTAGAACAGAATTTACTTCATCTTGACCTTAATCTTTCAGAGCCAGAAACGTCACGTGAACTTTCTTGATCAGGAGTGTGTTCCTGCTGCATGTGACAGCAGCAAAGGGCAGAGCCATGTTCCTGACTCAAATCCCTGATGCCCAAGTCAGTGGCAGAGTATAGATCTAATTCCTTGTATCAAGATGATCATCACATCCCCCACTTTTTCAGAAAATCTATATATGGATAGTCAAATTATAAATAGAAAATTTTGAGCCAATAATAACAAAGAGTTGATGTTATGATCTTGATAACCAGTGTCGCTGAACTGTAGTAACCTACGGCATCCAGGAAGGCACACTCTTCCTCAAACAGTGCTAGAATTACCCTGAAACCGTCTGGGTCCTTTGGACTTCCTGTATACTATCCGTTGATACATTCGTTTTTATAGATGTCTATAACATTAACTGGGCTGTGTCTTTTCCACATTGGCAAGACTTAGTATATTCTGTTTGATTCTTCCTGCTTTCCTTCGGCAAGCTAATCTTATCTTTTCTGCTTTGAATTCACTAGTACATTACTTCCAATGGTAATCTTAGCTCCAGAATATAGTGGCACCATTCTTCAGCTTCTTATATACTAAATAGATGTTAACCAGACTAATTCCTAATTTAGTCATAAATTTACCCTGAGAGTTTTACTTATAAGCATATGTACATATTATCAGAATCTTGACATTAGCATGTGCCATCTTTGCATGGTTTTGAAAACTGTATGCTCATTAGTTTTTATATTCTGTGCCTCTTTGCCATTGAGATTTAAAAGATGACATTTAGGGACACCTGGGTGGCTCAGTTGGTTGAGCATCCAACTTTGGCTCAGGTCATGATCTCACAGTTCGTGAAGTTCGAGCCCTGTGTCAGACTCATTGCTCTCTGCAGAGCCCACTTCGGATCCTCTGTCCCCCAATCTCTCCACCCCTCCTCAGTCCATGCTTTCTCTCTCAAAAGTAAATAAAAACATTTGAAAATAAATAAATAGTCACATTTATATAATGTTACTAAGAAGGAAAAATCATAAAACATGTTGGTATAGTTATTGAAGAAAATATGCTAATCCAGCCGTGCTGTGCCTTATTCACTTCTGCATTCTCTATAAGATTCGGTTCCACATACTAAGTTGGTTATTTACTTCCCTTTGTATAAGTAAGATTTCTTTTTCATATGTATTTGGATTCACTTCCCTCTTAGAGAAAGATAAATTCTAACAGGCTTGTAAGTGGTATGGATTTTTTCTTTAAAAACATGTTTTCTGTGCATGTTAGAAGTAGGGAAGAGAGACATTAGCCTTCTGTAAAGTATAATGTGATGGCTGTCAAACTGACTTTATTCAAAGACCTAGAAACAAACTGCTCCGCATAAAATGGTGCCCCAATAGGTGGGGGTAGTGATCAGGGACTGACAGGGAGAGCTTAAAACACCTAACTGAGGGTCTCTGCTTGTAGCTACCAATGAACCCATGAGATATCTTACATTAATTTTATGCCTGAAAATAGTTTCCTTCAATAATTGATCATTGAGGAAAACCTCTTTTCATCCTAACATTTATAATGAATAAACGTCAGGAGTAATGTAACAAAATGCCTTTATACAATACTGAAGCTAATTGGAAGAATTTGACATTTTATGGATGGCCAAGTTCAGTATCTGCTCTTCTTTTCAAACTTATTTTAAGAAATGACTTTCTGAATAAGGGAGCCTTGCCGTAACAGTTGGCAGTTAGGAGTTATTTTGTAATTTTTATTTTAGCTCTTGAGATTTGATACTTCAGACCTAAGGCGGGTAGAATGCCTTTGATAGCAGTGTGACCTTTTTTGTATTAAGGTTATACAGTCGAGCAAGTTGTGTAGCCATGTGGCCACATGTCTTTATTTTCTTCTGAGGTGACCAGAGACTTTGCCACAGGCTAAATATAAACCTTTTTCATGAGGCATCCACCCAAAATAAGAAACTCAATAATTTTTAAATGATCCTTTTATTTACCTCACCCAAGTATATTATTTTCCATGGACACATGCTTTTTGGGTTTCAAGGAGACTATACACTTTACAAATAGATTATTTCCTATAAAGTTTTATTTCTCTATTAAGTAAACAAAGAGGCACCCACCCTCTACACTTGTATAGAGGCCTTCATAATGAGAAACAGTTGAATTTAAAAAAAAAAAGGTTGTTTGTCTTATATAAAGTTCAGGATAGATTCTCTTTGACTTTATTTATTTATTTTAATATGAAATTTGTTGTCAAATTGGTTTCCATACAACACCCAGTGCTCAGCCCAACAGGTGCCCTCCTCAATGCGCATACCTACTTCCCCTCCCTCCCACCCTCCATCAACCCTCAGTTTATTCTCAGTTTTTAAGAGTCTCTTATGGTTTGCCTCCCTCCCTCTCTTTTTTTTTCCCCTTCCCCTCCCCTATGGTCTTCTGTTAAGTTTCTCAGGATCCACATAAGAGTGAAAACACATGGTATCTGTCTTTCTCTGTCTGACTTATTTCACTTAGCCTAACACTGTCCAGTTCCATCCACATTGCTACAAAAGGCCAGATTTCATTCTTTCTCATTGCCAAGTGGCTTTCCATTGTATATATAAACCACAACTTCTTTATCCATTCATCAGTTGAGGGACATTTAGGCTCTTTCCATAATTTGGCTATTGTTGAGAGTGCTGCTATAAACATTGGGGTACAAGTGCCCCTGTGCATCAGTACTCCTGTATCCCTTGGGTAAATTCCTAGCAGTGCTACTGCTGGGTCATAGGGTAGGTCTATTTTTAATTTTTTGAGGAACCTCCATACTGTTTTCCAGAGCAGCTGCACCAGTTTGCATTCCCACCAACAGTGCAAGAGGGTTCCCGTTTCTCCACATCCTCACCAGCATCTATAGTCTCCTGATTTGTTCATTTTAGCCACTCGACTGGTGTGAATGGTTTTGATTTGTATTTCCCTGATGGGAAGTGACGTTGAGCATCTTTTCTTGTGCCTGTTGGCCATCCAGATGTCTTCTTTAGAGAAGTGTCTATTCATGTTTTCTGCCCAGTGCTTCACTGGATTATTTTTTTTTTTTTTCGGGTGTGGAGTTTAGTGAGTTCTTTATAGATTTTGCATACTAGCCCTTTGTCCGATATGTCATTTACAAATATCTTTTCCCAGTCCGTCGGTTGTCTTTGACTTTAGAAAAATAGGTGACTATATTCAGGTTCTCCAGGGAAACAGAACTAGTAGGAGAGAGATTTAAAAATTTTTTTTTCAACGTTTATTTATTTTTGGGACAGAGAGAGACAGAGCATGAACGGGGGAGGGGCAGAGAGAGAGGGAGACACAGATTCAGAAACAGGCTCCAGGCTCTGAGCTGTCAGCACAGAGCCCGACGCGGGGCTCGAACTCACGGACCGCGAGATCATGACCTGGCTGAAGTCGGACGCTTAACCGACTGCGCCACCCAGGTGCCCCTAGGAGAGAGATTTATTCTGAAGAATTGGCTCACACAGTGATGGGGGCTGAGAATTCCAGCAGTGTTATGTCTGCAAGGTTGGAGACCCAGGAAAACCAGTGATATAATTCAGTTTGAGTCTAAAGGCCTGAGAACAGAGGAGCTGATGCTTGAAATCCAAGTCCAAGGGCCTGAGAAGATGAGATGAGATATTCCAACTTCATAGGAAGCAAAAAAGGCATGTTCTTCCATCCTCTACCTTTTGTTCTATTCAGGCCCTGGACAGATGCATCATGTCCACCCACATTGAAGAAGAAAGTCTACTGAGTCCACTGATTCAGTGCTCATCTCATCCAGAAATACTTTCACAGACATACACAGAAATAGTGTTTAGTGTGTCTAGTCAAGTGAGACGTAAAATTAACCATCACAAGTGACTAAAAAAAGTAGTTAAGTATGTACTTTCATTATCTATCGTTGTGTTATTAGGGAGCATGTGCAAACTACTAACATCCTTGTGTCATTAAACTTTAAAAACTATGTATTTCAATTATTTATGTGCCTATCCTCTCCATCAGGCTATTAGTTCTTGAGTCGTCATCATCATCATAGCTACCATCTAGTGATTGCTGAACAAGAACCTGGTTTACATATCTTGTTAAGTGAGTGAATGAATCAATCAGTAGATTCTGGAAAATCTAAAGTTTTAGAGAGCCTATAATCTAGCCTGAAATAACATAACCCAAACTCCTTCAGTATCCAATAAGATTTTGCTTTCTTTCTTCTTAAAATGATTATGAAACTAGAAATAACTTAATATTGATGAAATACATAAAGAAGCATAGGGCTAGAGAGAAACCAGGTTCAACTTCCAGCTCCATGATCTCAGGCAAATCTGTGACTTCTCCGTGTCTCAGATTCTTTATGTATAAAAAGAGGATAATAGAAGAATTTACCCTGCAGAGTTGTGAGTGGAGTTCCTGGTACCTATGTGCCCAGGAAGTATTAGTTGTTAGTAGTGGTAACAGTGGGAGGAAAATCAGTTCTCAGTCTAGTAGTAGCAGCATCAAGATTTTGATGTACCTTGTCATGTTCCAAGTCTTTTTGCCTGAGCCCTTCTAATAATGTGCACTTCAATGAAGTATACACTCATTTTTTAAATTAGTCTAAGTGGAAGAGGTAGGTGGACTATCTGGAAGAAAAATGTACTATGTGTTGTAAGAACAAGTGTAAACCTTTGTTTAAAGTTTAAACAGTTTTCTACTCAAGGGCAGTAATCTAGAATTGACCATTTTGAGTAACTTCTTGCCAGAGTTGCTAGGATATTGGTCATCGCTTTCCCATCATGAGTTTCCAGTGTTCTTTGAAGTGAATGAATCAAACTTTAATGAGACTTAAGACAAGCTGAAGCTGATTGTTAAAAAACTATAGTAATGAAATATTTATTGTGCAGATGAAAAGAATTCAACTATATTTAAAATTTTTTAAAGCAAATAAAATTCATAATTGAACTATAGGGTAAGAAAGCATATTCTATAATATATCTGTTGTTTCTGACACAGCATGGTTCATTATTGATGTTAACATTTGTATTATAACTCTTTGCCAAATTAAATTAAATTAAATTAAATTAAATATTATGGAGAACTGGCTAGGTGCTTGATGATATCAAAAAGATTTTCATTCACACATTTATACTTACCTCCTACTCTATGTGGGCTCCACATAACAATAAATAAGTCTCTACCCTCTTCGAACTTGAATAGTGAAGGACTGTATGTATAACATAATTATACAATATTATATGATTATAATCAGAAAAAAGGCTATAACTTTAAAGTGTAGGGCATTGTGAAATTATATAATATAGAGACATTCTAGAATATCTAGAATGGTCTGAGGTATATGTAGTAATTCACATAAGAGATGTGGCAAGTCTGTGATTTCATACTACACTGTAATTCAGCAACCTGCAAGGTAAGATTGAATCTAGGTTTTGGCTACATTAATGCTTCAAGAAATAGAATGTTTAGATTTGCAATCAAGATCCAGAGCTCACTGCCTCCCATGGACACACCAAAACTACAACTACATATAAAACAACTTATCAGGGTGCCTGGGTGGCTCAGTCGATTAAGCGTCTGACTTCGGCTCAGGTCATGATCTCATGGTTTGTGAGCTCAATCCCCACGTCAGGCTCTGTGCTGACAGCTCAGAGCCAGAAGCCCACTTTGGAATCTGTGACTCCCTCTCTCTGCCCTTCTCCCGCTCACATTCTGTCTCTCAAAACAAAAAATTGTTTTTGTTTAAAAACAACTATCTCCAAGAACAACTTGAAGACTAGCAGACCTAAGATTTTACACAACTAAGGATATAAAGAAATAGTCGCATCAAGATGACCAGGAGTGGCAAAGAGGCAGAGGCAGTCTACTAAACTCAGGACTCACACCTCCCCAGCATGGCAGCAAATGGGAGGATATCATGACTGCAAAGGCCCTCTCTGAGGAACAGGGATCCAGTACTCACATTGGGTTCTCTGACCCAGGAAACCTGCACTGGGAAGATGAGCTCCCATAACATCTGGCTTTGAAAACCAGGCTTAAGTCCAGGAGAGCCAGAAGACAGCAGGAAATCAAGACTCCACTCATAAAGGGCATGTGCACAGTCTCACTTGCTCTGAGTCCCAGAGCAGAGGCAAGAGTTTGAAAAGTACCTGTGTTACATGTGAATGAGATTCATTGACTAATTTAATTGACTAAATTTAGGGCACAGAACTAATTTGGGATCTGTTGGAACTTTATCCAGGGATAGAAGTACTGTGAATGCCATTTTTTTTTCCACTCCCCTTCTACCTACTTGTCCCGAGTAGCTGCCCTACCTAGCAGGTGCTGTTTCTGACACTATCCATCTACAGTGCTAGCACTGTTTGCCCTACCCTGGCATTTCCCTGCAAATTGCCTCACCCAACCCACCAGCTCTGGCCAGTGCTCCTCTCAAGTGGCTGTCTGCCTCACCACACCTGATGGGTGGCCTTGGTGACAGTGGCACTGCCCCAGGTAACCTCACCCCACCACAACCAGTGATTGTCCCTCCACCCTGCCACACCCAGAGGGTGGTGTTGGGTGGGATGGGTAACCAGGAGAGTTTCCACTACAGGGCCCCACAGGATAGTTTCTATATAGAGCTACTCCTTTGAGACAAGGAGACATAACTGATCTACTCAATATATAGAAGCAAACACAGAGAGTCAGGGGGCAAAATGAAGAGACAGAAAAACATGTTCCAAATGAAAGAACAAGACAAAACTGCAGAGAACAAATAAATGAAATAAACAATCCACCAGATAAAAAGTTCAAAGAAATGGTCATAATGATGCTTATTGATCTTGGGAGAAGAATGGTTGAATACAATGAGAACTTCAACAGAGAGACAGAAAATACAAAAGAGAGCCAATCAGCTGAAGAATACAATAACTGAAATGAAAAGCTAGAATCAACAGCAGATGCAGAAGATGCAGAAGTACAGATTCGCTAAGATTGGGGAGAATCACCCAATGAGAACAAAAAGAAAAGAAAATTTTTAAAAGTGACAATAGTTTAAGGGACAACATTAAGCATACTAACACTCACATTATAGGGGTTCCAGAAGGCGAAGAGAGAGAGAGAGAGAGGGACAGAAAACCTGCTTGAAGAAATAATGCCACAAAACTTCCCTAACCTGGTGAAGGAAGAAAACACTCAACTCCAGGAAGCACAGAGAGCCCCAAAAAGATGAACCCAAAGACACCCATACCAAGACACATTATAATCAAGATGTCTCAAGTTAAAGATAAAGAGATAATCTTAAAAGCAGCAAGAGAAAAACAACTAGTTACATACAAGGGAGCCCCTATAAAATTATCAGCTGATATTTCAGCAGAAACTTTATAGGCCAGAGGGAGTGGTATGATATATTCAAACTGCTGAAAGGAAAACAACAACAACAATAATATTCTACCTGGCAAGGTTATCATTCAGCATTGAAGGCGAGATGAGGAGATTCCTCAATAAGCAAAAGCTAAAGGAGTTTATCACCACTAAACTGACCTTACAAGAAACTTTAAAAGATACTTCATTAAATGGAAAAGGAAAAGCCATAATTAGCAATAAGAAAATTATTTTAAAAAATCTCACTGGTATAGGTAAAGATATAGTAAAGGTACTAGGTCAACCACTTATATAACTATTATGGAGTTTAAAAGACAAAAGTAATAAAAATTTTCTATATCTACAATAATTATTCAAAGAATACACAAAATATGTGTAAAATATGATGTCAAAAAATGTATTGGGGAGAGTGAAAATCTAATGCTTTAGAATGTGCTTGAACTTTAGTGACCATCAACTTAATACAGACTGGTATATACCTAGGAAGTTATATATGAACTTTATGGTAACCACAAATGAAATGCCTACAATAGATATATAAAAAATTGAGAGTAAGGAATAAGAACATGACCCTAAAGACAGTCACAAAATCATACGGGAAGAAAGCAAGAGAAAAAGGAACAGAGAACTACAAAAACAACCAGAAAACAATCAACAAAATGGCAAGAAGTACATATCTACATATCTGTCAGTAATTAAATGTAAATAGACTAAGTGCTCCCATCAAAAGAAATAGGGTGACTGAATAGATTAAAAAAAAAAAAAAGACCAACTTATACATTACCTACAGAGACTCACTTGAAATGTAAAAACACACACAGGGGTGCCTGGGTGGCTCAATCAGTTAAGCATTCAAGTCTTGATTTCAGCTCAGGTCACGATCCCAGGGTGGTGAGATTGAGCCCTGCATCAGGCTCTCTGCTGAGCATGGAGCCTGCTTAAGATTCTCTCTCTGTCCCTCTGCCCCCTCCCCTGCTCTTTCTCTCTAAAAAAATAAAAGCACACATAGACTGAAAATGAAGGAATGGAAAAAGATATTTCATGCAGATAGAAGCAAAAAAAAAAAAAAGCAAAATAGACTTTAAAACAAAGATTGTAACAAGAAAAAGAAAGGCATGACATAATGATAAAGGGATCACTCCAACAAGAGGGTTATCAAGTGTCTTTTCCAACCACAACTGTATGAACTAGAAATGAATTACAAGAAGAAAAGTGGAAAAAATACAGACACATGGAGACTACACAATATGCTACTAAACAACCAATGGGTCAGTGAACAAATCAAAGAGGAAAGAAAAAAATTCCTAGAGATGAGTGAAAGAGTCGGATGCTTAACCGACTGAGGCACCCAGTCACCCCCAATGGCATTTTTTACAGAACTCAAACAACTAATTCTAACATTTGCATGGTACCACAAAAGCCCCCCAATAACCAAAGCAACCTTTGGAAGGAAGAGCAAAGCTGGAGGAATCACGCTTGCTGTTTTCAGACTATACTACAAAGCTGAGTAATCAAAACAGTTTACTACTGGCAAGAAACAGACACATAGACCAATGCAACTGACTAAAGAGTGCAGAAATCTGTGGTCAGGAGGTTTGAGGTCAGGAGGTCAATCAATGTATTGACCTATGGTTAAATAGTCTTCAACAAAGAAGGTAAGAATATACAACGGTTAAAAGACAGTCTCTTCAGTAAATGGTGTTGAGAAAACTGGACAGCTACGTGCAAAAGAATGAAACTGGGCCACTTATACTATATACAAAAATAAACTCAAAATGGATTAAAGACTTAAAGGTCATAGTGGAAACCATAAGACTCTTAGAAGAAAACATAGGCAATAAACTCTGACATCATCTGTCTCCTCAGGCAAGGGCAACAAAAGCAAAAATAAACAAGTGGGACTATATCAAACAAGAACAGTTTTACATAACAAAACCAAAACAAAAAGGCAGCCTACTGAGTGGAAGAAGATATTTGCAAATAACTTGTCTCTAGCTGTGAAAGTCCTACATGGCATCTTCTTCCAATAGAAGGTGCTTCCTCTCTATTGGAAACCTGTTGTTTAGTGTAGCCACCTTCATTAATTATCTTCACTAGATCTTCTGGAGAACTTCCTGCAGCTTCCACATCAGCACTTGCTGCTTCACCTTGCACTTGATGTTATGAAGAATTTTCTTTCTTTAAACCTCATGAGCCAACCTCTGCCAGCTTCAGACTTTTCTTCTGCAGCTTCTTCACCTCTCTCAGCCTTCACAGATCTGAAGAGAGTTAAGGTCTTGCTCTGGGATTAGGCTTTGATTTAAGGTAATGTTGTGGCTGGTTTGATCTTCCATCCAGACCGCTAACGCTTTCTCCATATCAACAAGAAGGCTATTTCACTTTCTTATCATTTGTGCCTTCGCAGGAGTAGCACTTTTACTTTCCTTCAAGAACTTTTCCTTTTCATTCTCAACTTGGCTAACTAGAGCAGGAGGCCTAGCTTTTGGCCTACCGTGGCTTTTGACATACCTTGCTCACTAAGTTTAATCATTTCTATCTTTTGATTCAAGTGAGAGATGTGCAGCTCATCCTTTCACTTGAACACTTAGAGGGCACTGCAGGGTTATTAATTGACCTCATTTCAATATTGTTGTGTCTCGGGGAATAGGGAGGCCTGAGGAGAGGGAGAGAGAGAGAGATGGTGGAACAGCGGGCTGGTGCAGCAGTCAGAACACATACCACATTTACCGACTAAGTTTACCATCCTATGTGAGCACAGTTTGTGGTACCCCAAAGCAATTACAGTAGTAATATCAAAGATCACTTATCACAGATCATTATAACACATAGAATAATAATGGGAAAGTTTGAAATATTGTGAAAATTACCAAAATGTGACACAGAGACATGAAGAGAGCAGATGCTGTAGGAAAAAATGGTGCTGACAGATTTCTCGATGCAGGGTTGGCATTAATCTTCAACTGTTTAAAAAAACAGACAAACACAATGTCTGCAAAATGCAATAAAACAAAGTATGCCTGTAGTTCACTGAAGAAACCAAAACTAAGCTAGAACCCTGGCCACAAAGGAAGCAGAGAAGTATATTTTTGAGTTTTCTAAACTCTTCAAAAAAATGAAGGCTCACCAGTAGAAGGTTGAAATAGATGCTGATGGAGTCTGGCTATAGTATCTCCCAAAGGGATGTACCAGTGAATGTCTCCCTGGTGCAGCTGGGAAGGATAAGAAAAGAACTAGCTATATGAAGACTTGGGGGGATGCATTCTAAGAGGAGGAAAAACAGTTAAAGAGGCCTAGAAGTGAGACAGAGTATTAATCAACCTTAAAAACAAATGGCAAAAGTATAGACCCCCTCCCCCCACCAAAAAAAAAAAAAAACATGGTGATTTCAGGAAACTCAAATTTTCATTTAGAGCATTACTACACTAAGTAAAGAGGCTGCCACATACCCAGTCTAATCCTCCTCTACACTCATGCAGAGAGTGGTCCTCTGTTTAGCCAGGAGTTGTGGAAGATTCCTTTCTCTCATGTGTCAAGAAGCCTGACAGTGACACGAATGTGGAATCGAGCATGAAAAACACAACATAGCCACAACAGCTACGGTGCATCCATCCATTTACCTTAAATGATGAAAGGGTCGGAGAGAGAGATTGAGCCTGGTACAGGAAGGTCAGTGGCAAGATTCAGGTGCCCCATACAGGGTGGCTTCTGGTTCCAAAAGAGAAGACAATAAGAGGTCCTGAAGTCCTGTTGCCAGAGAGATAAATATACCATAAATTCAGAATATTAAACCTTAGAGACACTCTAATCCACCCCTGCCCCTTCATTTTACAGGTGAGAATTTGACAGAGTGGTTGAACATCTTGTTGAGGGTGATAAAGTCTGTGGAACATCAGGACTAGAACCCCTTAATAGCAAACATACTGTTTTACCATGTGCTTCACTTTAAAGCCCCTCTTTTCATGGTCATTATCTAATGCTGAAATGCAAATGTGGTAGCTAATCTAGGATTTTGTTAGCTGGTGGTCAGTTTAACATTTAGCTCCATATCCGTCAAGATGGTGTTCAGAACAACTGCTTTTGAGTAACGATGGCAGAGAAATTAAAGTATTTTAAAAATTCTGAATACTACTACTTCCTTTAACCCAATCCAGTCCTACTCCCAAGGATGTGTTTCGTTCCACCCTTAGTGAATTTCACTGCCAAAGTTGGTTGTGTTTTTTAAAATTTTTGCAAAAATGGTGAAAAACAGCCACAGCTTTAGAAAAGAGGGTCATAAAAAACAGGAAGTCATAAAAACGTGACTTAAATGAAGAATCCCCTCTAAAGTGTCATGAAAGCTAGCCTAGTTTCTTCATTAGGTTGAGTGGCAGATCCAATTATAGAAGAAAAATGATATTATACTATTGACCTTTTTACCAGATTGAATCTTTAACCCACTGGGCTTCGTGTATTTTTTGCATTCCATATTTGGTTATTTTTGACACAGATTAAACTCCCAACTCTAGAAGAGCTCAACGATATTTGAATTAAGCAATAAAATATCTAAACACTGTTGCCTGGGGAGTCACAGGCATTATGCTTCCATGTAGAGGAATAACCGGTATTTGTTGGGATTAGATGGTATGATAGTTGAATTGGATTATGCAACCAGAAGACACATACCCATTTATAAAATGTGCTTTATAAAATCTTTTTAAAAATGTTATTTCTGCTAGTCTTCAATACCACAATGCAATAAGTTATATTATCCCCTAAAGTCACTTAACAAAATAAGGTGTCACTAAAAGAAGTGATTGTGAAAATCCAGAGTTATATATAACATAGCCTATCCCAGAAATACCACACACCCTATTCTCTGCTATTAGTAAACTGTAGAATATTTTGTTTTATAAAATGGGAAGTAATATTTACAGGTAATATGTTTTATCTAAAGTCACCTTTATCCCAAGACCTTTCGAGAAAAACGGAAAGTTGAATTGTCTTATGATGGTCAAAGAAGCAGTTTACAAGGGCTATAAATGACATCCAACTTTCTTATGGCTTGTTAGCAATCAGTTCTGAGAATTCTGAACCCATGTATCACTGACCACCAGGTTCTGAAGGAAAATGTTTATACCTCCCCACTGGATCATCTCTGAAAGGTTGAGTCGGTGGTGTGGTGTGATAGAACAAGCAAAAGATTCTTTTCTCTCACTAGAGGGTTTGGGAATTAGAGTGTCAAGGGGAAAGGCACAAGCTGTGTTGGCTGCCTTTGTCCCATAGCTTTTAGAATATCCTTTGTGGAAGGAGAGAAAGAAAACTTCTTCCATAAGAATAATGGTGCCCTAAGGAAAAAACACCTGTTCTCTTGTTGAGTGCAGTCTGTTTAAGGGAAACAGCAGCAATCTGCCTCGAGTTAAAAGGTGGGCTTATTCCCACCTCCACACTTCTGAGCTGCGCTCTAGTTGACTGCTCCAATCTCTGATGTCGGAGGCCGGTGTAAACAATGAAGCCCTTTATCTAAACATTTAAATCCTCCTCTCTTCCCCTGTTTCAGCCCACGCAGTAGCCTGTGGAATTGACTTAACAGAAGGCATATTTTCTCGTGAATTTTGGGCTTGGGAAAAAATTCTTAGTTTGGAATATGAAGAGGGGGGCATTAACTTAAAGTTTAAACATGCCTGGTATACATGAGTACAATATAAATGTCAAGCGAGCAGGAGAATGGGCTAGCACCCCAAGATTGGTTGGGGAAAGCTGTGGATTGCTTCATGAGATTTTATTATTTTGATCTTTTTACTTCCCAAAAGATGGAGGTAAAGTGGAGTAGTGATATCCTAGATACTAATAGGAAAAGTAAGGGGTTTGGAGGGAGATGAGGAAAAGACATTAAGGGGAAGAAATCGGGTTCAGATTTCCTAATTTGTCTTCTCTCTGCCTGGCACCAAGTTAAAGCCTCTTTTCATCAGGTAGATTGCAGTCCAATCTGGCTAAAGCAGTTGAAGTGCTGGGAGGGGATGGCCAAGGGGGTGAGGAATGGGGTTCCTGCATGTTCTGATGCCCACAGGGGCCTGATAGGAAATCTAAGAGACGAGCCTGAAAGTTCTGCTCAGTCTGAGGGAGCCAGGTGCCCTGGCCTTGGCCAGTGCTGCTTCATGAGAATCGGGGCTCAGAATGGCCTGATTTTTCCGAAGCCAGAAATCCTTTTTTGCTGTCGTTGTTAAAATCTCCCAAATTTTTAAATAGTATAACAGATTGGAATGTATTTGCCAGGTCGGCTAGTTTTCCAACTCAAGTTAATGGGCTTCCCCCTCTTTGGAGGTTTTGGGACCTTAAAACTGGAACTTATGACTCATAGAAAGTGAAGGGAATAAAATTTTTCCCTCTCACTCATTTAATAAATGTTCATGTCAACAAATACCAAAGCTGTATCCATCAGTAGTCACAGTGGATACAGAGATGGGTACAAAGATACAGTCCTGCCTATAGATCCCACTGTACTTAGGAGACAGATAAATGGGAAATTACATTATCGTGAACTTCCTGTAATTAAACAGGTATTCCCCAGGTGGGGTCCGCTCTGAAGGGCATCCAGTCCTTTTTTGGATGGGAGCTGTGTCTTAAAGGAGTCCATCAGTTAAAGAAAGTAGGTACTTTATCGGAGAAGCAGGAGGTACAAAAAGCAGGTGAAAAAGAGCAAGGTATATGTGAAGAATTCAGGGGTGTTTACTACAATTAAATGATAATCGAATCAAAACCAATGATACTAATTAAAAAACAGATCCTCCTCCAAAAAACAAAACTGGCTTCTCAAGACCCATCCCAGATCTCCTGAGTCAGAATCACTGAGGTATTTTTTAGTAGGCACTCTAGGTGACTCATGACCAGGCTTGGGTGACTTCGTCTCTAGTAGAGATGGTGTCAAATCTGAAAATAGGATAGTTCGCCTGGATTCGAAGCTGGGCTCCATTCCTTAACTAGCTGGCTATTATGGGTAAGGCAGTTAGCCTCTTTGTGCTTAAAGCTTCTGTACCTGAAAAATAGAGCTAGAGTGTCAACTTAATAAGATTGTCTTGAGAATTCAATACTTAGAACATTATCGTTATCCTGCTCACCACTTGATTCCCAGCCCATAGTACTGGGACAGGTCCAGAATAATTACTCAGTAAGTATCGGCTGAATGACTAAGACTAAGTGGGTATAAACGGGCCAGATCACTGGAGTCCTTAGTTTTGCTTATTATTATAGGTACAACCTCAGGGTAGTCACTGTCTCTCCTCTACCTAATCTTCCTGGAACCATATTAGTTACCCACCCCTCCCCCAGTGATTCATTTGAAAAACAAAACCAAAAAACAGAAGTAGCTCCTATACCAAAAGATTTCTAGAGTACACATTAGAAAGAAAAAATAAACACAAATGCACTATTTCCCTGTAGTAAAGTGAGAAAACTTTGTGAATCACTGCTGCTTTATAAAATTAACAGCTTTATTTCATTTTGTTCTTCTCTCTTCACCTAAGGCTGCTGTTGTACCATCTGCTCAGACACTTAAAATTACTGACTTCAGTTTCAGTGACTTTGAGCTGTCTGACCTAGAAACGGCACTGTGTACAATTCGGATGTTCACTGACCTCAACCTTGTGCAGAACTTCCAGATGAAACATGAGGTAGGAATAAGTCATGTCCTTTGGAAAAGTGAAAAGTGTGTGTGTGTGTGTGTGTGTGTGTGTCTGTGTGTGTGTGTCTGTGTGTGTTAAGAGAGAATTAGTATGAATAGGGATTTTTAAGTCTCAGCAATTAATATACTGTCACCTAATGCATCCCTGAGATTTTCAAAGAAAAATGATCAACCCTAACAAGACACGTATTGGATTTTTACTATGCATCAAACACCAGGTGGAAGAATAGGGGACATTATCCCCAATAGTGGGAGCAGGATGTACAAAGCCAGGGGGACAGAGTGGGGATGGGCTGGGAGCCTTAGTGGAGGGGGAGTGAGAGTGGCAAGGGAAGCAAGTGGAGAGGAAGGTTACGATGCAAATCATATGTAACCTTGTAAGCTGTTCAGAGGAATTTGGATTTTATTCTGAAAAACAGTGGTGAGTCACTGAAGAATTTTAAACGGAAGTAACTTGATCTCATTGCAGAGGTTATGATCACACAGGCCAGGGAAGGACCAAAACAGAGTGAACTCCTTTGGAAATAAGGGAGTACAGGCGCTTGATGTGAAGCCAAGCCTGTGGTTCGAACAAGAGGGGTTACCTCTGTGGGGTGTGGATGAAAACCGATTTTAACCCCTGTTGATTACTTATTCACCTCTCAGAAAACAGCAAGACTTCAGGCAGAATCTTCTAATACCAGCTGCAGAGTGCAGGGAAAATCTTCATAATGGCTATGTGTATTAGCATCAAAGAATAAGGGAGAATAGAAAGGATTGTTTGAAAACAAAATGTAGTAATTTACCTTTAAAGTTGTTTTTTTTGGTTTCTTTGTTCTTTCCCTGGTCAGTTGAATTTCTAGTCTTCTTATACAGATTTCCTGTCTGGAAATTTAAATACCTTGAAGGCCTCTACTATTTAGCAATCCATTAATTCATAAAATGAAAATTTGTTAACATAAACAGTGTACCCAGCACTATGCTAAGTATTCATTTGAGCGAAGAGCTGTCCTGCTCTCAAAAGCCTCACACAGTTAGGAATGAAAACTCAGGACTAATAGAGCTAACGGTAATATAGTGTCATTTATGGTATTCTTGGGGTATTCTTTCTTAAATTTAGCCAAAGTTTCTATTACTCTTGGATGAAAACAAAGAACTACTATCTGTGAAGTCTAATTAATACTTCACTCTTACTAAAACATGTTGATTAAGGGATATCATGTCATTTGATTATTTCAAGAAGCCCTCAAGAAAGGTTCTCTGGTTGTTATTGTCTGTGTTTTCAAATGAAGAAATTCAGATAGCATGATAAGAGTAAAAAGGTCATGAATTTTGAGTTATAGCCCTACTAGTGAGTAGCTCTTATTTCCTTAAGCACTTAATCTCTCAAGTTCTCAGTTTCACAGTCTGTTAGTTGGGGATAATGGTATGACTTCCTTATGAGGGTCTTGTGAGAATGACACATGCATCGATGTGATTGTCTGTTTGTATGCATGTGTATGTGTGTAGATGGTGTTTTGCTGCTTAACACAGTACCTAAGACAGTTATAGAGTACATGTCACTTCTTCCTTCCTTCAGCCAAATTTGACAATGGTTGTATCACCCCATCCAATTTCTCTACTCTAGGTTATAGGGCTCATTTAAAAAAAATTAATGTTTATTTTTGAGAGAGAGAGAGAGAGAGAGAGAGCAGGGGAGGGGCAGAGAGAGAGGGAGACACAGAATCCAAAGCAGGCTCCAAGCCATCAGCACAGAGCCTGACGCGGAGCTTGAACCCACCAACCATGAGATCATGACTTGAGCCCAAGTCAGACTCTCAACCCACTGAGCCTCCCAGGCGCCCTTTATAGGGCTCATTTTTAATAGCCTTTTCTATTAATGGAATAAAGACCTCATTTAAGGCCAGTTCTAAATGTGAATCTTGGTTCTGCTTCTTGCTAGTTACAGGACCTTAAAAAGCAAGATAACATTTCAAATCCCTTTCCATTCTCTGATTTCCTTACTTTAAACTAGCAATGATGCTGTTTAAAGGGCCTGGCGAGAACAAAGGAATGTGATCCTTTTACCTGTTTATGAAATTCTTATAAGTTGACTTATTTCTTAAAAACCCATACGTTTTCAGATAGCATTTGAGTGTCGCATATGAAGACAGTCACTCAGAATTTCTTTAGCAATCTTTATTCTTACCTTTCCTTCAATTTTTGACTATTAGGCAGATACTTTTCCTCTGTGTCTCATTCATTTACTCTCCTTTTCTGTTTGATGAACTACTATTCTGATTCTGGCAAACATCAATTTGAATAGCAGTCATTCTGATTGACCTTCCTGCCTTAGTGACTCTTCTGTCATGTTTATTTCAGATATTCTTGTCAGTATAGTTTTAGGATGATAAAATTAAAACGTTATTGCTGGTGAGGATGTTAGCATCATGACAAAGAATATTTCCTACTGAAAGATATGTCAAGTCTTCATGTCTCTTCTTGGCTTCCTGATCTTGAGTCACTCTCCTATTAACATCACAACCATTGCTCTTGCTCATCTATGAAATGGACTCTTGACTCAACTTGAACAAATCTGCATGTGCTGTGCTTATTTTCACATTCTGTCTGTTACATGTCATTCCTCCTGAATGGACTGTCCCACTTGAAAGTCTGCCCCACTTCCTGCCACAACATGCTTTTCTCTTCCTCAGAGCCTGACTCAACCTTAGGTTTAACTTCACTCCACTTGGAGTACTGTTGAAAATTCGTTTTCTCGATTGGATTTATTTCCTTTACATGTGCACTTTTATTATTTTCACTACTGATTGAGCTTCTTGAAGGCAGGAACTGAGCTATTTTCTGTTTCTTCTCTTTCTCCCAGAGCATTTTGAGTCTGCCACCCAGGACTTAGGAAGCCTCTGTAATTGTTGGAGACTGATTCAGGGTATTGAGCATGCTCCCTAGAGTCGTCCAAATTGCACATAATTATTCAGTAGTCCTGTACAAAAGACTGTATTTCAGATTTGAACATGCCAAGCATGTCCATCAAGCACTGAGCCGATCTGACCATAATTTTCCTAAATGCTGTTAAGAACATCCTGATAGGCATATAAATATAGAGAGCAAACTGCTGGTTGCCAAAGGGAAAGGGGTTGGGGGGATGGGCAAAATGGGTGAGGAAGAGTAGGAGCTACAGGCCTCCACTTATGTGTGGAATGAATAAGTCACAGGAATGAATGGCAAATCATAGGGAATACAGTCAGTAATGTTGTAATAGCATTGTGTGGTGACAGATGGTCGCTACACTTGTGGTGAATACAGCATGACATATAGAGAAGTACTATGTTGTGTACCTGAAACTAATGTAACATTCTATGTTAACTATACTCAAATAAAAAAATGTTTTTAAAAGATCTCCTGATAACAGAATCTAAAACTGTATTTAAATCTAGTTTCTAACTATTATCTCCATTGGATAACCCAGTTCTCTTAGGCCCCTCTTGTTAGAAGCATAACTGAAAAGTCCATCAGGAATTGTATTTCATAAAGTCATTTTGGTCATCATTTAACATTATATGATATGTGTGCATATTTAGTTGCATCTACAGATGTATGATTAGTAAAGAGATATGTTCATAGGTTAAATTTCTGTGTTTTCCTGCATATTTTCCTTGAGTATTTAATTAATCACCAGTAATTTTCTGTAACACTTTACAGTTTCTAAGCATATGAAAGAAAGTTTAGAGCTCTTACTTAAAGTTCTGCTAATAAGATGAAGCTATCATCTTTCTAGCTGATTTTGTTCAGAAATGGTCACGATGAAAGAAACTGCAATATACTTGGTATTAACACATGTCAGTCGTAGTCACACAGAAATCCTCTGCTAAGTATGGTGACTTGGAGGTTCAAGAGCTATGGGACATTAGGGTTGCTTGTTATCAGAATTCCCTGTGAACTGTGTTATAGAACAGGAACAAAAAGACCAAAAAAGAAAAGGAAGGTTATGAGAGCACAGATTTTCTACCAAATCCCATGTAAGCAATTTCTACCAACAATGAAGAAACCTTGTTTTTGGCCTGCTTCTGCAGCCAGTCATTCTGTGTTGAATATTGTTAAAGCAACATTCTTTTCCCTGGTACTTTTTCCATATCCCAGGGCAATGCTTTTTGTGTTTGAAGTATCTCCAGGGATATACGTAGGAAGAAGTACATATTTATTTTTACGGATCCCCCAAAGTATAGTAAATCATTCAGAATGGAAGAGAGGCAGACTCTGATGCTAACACAAACAAAAAATAACCATGCTCAGGGCCCGTGAGTCCCTGGGGATCTTACTGAATACACTACTTAGAAGTTGAATTAAACCCAGCTTTTGAGATTTCCGAGGTCTGTCCCTTTTTTTCCATCTTTTAAAATATGTCTTTTTCATGTGGACCCCAGGGCTTTATTTTACGTATATATTTAAACATTACTTCTTGGTAACCAAGCAGTAACTCTGCCTGAATATTTAAGCTTAGTTTAAAAGGGACAAAAGACTTGCTGATTGCATCAGGACTTGGCGCTCCATTTTGTCCTTGGACGTGTGCTGTATATGTTAGCCCCCAATCCACCCCTGACAGCCTTGCTCTGAATTGAAATTGCAGAGCAGAATTAAAAATTGTTGCAGAATTAAAAACTGGGAGCATGAAAAGAACTTGAGAGTAGCTGTTTCCATGGCTCTCTAGAAGTGAATTCATACATAACGGACCATTTGGACTCTCCTAATTGATGGCACCTGAACACAATATCTTTTTTTTTTTTTTAATTTTTTTTTCCAACGTTTATTTATTTTTGGGACAGAGAGAGACAGAGCATGAACGGGGGAGGGGCAGAGAGAGAGGGAGACACAGAATCGGAAACAGGCTCCAGGCTCTGAGCCATCAGCCCAGAGCTCGACGCGGGGCTCGAACTCACGGACCGTGAGATCGTGACCTGGCTGAAGTCGGACGCTCAACCGACTGCGCCACCCAGGCGCCCCATGAACACAATATCTTTTAAAAAGCTAGTCAGTGCCCTCCCTACCCATGCCAAAAATACCTTAGAGCTGTCTTGCATTTTACATCTCATTTAGTTAGCATGGTGGTTAACATGGTGGGCTCTGAAGTCAGATTGCTCAAAATTGAATTTTAGCCCCACCCTTTGCGAGCAATGTGACCTTGGGCAAGTTACCTTTCTGAAAGTCGGATTCCTCACCTGTAAAATGATCAAAGTAGTAGTGCCTCCCTCGGAGTTATGAGGGTTAGATGTAAATGCTTTGGAACATAGTAAATGTGTGATAGATGTTAACAAGTATTGTTACTGCGTATGCTTTATTCCCTAAAGGTTCTTTGCAGGTGGATTTTAAGTGTTAAGAAGAATTACCGGAAGAATGTTGCCTATCATAATTGGAGACACGCCTTTAATACAGCTCAGTGCATGTTTGCTGCTCTAAAAGCAGGCAAGATTCAGGTACTTTTGAGAGCCATTTTTATATTTAAGACCTTTTCTTGCTTTAGTGGTAAAGTTTACAACATATTCTTTCAAGTTTTTTTTTTAATGTGCACTAATGATGATTGGAATATTTATTGCCAGATACAAAATAAATTACATCTTATTAATTGAAGAAGACTAGCATGGCAAAATATTTAGTTATTGATTTTCTTTCATATGTAACCTACATGGCATATTTTTTTAAATCTTTAAAATTACTTCACGTTAAATTTAATAGTCTTTGGGCAAAGAAATACCTTCTCCAGAGGAAATTTCTACCATATAAGAAAAATAATCAGATTTCTCGTGTCCACATTCAACCTGTTCCATAGTAGAATTCCTCAAAATCCACCCACGTGACTTCATAGATAGGTCCAGGGTTCTCTATCGCATATTCTCTGGAGCCCTCAGTTAAATCTTCTAAGTACTATGTCATGGAAAGCGTTTTCATATCATATACATTGACCATAGGATGTTACAAGGAAGATCAATACAGGGAACATTCAAGTAATTCATTGCTTTCCAGGCCAAATTTTATCCATATCTCTGTCCTTAGATTCTAACGTCAGTGGGAATTGACTAGTTATTCTAGGTAAGTGATTCCAGGCATCCATCATATCACTGCTTTTAATTCAGAGCTTCCATGCTCTTTTTTTTTTAAAGTAAATTCTAAAAATGGTATCCTCTGTCTCTACTTCCCTAGGGTGCACACTGGCTAGAGCTAAGAGAAGGAATTGTTGTCCAAGAAGCCATATGCAATACCATAGTAGTATTTTCCTGCCATAGCAACGTTTGTAAGAAATAGGGTAAACTTCTTTTGAGCTATGGAAAGGTCATCAGGATTATACCACTGAAAACTATCCTTGCTTTTTATGAAGAATAACAAAATCAGGATCTTTTTCTCTGTCATCAACATATAACATGGCGAGTTGAGAGTTTCCAGCAGAGTGGAGCTGATAATTTCAACTTATTTTCTTACTGATGAAGGAGAACAGTAGTGTAAATAATACAAATGGCAGATATTACAAAAATAACCTATGTTTGGCTTTAGAATATATTGTGCAACTTTTTAAAGCCAGATTTTCATTCCCAATCCTCTTACTTTCTATTGTTTTGCTTACTGTTCACATTGTCTGTGTTCCTTAGGGATACGACAACTGCTGGCAGAGAATGAGAGCAGCAGAATCTTCAGGGAACCAGAAGGCAGAGAGACAACAATTATTTAAAGTTTATTTTGATTATTCCACATACATGTAGATAATTAAGAGTTAATGGTATTTACTAGAGGTGGACAGATTATTGATTGTTGGAGGCATTTCAGCTTCTTCTGGTGAGAATGACATTTGTAGTAATCCCATTCGAAAGACAAAGTACCACTTGCTGCCTGCAGACTAGGATTCCAGCATGAGTCCTTTGCAACCATAAATAAGCATATATGAAAAGCTAGTCGGAAACACAAATACATGATTGGTGAGAAGAGGTATTCTAATGAACTTCACCAAATCGCCTTTCTCTTTCTTTCCTCTGACGTCTTTGGTCATGTAGAACAAGCTGACCGACCTAGAGACACTCGCCCTGCTGATTGCTGCTCTCAGCCACGACTTGGACCACCGTGGTGTGAATAACTCTTACATACAGCGGTAAGGCGCGTCTTCCCCAGTAAAAGAAGAAAATGTTTCTTTTAAATTGTAGGGATGTCTTTTTTTAAAGTAAGAGCAACAGCAAAATTTGATGGTACCACATTTCAATTGATCGGGGTCCTACAACATACTCTGGTTGTATTCGAGTGAAATGGAAAAAAAATAGTGTGAATCCAATGTTGTGTTGGTAACATTTCTGGCCTAAAGCTCAGAAAGTATGTTTGTTGAGAATCTTATTTCATTAGATAATTACCAAGAGTTTTGCTTTAGTGTATGCATACCCAGCTTAGGAGCTTCATTAGAAAACTAAGTCTGGTTCAAAAGAGGTGGAATTTTATCCTGGACTAGAAAAGATAATATCTTAAAAGTGCTTAGCTCAGTCCTAAGTACTTAGTAAGCACTAGTAGAAGGAGGATTTTGGTGTTAGTGGAGACAGTGCAGCACAATGTTGGCAATTTGGGGCTCTGCATTCAGGCTGGATTCGAATCCTGCCTTTGCCATGCAGTTCCCGTGTGACCTTGGGCAAGGGAACTTATTTCTCTACTTTTCTCTTGTTTTCTCTATTATTCTCTATTCTCTCTTATTTCTCTGTTTGATTTCCTGATTTGTAAAGTGGAGATGATAGCGAACCTACCTCGTAGGGTTGATGTAAGTTTTAAGAGATAACACATATCAATATGAGGCGGAATGTGCAGTGCATTTTTTTTTATTTCTTTTAATGTTTATGTATTTTTGAGAGAGAGAAGAGAGAGAGAGAGAGAGAGACAGAGTGCGAGCAAGGGAGGGCAGAGAGAGAGGGAGACACAGAATCCAAAGCAGGCTGCAAGCTCTGAGCTGTCAGCACAGAGCCCGATGCGAGGCTCAAACTCATGAACCACAAGATCATGACCTGAGCCGAAGTCAGATGCTTAAGCGACTGAGCCACCCAGAGGCCCCTGTGTGGTGTATATTTAAGTGTTAAGTCTTAGCAGCAGATGCTAGTGATAGTCCTATCACCATCAGAAGCCTGCTTTCTGGCTGGTTTTGAAAGTAGATACTAACCCTTGACACAAGTGTTTCAGGCTCCCCTATGGGCCATGCTTAAAGTGACATTTGCAATGACAAATGAGATGATAAAGGTGACATCACTTTTCATCAGAGTTTTGAGCCCCTGTGACATGTTTATTTTCTTGTAGCAACTTAGTTGAAAAGCCTACATCTTAATGGCAGAATCTCTTACTACTTAGCATTTTTCTAAGTATGCAAGTGATTCAACTGATGGATAGATCTCTTAAGGAAATTCCAGATGTCTGATATCTTGAGGGAATTTCAGAGAGCTCTCTAATCACATTCCCTTTATCTAAATAAATGGAAAACTTCATGTAGAAAGAATTGTAGTGATGCAGCAACTGTGTCCTCTGCTGACCTTTGATGGGAAAAGATATCAAGCTCTTGCCTGAGTGTCAGAGACTGGCTCTTTCCTCTTAAGATCTAACGTTTTGGAGAACAGATTGGATGACATGTCCT